>NC_053490.1:494516521-495170092 GCF_905171775.1 Rana temporaria
TTCAAAGCACTGTATATACATATTGAAAATGTATTGATCAAAATTCCACCATGGCTGACTCGCAGGGTGCATGTTCTTTTAGCAGAGGCCTATTCTCCCCTCTCAACATGTATTTGTTTTGCTTAGAGTTTGTCATTTCTATGCTTTAGTACTGTGCTATATAATTTTTGGCAGTTCATAAACAAAGGATAATAATAATAACGATAATAACTATACTTCACCGAAGGCAGAAAGTAGCAGTCAGCATAAACTATACAGTACCAAACAACATGATTAGTAAAAGATGAGACAATTCAAGTCAATCAAGCCTTCTACGCGGGGAGCTCTATTGGCAGGGAAATGCTGTCACACAATGTTGTGCTGCACAAGATGCCACTGTGATTTTAGCATTTTTTCTTTATTTTTATTTTTTATGAACATTTCACAGGAAACCATAAAAATGTCCTGCATTATTATGGAAACGAGATGGCAGGAGAGCTTGAGCATTAAATTCTAAAATCAAAGGGGCAGATCCACATAGAAATAGATCGGAGCAGCGTATGTGAGATACGCTACACCGCTGTAACTTACTTTTTGCTGGTTCGAATCCCCAAAGAATTTGCGCCGTAAGTTACGGCGGCGTAGTGTATCTCAAGCGGCGTAACGGCGCGGAATTCAAATCGGCAATTAGGGGGCGTGTTTCATTTAAATGAAGTGCGTCCCCACGCCGAATGAACTGCGCATGTGCCGTTCCTAAATTTCCCGCCGTGCATTGCGCTAAATGACGTCGCAAGGACGTCATTTTTTGGAACATAGACGGAACATAGATGTGACTTACGTCCATCCCGATTCACGGACGACTTACGCAAAAAAAAAAAAAAAAATTTTAATTAAACGCGGGAACGTCGGCCATACTTAACATGGCAAATCTAACTATGCGCGGAGAAATACCAGCTTTAACTATACGCCGGAAAAATCCGACTAGAGACGACGTAAAAGAATGCGACGGACGCACGTACGTTTGTGGATCGTCGGAAATAGCTAATTTGCATACCCGACGCGGAAAACGATGCAAACTCCACCCAGCGGACACCAAAGTATTGCATCTAAGATTCGAAGGCGTACGAAGCCGTACGCCTGTCGGATCTAACCCAGATGTCGTCTTATCTTGGTTTGAGGTATCAGTAGATACGCCGGCGTACTCTCTCTGTGGATCTGCCCCAAAATCTACTGCCGGACCCCAAGCTCATTTTATTTTTGCACAGCTCTGACATATGCAAGATGTTCTAAACTCTTGTATGAAATTTTACTTAAAAAAAAAAAAATGTAAAATGTGATTGCAGTGTGGAATATATCCAGCAAAGTCCTGCAGTTTATGGAAATTAGACTTTCGTGACAGACTCCATGGCAGCCTACGTGTGGGTTAATCCCGCCTCTCATACCTCATAGGACCCTACTCCCATAAAGCTTTGCTTCTCCCAATAGACTGTGTTCCTTTTTTGTCCTCCTCCTAGGACCGAAGTAGTTTTGTTACCTCAGAAAAAGTATACCTTGGTCCATAGTCCTGGTATTTACACACAGAGTGTTTTTGTTATGGCTCTGAAGTCCAACAAGTCTCAGCTATTAGCTGGACAGACATTTACAGTGTCTGCGGTACTTTTAAGAAGCTTACTAGCCTGCCACTGGTAGGTAAGCAGTTATCCGACCATACATCCTGGCTATTAGCAGGAGGTCTCATCTCTACTGTCCCAGACCTTGCAGAGCGAGCAGCGGTGGCTACTATTTCCAGGCTTGATCATGGGATCTCCATTGGTGGTAATGTATGGCAAATATTACTTACTGTTATAGCAGCCAGTTTATGTGTGTTGTTTGTCCTTTCTCAATGGCCGCTAGAACGCATTGTGTTCCAGCCTAGCCGCTTTCTGGCGGTCTGCGCATGCGCAGGCCTCGTTTGCGAACGAGGCTTGGTTGCGCGTGCACCTTCCAGGTCCAGTTATCCGCGATCACGCATGCGCGCAAGGTCTATAGGGTGACGCCGGGTCACAGCACAGGCGCACGGCTGTGCGCGGTGACGTCATCAACAGGGCGGCAAGTTTAAATAGCTGTCAGGTACAGCTAATCAGTGGCACATCCTGGCGGTCTAGGATTGAGGTGTATGCTTTTGTTCTAGGTAAGAGGCTGTACTAGTTACTGCCTTATGTTCTCCTTATGCTCTCTAAATGTTCTTTTGCCTGATGCCCTGTTTATCATTGGTTTTTCTGTAGTGCTGTGTGTCCTCACTGCCATGGATGTGTCACCTCCCCCCTGCGGCCAAACCTTACGCTGCAGGTAGGATGGAATTATTTTCCCTCTGCCTGTTTTCTATGGGGTTTTGGCCGGTTTTAAATAAGTTTTTTATTTTTATTTGTTCCCAGACCCTCTAGGTCTGTTTCTCAGTCATTAGCACGTGAAGATAATGTTGAAACTCAGTCGCAACATCATCAATCAAATTCTAGAAGCTCTAGGTCTTCATCTAAACATCATAGAGAGGGATCTAGATCCTCATCTGGTCACCACTCTCACCGCCATTCCAGTCACTCTGGAAGGAAATCCTGTTGGGGATGTAGAGCCCAGGTCCCAGAAGGAAAATCCCTCTGTGAGCCATGTTATTCCCGTGCTGTAAGGGAAAGAAGGGGTGAAGACCAGCATGTGGAAGCCCTGGTCAGAAGAGTAGTCCAAGAATCTTTGAACGGCTCTGATCCCGTCCAAGCGGTTGTTCTTCCTGTTGAACCATCCCCAGTCCTTGTGCAGGATAATCCTGAAGTTCCAGGGCCCTCTCGGATTAACCGCTCCCCAAGCGTGTCTTCAGAT
This sequence comes from Rana temporaria, assembly GCF_905171775.1. NCBI lineage: Eukaryota > Metazoa > Chordata > Amphibia > Anura > Ranidae > Rana > Rana temporaria. The sequence goes on from NC_053490.1 coordinate 494,519,351, forward strand.
AGTGAGGTGGAAAGTGTTAACTATGCCGCAGGCTTTGATTTTTCCTTGGTCCCAACATTGGTAAAAGCAGTCAAGGACGCTTTAAAATGGGAAGATCCAGTAGAAGCACCTTCCAAGCAAAGGAAGTACTTCAAGCAGCTTAAAAAAGACTGCCCAAATTTTCCCCTTCTTGGTGAGCTTGGAGAAGTTATTACAGAGGAATGGTCTGGCACAAAAATTCTTTACTATCTAAAATAGCAAAATGTACCCATTCAAGAGTGAAGAGGTGAGACATTTAGAGTCAGCTCCTCTAGTTGATGCGGCCTTGATGAGATTGGTGAAACATGTCACTCTCCCTCTGGAAGACACCGTTTCTTTTAAGGATGGTCTGGAGAAAAAAATAGACACTGATCTAAAACGTATTTATATTACAGCTGGCATGGCTTGTAAACCAGCCTTAGCTCTTGCAGCCCTGTTAAAAGCAATGGAGGCCTGGACAGGTGAGATGGACTCTGTGTTGTCTTGCGTCTCGGAAGACTTAGCCAGAAGCATTCCAGTCCAAGAACTAAAGATGGCTTCAGTTTTTTTGGGGGAGGCCTCCCTTGATCTTATTCGCCTAGTGTCTCGGGTCATGCTCTCCTCCGTTACGGCCAAGCGTGCCCTGTGGCTACGCCCTTGGGTGGCTAACCTTGCCTCTAAACAGGCATGGTGCAAGATACCCTTTTTGGGTTCTTCCCTCTTCAGGAATAAATTGGACAGCGCCATTACCCGGGCCACAGGGGGTAAGTCAGGGTTCCTTCCCCAGGATCGTCGTCCGTATGGACAGAAAAAATTCTTTCCCAGGCAGGATCAAGATCGGGCAAGGGAGGCTCGTCGGTACAGGCCTGGGCTTTATTTCAGGAGGAACTGGAGAAGAAACCAGCCCTCGGGTCAGAAGCCGGCAAAAAGCCCTTCTTCTGGCGGACGTGACGCCCCTAAGTCTTTTTGATGTAGAGCCGGCCCAGACGGAAAGAGTCGGGGCTCGTCTCTTTCAATTCAGACATGTCTGGGCAGCTTCAATAAAAGATTTCTGGTCCGTCAAGACTGTATCTACAGGTCATTCTTGGACATTTATAGATCCTCCTATTCTTCAGTTCATTCCCACAACAATGCCATGCTCAGAGGAGAAAAGACAAGTCCTCCTGTCATACACAAGCTCTCTCGTGGCTCAAGGTGCTGGTATACACGTTCCAACAGTCGAGAAGTTTCAAGGGATGTATTCACCTCTTTTTCTGGTCCAAAAAAAGTCAGGTTCCTGGAGATCAGTGATAGATCTGACACATCTGAACACCTTTATCAAGAAGGAGAAATTCAAAATGGAGTCGCTACTCACAATCCGTCAAGCAGTTCAGCCAGGCGACTGGCTTGTGGATATAGACCTGAAAGACGCCTACTTTCATGTTCCTATAGCTGTGGAATTCCAGAAGTATCTTTGGTTTGCAGTAGGCAGTATTCACCTCCAGTTTACTTGTCTCCCATTCGGGCTCACAACATCGCCATGGGTATTCTCGAAGCTCTTACTGGCCGTCGTGGCCCTGATCAGAACCAGAGGCGTTCGTCTACACCACTACTTGGACGACCTGCTGCTGCTATCGCAAAACAAGGAGCAACTGTTGACGCACCGGGACCTGGTCATATCCACTCTGACCGAGTTTGGTTGGCTACAAAACAAAGAGAAGAGTCACCTAGTACCGACACAATCTCTGATCTTTATCGGTGCCCAATTCAACACATCTCTGAGTACCATCTCATTTCCCCTGGAGAAAATCCCAGTAGTTCGCAACAGAATCCGTTGTGCTCTAGAGTCTCCTTTTCTAAAAGCCTCACAATGCCTCAACATAATAGGCACCATGGTCTCCACAACTCCTATGGTGAGATGGGCACAGTGGAAGATGCGGCCCTTCCAGAAGGGATTTCTCCAGTGGTGGGATCCGAGATCACAAGACCAAATGATTTGGATAACATCACACATGCCGGAAAGTCTTCCTTGGTGGCTACTAAGAAAAAACCTCCTCAATTGCCATTCTCTAGCCCCTGTGTCTTGGATCACGATCACGTCGGATGCCAGCAACACAGGTTGGGGGGCTCTCTGCCTGAAGGAAGTAGCCCAAGGGAAGTTGGACTTTCCGTCCCAGAAAGTCATATAGCCAATGTCCTGGAACTTCGCGCAGCCTTTTGTTCCCTACAAGCCTTCCTTCACCTGATAAAAGGATCTTCAGTCCTCCTAAGGATGGACAATACGTCAGCAGTATCGTACATCAAGAGACAGGGTGGCACTCGCAGTCTGTCTCTACTGAAAGAAGTGAATCCAATCATGTCTTGGGCGCAGACACACTTGAAGGATTTGACAGCTGTATATCTCCCCGGAGCTCAGAATCTACAGGCAGATTTCCTCTCGAGAACATCTCTCGACAACAACGAGTGGTCTCTCCACAGCGAGGTTTTCAGTTGGATCCTGTCACTGGATTTTTCACCAGAAGTAGATCTGTTTGCATCCCCATGCAATTTCAAACTGGAGAAGTATTACACCAGATGCCGATGTCCCCAGGCCTTCGGGGTGGATGCTCTGACGGATCAGTGGAGGTTCTGCAGGGCTTATGCCTTCCCTCCAATTCCGGTCATCCTCAGGTTCCTATCGAGACTCAGGTGGGAGGAGGCCGAGGTAGTGGCGATAGTTCCATACTGGCCCAACAGGCCGTGGTTCCCGTTGCTGTTCCAGTTGAGTTTCCGGGATCCAGTTCCCCTCCCATCCAGACCAGATCTCCTGTTGCAAGGATCGACCCCTCACCCATGTCCATCCCATCTACATCTGATGGCCTGGTTCTTGAAAGGGGAAGGCTGGAAGCGTTAGGATGTCCAAGCGGAGCCATTTCCACTTTATTAAATGCTAGAAGACCAAGTACTAACAAAATCTACCAAAGGATATGGTCAAAATTCTCAGATTACACCTCTTCTATGGACGGTTCTCCTAGTAATCCCAGAATTCAAGACATTCTAGGTTTTCTTCAGACGGGTCTTGATCTACCTCTATCCGTTAGCTCATTAAGAGTCCAAGTTTCAGCTATCTCCGCATTCACAGGGATATCCTGGGCTACTCACACTCTTGTTAGACAATTTTTCAGAGGAGCTATGAGACTGAGAACAAAGAAAGAATTACCGCGCTAAAAACAATCGAAATCACTAACAGAGCTGCAACAACAAAGTGTCATACATACACAATACAAGCAAGGAAAAAAGGAGATGTTGCGCTGGTTAAATGTATAAATCTAAACAATAAAATTGATATGAAATAAATGCATAAAATTGAAGCCAGTAAACCCAAACCGATGGGAAGCTATAAAAAGAAAAACTCAGTCCCAGTATATCCGCAATAGGTATAGTTCATATTAAAGTGAATAATTGTTCTGGAGAAGAGCATGTGCGATAACCACCACCACGAATTAATAAAAATTGGAGGCTTACCACATGGCAAGCAATAAATGCTTGCGGCTGCAAACCCCAGCCAGGGCCTTTAAGCGATCCTCACAGGGGGGGGGGGGATGAATGTTGAAACCTCCAACGAATCCACGGTGTTGAAGCGTGTCACAGAAAAAAACACTCAATGGTGAAGTATGACAAGAACCGGCACACACATGAGGTATATTGTGACTTATGGAACCACCACCACCAACACCATATAATTAGGAGGCTTACCAGAGCGTGTAAATAAACCAGCAAGTGGCTAAAACCCTAGCCAGGGCCTTTGAAAATCCTGGGCTGTGATTATAATGTCCTAGAATCCTCCGTGTGCATATTCAGTAGGTACATGAAAGGAATAATAGGGCCCACATAGTGAAGTACGTTACCACTGTTCGTTTAATAAATAAAACATTTTGCACTTACAAAATCGTAAAGGGATAAAAACAGAGAGAAGCCGGCCGGCTCAATCAAACGCCCGTCCACTCGGAACAACATGTCCTGCGTCAGCACGCTACCTTCCCGACGCGCGTTTCGTCATAAAATGACGTCATCTGGGGCCTATGAGACTGAGACCTCTAAGGAAACCAAGATTTTCCAAGTGGGATCTCCCTCTAGTCTTGGACTTTTTCTCAGACTTTCAAAACTCAGACCAACAATCAATCAAGGATCTTTCCCTCAAAGTAGTCTTCCTCGCAGCCATAACATCAGCTAAGAGGGTTTCAGAAATTGGCTCATTGGGATGTAAAGAACCTTTTCTTACGTTCTTTCCGGACCGTGTTGTTTTGATCCCTATGCTAGGTTCTAAACCAAAAGTGTCATCAGTCTTCCACGAGAACCAGGAGATCGTCCTTCCCACCTTTCGGTCTTCTGAGGACTCTGATGCTCATCCTTTGGATGTCGGGAATGTATTGAAACAGTATCTGGAAGCTACAGCACCTTTTCGGCAATCCGATCACCTATTTGTTTTCTTTCACGGGAAGAACAAGGGAATGCGTGCTTCCTCTAGAACCATTGCAGCATGGATTGTACAGGCCATCCAAGGGGCTTATAAAGCGAAAGGTTTGGCTCCTCCGGAAGCGCTAACCGCCCATTCTACTCGGAGCGTGGCCACGTCGTGGGCGGCTGCCCGGCACGTTTCTCCAGAAGTAATCTGCAAAGCGGCCTCTTGGTCATCGTTAAATACGTTTATGACGCACTACTGCGTAGAACCGGCTTCTTTATCGTCAGGTAATTTTGGTTTGCATGTTCTATCTGTTGACAATGTCAATTAAATCTTTTTCTTTAACCAGCAATTGCCCACCCGGGTGTGTATGGCTAGTTATTTCCCACACGTAGGCTGCCATGGAGTCTGTCAGGAAAAAGGAAAATTGATATGAAATAATTACCGTAATTTTCCTTTCCTGATGGACTCCATGGCAGCAGGAGTTCCCTCCCCTTTGCTGGAGTAGGCTATATTACGGAACACAGTCTATTGGTAGAAGCAAAGCTTTATGGAAGTAGGGTCCTATGAGATATGAGAGGCGGCATAACCCACACGTAGGCTGCCATGGAGTCCATCAGGAAAGGAAAATTACGGTAAGTATTTCATATAAATGTTCCTTTTTTGAATTAGTCTAGCTATAATCTAAGAGTTTGTGTCACAGATTAGCCTGCAGTTTCCTGCCTGTGCATTTCTTACCTCCTTGCTGCAGTGGTTCTGCTGGACCTGTGATTCTATTCACATGCAGGGCCGCCATCAGGGGGGTACAGGCAGTACACCTGTAAGGGGCCCGGATGGCAACCCCCCTTTAAATTTATTTTTTATTTTTTTAGAATATATATTTTTTTAGAATATATATTTTTATTTTATTTTTTTATTAATTTAATTATTATTATTATTAAAGGGCCCAGAGGCCCCCAGGGCCCCAGATGGCACCCCCTTTTTTATATTATTTTATTTCTTTTTTTTTCTTTTTATTTCTTTATATATATTGTGAGGGATTAGCTCGTGGGGATCACCTTTTCTGAAATCACAGTCTGTAAGCAGGCACTTTCTTTTAAGTCTGGCGGATGCCAGATTTTATTTATAAACGGTTTGCAGATTAAAATAAACAAAACAATAAATTAAATCCTTGCCGTCCGGCGCTAAACTAAACAAACAGGATCTCCTCTCTATACAGTGTGGGGCTAGTCCCTGACACCCACAAAACATGTAGTAAAGCAAACCTTTTCAGTCCAGCACTCAGCGCTCCCCTCACTCAGGTCCCTTCCTGAGTTTCAAGCCAGAGCCCTGTTGTGCTCTCTTCCTGGACATTTAAAGTCCAGCTGATTGTGGACTCCAGTGGACCCAAACATCCGGACCGGAATCCTAGCCAGGCCCAGAGGCTGTAAAACCCGGAATGGATTCCGGTTCAGTCTCTCATAATGGAACGTATGCGAGGTGAAATGTACCTATGATCATGTATCGCACCTCGCATACTGTCACATATCCTCCCCCTCTGCTCAAGCCCCTGTGGCTGAGCACTTGACCCAACCATACAGTGCACACGGGAGAGGGCATCTGCATTATTTTGGAGCTTCCCTGGCCTGTGCTCCACCGTAAATTTAAAAGGCTGTAAAGCCAGGAACCACCTTGTCACACGAGCATTTTTCTCCCTGTTATCACACATCCACTTCAGGGGAGCATGGTCTGTGACCAGCTTAAATGACCTCCCCAGTAGGTAATACCTCAGGGAGTCTAAGGCCCACTTAATGGCGAGACACTCCTTTTCTACGATGGCATAATTTTTCTCGTGCTTGTTCAGCTTCCTGCTCAGGTATACCACTGGGTGCTCCTCACCATCCCTGATCTGTGACAGTACGGCCCCTAGTCCCACCTCAGAGGCATCCGTCTGTATAACAAACTCCTGGCTAAAATCCGGGGTTACTAGTACGGGTACCATACAAAGAGCCTGTTTTAACTTCTGAAATGCCCCCTCGGCTTCGGGGTTCCATTTGACCATGACCGACCCCTTACCCTTCGTTAGATCGGTCAAGGGGGTGGCAATGGTGGCAAAATTGGGTATAAAACGCCTGTAATACCCCGTAATGCCCAGGAAGGCCCTCACTTGTTTTTTATTGACTGGTTGGGGCCATTTTTGAATTGCCTCAATCTTATTGGTCTGCGGCTTGACCATTCCCCGGCCAATAATGTACCCAAGGTATTTGGCCTCCTCCAGGCCTATGGCACATTTCTTTGGATTGGCCGTGAGATGTGCTTCCCTAAGGGAATCTACGACCGCTTGTACACGGAGCAGGTGCGATTCCCAATCTGGGCTGTGGATGACCACATCGTCCAAGTACGCCGCTGCATACGAGCGATGTGGTCTCAAAATTTTGTCCATCATTCGCTGGAATGATGCAGGGGCTCCGTGCAGACCAAACGGCATCCGCTTATACTGAAACGAGCCCTCAGGAGTGGAAAAGGCAGTCTTCTCCTTGGCCGATTCAGTAAGCGGTATCTGCCAATAACCTTTCGTTAGGTCTAGGGTCGTTATGTAGCGAGCCTGTCCCAACCTGTCCACAAGTTCGTCGACCCGGGGCATCGGGTAGGTGTCAAATTTGGACACACTGTTAAGTTTTCTAAAATCATTACAAAACCTAATACTGCCATCAGGTTTTGGGACCAGCACTATGGGACTTGATCACTCACTGTGAGACTCCTCGATCACATCCAACTCTAACATATTTTTTATTTCTTCCGCAACTGCCTCTCGCCGGGCCTCTGGAATTCTATATGGTTTTACATTTACCCGAACCCCTGGTTCCGTCACTATGTCATGTTGGATCGTGTTGGTCAGTCCGGGTAAGGGGGAGAAAAAGTCTCTATTTTTCTGCACGAATGCCCTAACGTCACTTTGCTGTGCTACAGACAGGGAATCCGTGATGGGAACGTCAGGTATCACGGGTATCCGGTCTGTTGGAAGTGGGGACGTGGCCAGTAAAGTCTCTCGGTCCTTCCAGGGCTTTAAGAGATTTACATGGTAAATTTGGTGTGGTTTCCTTTTCCCTGGCTGGTAGACTTTGTAGTTTACCTCCCCCACCCTTTGGACAACCTCAAAGGGACCCTGCCACTTGGCTAAAAACTTGCTTTCTACCGTGGGAACCAGTACCAACACTCTGTCCCCCGGGTTGAAAGTACGGACCTTGGCACCCCGGTTATAGACCCTCCTTTGGGCCTCCTGGGCTCGCTCCATATGTTCCCGTACTAGGGGCAGAACGGCTGCAATTCGGTCCTGCATCAAGGAGACGTGCTCTATGATGCTCCTATATGGGCTGACCTCTCCTTCCCACGTTTCTTTAGCAATATCTAGCAGGCCCCTGGGATGCCTACCATACAAGAGCTCAAAGGGGGAATAGCCTGTGGAGGCCTGTGGAACCTCTCGTATGGCAAACATGAGATATGGTAGCAAAAAATCCCAGTCTCTCCCATCCTTGTCAACCACCTTTTTCAACATACTCTTCAAGGTTTTATTAAACCTTTCGACCAGACCATCTGTCTGGGGGTGGTAGACAGAAGTACGGAGATGGAAGATTTTGTACAATCTACACAATTCCTTGGTAACCCTTGACATAAAAGGGGTGCCTTGATCGGTCAAGATCTCTTTTGGGATCCCTACTCGACTAAACACCTGGACTAATTCCTTGGCAATAACCTTGGCGGAGGTGTTACGCAAGGGTATGGCCTCAGGATAGCGAGTCGCATAGTCCAGGATCACCAGAATATGCTGGTGACCTCGGGCAGATTTCACGACCGGCCCCACCAGGTCCATGCCAATCCTTTCAAAGGGGACCTCAATTATTGGTAGAGGAACAAGGGGGCTGCGAAAATGGGGCGATGGTGCTGACATTTGGCACTCGGGGCACGATTCACAGTACTCCTTGACCTCTGCATGCAAACCGGGCCAGAAGAATCTTTGGGTGATTCTCTCCCTGGTTTTTTCGACCCCGAGATGTCCCCCCATTACGTGACCATGAGCCAGGTCTAGCACCACCCTGCGAAAGGGTTTGGGAACCAGTAGCTGTTCTACCTCTTCCTCTCCATGTTTTATCACCCGATATAACAAATGGTTTTTAATTGCCATGTAGGGAAAGGACACCACCCAATTAGGATCCACCGGTTCCCCATCCAACACCTTAACATTTTCCCTGGCATTCATGAGGGTGGGCTCTCGCAGCTGCTCGGTACAGAAATCTTCCCTCCTGACCTCCAAGTCGGGTACCACATTTTGGCTACTCTCCATGTCAGGGTCAGGCGAGGTTTCCTGTTCGTTACCCTCAGGCTGGGTGCTAGCTTCTAAGTCCTCCGGTTCCCCAGCCATGGCAGGGAATGGTGGAGGATCTCCGGCCTCCTCGATCCCACCAACAGCATGCCCTTCCCTTTGGCAAAACGGGTCTGGTGAGAGTTCTCGAGTTTCCCCAGGAGGGGGAGCGCTATCTACGGGCCTCCCTTCACTCTCCCATAACTTCCAAAAATGAGGAAAGTCCCTTCCCACTAAGGCTTCATGGAGCAGTGAAGGTACCACCCCCACTGAATGTGTTACACAGCCCCAGGGGGTATCAACCTCAACCACCGCTGTCTGGTAGTCCCGAGTGTCCCCATGGATGCATATTACCCCAATACAACTGGGGTGTAGTTTTGCGGGATCTACACACACACTCCTGACTAAGGTCACCACACTACCAGAGTCTAGCAGGGCTGTAAGAGGCTTGCCATCTACTGAAATAACGCACATTTGTTTTTCCAGGCGACGCTGACCTGTCGCAACACATGCGACCTGTGCAAACAGAGAAAGGCGTCTTACCCTATCAACATAATCACATTGCATAGGTTCATCATTTAGAGGGCAGTTTGCAGCAATATGGCCTAATGCATGGCAACGAAAACACCGTATTTGCCCTACCCCCAGTCCTCTTACCGGTCCCAAAAACCTTCCTGGCTTCTTTGGCCAGTCTCCAGGTCTAGGACCTACAGTCTCATCTGCTGTAACAACAGTCTTATCCACTCTCCCCAAACTCTTGAACCCCGGAACAGTCTTACCCGAACTGTTGGGAGATCTTGCACCCCGAGACACTCCGAAGTGGGGCGTGGGTGGGTTTATTAAGTCCTCGGTAGCACTGTACCTCTCCACTAGGTCCACCATTTGGGCTGCAGTGTTGGGGTCCCCCTGTCCGACCCACTTTCTCAGGGTAGCAGGGAGCGCACGCAGGTACCGGTCCATTACCACACGCTCCACAATCTGAGGGCTGGTCAGAGTCTCTGGCTGCAACCACTTCCTGGTGAGGTGGACCAGGTCAAACATTTGTGACCGGGGTGGCTGGTTGCTGGAATAGGACCACTGATGCACGCGCTGGGCCCGGACTGCCATGGTGACACCCAAGCGTGCGAGTATTTCTGTCTTTAGAGTCTCATAGTCCTGGGCCTTATCTGGTTCTAGGTCAAAATAGGCCTTTTGGGGTTCTCCTGTTAGGAATGGGGCCAATAGTCCCGCCCACTGCTCTTTTGGCCATCCTTCGCGGTCAGCGACTCTCTCGAAAGTCGCCATGTACGCCTCAACATCATCCGCCGGTGTCATCTTTTGCAGGTGGTAGGAAGCACGTACAATCTTTGGTTCCGCTAACACCGGAGGTGCGGACCCCTTTTTCAGTTCCACCAGAGCTTCGGCAAACTGTCGGTTCATCTCCTGCTGGGCAGCGTGTTGTGCTGCAACGGCCTCTGCGACTTGGCGGTGTTGTGCTGCAACGGCCTCTGCGACTTGACGGTTTATCTCCTGCTGGGCAGCCTGTTGTGCTGCAGCGGCCTCTGCGACTTGGCGGTTGGTTTCCCGCTGGGCTGCATTGGCCTGTAGCAGGGCCTTTAACATTTCTTCCATTTTCAGAAAAGTGCCCGCTGAATCCACCACGTGTGAGGGATTAGCTCGTGGGGATCACCTTTTCTGAAATCACAGTCTGTAAGGAATGGGGCCAATAGTCCCGCCCACTGCTCTTTTGGCCATCCTTCGCGGTCAGCGACTCTCTCGAAAGTCGCCATGTACGCCTCAACATCATCCGCCGGTGTCATCTTTTGCAGGTGGTAGGAAGCACGTACAATCTTTGGTTCCGCTAACACCGGAGGTGCGGACCCCTTTTTCAGTTCCACCAGAGCTTCGGCAAACTGTCGGTTCATCTCCTGCTGGGCAGCGTGTTGTGCTGCAACGGCCTCTGCGACTTGGCGGTGTTGTGCTGCAACGGCCTCTGCGACTTGACGGTTTATCTCCTGCTGGGCAGCCTGTTGTGCTGCAGCGGCCTCTGCGACTTGGCGGTTGGTTTCCCGCTGGGCTGCATTGGCCTGTAGCAGGGCCTTTAACATTTCTTCCATTTTCAGAAAAGTGCCCGCTGAATCCACCACGTGTGAGGGATTAGCTCGTGGGGATCACCTTTTCTGAAATCACAGTCTGTAAGCAGGCACTTTCTTTTAAGTCTGGCGGATGCCAGATTTTATTTATAAACGGTTTGCAGATTAAAATAAACAAAACAATAAATTAAATCCTTGCCGTCCGGCGCTAAACTAAACAAACAGGATCTCCTCTCTATACAGTGTGGGGCTAGTCCCTGACACCCACAAAACATGTAGTAAAGCAAACCTTTTCAGTCCAGCACTCAGCGCTCCCCTCACTCAGGTCCCTTCCTGAGTTTCAAGCCAGAGCCCTGTTGTGCTCTCTTCCTGGACATTTAAAGTCCAGCTGATTGTGGACTCCAGTGGACCCAAACATCCGGACCGGAATCCTAGCCAGGCCCAGAGGCTGTAAAACCCGGAATGGATTCCGGTTCAGTCTCTCATAATGGAACGTATGCGAGGTGAAATGTACCTATGATCATGTATCGCACCTCGCATACTGTCACAATATATATATATATATATTTTTTTTGTTTATATATATATATTTTTTTTTTTTATTATTATTAAAGGGCCCAGAGGTCCCCAGGGCCCTGGATGGCAACCCCCTTTTTTTTTCTTTTTATAAATGTTTATTTTTTTTTATATATATTTATTTTATTCATTTTTTATTAAAGGGCCCAGAGGTTCCTTTTTTTTTCCCCAGATGGCAACCCCCCTTTTTTTGTAATTTCTTTTTATAAAACATTTTTTTATTAAAGGGCCCAGAGGTCCCCAGGGCCCCAGATGGCAACTCCCCTTTTTAAAAATAAATAAATATATATTTTTTATATATATTTTTTATTTCTTTTTTTCTTTAAGGGCCCAGAGGTCCCCCCTTTTTTTATATATATATTTTTCTTTATTTCTTCTTTTTTTTTGTAAAGGGCCCCCCCCCCTTCTTAATTTGCGGCAGCACCCCCCCCCCTCCCTGGTTCTCTGCTCCAGGGGGCCCATGCCTGAAGCTGTGTAAGGGGCCCCATAATTCCTGATTGCGGCCCTGTTCACATGTGTTGTTTTGCTTCTGTCAGTGGCGGAATTATAGGGGTCGCTGAGGTCGCCATGGTGACCGGGCCCCTTGTTGCAGGGGGCCCTTGAGGGCCCCCTGTATACAGTACTTCGATAGGAGGAGCGGAGACAAGCTCCCCGATCCCAAGCCGAACTGTAATCAGCTCTGTGCGGAGAGCTCGTCACATTGATAACAAAGTGAGTGCTCTTTGTCTCCCCCTACAGTGCAGTACACGGCAGGAAGAGCTGCTAAGGTAGAAGACTGACATTTTTTATCTACTGTGTGTGTGTGTTTGCATGTGTGTGTGTTCATGTGCATGTATGTGAGTGTGCATGTGTGTATGTATGTATGTGGGTGTGCATGTGAATATGTATGTATGTATGTGAGTGTGCATGTGAATATGTATGTATTTATGTGAGTGTGCATGTGAATATGTATGTATGTATGTATGTGAGTGTGCATGTATGTGAGTGTGCATGTGTGTATGTATGTGAGTGTGCATGTTTGTATGTATGTGTGTGTGCATGTGAATATGTATGTATGTATGTGAGTGTGCATGTGAATATGTATGTATGTGAGTGTGCATGTATGTGAGTGTGCATGTGAATATGTATGTATGTGAGTGTGCATGTGTGTGTGCATGTGAATATGTATGTATGTGAGTGTGCATGTATGTGTTTATATCAGTGCGCACGGGCAATGCCCCCTCTCTCCAGCCACCCCCTGGCTGCATTTGATGGGCACAGTGGCTACGTTTGATGGCACAGTAGCTGCATTTGATGGGTACAGTGGCTACGTTTGATGGCACAGTAGCTGCATTTGATGGGTACAGTGGCTACGTTTGATGGCACAGTAGCTGCATTTGATGGGTACAGTGGCTACGTTTGATGGCACAGTAGCTGCATTTGATGGGTACAGTGGCTACGTTTGATGGCACAGTAGCTGCATTTGATGGGTACAGTGGCTACGTTTGATGGCACAGTAGCTGCATTTGATGGGTACAGTGGCTACGTTTGATGGCACAGTAGCTGCATTTGATGGGTACAGTGGCTACGTTTGATGGCACAGTAGCTGCATTTGATGGGTACAGTGGCTACGTTTGATGGCACAGTAGCTGCATTTGATGGGCACAGTGGCTACGTTTGATGGCACAGTAGCTGCATTTGATGGGTACAGTGGCTACGTTTGATGGCACAGTAGCTGCATTTGATGGGTACAGTGGCTATGTTTGCTGGCACAGTGGCTGCATTGGATGGGCACAGTGGCTGCATTGGATGGGCACTGTGGCTGCGTTTGATGGCACAGTGGCTGCAGCTATGTTTTTTTTTTTTATCCTAGCAAACACATTTGACTAAAATTGCAAATTATGTGTTTTTACACTTGCAAATGGGACAGCTATATAGGCCAACTGATATCTTTCATGATAATCTTCCTCTCAGTATCACTCTACACAATAACAGTGCTGTACTCTACTGTAGTGTATTTTTATTTTTATGCATTCTGTCTACTCTGCAGGAAGTAATAAGTAAAGAACATGAAAATATTCTACCATATATAGTGATAACAATACCATACTAAGGCCACAAAAAAAAAAAAAAGATGGCTATCAGATACTGTAGCTACCTCAGGTAATAAGTGTGGTAATAAATGCTATCTCTTTATTAAATATCAAAAATGTAAACTGACAAATAGAAAACATCCACAAATCCATCAGAAATGACAACATTGTCATGGAATCCTCTGGACCTCATACATACATAACCACATCTCATTGAGAATTTCTATTGTCATCACTGATCCCTAAGTAGTTGACCGTCCTATACTATTGCTATAAGGCTATTTCAATTCTTTCAGACTTCATGGAGTTGGAACAGTTAAATCAGTACTAAGTAGGAAATATGAGCCAGATTCACAGACATCGGCGTATGTTTGAGCGGGCGTAGCACAGCTCATATGCGCTACGCCGACGTAACATAGAGAGGCAAGACCAGTATTCACAAAGCACTTGCTCCCTAAGTTATTGCGGTGTAGCGTAAATAGGCCGGCGTAAGCCCGCCTAATTCAAATTAGGAAGGTAGTGGGCGTGTTGTATTAAAATTAGCCGTGACCCCATGTAAATGAATTCCAGAACGAACGGCGCATTCAGAATCACGTAGAATTTACGCCCTAAGATACGACAGCTCAATGGCAACGACGTGAACGTAACCTATGCCCAGCCCCATTCACATATTACTTACTTAAACGACGTAAAATCCGACGGCTGTTCCGTCGTCCATACCTTTGCATTGGCTGCGCCACCTATAGAGGTGTTTTATCTTTACGCCGGACGTACGCCTTACGTAAACGGCATAGCTTACTGCGACGGGCGCAACTACGTTCGTGAATCGGCGTATATTTACATATTCAACGCGTAAATCAATGGAAGCGCCCCTAGCGGCCGGTGTAAATATGCACCCAAGATACGACGGCGTAGGAGACTTACGTCGGTCGTAGGAAGCCAAAATTCAGGCGTATCTAGTATGGAGAATAAGGCGCATAGATACGACGGCGCACCTGTACACTTACGCTGCGTATCTGTAGATACGCCAGCGTAAGTCTTTTTGAATCTGGCTGTATATGTCTAAGTACATATGGCCATATACTTCAGCCAAGAAAGTGCTGTTAATATTAGTAATTTTCATGATGATAGTCACTATTAATAACATGTATAGAAATTCTCGATACCGGGATGGGGCGTGGGACTTTATGAATGCATATATGGTAATAAAAATTCAAATAGAGAACGTATTGGCAACTTTGAAACCACAGAAATCATACAAGAATCGTGATATTATAAAAATATGAAAATGTAATATTACAATCAATTAGAAAGGAAATCAGTAAAAACATAATCATACAAGAAGACTAATAACATCATGAAAATATTTGTATACGTGTCCCATGCTAACGGTCCTACATGTTTCGTCCATTGGGGCTTCTTCAGGGACGCATGAGTATACAAGGTAATCTAGAATGGATAAAGATTTCATGAGAAAACATACAGAGCTATACCGCAGTGCATAAGTCTTTTAACATAATATGAATAATCATGTAGCATAATAGATTAGCATATATTCAAAAAGTACAAAAAGAACAACAAACAACAAATAATAAATTCATTATAATTTATATCATTGACATAGACCTTGCATTGGTTAATAACATGTGTCATCCAATAAGGGCATCTGCACTAGTCTTCACAGTATCATCCTAAACTGACGACCACTCAGCACAGTAACTCAGATATAGTCATTAGCAGCTCATATAGAGTGAAAAGCTACATAAATTCTGCGATTGGGGAATAAGCATCACAGCCTGGGGTACAAAACCCTTTTTTTTCACCAACCACGTTTGATTGTTGCTGTGCTACTCTAAGAAAGATCCCTACGTATGCATTTTAAACAACTCCTGGCTTCCATCCACCTCTTTGCTAAGGGTTCATCTTATGTTTAGAAGTGGAGCTCAATGGTCGTGACATCCCAAGTGCCTAGCATCAGGCAGAAAGAGGAGTGAGGCTGTGCTTCTGGGTAGCAAGCTGGCGCGTTTCATCTGCATAACCTGTGAACTTTGCCAGGGCAAGGAGATGCCAACAACACAAGACTTACATGTTGGTTCATCTGCGACTTATTTGAAGTTAACCCCTGTTCTGCTAGTGGAGGTTTGTGATTATTAAAATACATGAGATCCCAAAGTTTATGATATTACTTTATATTTAAACTGAAGGAATTCAACTATTCTTCTACTTCATAAATACAAAAAACACAGTCACTTCCAGTGCTAATAGGTCTTCCAAGGTGTGATGTAACAAATATCAGATAAAATGGTGGTGTAAAAGGTATATATGGTATCCCAAAACTAGGTGGATGCTGCCTTCCTCAGATGGGATAATCTGAAAGGTACTACAAGAAAAACTGAAATAGAAGGTGCACACACCTAGTGCATTACCAGAGATAATTTAATAATAAATGAAATATAGTGAAAAGGACTACAGCACTACTAACAAATAATCTCAAAGAAACCACACAAAAATAACTAAATAATACAGCAGCAATCAAAAAACGGTGAACTAAACCAAATGATAAATGAATAAATACTGATGCGCTCGTATTAACTCATGTGCAATGTGAATCGTGCATATACAATCAAGCAAAAAACCTGGTGAAGAAACTCTTAATATATGTGAGTAGATCATGAAAAAGTCCTGATGATTGAATCAGTCAGTCAGTCTGCAGAGATCCTTCCCTAATTGCCAAGCTCTCACTTCAATGTGATCAGGTTACAACAACCTCCAGCAGCGATCAGATGTTTCCAGTTTCATTCAGTCACATGCAAAAGAGGAGGAAAGGAAACATAGCGCAATATTGTATCATATAGATGTGGATAAAGGCCGCACTTAGTGCACTCACGTATCCTCGCTTATGTTATAGGCAGGGTATGTTGCCGCTCAGTTTAAGTGGACTCCTCACTCGGGATAGACATCCGATGGTCCGTCACTGTAGGCTCCTCCCCCACGCGTATCGTCACTCGTCACGTGACTTAATCATGGGTATTCTACCTAATACTAATAAAAACATTTTTTTTGTATAAAAGTGGGTACTCACAAAATGCAACTGACAAAATGCCATAAACACAGTGCATGGACATGCACACAACACGGGGTACAGTAAACGCATTTCGGGGCGCACCCCCTTCCTCAGAGCTAGGCTATACTTCATACCTTACATATCCTAAACTGTATCACATATCACCTTAGAGCCCTTGTATCTTTTATTATAAAGTATACCTATTAATATTTTATGTGGGATAAAGGAAGGTTGATACATAAATATTTACCCTATAAATAACCCAGATTTTAATAATCTACAATAATGCTTCCTGGGTTATCATAAAATTAAAGATACCCAGGTTTTTTTTTCAGCTGGAACCTGGTGGAACTTAGTTCCACCACCTCTGACTCAGAACCTCTACTCCCTGATCACCACTATCACTTGTAAACACAGAAGTCTGATCTCCTGAGCAGCTCCCACTGAGTGCAAGATGGGGACAAGGGAGATGTAGTTGCCTGGGGTGCAGTGTGGATGCTGACACCCCCACTGGATGGATGATCTCCCTGCAAGTTAGAGAGGTGGAGCCACCTACAGTTTGTGAGGAGGTACTAGAGAAGAGTGAAAGTGAGATGTTGATGGGGATGCAGGGTAGGCAGCTGTGGAAGAAGGCTGAACTATGTACTCTGTGTGTAGCACACCCCTGTATTCTGCATTCTGTATGCAGTGACCCCCTGGACTCTGCACTAGGTACAGAGCACACCCCCCCGAACTCTGCACACTGTACTTACTATGTTCTGTACTATGCACTCCTGGGGCCAGATCCACGAAGACTTACGACGGGCGTATCAGTAGATACGCCGTCGTAAGTCCGAATCCCACCGTCGCAACTTTAAGCGCATTCTCAAACTGAGATACGCTTAAATGTTGCTAAGATACGGCCGGCGTAAGTCTCCTACGCCGTCGTATCTTAACTGCATATTTACGCTGGCCGCTAGGTGGCGTTTCCGTCGATTTCCGCGTTGAGTATGCAAATTAGCTAGATACGGCGATCCACAAACGTCCGTCCGGCGCATTTTTTTACGCTGTTTCCGTAAGGCTTTTTTTCGGCGTATAGTTACCCCTGCTATATGAGGCGTATCCTATGTTAAGTATGGACGTCGTTCCCGCATCGAATTTTGAAAATTTTACGTCGCTTGCGTAAGTCGTTCGCGAAAAGGGCTTTGCGTAGAATGACGTTCACGTCGTAAACATTGGCTTGTTGTGGGTTAATTTCGAGCATGCGCACTGGGATACCCCCACGGACGGCGCATGTGCCGTTCAAAAAAAACGTCAATCACGTCGGGTCACATAACATTTACATAAAACACGCCCCCCTGTTCCACATTTGAATTAGGCGGGCTTACGCTGGACTATTTACGTTACGCCGCCGTAACTTACGGAGCAAGTGCTTTGAGAATACTGCACTTGCCCATCTAAGTTGCGGAGGCGTAACGTGAATAGGATACGTTACGCCCGCTCAAAGATGCGCCGATCTACGTGGATCTGGCCCCTGGTATTTAGTGCTCCTTTAAGACTCTCCCACTGTTAATGAAATTTGACCACACCCAATATTTGATGTGGTTTGGAGGGTGTGTGCGTAGGAGGGGGAATGGGGGTTTTGGGGGTCATGGTTGAGTTCCTGCACCTTTTTCATGAGAAAAAAAGCAGTGCATATATCAGAGACATACTGGCTAAACATTGGCATGTGTTACAACCATGCCCAAAGACTGCAGAAATAGTAGCTCCTTACCCACAGCTCACGACCAGAAGGGCCACAAACTTAAATGCTCATCTTGTACTTTTGCAATTTGAGAGAAAATTACCAGGTAGATGGTTAGCGGACCTTCCAAATATTAAATGGATGTGCCCATGCCATGGGCGTCCGCTGAAATTTTTCCAGGGGGGGGGCATCATGCTTGGTCCCTTTTTGACAATGTCATGAAGAGGTGGGGCTTTGTCATATTTGCGTTGGGGGGGGGGGGGGGGCTGGTAAAAAATCAGGCCTGCTTTAATAAAAGAAAAAAAAAAGTAGGTGAAATAATTGTGCCCAATTTATCATGGTGCCCTGTGCATGTACCTTGTTAGCATGTATGGGAAATGTAAGTGTTTTTTCTTTATATTTACACCTGTATCAGCCACTAATGATTACATTCTTGACCCTAATGGACCTTTTTTGTTAAGTTGAGTATTTATATATATATATAAAATCAGGCATTGTAGCGCGAGCTACAGTATGGCTGTCCCGAATTTTTTACCCCCGTACTCACCTTGTAGTCGTCCATCGAAGATACCGGGGAATGGGCGTGCCTATGGAGACGGAGGATGATTGACGGCCGGCTCTGGCGCGTCACGCTTCTCCGGAAATAGCCGAAATAGGCTTGGTCTTCACGACGCGTGCGCATAGCCTGTGCGCAGGCGCCGTGAAGAGCCGAGACCTACTCCGGCTGTCTTCGGGGAGAGTGACGTGCCAGGGCCGGCCGTCAATCATCCTCCCTCTCCATAGGCACGCCCATTCCCCGCGGGAGCCGAAATCTGCGATGGACGACTACAAGGTGAGTACGGGGTTAAAAAAATCGGGACAGGCATACTGTAGCTCGCGCTACAATGCCTGTCTCGATGGTAAAATGTGTCGGGGGGGGGGGTGAACTACCGCTTTAAGTCACACATTTCTAAAACCCTGAATTAACAATCTATTTACTTTTTTTTTTATTTTTTTTATTATTTGCTCTAGACTCCCAAGAACCCCCAAACTTTCTTGTTTGTCATGCAGTCCTATCTCCATATTGTCGGTACAAATAAGCAGGGAGGGGCCTATTGCTGCATTTTAAACAAATAAAGGAAATTTAACTAGTCGTAAACTGGTGCAAGAAATAGAGAGGAGGAAGGAAACGGGCCGGCTTCCCAGTATATCTCTTTGACATTGCATAAGGTCAATTACAGAACAGTCCTTACCTGTAGTTCCCCAGGGCAGGCACTGGCCAGGCAGTGTATTCTCTCTTGTCTCGGCCACTGCACGCCACTCATGTGACCTGTGGGAGGAGCCGGCATCGTGCCGGCCGCATCGTTATAGGCACAAGTTAATTTACACAGGCTGAGGCAGCAGCCAATAACGGAGCAGGTGATGTTAAACAGAGGCCCGAGCAGCAGTCAGCAGAGCCAATCCGATGCTTGGGCCAGGGGGTGAGGAGGGAGGGATGGATCGGATGTGTCTTTTTCACTCTGACTTCAACACTTAGGCCCCGTACACACGATAGAATCCATCCGCAGATAAATCCCAGCAAATGGGTTTCTGCGGATAGATCCTATGGTGTGTACACGCCAGCGGATCTGTTTCCGCGGAGAAATCTCCTCTGGGATGGATTCCAGCAGATCGGATATTTGCTGTGCTGCACAACAAATCCATCTGCTGGAATCCATTCCAACGGATGGATCCGCTCGTCTGTACAGACTTACCGGATCCATTCGTCCAAAGGGATTCCCCGCACGCGTCGTAATGATTTGACGCATGCGTGGAATTCCTTATATGACAGCGTCGCGCCCGTCGCCGCGTCATAATCGCGGCGACGGCGCGACACGTCATCGGCAGAGGATTTCCGCGCGGATTTCAATGCGATGGTGTGTACACTCCATCCCATCGAAATCAGCGGAAATCTTTGAGAGGATTTATCCGTGGAAACGGTCCGCTGGACCGTATCTGCGGATAAATCCTCTCGTGTGTACGGGGCCTATGTGTTACGATTCCAAGGGGGGGGCAATTGACCCCCCTTGCCCTATGGAGTGGACGCCCATGGCCCATGCATGTAATAAAAGAAAGGAAAAGGAATGAAAGGTAATAAAAATAAGTACAAACTTTATTTCTGCTATTAGAATCATGTATCTGGTGCAAAGCAATTTTGAAAAGTTAAAAAGTTTACATACAAATAATACAAAAATCAAAAAATAAATAAATAGAAAGGGGAGAAGGAAAAGGATGAGTTTAAAAAAAAAAAGCTAATTAGGTTTCAATACGGGGCTAAAATTTATTCTTAGGATCCCTGCTAGGACTTTCAATGGTTCTTGCACAATCTCTACCAGAACTCCCGGAATTCCCTAAAACTACACTGGGCTTGTCCTCTGACTAAAGGGTATTTAAAGCGGTTGTAAACCGCATAAACTTTTTTTTTTCCCCCCAAACCTGCAATGCAAAAGGCATAATAGGCTAGTATGCACCGCATACTAGCCTATTATGAAATACTTACCTCGGAACGAGGTGTGTACCACTTACCTGGTCCACGCCGAGCAGGATGTCATCTTGCTCCGGCGTGTCTTCCGGGTATCGCCGCTCCAGCGCTGTGATTCGCTGGAGCGGCGATGACGTCACTCCCGCGCGTGCGCGCGGGAGATTTAAAATCGGCAGGGTCCGGCGGATGCCGGTCCTTCAGCCGTGGATTCCCCCCTGCGCATGCGCCGCCCGCATTGCGGGGGGAATATCTCCTAAACCGTGCAGGTTTAGGAGATATTCTCCTTACCTACAGGTAAGCCTTATTATAGGCTTACCTGTAGGTAAAATTCCAAATAGTGGGTTTACAACCACTTTAAGAACCAGCCTCTGAAGTCGCTGGTGCTGTGTCCCATCATCAGCAATCTTTTGTGCAAAAGAGTTATATTTATATTATATTTCCTGCTGATCCAGAATGTCCTAACAACCTCTGCCTGCACCTGACTACTCCCTTGTCTGCCCAAAACCATTTCTAGATATGACTACTCCTCTGCCTATCGTTTCTTGTATGGTCTCCACACCATCACCAGGCTGTTCCAGCTTTGTGGGGCAATCATTAGTGCTGGCGACTTGGGACAGCTTGTAATGACGAAAACTAGGGTTACCAGTCCACCTCCACTATAAAGAGCAGCTTTTCTTGTGTAATCATCTGAGCTCTGTGACAACTGTGTGACAATCGAGTACTTTTGTACAGAGCAGACCTCAGCTGCGCTCTTCAAAGCACAGTGCCTAAGGTGTGTGCCTCTTCTGCAGGGCTGGTGCAAGGATTTTTGGCACCCTAGGCGAAAACCTAATTTTGCCGCTCCCTTGGCTCCACCCCTGACTCCACCCCCTTTTCCCTGCCCATGTAGACCCCACCATTTTAATGAAGTGCTCTTCAAATGCAGCCTCACCAGCACCCATCAGATGCAGTCTCACCAGTGCCCATCAAATGCAGCCTCACCAGTGCCAATCAAATGTAGCTTCACCAGCGCCCATCAATGCAGCCTACCCGCGCCCATCAATGCATCCTACCAGTGCCCATCAATGAATGTTTGCTTGCTTCCATTAATTCAAGAGTCGGGAGTTGGGACACAGTCCTCCACCGCCACTACGCTTCTGACACTATGTGCTAACGGAGCGGCGGCTGCCTGCTGATGCTGAGACTTAGTTGCTTGCTGCAGAGAGAAGACAGTAGGAACACCAGTGGCTGGGGGCCCTGGGCAGCATGGCGCCCTAGGCTGCTGCCTAGTTTGCCTAGTGGTAGCACCAGCCCTGCTCTTCTGCCTCTACCTTGGCCTGGTCTTGCCTAGAAGGCAATGTCATTCATTTTTCACTGAATATGCTTTCAATGTGTTGCGCCTGGTTACTTTCCAGAACCGGTGCTATGTTAAATTTGAGGAGGGGGTCAGAGAGTTAGTTAACTCTGACCATGTTGATTTGTCCAAATTTGGGTCTCTGTCTCAGCTTTGGCTGTGCTGTGGGTCCATTCTGTCGTTTCTGGTGTGCTGATCTCACCCAGGCCGACAGGTGGCAGCAGTGGGGTCAAGGATTGGGTGCTCTTACCCAGCAGCCTATCAGGAGGAGTTTGCCTCGCTGTGCATGCTGGGGGAGAGTATTTATGAGACAGATGCCATTGGTCTGGGTCCTTCTTCCTGTGTGGCGCCCACCTTCAGGGTGACCATACCACCGCCCCCTGGCAAAATGGCCTTCCAGGCAAGCCCGGATTTACTCCCTTTGCCGCCCCGAGGAGGCCAGGTCCTTCAATGCCGCCCCCGCAGTACAGGGGGGACATTATCCGCTGGGAGACTTTTTCGGCAAGACACTGAGAAGCGGGGGGGGGGGGTGTTGCTGCCAAAAATGACAAAATGACATTGAGAACCGGGAGGGGGGTTGCTGCTGCCAAGAACTATCTCACCTCCTCTTCCCTCTGTTTTTTCTCCTCTCACCATCCGCATGATAGGGGGAAAGTAAAAGTGTCCTCTCCTCTCAGCCGCAGTGCCGCCCCTGCACCCACTGCCGCCCCGAGACCTGGACTTGTTGGCCTTGTCTGGAATCCGTCCCTGCTTCCAGGCCGGGGTGCTCGTGCCACGCGGTGTTCCTGGTTACTGGGACCACGTGGGTCCGGAACTTCTGAGCTGAGCAGTGATCGACTGGGTCCCTAAATCCAACAAGATCCCAAGCATTAATCCTGTTAGAGGAAGCTATTCGGTGGAAGTCTGTCTGAGGAGTGCCAAGAGAGGCTGGTGATCCAAAAGGGTTTCGACTATCCACCGGTTATTAAGGTAACCAGGTGCTGAGAGGCTGGATTATCTCCGCTGTTTCAATTATCAGGAGGGTCTGTGGCAGAGACTTTTTCCTAAGGTTCGAGTGACATTCTGGCTGCCAGGCTGGTGAGAGATGCCTGTTCAGGTGCGCTATACCCACTCTGGCTGGAGTGGTAAAAGAGACATTACACGAGGGAGCAGGACTGTTTCCCTATTACTGACACCTGAATTTGCTATCTTCATTTCTACTAAACCTCTACTCTTCACCAAGTTTTATTGTTTTTACCTGGCTGGGTAATAAAGAACACAGAAAAAGACACCTGTCGTGGACATTCCGTTACTACAACTTTCACCAAACACCCCTAGACATCGGAGAAACACGAGGTAACATGCCACCCAAAACAAACCAGCAGCTCCTTCGGGTGCTACAAATGTTTTACCAATATACCAATATTAGTTTTCTCAATATTGGCTTGTGTACGGTTCACATAATTTTCAAAATATGTTATGCTTCTACATTTTAGAACAAGATGTATTCATTGGTACTTACAATCTGCTTTGACTGAGTTCTCTTTTAGGCTGAATGTATGTTGTATGTATTTCTTCATTCCAGGGGCTTCTATAATCTTTAATGATTACAGAAGGCATTTTAGCCCGTACATAGAAGGGCTTTATGAACAGATTACTCATTGCACACTAACACATTTGAAAATGCTAGCCAGAAGGACCCAGTAAATTGTGGCATTATGGAGAAAAAGAAAAAAAGGTAATTAAAAATAAAGAACACACCACTATTATGTTACAGGGCCGTGCTAATGGTGAACTTGTGCTTTCAAGTGAATTTGTACTATCAATGGACTGCTAAGGTCATCCAGCAAACACTGTACTTGATCTAAAATCAAAGGGGCAAATCCACGTAGATCGGCGCATATATCCGCCGGGCGTAGCGTATCTAAGATACACTACTCCGCCGTAACTTTTTTTTTTTGAATCCTCAAAGAATTTGCGCCGTAAGTTACGGCGGCGTAGTGTATATTTGGCGGCGTAAGGGCGCGGAATTTAAAGTGGAAGGAAACCCATCCATAAAATAGTTTAATTTCCGACACGTGCCAGGAATGTAGCACTCCTATTGGTTATGCTCTCAACCAAACTGTCAAACCATCCAATGGCTGGTGTCATAACTGACCACATGTGCAGCATCATGGCAGTTGGAGATTAAACAGAGGCAAAGATGGCAGCTTCCTTGGCTGAAAACGATAAGGGGGTTTACTTACACTTTAAATGGATGTGATGGGGGCGTGTTTTATGTAAATACGTTGTGACCCAACGTAAACAACTTTTTTTTTTTAACGGCGCATGCGCCGTCCGTGGGGGTATCCCAGTGCGCATGCTCGAAATTAAACCGGAACCAGCCAATGCTTACGACGGTGATGTCATTCTACGCGAATCCCTATTCTCGAACGACTTACGCAAACGACGTAAAAAATTCAAATTTCGACACAGGAACGACGGCCATACTTAACATTGAGTACGCCTCATAATAGCAGGGGTAACTGAAAAAGCCGAACGCAAACAACGTAAAAAAATACGCCGGCCGGACGTACGTTCGTGGATCGCCGTAACTAGCTAATTTGCATACTCGACGCGGAATTCGACGGAAACGCCACCTAGCGACCGGCGGAAAAAATGCACCTAAGATCCGACGGCGTACTAAGACGTACGCCTGTCGGATCGATCCGAGATGCAGTCGTATCTTGTTTTGTAGGTACAAAACAAAGATACGATGCAGGAAATTTAAAATTATGCGGCGTATCAATAGATACGCCGGCGTAATTCTTTTGTGGATCTGCCCCAAAAGGTCCATTTGATTTACCTTTATCTGATGTGATATTCTGGGGGATTTAACTCAGCGGTAGTAGCATTTTTAGTAAATCCATGCTAGTCCGAACTGTATTTTAGGGCTTGTTAGCCCACTTTTTAAAACAAAATTAGAATCTCACATAAATCAGTTGCCCACACAGAGGTTTTTCACCATCAAAACAGGAAACATGAAAATACTGCCAAGCCACCTGTCTTCAGCCTGGTCTATTAGAGGGAACTTCTGCTGCTTCATGTGCTATTGCCACCACTACAGCCTCCTCCATTGTCAGATGCTTCCGGGTACAGTAAGCAGCCTAGTGTTACCTCCACATTAGAGAGAGAGGCTGTTATGTGTCCTGCTGTAAGGCTCCGCTGTAAAGTGTTCTGCTGCATCATTTAAGCCAGTTAGCCAACTTGTTGGAACAGTGTTAATACATTGTGCTGCATTGTCATCATTCTCTGTGTTCACTTACTCTCCATTGGGGTACTATACACCGGGCCCCATCTACAAGTGCACCAAGTTATACTTACATTTAGGGCAGTATGCACCATGGGGCAAATGACTGGAACACCAGCAGTCTGCCGGGGTACCCTGTCCAGCTTCAGCAGCTTTCAGCTCCTCATAAAGTTGTACAGGCTGCTGGAAACAGAGCTGGAAAGTGCACTTGTGCCTTCCACCTGCACCAAAACACCAGGATCTTGGTTAAAAACCCAGTGCCCAGTATACATGGGGCCCTAAACATTTTGGTGATCTTGTCACCCCTACTGTACTGTGTGGTAGTCTAAAGTAAACAAAATAACAGTTGTAATTCTCCAGACACTCTGCCTCTGCCCCACCTACTGCCTTTCCTTTTTTTCACTACTGAACATCAGAATACTGAGTTATTATGAGTACATCTTCATTTTGCTTCATCAGCTTACAGAGCAGACCATTCCATTGTTTTCAATGACAGTTTCACCAGTCTGTTAGGCATGTACATGGGAATTAAGGGTGTTCTGTTCTTTAAAGTTAACATTTGGTCATGCCCCTACTGACCTCTGTAGCTACAGGTAGTGTTGGAGTTATTTGTCCTTAACCTTTAAAGCTAAAGTACTAAAATTGTTCTCTCTGCAGTTCAGCTTCCTCTCCCTGGGCTTCTGCTCAGTGTTTGCAATAGAGCTGTAGCACCATTCTAGATAGGTGATAGGATTAGGTAAATTTAGTTATGGCTCACTGTAACCAGTGGAGCTGTAGTTTGTTGTTATGAAAATTTAGTTTTGCCTCACTGTAACCAGTGTGGCTATGTTGATTACTCGAGTCTGATCAGTCTTTCACCAGCTGCAGGTTTGATTGCTCTCTCTTATTTCTTGAGAACTGTGGGTTGTTCGGGAACATAGGTGTGGAGCAAGGCAAATGGACAGCATGAATATTTATACAGCCCTGGAAATCCCTCGGAAGGTGGCCCAGATGGCTGCTGGGAGTCTGTATAAATACTATGAGGCACAGACCTTACAGGTCTTTTTCCCTTGGAAGGAATTCACAGATTAAGGAAGGCTGCTTCCCCCCCCCCTTAGGTCATTCTGTCATGTGTCTGCAGGGTGTTGAGGTCTCAGGTGGGTGACCTGAGGGCCTGTTTTGCTATAAGCCGTAGAAATCTGACTGAAGGACTGTCGTCTGAGGATCTAGTCTTGTATCACTGGGAGAAAGTGTTGCAAGGATGTTGGAAGGAGCGAACCAACTTTCCAAGGACATCTGCGAGTACAGACTGGTGAGAGAGATCTTACAGACTTTGGGCTGAGGTCATTCCCTCGTGGGCCAAAGTCAGCTGTGTGCATGTATAGGGGACATAATGTTCAGTGTCCTGAAGATCTTGGTCTATTTAATTCCCTGTGAAAGGACTTTGCTTGGACTGTTTACCAGAGGAAGTTTACAATCCTCAAGTTTGCTAAAGGCTCATAGTTCTACAGAAGATACATGTCCTCCCATTTGTATATAGGTTTGGAGTATCCCACTCAATTCCCTAACCCTATCCAAGTTACCAAAAATAAAAAAACACGAAAAGAGAAAAGCCCCGGACTGTTCATTAAGCCAAAGAGTGACTGTGACCATGTGCCTGACTGCGGGTGACTGTTGGAAAAAGGGACCCTGGGCATCTTTCTAGCGGCTCCTAGGGGGGTAGTGCTAGTGAGATTTGAAGGCTAAAAGTCACAGATGGGAGGAAGGACAAGGGGAAGTTGAGCTGCTCAGTCACTACTAGGAGGGATGCAGCATGAGCTGAGCTGCTGAGTCACTTCTGGATAAGGAAGCAGCGAGCTGAGCTGCTAATATACTGCTGTGAGTGGGGACTGAGCTGCTGAGAGAACAACTTCAATGACTTCAGTGATTTTTCTGCAACAATTGAGGATGAATCGCTCCACAGTGCCAGCAGCAACAGAGATCAGCGAGAGCTTGTTTTAAATTTCAGTTGCTGCTTGTTAGGAATATTTAAATAGTTGACTGTTCATAGTCTAGTCAAAACTTTAAGCTTGCCAATTGCCATATGTTCTAAACACATCAACAAAGACAAGCAACTTGACCTGTGTTTTTTTGTAATAAAGGGTCACAACCTGTTTGCCCTTCCAAATTTCATATTTTCTGATATAATCAGGAAAATGGAGAGCTATTACAGCTCATGGGAAAGGTCATGTTGTGACGGATCCCTTCTGAGAGTGTCAGACAGGAATATATTTTTAATGTTTTTCCTAAAAACACAGACCCACTGTAGATCTCATTAAAAAACAGGTGTTCTAAAATTACTGCTGGAAACATTTTTACAGCCTCGAATGAAATCATCTATCATCTAATTACTTCGTATTATCATTCATAACTTTGAAATTGGATTAGAAGCCCAGATGGATGATAATTTTAAGACGGTAAAGTACAAAGTGAAAATGATGCTATTATTTAACATTACTAGTCTTTGTGTATGATTTTCCTGTAGCGTGTTCAATAAACGTGTCATGAGAAAAGATTGGGTACCTGGAGTTATGAACCAGTAGGGTTATAAGATCACTAAGAATAGCGCCTATTGATTTGCCCCCAGGTTATTTCGTATTTTTTCACCAGGTTGCTGTTCTATCCACTTTAGAAACATTTTCAAGTCAATAGTATCTGGGTGTGCTGCAGTTATGTTAGCACTTTACAAAGAAGCGTCTTTACTGAACCAACATGAAACAACCTACGGTAATTAGCATGTGTTTCCAAACCATGGAACTCTTCCATTGATCAAAGAGGAGTCATAGAAAGATAATAGAAATATTTAAACTAAACCATTGTGTGACCACGATGAGTGATATAGGAAATGGTAACTGCTAAAAAATGTATGGGTGCAGCACAATGTGCAGAATGCTCAGTTAAAGCTGTGCTTTTTCCATGCAGAGAAAAGCAACAGGTTCTCTTAAATATGGCCCATGCACTCCATTACGTTGTACCACAGATGAAAGGAGTTTCAGTGGAATGAAGAAACTGCAAATGTATTTAACCCCCACAAGAGCTTCTGTATGTTTGTTCTGGCAACTGACAACCCCCTAAACAGTATCACACTCTCCAATACACTGTGAGGCTAAGGCCTCGTAGACACGACCGAGAAACTCGCGGGCGAAACACATCGTTTTCCTCGTCGAGTTCCTTGTTAGGCTTGTCGAGGAACTCGATAAGCTTGCTTTGCGTACACACTGTCAAGCCAAAATCTCCTCGTTCTCAAACGCGGTGACATACAACACATAAGACGGCAGGGGAAGTTCGATTCCACTGGCTAAACTCTTGGGGCTGCTTTTGCTAATTTCATGTGTTTGCGTGTTAAATAAAAGTTTGGTAAGAGACGATTTGCACTTTTCAGTCTGTTACAGCTTTAAAAATGTGCTATCTCCATTACAAATGCTACTTTTACTCCCGTCTCATACTTTAATCTGAGCAAGTGCGGGTTTCTTAGCATACAGACGTCCGAGTTTCTCGTTGAAAACCAGCCCGTTGAGGATCTCGACGAGTCAAATCAGACTCCCGTAGAGAAAATAGAGAACTTGCTCTCTTTTTGGCTCGTTGAGGTTCTCGACAGTTTCCTTGACGAAAATGTACACACGACCGGTTTCCTCTGCAAAAAAATATCTCCCAGCAAGGTTCTTGCTGGTTTTTGCCGAGAAACTCGGTCGTGTGTACGAGGCCTGAGACATTTTTTTTTGTATTCAAGCTTAAAGTGTTTGTAACCCTAAAAAAAATTGATTCTGTTCCCTTATAGCAAAATAAAAAGCACAGTGCTTGTGCTGTCTAATCTGCCCCTCACCTAACTAAAAAACTTGGCTGATCCTGCCTGTTCCTGTGTCCCCCTCTGTCTGTGAGCTGGCCACGATAATCATGGCTGCTGAGCCATGACTACCATGGTCAGCTTAGGTGCCTTCGTCGTCCACAGCTCTCCTCTTTCCCCCTCACCCCTCCCTCCCTGCCTGTCAGCACCCGTGTCTGTGTCTCTGAATCTGCCCCACTCCTGTCGCTATTCATGGTAAAAAAAACTTTACAAAATATACTGGCAGCCCTCTCCTTTATCTGGAAATAACTCACCCTATAATACCCCTTTCACACTGGGGTAGAAAATAGCCTCTGCTAAGCACCTGAAATCTGCCTCCCATTGATTAAAGTGTGACTTTTTCACATTAGGGCGGTACACTTGCAGGACGTTCTGAAAAGCCCTGCAAGCAGCATCTTTGGGGTGGGTTGGGAGCACTGTATTTAGCACTCCCAAAAATTCCTGTCAATTGGAATGAATGGGCAGCGCTTCAGAAGCATCTAAAAAACGATTTGGAAGCGCTGCAAAATGGGAGTTTTTAACCCCTTTCTTTGGAGTTAAAAGTGCCACGCTAGCGGCCGAAAAGCACTGAAACAGCAGTAAAGCGCCGCTAAAACAAGTGTTTGTTTAAATAGTTGCTTCTAAATACCTTTTTCCAGTTAGCTTTAGGCCGGTCACGTGACTCCCCCAGCCACTCTGCTACTATGATCCAAGGCTCCAATGGGAGGTGCTGACTAGCCAGCACGGTGGTCATGTGACTCCCGGCCAACATCAGAGAGAGATCTCGGCTCCTCCTGCTGTAACCCTGGATTGTAGTAGCAGAGTGTCCGGGAGTCATGTGACTGGCCTAGAGATAACTGGAAAAAGGTATTTAGAGGCATCTTTTTAAACAATCACTTACAGAGTGAGTTATTGCCAGATTAAAGAGAGGGGCTTCCAGTGAAAGGTGTTTTTAGGGTTACAACCACTTTAAATGTCCAGCAGGGTAAACCTTTATGTGGAACTTCAGTAGTTTTTTTTATCTTTCCATCTAAAAAATATTCTGCCCTTGTTGTTTTAAATTTTGAATAGTAAAACATTTTTTTCTGCCGGTAATTACCTTATACAACTTCCTGTTTTTTGTCTGGTTATTGGCCTAGGCTTATGACATCATGCACAGCTCTCTCTCTCTCACTCTCGTGGGAGTTTGCCTGGAAGGGAAAGGGAATGAATCATAAGAGGGCCAATTAGAGCTGCAGAGCTGGAGATGTGCCTGTGTAAATCCAAAAAGTGAACAGGCAGCAGCTTCAGTTACCCACAGTTAAAATGGTTGCAGCCAGACTCAGTGGAGGGAGATTTCTGCAGCATATTTGGCAAGTACAGAATCCCAGAATATATAAAATAATATGCAAAATGGTTGGAGGGAAGCTTTAGAATGGCAAAGATGTTTTTATTATAAATTATGTGAGCAGGTTGCAGTTCCTCTTTAAGCAGTATCAATAAACAGCAATAATTTTAAACAGTATGTACAAGTAACACAGATTGCAAGCAACGCAGCAGCAGATCTCGCGCCTCTATATCTCTGGCCTAAGGAAGTAGTCTAACAAAAATAGGATATACACAGGGGCCTGTTAAAGGTACAGTCCCGCCCTGCCCCAACTGGCCAGTGGTCACTTATCTATTGTAGCCAGGCCCATGGCTAAACAGAAGGCGCAATTAAGGACACAGGGGTTGATTTACTAAAACTGAAGAGTGCAAAATCTGCTGCAGCTCTACATAGAAACCAATCAGCTTTTAGGATTTTTGTCAAAGCTTAAATGAACAAGCTGATGTTAGAAGCTGATTGGCTATCATGTACAGCTGCACCAGATTTTGCACTCTCCAGTTTTAGTAAATCAACCCCACAGTGTTGCAGCTGCTCTGTGTGCTCTCACCAGTCTGTCATGCTAAAATAAATTACACTGTTCTACCTCCAGCCAGCAGAGGGAGCTACCAGGTAAAGGGAATGTGAGAAACTCTGGTGCAGGCCACACTGAACTGTGGGAGATATAGTTTGGAGAAGGGATCCTGCTTTGAAAGCGAATAGAATGATGGACTACAATTCTAAGGGAGAGGCACATAAGAGAAGGGGAAAATTAACATTTTCATGAGCTGTGGAACAAAGCACTTCCTCTTGCTGTGAGGGGACCAAAGGGTGTGTGACCTTAAGCTTGAGTCAATGGATTGGTTAGCCTAGAACGAATGTCACCAAGAGGGAGGATTCATCCTGTATGCAGAGTCAGGATTGCTGATATGCAAAGTCTAAAGGGACTGTACAGATGTGTACCACCTTAAAGACTGGGCCCCACCAATAAAGGGTGATAATCATCCTCTAGAGTAAGATAAAGTGTTAAGATTCCAGGCTACATAAGTATGTATGTATGTAAGTGGTGTGCAGGGCCAGAATTTAAGTGAACATGCTGTTCTGACCTGCATGACCATAGCACAAGAACTCTTTAACCACTTAAGGACCACTTCCTGCACATATATGTCGGCAGAATGGCACGGCTGGGCACAGGCACGTACATGTACGTCGCCTTTAAGAGCCCAACTGTGGGTCCGAAGCTCCATGACCGCGGCCGCCGGTGTCCCGCGATCGGTCACAGGAGCTGAAGAACGGGGAGAGGTGTGTGTAAACCTTCCCCGTTCTTGGCAGTGTCATTGATCATCTGTTTGCTGATATAGGGAAAGACGATCAATGACGTCACACGTCCAGCCCCGCCCCCCTACAGTTAGAAACACATATGCGGTCACACTTAACCTCTACAGCGCCCCCCAGTGGTTAACTCCTGAACTGCAATTGTCATTTTTATAGCACTTTTTGGTGTGAAAATGACAATGGTCCCAAAAATGTGTAAAAATTGTCCGATGTGTCTGCCATAATGTCGCAGTCACTAAAAAAAACGATGATCGCCGCCATTAGTAGTAAAAAAAAATGATCAATAAAAATGCCATAAAACTATCCCCTATTTTGTAAACGCTATAAATTTTGCGCAAACCAATCGTTAAATGCTTATTGCGATTTTTTTTACCAAAAATAGGTAGAAGAATACATATCGGTCTAAACTGAGGAAAAAAAATATTTTTGGGGGATATTTATTATCAGAGCTTTTTTTCTCAGAAAATAGGTGCAGGAACTCAACCACGACCCGTTCAGATTTCACAAACAGTAGAAGGGTCTTAATGGGGCATTAAATACCAGAATTGCATTACATACAGAGTGCAGAGTTCAGGGTGTTACAAAGCTGTCACTTGTAAACACAGAAACCGGACTTCTGTGTTTACAAGTGATTGTGGTGAGCAGGCACCAAAGGGTCTGAGCCAGAGGTGGTGGAACTGAGTTCCCCCTGAAAATATTGCATTTTTTTTTTCAAAATTGTCTCTCTATTTTTGTTTATAGCGCAAAAATAAAAACCGCAGAGGTGATCAAATACCACCAAAAGAAAGCTCTATTTGTGGTAAAAAAAAAGACGCCAATTTTGTTTGGGAGCCACGTTGCACGACCGCGCAATTGTCAGTTAAAGCGACGCAGTGCCGAATCGCAAAAAGGGGCAAGGTCCTTAACCTGCATATTGGTTCGGGTCTTAAGTGGTTAAGCTTGCAGCATTAATTCTGCTTGTAAGGGTGATCTGAAACCACAGCAAAAATAATGATAAAATATCACTTAATCTGTTATTTAAAATTATAATTCTTTACGGTTGGGGTGGACTGGGGAGGGAGGGCTACGGACTAGCATCTCGTTGCTTATTATACTTGTATTATTTACCCTTTTCCTTTTTGGATTGCCTTTGTTCATGATCTGCAAATGCTGAAATCACTTGTTTCTGACTGTCATTGTTTCTATGCAAATCTGATTGTCGAATAATGCATATCTTGTAATGCTGTTTTGTTAATAAAAAACCTCTTTCTGTTAAAAAAAAAAAAAATTATAATTCTAAGGCCCCGTACACACGATAGAATCCATCCGCGGATAAATCCGCGCAAATGGGTTTCAGCGGATATATTCTATGGTGTGTACACTCCAGCGGATCTGTTTCCGCGGATATTTATCCGTCGAATGGCTTTTCAGCAGATCGAATATTTGTTGAGATGTTAAACAAATCTATCCGCTGCGAATCTATCCGACGGATAGATCCGTTGGTTAGTACACATTATCCGCGGATAAGAACCACGCGCATGCTCAGACAAAATAAGGGGATGGGAGCACTCGTTCAGGTAAAACTCTCGTTTGTTTGTGATATGGCACATTCGTCATTTTAACTATATAGTGTGTCGTTTATTTCCTCTTGTTTTTTCCGCGTTCTCTTGCTAGACTAAACCCGTTCTCTTGCTGATGCCATCTATCCAGATGTTTGAACTTTATTTTTTGCATCCACATGTGAATGTCTTTGTTTTTGTTTTCCAATTTATGTCCCCATTCTTTTTTCTTGCCCATTTTTTTACCCTTTTTTTTTGGTTTAGCAAATTATGTCCCCATTCTTTTTTCTTGACCATTTTTTTACCCTTTTTTTTTGGTTTAGCAAATTATGTCCCCATTCTTTTTTCTTGACCATTTTTTTACCCTTTTTTTTTGGTTTAGCAAATTATGTCCCCATTCTTTTTTCTTGACCATTTTTTTACCCTTTTTTTTTGGTTTAGCAAATTATGTCCCCATTCTTTTTTCTTGACCATTTTTTGATTGTTTCGTTTTGGTCAAGTTATGTCACCATTTTATGTAGGCGTGTGTTTTTCCTTTTTTGTTTTCCCAAGTTGTTACGCCAAATGTCCCCCCCCCCCCCCAAGGAGTTGGTGTCCTTTCTAAATGACACATATTATTTGCTAAAATGTTTCATGCCTAATCACCACAGTATTAAAACACAATAGACAAGGTATTTCAGTAAATCAAATAACCATTTATTTGGTCCATAAACAAAATTAAATTACCAAGAAGGGCAGCACTTGCTGAGATAGCAACATACATGCAGACTTGTGTTCCAGACTGCACAGGCAACATAGTCAAGGACAAAATGAATAACCTTGAGGACCGCATACCGAGAACTAAAAAAGAACAACAAAAACAAAAACCAGGAGCAGCAGCAAGTGAGCCAATGGAGCCCAGGCTGTGGTACTCCAAAAAACATGAAGTTTTTGGGGGATCAAATGGAAGGCCGGCAATCATCTTCTCCTGTTCCTTGGAACACTCCTTGCAGCAGATCTTCCACGGACCCGTCCACGGCCCCTTGCAGGTCGGGATGATGTGGCAGCAGGAGGAGTTAGCAGGTGTTGTGCAGGATAGGCCGGGTCACTCAGCTCAGTGTCATCGGTCAGCCAGCCCTGGTGCAGCCATAAAAGCACCTGGTTCATGAGGTTCCTCGCACGCCTCTGACCGTCCTCCCCCGCTTGGGACAATTCATGGGCCACATAGGCACTGTAGGCCTCAGTGGGGTTGAGGGGGGCCCTCATTAAGGCGCTAGCTTCCCTAATCATTCGGAGGCTCTCATCCTCCACCTGCCTCCTGCGCCTCATTAGGCCAGTTTGCCTGACCCTGGGGGGAGGGAGTTGCCTGGTGGGGCTGACCGTGGGCCTGGGGCCCTCCTGGCTGGTGCTGGGCCCGGCCTCCTCCTCCTGGCTGACAATGACCCCTTCCTCCTGGCTGGCAGGCAGCTCAGCATCATTAGCCAATCTTTCCTGGTTGCTCCCTTCTTCCTGTGTAAAAAAAAGTGACATGTTTTAAAATTTGGCACAAGCAAATCACACACATTTTCATGCTCTAGACTGGTTTGTTTTATCTTACTTTAAACTTGAATAGACTCTCCTTCTGATCCCTGTACTTGGCATCCATCACCCCTATTTTTATGACCATGACTTTTCGAGTCCATTTTTTTGTTTGGGATTACAATATCAACTCAATAAACAAACAAGAATTAGCAGGCCAAAAACATTTTTTGAAATACTCTACCTCATCAGAAGTGGAGAGTCGCAGATTTTCCTGCCTGCCAGCCAGCCCCTCACCGTCCTCCTCCTGGCTGTGGTGATCTGTGGAAGGTCTGCTGCGATGCTGTCTGGGAGGAAGGCTTGACATTGATTGCCGGCCCTCTATTTGATCCCCCAAAAACTCCATCTCCTGGTAGTACCACAGACTTGGCTCCGTGGACTGTCTTGCTGCTGCTCCTGATCTTTGCTCCCGAAGTTCTCTTCTTTTTGCTCGGTATGCGGCCCTCAGGTTATTCATTTTGGTCTTCACCATGTTGCCTGTGCAGCCGGGAACCCATGTCTGCATATATCTAGCTATTTCAGCAAGTGCTGCCTTTCGTTGGTCCCGGTTTGAATAATTAGGATGTTTTGAATCCCAAAGTAGGGGCATTTCCATAAACTTCTCTATGAGACGAGAAATTATCTCCTTTCCCACGATATTTTCCATTTGGGAGTTTTAGAATGTAAATTTATGATGAACACTGTTAAACCAAAAAAAAAAAAATTAAAAAATGCCCATCATTCACATTGTATTCATATGTGGCCCCAGATTGATCTTGTACTATGCAAACACAGTGTCTCCTGCAGCCAAAATGCTGGCCAGCTCTGCCCCATTGTTGTGACCCAAAATTAGTTCACATGCAGACCCTTTTTAAAATAATTTTGCTAAATACGTGTAATCTAGACCCATCCACAAATTTACAGATTGAGACCTTTCATGAAGGCAGTATTTAATGTGTACTTAGCCTGCCACTCATCATTCCGGAGATCTAAATACACTTCCTAATAACCTCTGGCCAACCAACACAGAACAATACTTGCATGATCACAATACACCTGGCAAAAAATAAAAATAGGTAGAGCATTCTTCACATCTAGATTTAAGTGATGTGTAAAAGCATTGTGAGAATTTAATTCAGTTTGGGGGACACAATAAACATACTAAGTTGCGTTAAAAGGCTGCAAACAACAGACAAAACCACAATCCCATGGCTCTCAAGTTTCTAGGCCTCTGCTGATCCCATGTTTCAAGTTTGTACCTTATCTCTAGCTCCTCGTGCAGCTCAATGAAATAATCTCCGCGTAAGCAACGTAATCACGTCGGTTCCCTTTTATAGACTCCGCGTGTGCGTGACACATCGTAACCATTGCCATGCCCCCTAATCAATGTTAATTCTCAAAATCTGGCGTTAACTGTGTTACTGCTGTCAAATGTTCTACTAATCTCCGCGTCAGCAACGTAATCACGTAGGTTCCCTTTAACAGACTCCGCGTGTGCGTGACACATCGTCACCATTGCCATGCCCCCTAATCAATGTTAATTCTCAAAATCTGGCGTTAACTGTGTTACTGCTGTCAAATGTTCTACTAATCTCCGCGTAAGCAACGTAATCACGTAGGTTCCCTTTAACAGACTCCGCGTGTGCGTGACACATCGTCACCATTGCCATGCCCCCTAATCAATGTTAATTCTCAAAATCTGGCGTTAACTGTGTTACTGCTGTCAAATGTTCTACTAATCTCCGCGTAAGCAACGTAATCACGTAGGTTCCCTTTAACAGACTCCGCGTGTGCGTGACACATCGTCACCATTGCCATGCCCCCTAATCAATGTTAATTCTCAAAATCTGGCGTTAACTGTGTTACTGCTGTCAAATGTTCTACTAATCTCCGCGTAAGCAACGTAATCACGTCGGTTACCTTTTATAGACTCCGCGTGTGCGTGACACATTGCCATGCCCCCCTACTCAATGTTAATTCTGTAAATCTGGCGTTAACTGTGTTACTGCAGTCAAATGTTTTACTAATCTCCGCGTAAGCAACTGAGCAGAAACGGGCGCATAATCTCCGCGTAAGCTACGTAATCACGTCGGTTCCCTTTTATAGACTCCGCGTGTGCGTGACACATTGCCATGCCCCCTACTCAATGTTAATTCTGTAAATCTGGCGTTAACTGTGTTACTGCAGTCAAATGTTTTACTAATCTCCGCGTAAGCAACTGAGCAGAAACGGGCGCATAATCTCCACGTAACCTACGTAATCACGTCTTATTCATTCTCTACACTCCGCGTATGTATGAACCGCCGCCTTCGTCCCCGCCCATGACGGGACATTTCCTGGTTTCCACGCCCCTAATCTCTGTGGGGATGAAAGATGGCGATGACAGGCGAGCATGCACGGAGCTCTCAGGCCAGAAGTGAGGGGACAGAGGCAGGAACGTCCCGATCCCGGCCTAAACGTTATAAGGCAACTAATATGTCTTTTGACGAAATGGTGGAGCTGGTAGAGATTATGCGGAGGAAGGACTATGATGGGCAATATGGCCCATACAAGACCCCCAACCGCAGGAAGGGGAAAATTATGGAGAAGGTGGCACGTAAAATGCAGAGGATGTTTGGCATCGCAAGGTCCAAGGAGCAGCTACGGAAGCGGTGGTCCGACTTAAAGCTTCGTGAGCCACATCAACTCAAGAAAATCAAAAAAATACTCAAAAAAAGTAAGTTTTTTTTTGGTTTGAGGGGTGGGGACAATTTTATTTTTTGAATGTTTGGTCAGGTACATTTCTACATCTGTCTCCTTGGCCTGGTTGGACTTCTGAAAACCTGTTTAAATAATTGTATTTCTCAAAATCTCATTTGCTTGGCCAACGACTGTTAATAGGAAACCTTGTTCACATCAGGTTGCTTCTCAAAAATACGATGTTGGCCCAGGAACAACACACCTGGACATGCCTCTCTTGCCAAAAACATTGTTTGTAAACATTGTGGTAAAATTTAGGAATCGAACAATTAAATCCAAGAATGGGAAATGCAAACAGTGCTACTAAGCAGGTGTTTTCATATCTGTAATCCATAGCACCTGTGTCTCCCCCAAAATATTACACGAAAATGTGGATGGTCTCAGCTCTAAATTAGAAGGGGGGACATCCATGTGTGTCACTTTGCTAAAAATGGAATTAATCAGAGCTTGGCCTAGAAGTCATCCTAAAATATAGGTTTGTGGTGATAAGACAACTAAATATTTCCAAAAAAAGCCTCTAAACTTCTATGCAATGTGTGCGATTTATGCTCTACAATATCTGTGTGCTGATGAGTATATACCTTTTTTTTGGTTATTTTTTCTAGGGGAAAGAAGACGCCAGCAATTCGAGGAGGCAGAGAGGGCCAGACACGCCCGGGATATGCCATCTGGCCATGTGGAGGAGGAGGAAGGAATAGAGGAGGATGTTGAGGAGGAGGTGGAAGGAAGAGATGAGGATGTTGAGGAGGAGGTGGAAGGAAGAGATGAGGATGTTGAGGAGGAGGTGGAAGGAAGAGAGGAGGATGTGGAGGAGGAGGAGGAGGAAGGAAGAGAGGATGATGGCGTAATTTTAGATCTGGTAGTTGTTGAGGAGGAAGATGAAATTCCAGAAGAAGATTTTGATGATTTTGAAGATGGTGGATTGGTGGAAGAAGAAGAAGGAGGAGTTATTGAAGATGGAGAAGTGGTGGAGGAGGAAATCAACACGACATCAGGTCAGTGTCACCCCAGCTTGATAGGGCAAAACAGATGTAGATAGGGTTGCCACCTCATCCCTTTAATCCCGAACACATATGGATTACACATGTTCTGTGGCTAATGTAATGCAGATATGGCACCAGGTGAGTAAAATTACCACCTTTTAATCAGCCACAGAACCTGTGTAATTAATATGTGTTCTGGTTTAAAGTGATGAGGTGGCAACCCTAGATGTATCTCGGCCGGTCAAATGTCTAATTTTTTATTTTTAACTAATTTTCTAGGGGATGAAGATGCTGTTCCCCATTTTTCTCGGGCAAGTGCGGGAATTATAATCCAGCAAGTAATGGAGTGCAGCAGCGAAATGGAAAATATGCGTCAACAGATGGTTCAGATGGAACAGAATGTGCGCAATATAATAGTCGACTGCTGTGCCGAGCTGGACACTATGCGGCAAAGAATGGTGGTTATAGAGCAAAACTATAAGAACATCATTGACATGATGGGCCGTGTCAAAGACTAAAACAACAGCCCCCGCCCATCCCCCAACCTGTTTTAATGTATGAATCAGCAACACGCCAAAATTTGAAGATGCACACACAGTGTGTCAACATGTGCTATCTGCCATCACAGAATATAGAATATCTGTGCTTTGTGGGTACAACCCCCTCCTCGATTATAAAATATTTTTCGACGAAAGGTTTGCTCCCACAAAACCCAGACATTGTTCACCCATGATGGCAGATAGCACATGTCGCCATTTTAAAGTCTTTTGGTGTGGTATAACTGACATTTGGCGAAAAGCACTGAATGTGTGCATCTTCAAATTTTGGCGTGTTCCGGTGTGACCTCACACCATGACTGTTTTTGGGAATGCAAAAGTGACACATTTGGGGTTGTATTTTTTGGGACATGTTTTCTATTTTATAGTTTAAAAATGGCTTCCATTCAACAAGCCATACAAAACAGAAAAAGTGAAAAAAAAAAAAATAATGTAAAAAAAACTAAAAAAAAAAATAAGAAATTAAAAAAAGATTGGTTAACACATCGATCCCAAAAATCAGATCAATCTTTTTAATTGATTTCCAAAAAACACAACACCAAAAAAAAAAAAAAAAAAATAAAAATAAACCCAAAAAAATTGTTTTTAAATATTTCATAAAAAAAGAAAAATATATTATTTGGTGAACAAATCTGTTTAAAAAATGTGATAAATATTTTTACCCAAAATTACGCCAAAAAATATTGAAGAAATTGTTTTGAACCCAAAAATAAAAAAATACTTAATAAAAAAAATAAAAATAAATAATAAACGTGAAAAATAAAAATGTTGGCATGTTTAAGAGCAAAAAAAAATCCTTTTTGCAAAAAACCAGGAAAAAGCTGACAATAAAAAAAGTTGGTTTAAAAAGATTACAAGGAGTGGCTTGATTATTTAAGATGCTGAATACCCAGTTTGGAGATGAGTGAATAATGTGCAATTGTGTTTATTTACTAAAACCTGAACCCTACATTTGGCACTAGAAGTGCACTATTTTTTGGGCTAACCAGGAAGACAGAAAAAAATACAAAAAGCAGTAATGACAAACAACTGTATAAAGTCCAATGGTCTAATTATTTATTATTTCTGTGAATATTCCTTTCTTTGGGGGGCCAAATTAGAAAGAAATATGATCTGGCATAGCAATGGCCCCCCGACCCATGAAGTACTCAACATATTTGTCGCGTACCTCACGAGCAGATTGGGTGCCAATGCCAGCGCGACCAGTGACCAGCCCAGGGAGAGGATCTGAGAGTAGTCTTGCCTCAGAAACGCTGTCGGATAGGTATGTCTGGGAATGCCTGCGTAAAAAGTTGTGCAAAATGCAGCAGGCAAATACAATGGTGTTCAATTTATATTCCGCCAAGTGTATCGATGTCAGGAACAGGCGGAACCGGTTGCTGAGGATCCCAAAGGCATTCTCGACTACCCTCCGAGCCCTGGACAACCGATAATTAAACACACTCCTCTCTGAGGTGAGGGTCCTCTGGGGAAAAGGCCGCATGAGGTGAGGACCAAGCCCGAAAGCCTCGTCCGCTAGGAACACAAACGGAAGTCCTTCCACATTGTCTTCATCTGGTGGCAGTGCCAGATCACCAGTTTGGAGACGATCGTAGAATTCAGTCCGTGAGAACACTCCCCCATCTGACATCCGGCCATTCTTCCCCACGTCCACATATAGAAACTCATACTGTGCCGACACCACCGCCATCAACACAATACTATGATAACCCTTGTAGTTAAAATAGTAGGACCCCTCTGGGCAGTGATAGCTCTGTCCTTTACACAACTGGTCTCCTCTTCTCCCTCAGGATATTCCCCCCCCCCCCCCCTTTTTTTTTTTTTTTTTTCTTTCTCTCTCTCCCGCTACCCCACCCCCCCTCGACGGTTGGGGAGGGCCCCCTAGGGGCGCGGGATCACCCTTAGTTCCTACTATGCTCCCCCATTGGAGGTGTATTGACGTTGTACGAACAAATATATACATACGTATAGTGTTCTATTTTTGTTCTGTTTTGACACTGGACTCATGCTGCTTTCATTTGCATGTACTCACTTCTGCAACAACTGTACTGTACTACTGGCTGCGCCCAGTACTGAAAACGATTGTATGCCATGTCAATTGCTTAATAAAATTGTTTTAAAAAAAAAAAAAAATAGTAGGACCCCGAGTGGCGTGGGGGCACAATGCGGACGTGTTTCCCATCTATTGCTCCA
Source organism: Rana temporaria (assembly GCF_905171775.1). Taxonomy (NCBI): domain Eukaryota; kingdom Metazoa; phylum Chordata; class Amphibia; order Anura; family Ranidae; genus Rana; species Rana temporaria. The sequence goes on from NC_053490.1 coordinate 494,560,779, forward strand.
CCGCAGTTAGGAAAATCCCACCGCTGGGCAAATTGGGAAGCCACAGACTGCCATTCCTGTGGGGTGGAGGGTAGCTGTGGGGACAAACAAAAAATGAGATTTACTACTTTGGCACATAAACATTGCAAACATAATCGAAAATCCATCATTGTGCAACATCAACAACAGGATTCACATTTCACACAAGCATTGTGAAGTGATTTATTTTTTGTAAAAATATAGACCCACTTAATTATCAGACTCCACATCCCTCTGATGATAGAGCAAGAAACTATTTTGGGGGGGGGGGGGAGGGGCAGAGCTGCAATTGATTAGCCAAAAAATAACCAACAATTTAGGCTAGGTGTGTTTGGGCCTAGGAAAGCATGCTGGACAGGTTTATGATGGGTAAGGACAAAATATGCAGCTAGGCCCAAAACAAACATGTAAAGGTTAACAACATGCATGGGGAGAAAAGGGAACATCCCACACACAGCAGATTACAATCTCATGGTTATTAGGGAAGAAAAAAAAATGACTTTCTCACACATTTAAAAAAACAAAATTGTGTTGTTCAAATTAGGGAACTTACCTTAATATACTCCTCCTGCAGAACATGTATGATGGCAGTACACGTCTCCGGTATGATGACCCCAAGTGACTGGGGAGAGATGCCTGTCGAGAACTTGAGGTCCTGCAGGCTCCTCCCAGTCGCCAGGTACCGCAACGTGGCAATAAGCCTCTGCTCGGCCGTGATGGCATCGCGCATCACAGTGTCCTGCCTCGTGATATAGGGGGACAGAAGATCCAGCAGACGGTTGAATACGGGGTCCGTCATGCGGAGAAAATTCCGAAAATCATCCGGATTATTCTCCTGGAGTTCCCTAAGCAGAGGCATATGAGAAAACTGGTCACGCTGGCGCAACCAATTCTTGGCCCAGAAACGCCTCCTCCCACTGTTCCTGGCCAAACAACTGGTTCGCTGAGCATGTCCATAAGCAATCCCATAACCAGCACCAATTCGCGAGAATCGACGCTGCTGCTCCATCATGGATTCAAACCGGCCGGCTGGTCAGTCAAGAACACACTCCAACAGAAAGCACTCGCAAATCCAGCACAACCTGCTAAGCCCGCACGACACACAGATACGAGCGCACAGTACGCGGAAACGTGCTGAAAGCCTGTGCCCGAATGCCAACTGCAAACCCGCAAGCAAACGCACTGAACCCGAGAATACCTACTGTCAAAACGCGGAGAATGAAAAGCACGAATCGGCTCTAACCAAACCTTCACTAGCACGCGGTCACACGGAACTAGCAAAAGCGGAACAGAGGGCGGCGCCGTTGACTTTGGTCTTCCCCTTTATAGTGACGTCTTACGTGGTTTACGTTGCATACGTTCTGGTTCGCGGAGATTTTTGGGCGCTAGTGTGTACGTTCCAGCGGATCAACAGATAAATCCGTCGATCCGCTGAAACCGATCCGCGGATAAATTTCAGCGGATGGATTCTATCGTGTGTATGGGGCCTTAGAATAGATATACTGGAGCCTCAGCAATAGCAATGGAAATCTACAGAATTTTTTAAACAGTCAAAGTTATATCAGTAAGAGATGTGCACACCAAGGTAGCACTTTGGCAACTATAACACCTTTCTGGAGTGATTGGCTAGTGACAAAAATATCAATGGGAACAACACATTCTAAAAAAACACATTAGGATGACTAACATAGAGATCCTTGCACATTCGATTGTTCAGTAGATGTAATTCTCATGGTCACATGTCCAAGAAGTAAGGTACATATACTGTAAATTTGTGTTTGATCAACAGCACTCTAAAGGATAATACTGTAGCTGCTTATTGAAAATGATCACATAGATTTCCAGGCAAAGAAGTGCTATACTATAAATCAGTTCCAGTAATAAAATGTTGTAATTTGCCTTTAGCGGATTCTTAGTGACAAATTAAAGGTAGTATTTTATCAAAATTTTTGCTGTGGTCCCAGATCTCATTCTCCTTTTTACCTGTTATTTGATATACAGTTTATTGGTGGAAAAATACTGTATATTTTAGTGTGTACTTCTATGACAGCCTGTAGATGAATATTTTTTTTTTTGTTCAACCAGCATGTTGAACAAAAAAAAACTGACCAGATTCTTCCATGCACACATTCAAGATGGATGGGGGAATCCTCTCCACCGAGGCATTGTATTCTGATGATGGGGAGACTTCCCGGGCATCAGAATACACAGATCAGCGCTGCAGGCTATAGTCGGCCCAGGGCCCAGTAGCATGTTGTTTCTCCGGATCTTCCACTTATCTTTTTGACGGGTACCCGTCCCCACTTTCATTGGACCTTGCCACGGTGAGGTACGTCAAAAGTTTGGGCGCACACAAAAATTTAAGGTTTGGCATGTTGGGTATCTATTTACTTGGTGCAACCTCGTCTTTTATATTTTACCAACAATTTGGGTAATTTATTGCATTTGTTTGCCCTAAAATTCACGTTAATATGTTTTTTACCTTTGGGTTAATATCATGTGACATAAAAAATTGGAACTGCCATTGTTATTCTCTAGGGTATCTGCTTTCAGAAAATGTATAAAAATGTGTTTTGTGTAATCTTCAGGCCTAAAATAATTTTTTAAATGTGTGCAAAAAAAACAGCAAAAACAGCTCTGTCAGCGAAAAGGGTTAAGGGATTTAGCCGGCTGTCATGGTAGTCACATGATCGGAAAGCTCCCGATTGCATCGCTGCTTTTCACAGAGCATCGGTGTCCCCCTTTTGTCTATGACAGGGATGGAGGCGCATGACTTCTACCCAGCCATGGCCTCACTCAAAGTTCCAATTACCTTATTCCCCCGTTTTTCTAATTTCCATTTAGGGATGGAAGCTCTCATTGACATCTATCTGTATTACCATCGTACAATTTTTCCTGCACTCCAACCTTATTGGTTCATTATTTCCTTCACCTTTTAACTGTATTAAATCGCTATCATTTTATCAAACATACATATGTTATTGTTCTATATTGTTATTGTTCTATATAGTCATGCAGAATACCCACTGTATATTTTATTAGCATGTTGGTGTGCATCGCTTGTGCTGTGATCCTGGTTGCTTGCTGCCCGTTTCGTTGGTGCGGGAGCCGTGACGCACACAGAGACGTCCTCCTTCCCGTCCGCTACATGATCGGGGGGTGGGCCGGTCCCACTGTGCGTCTACGTCATACGGTGCGCGCCAGATGTGCGGCGTCCTGGTGACGTGGCCCTTCCGGTGTTTATGCTCTTCTGTTACCTAGGGGCGTGCCAATCACGGCGACTGTCCATTTAGGCGATGGTCTGGCTATGGCCTCAACTCCTCACAGCCCCCGGCCTTGTTTCCAGCACACACATGATCCGATGGATCGGCTGTCTCATTTCCTCCTCCAGGTACCTTCACTCCCTTTGTTTATTCCTCACCTTTGGTTGTTTGGTGATGACCTTCCACCATGGTCCTTTACTTTCATCCTTGGCGGGTTCCCTGGTTCACATTATCACCATGCACATACAAATATACATTTTCTGTACAAGGTGTCCATTGTATTAACTTGTTTTTATGTAGTATTAAATCTTGCAATTTCCACATCCATATATTTTTTCTTTCTGAGCTTCATTCAAAGTCCCAAACTTTTTTATTTTGCATCGCTGCTTTTCACAGAGCATTGGTGTCCCCCTTTTGTGACAGGGATGGAGGCACATGACTTCTACCCAGCCATGGCCTCACTCAAAGTCCTAATTCCCTTATTCCCCCCTTGTTCTAATTTGTTATGTTAAAGTAAAGGGCTGTTATGGCCATTTGACTCCAAAATGGAGAGTTGTCGTCTGATTATTTCAGGATAGGGGGCAAGGGTTTTTATACAAACAAAAAGGAAAATGCGCCAAACTAAGTGCAGTAAATAAGAATTTAATTATTTTTTTTTGGATGGATCTGTTGAACCAGCGGAGGCTGAGAAACGCGTCATCCCATTGGCTGGCCTGAGTCCCCACGTCACTTCCGGCCGTACGGCGATACGTTGCGTTCCACGCTGGAACGCACGCCACTTTTAAGCAGCGTCCACGGCTCCTGGATCTCTTGTGGTCCCCCAAAGGCTCCCTAATACTTTGGACTTCCATCTTCTACGGTGCCATGACATGGGACCAGCCGGTTTTGAAGCCCCTGTAGCTGCAGATGATACGCTGTGACACTGGACCAGCCGTTTTGCCCTATCATGCCTGTGTTATCACTGTCCTTGTGAGTTACCAATTTACTGTGTACAAAATTATTTTCAATTAAATTCGTATTTACTGCACTTAGTTTGGCGCATTTTCCTTCTTGTTTTCATATATCTTTCAGAGTTCGCTTCTGCTTCAGGATTTTGCTGCCGCTAGTGCTTATTGGACTTTTATTGGACTTTTATTCATTTATTTATTCATTTTAAAGTTATTGACATGGACCTTATGATGTGTTAATCTTCTGATTATTGATTGTGCTCTTCTGATCATGCGCCATCTACCTATATGTATGGCAAGGGTTTTTAGTTTGGTTACTAGGTCAGTGGTTATTGAGCCTCGGCATTCTACAAGTCCCTTAGTCAAGCTATTTCTACTTTCTGATATAAAATTCTCATGTTCTTCCCATTTAATTTATGATGCTACAGTAGATTAAAAAAGAATGTATTGCTGTACCTCCCCCAAAGAACCGATAGATAAGTAGAATATTTTAACCTGGCATATATGAAAGAGCTGCTTGATTAAAAATCTCAAACTCATCTACAACATTGGGCACAAGTAACGGTGCATATATTTTTTCTTTGCACTGAATGTCTACTATGTTATTTTTATATCAAAGCAGAAATGATGGTATTCTGATATATATAACAAATTCCACAGCTATCATTTTGCAGGTAGTGACATTTAAAATATCACAGCAGATTCTGATGTTTCCAGAGTCACTCTAATGTTTAGCACATTGCTCTGCTCAGCCGGTAGGAAACTGACTTTGTACACTTTATGATAACTTTAGGTTAAATGGATTTTTCTTTTCAAGTCTTTTCGGCTTTTTGTAGACAGTGAACTGCAGAAAACACAATACTGAAATGTATTTCTCATTGTGTAAAAGGAAAAAAGGGCAAGCTGCTCAATCTTATGTCTAGTACAGTGTGCAGAAAAGAAGGAACAGTTTATTAGAAGTGCACAAAGCACCCTCTGTACGCCAGCAGAAAGACCTCATCTAAAGGGTTAGTCCACCCAAAATGTAGATGTTAGATAAGGGTGTCACCGTTGGTCTTTGATATCTCTTTAGGATTTCAGCAGCAAAACTTCTCCCCTCCAACCAGATTTGTTGGTTCGGTTTTCACAAATGTAATTTTACTCCTAGGAAGTGAGAAGAGTCTCAGTATAATGTCCATTTTCTGTATGTAGAATGAATTAAAAACGAATTTGCCACGGTGGGTGGATGAACCTGGGAATTCAGGAGCAGACTACTTAGGTTAAAGTGATTATATAGGTTCTTTTAAAAAAAAAACAAAAAAAAAAAATAACATGTTTTGCCGTGTACACGCGGTCGGAATTTCCGACAACAAATGTTTGATGTGAGCTTGTTGACAGAAAATATAACTGTGTGTAGGCTCATTTGCTGTTGGAATTTCCGACAACAAATGTTTGAGAGCTGGTTCTCAAATTTTCCGACAACAAAACTTGTTGTCAGAAATTCCGGTCGTGTGTACACAATTCCATGCATGCTCGGAATCAAGCAGAAGGCTATTGGCTATTGAACTTCATTTTTCTCAGCTCGTGGCATGTCTTGTACGTCACCGCGTTCTTGATGTTTGGAATTTGCGACAAAATTTTTGTGACCGTGTGTATGCAAGACAAGTTTGAGCCAGGGAAAGTCCGATCGTCTGTACGTGGCTTTATACTTACCTCCACTGTGCAGTTCGTTTTGCACAGAGTGGCCCCGATCCTGCTGCTCTGGGGTCTCGCGGCGGCTGTTTGGCTCCTCCCCACTAAATCTTACGCCCTCTGGGAAGCTCTTTCCCTAGGGGGTTAGCTTGCGGGCGCGCTCTCATGTCATGCACTTAGCGACTATAGACGCCAAGTGTATGACTCAGTCCCGCCCCCCTGGCGGCCACATCATTGGATGTGATTGACAGCAGCGGGAGCCAATGGCTGCGCTGCTATCAATCTATCCAATCAACGGCCAGACTCAGTGGAGAAGAGGATGCCGGGGGATGCGCACAGCAGGTGAACAGGCTCAGGTAAGTAAAACGGGGGGGGGGGGGGCTGGGGGGCCCATGACAGCAAGGTGTTTTTTCACCCTAATGCATAGGATGCAATAAGGTGAAAAAAACACAAACCTTTACAAACCTGTTAGGATATATTAAATAGTTAGGCACTAGGCAAGTCCTTACTGCCCTCCTGATGACCTGATCACATGGGCCATGATGAAAGAAAATCTACCACTACTTTTCCCTTATGCCTTGTACACACGATCGGTTTTCCCAACGGTAAAAAGTCCACCGGGAAAATTAAGAACCTGGTCAGTAGTTTTTTCCCCCTACATACAGTCAGTTTTCCTGCCAGGCAGATCCGCCCTATAGGCTCACTATGCAAGCCGCTTAGGGCCCTGCAAAGCTGTGGAAGGCCCCACCTGGTGAGAAGTCATTTTCGGCCCCTCACCCCGCTTCTCAACCTCGCTGGCTGCATGGGAGAAGAGGTAAGAAGTCAGCACCCCCCAGCTAATGTAAGATGTAATTTCCGACATCGGAAAACACCCCCCCACTTCGTTTCTCAACCTTAATGTGACATGTCATTTTCGGCAGCCCCCCCGCTTCTCAACTTTTTAATGTGACATGTTATTTTGCTTAGGGCCCCAGGAAGGTCAGGATCGGCACTGCATGGAGCATACACAAGGCCAGATTTCCTGGCGAAAATGGCAGTTTTCCCGACGGCACTAGCATTTAAAGTTTTTTCTTGAAAATAATAAACACATCATACTTACCTGCTCTGCGCAATGTTTCTTTACAGAGAAGCCCAGATCCTCCTCACCATTCATTCGATCTGCCATTCATTCAAGTCAAGAGACATCACCAAACTGTCCTTATCATCTCAGCATCACAGCAAAACACTGGTCGCCGACGCCCTCATAGTCTGTTTTTATTAAAACCCCAGCAGGAAGTGATGTCACAGCATGTGACCACCTCCATTGGAAGTGAGCTCCCAGGGTGTGAGCTCCACCCAGCAGATGCCCAAATATGGAGTTGACAACACAGGATGTGATAATACATGATAACCCTTCCAACAGGGATATTTAAATACATACAATATAATACAACAACAACACAATACGATACAATAATAATACAATAACCAATGAACACAGTTCTTGATGAGTGGAGCTTATCTGCAGGTGAACGCTCACGTCATCACATCAATGTTGATCAGGCATACAGAGATGACAAGAGCATATATCTGCTAAACCGATAATGCGTTTGCAGAGTGGACACATCCCCCCAGGCGAATGTCTGTGTGCATCACACAGGGGCCCTTTCGCTGGCCGACATCCCCACTCCGCAAACACGCTTCTCCAAATCAGGAAATTTATCTCAACCAGTGTCAGTCTACCCCAGTCAGCTCTTTAGAGCGGGTTGCGGAAGTACTAACACGGGGTGACACTTATGACAATACATATTAAATACATCTTGAAATTTCCACAACAGCTCCTCCCTTTTTGTCATATGCTCCCATGTGTCCCTCGAATCTTGATAGTCTTCTTACACCTGGAAATGAATCAGTCCTTACAGTTCCTATGAGTCTATAAAAAGGAAAACACGGCTTGACATGTAGACTCTGTTCTTCAGGAGCATGACTTATAAGGAGGACAGAGACATGGTGAGCTATAGTAATCGCAGATTGGTCTGGGATCCTCTGTGTCTTGTACGTGGGTCCGGCTTCGGGGCGTCTCATCAAGGAAGATGTGGTCATCTGCTCGGGCTCTGATCACGCGTCCAAGCAACAGGAGTACTCATCGCATTCATAGAAAGAATAGCAATAAAAACGACATGAGTATATAATGTGCTAGTGTGTGGTGCATAGTAGTACATTATAGAAAAAGCCTGCAGGGGACCCTATTTAATATATTTTTTATTCGGCCGGTTTACTACCCCTTAAACCGCTTAAAGACCGCCTAACGACGATATACGTCGGCAGAGCGGCACTGTTTGGCAAAAGGACATACAGGTACAGTATGTCCCCTTTTAAGAGCCCAGCCGCGTGTCGCGACCCGTTCGTGAGCTCTGTGACCGTGCCCACGGGACCCGCAGACCCGATCGCCATCAGTGTCCCGCGATCGGGTCACAGAGCTGGAGAATGGGGAGAGGTAAGTGTAAGCAAACCTTTCCATGTTCTTCCTAGTGAGAGTGTCACTGATCGTCTGTTTCCTGTCATAGGGACACGACCCCACACAGTAAGAATCACTCCCTTAGGTCACACTTAACCCCTACAGCGCCCCCTACAGGTTAACCCCTTCACTGCCAGTGTCATTTTCACAGTAATCAGTGCATTTTTATAGCACTGTAAAAATTACAATGGTCCCAAAATGGTTTCAAAAGTGTTCGATGTGTCCGCCATAATGTCGCAGTCATGATAAAAATTATTAATAAAAATACCATAAAACGATCCCCTATTTTGTAGACGCTATAACTTTTGCGCAAACCAATCAATAAACTCTTATTGCGATTTTCATTACCAAAAATATGTAAAAAAAATACGTATCGGCCTAAACTGATGAAAAAATATGTTTTTTTATATATTTTTGGGGGATATTTATTATAGCAAAAAGCAAAAAATATTGAATTTTTTTCAAAATTGTCGCTCTATTTTTGTTTATAGCGCAAAAAATAAAAACCGCAGAGGTGATCAAATACCACCAAAAGAAAACTCTATTTGTGGAAAAAAAGGACGCAAATTTCATTTGGGTACAACATTGCATGACCGCGCAATTACCAGTTAAAGCGAAGCAGTGCCGAATTGAAAAAAAAACACCTTTGGTCCTTAGGCTGACAAATGGTCCAGGGCTAAAGTGGTTATAGAGGGGTTAGAGAGGTTTCCTATCATTTTTTGTAATGTTCAGTATTAGTGGGTGTTATTACCTTTTTAAAAGTATAGCATGTGAATGTACAGCATCTCTGTAACTAAAGTTTATGCCAGCATTGCCATGTGTCCATTACTTTTTTTGACAATTTATAAAAAAGTCAGAGTATCTAAGGTCATCTGTAAGGTCCGGACAATAAATAAATGTGTGTCTAAAATATGGATCCCTTTTCTGCATTTGTGTTGAAAATGGTCTCAATGTTTTGGTCTACAATTGAAGTGGGAAAAGCTGGGTATATCACACGTTTTACAGTGTGAAACCAACCCATACATTTCACGCATCAAACATAGGTGTGTTGTAGTGTGAGATCACTAAGTGAATGGTTGCAGCTGTTCGCATATTTATTTTATTTCATTAATTGTTGACATAGCAGCGCACAAGTATTTATTTTACACAAGAGTTCATATATACTTTAAGAGTCGGTTCACACTACCGCGACCTGGGGGTCGCCCCAAGTCATGCGACATGTCAAATTTCATGGAAGTGAATGAGAGCCGTCTTAATGTACACTACTGAAGTCGCTCCGACTTCAGGAAAGGTTCTTGTACTACTTCAAGGCAACTTTTAGACGACTTGTACCCATTGATTTCAATGGAAGTTGCCTCCAAGTCGGATTCCCTGTCTTAACTGAAGCAACTTTACAGGAAGAGAAACTAGTTTTCCAAGGCTCGCTCCCACAGAGCTGATTACTGTTTGATTGGCCACTGGCAAAGTCACCTGTCATGGCGGCGACTTGAAGTGTTTAGGAAAAGAGAGGGCCCATTTTAACGTGCATAGATCACAGGGTGATACTGCGAATGCACCTATTAAAGATGCGCCACCGCCCCGATATTACAGGAATTAGAATGAGAGCTATTAAATTGGGCTTTAAGGGCACACAGTACAATTTGTATTGAAAAAACTAGAAAATGTATTGGTATGAAATATCATAAAATCAGTTATAAACATAAAATCAAAAATTAGAAATCAAGTCAATAGCTGTTACTACAAGGGTTATAACAACAGTAATATAGTATCAGTATACACAAGCTTTGTTTGAAAAGCAAAGTCTAAAGATACAATCTTGAATTGTGTAACCCAGGTAGTGATCCGGAGGTTAATGGAGGGCTTGCTCTACATGTTACGCGCTTGGACTAGCGCTTCCTCAGGAGCATAGATATTTGCATCTAGTAAAACATATATACAGGAAACAGATTAGGTTTACAGGTATACATACATAGAGAAAATGTATAAATTATACATCTACAAGAACAAATAGCATATACATAGTAAAATATACAAGGAAACAATGATACATGAAATAAAATTAAAATAAAAATAAAAATTATGCATTCACCAATGCAGGTGTGGCAGAGCAGAAGAACAGCATGTCACCAATTCCTCACTAAGAGGAGAATATAGAGAAAATGGGGAGGGGGGAAGGGGGGGGGGAGGGGGGGAAAAGAGCAAAGAGGGGGGGGGGAACAGAGGGAAAGGAAAAGGGAAAAGACTTGAAGTCGCCTTGTAAGTTGCCCTAAGTCGCGCTGAAGTCGCACTGAAATCGCGCTGAAGTCACCTCGCAAAGTCGCGCCCAGAACCGGCTCTTACTCTTCCCCATTTAAACTTTTTTTTTTAAGTATCAATAAACTATTCAACATTGTAAATCAACGTTTAAGACCCCATTCACACCTGAGCGACAAAACGCCCGACGCCGGACGCTTCTGTCGCTCGAGGGGAGAATTCCCATTGCTGTCTATGGAGATGGTTCACATCTCATAGACGCCGAACGCCTGTCGCCTGAAAAAAAGTCCCGGACCCTTTTTTTCAGGCGACATAGGCGTTTTCCCATTGACAGCAATGGGAAGACTTTGAGAGAAAAAAAAAAAAAGAGAAAGTTTTGTACTCGCGGCAAAATACGCCGCTACACGCGATCGCGGCTGTCGCTCAGATGTGAATGCAGCCTAAGACTTCAGTAAATACTTTGAAACAGGCAGATTGTGTGTGGACCTTCTTCCTTTCTTGGGAAGTTTACAGCCAGCATGGCAAGTTTTTAGATTTATTAAATCATTTACATTCCCTTTATTTATAAACAGTAATAGAGATTTCATATTGTCAGCCTCTATTATCTGTGTAAAATAATTAAGCCCACCTGAAGTTTCTTGTATGTTAAGCTTTTTCAGGAATTGTAGAATGCTTGAGTGCTAATGAAAACACTAATGCGTAATTTACAGTCACACTACTCTTGTTTGCTTAAAAATAATTGCTTATAAGGGCAATGTAGCTGGAGGCCGGTCTTCAACGTCTGTCTCTATCAGCGGTGTGCAGGCGCCTTGTGCTCTACTAGACGGTTTATTTCTATGTATGAAATTATTATTCACCCCAGCTCACATCCAGACAGTTTATTATTCACTGTGTGAAGAGGCAAATATTTTCAGACGAACACAAAATATAGTCATAAATATTAAAATTAAATAGCTTTTTAAAGTGTCTGCTTCTTTTTTGTTGTTTTTTTTTTAATGCCCCTTTTTGGGTAGAGTAATTTATATAGATAATATAGGGTTGCAGATAATATGTGAACCTTTTATATGGGGTTTGACCCTTGTGCCATAGGGTTATTTAAAAAAATCAAAAATGTCCTGAGAATAGTGTTTTAACCACTTCAATGCTGGGCATTTTCACCCCTTTACTGCCCAGGCCAATTTTCAACTTTTAGCACTGTCACGCTTTGAATGACAATTGCGCCGTCATGCGACGTGGCTCCCAATCAAAATTGATGTCCTTTTTTTCCCACAAATAGAGATTTATTTTGGTGGTATTTGATCATCTCTGCAGTTTTTAGTTTTTGCACTATAAACAAAAAAATATTGACAGTTTTGAAAAAAACACAATATTTTTTACTTTTTGCTATATAAATTATCAATTTTTTTCTCGGTTTAGGCCGATATGTATAAGTGTATATTGATTGGTTTGAACAAAAGTTATAGCACCTACAAAATAAGGGATAGATATATGACATTTTTTTTCTACTAGTAATGGCAGTTATCTGTGATTTTTGTCAGGACTGCGATATTGCGGCGGACACTTTTGACACTATTTTACCTATTTACATTTATACAGCGAACAGTGCTATAAATATGCACTGATTACTGTATAAATGTGATTGGCAGGGAAGGGGTTAACACTAGGGGGCAATCAAGGGGTTAAATGTGTGCCCTAGGGAGTGATTCTAACTGTAGGGGGAGGGGACTGACTGGGGGAGGTGACCAATCGGTATCCCTATGTACAAGGGACACACCATCGGTCTCCTATGCCTGACAGGGCGTGGATCTCTGTGTTCCTGGCTCCGTAACTGCCGATCGCGGGTACCCGGCGGATATTGCGGCTGCCAGGCATGAGCACCGGCACCCGAGTGACGCCACAGGCTTGCAGGCCCCCCTAGCGACCAGGAGGCCCGAGGACGTCATATAACGTCCACCCGGGATGGCAGAGCCACCTTGTGGATGTCATTTGACAGTAGGCGGGATGGGAAGTGGTTAAAGTGATTTTTTTGAATACCCATTTTGGGAAGGATTTTATTTAGATCTCAGGCTATAGATAAAATGTGAACTCTTTATATAAGTATTGACCCCATAGGGTTATTTATATAAAAAAAAAAATCTGCAGTGAGTGCAGTGAATAGCTTTAAAAATCATATTTTTTTGGAAGCTCATTTTGGTAATGGTTATATTTAGACTTTGTAAGACTTTGGATACTTGACGTAATTGTAGCTGTATTAGTGCAATTGTGACAGAGAAAATTGAGTGCTGTTTTTTATTTGCACTAACATACAATTTTTCAGTACGCAGTACTGATTAGCACATTTTTTAACAGAATGTTAAGACAAAAAAAAACATCTCTGAGGGAAAGGAAAAAAAAAGAAAAACAAACACATACAAATCAATGGTAATAAAGCTAGCAGCAGAGCTAGTGAGATAAGACAGAGGGAGGGCTATAGACTGGAGAGGAGGGGGGATGCTAGTCATAAAGGGGGGTCGTAAAACTGAAGTATAATGAGTAAAGAAACCAGTATCTAAATTTAGGCCATTATTTTTTGTGTCAAAAATAAGTATCATTCTTAGTTCAAATGTTTTCCTTTCCTGGATAGTTCTAAAATTCCCTTTAAGACTTTGGATAAAAGTTTGACCATTTTGTAATAGTTTAAAAAAAAGTACAGCAAATATCTTTTTTACGCTTATGTTTTTTTTTGTTTGATTTTTGAATGTCCATTTCGGGAAGGCTTATATTTAGATATCATAAGGATGTAGTTAAAATGTGAACGATTTTATATAGATTTTGAATCTTGTGGCATAGGGTTTTAAAAAAATGTGTAGTGAATAGCTTTTTAAAGTGTATTTTTTGTTATTGTTTTTTAAATGCCTATAAGCCTAGTACACACGGGCCGAATGTCGGGCGGCATTGGCGGGTTCGATAGAAACTTGCTGTCATTCAGCCCGTGTGTACGACTTCCAATGCAACTGAAGGCGGCCTTTCAGCAGGCTTCTGTCGAAGGGTCATGACCAAAAAAAGGTCTGCCGACTGACTCCCGATCTGTTCTCTCAGCCAATGGCGGAGAGCAGTGACTGGAGCGTTCTGACTTTTGACCCTTTTGTCATAAGTTTATTTAAGAATAATGTGCAGTAAGTAAAAAGCTTTTTAAAGTGTATTATTTTTTGTTTTGTTTTTTGAATGCCCATTTTGGAAATGGTCATATTGAGATATTGCAAGGATTTATGTACTGTGAGCTATCCTAACATAAAGCTCAAAATAGGGTGCTCAATTACAGAAAAATGTATATACAGTACAGACCAAAAGTTTGGACACACCTTCTCATTCAAAGAGTTTTTTTTATTTTCATGACTATGAAAATTGTAGATTCACACTGAAGGCATCAAAACTATGAATTAACACATGTGGAATTATACATAACAAAAAAGTGTGAAACAACTGAAAATATATTTCATATTCTAGGTTCTTCAAAGTAGCCACCTTTTGCAGCAGACACATCTCTAGAACTGGTAAGATGAGACTGTGTGAATCAGGCCTTCATGGTAGAATATCTGCTAGGAAACCACTGCTAAAGAAAGGCAACAAGCAGAAGAGACTTGTTTGGGCTAAAGAACACAAGGAATGGATATTAGACCAGTAGAAATTTGTGCTTTGGTCTCATGAGTCCAAACTTGAGATCTTTGGTTCCAACCCCCGTGTCTTTGTGCGAAAAGGTGAACGGATGGACTCTACATGCCTGGTTCCCACCGTGAAGCATGGAGGAGGAGGTGTGATGGTGTGGGGTGCTTTGCTGATGACACTGTTGGGGATTTAATCAAAATTGAAGGCATACTGAACCAGCATGGCTACCACAGCATCTTGCAGCGGCATGCTATTCCATCCGGTTTGCGTTTAGTTGGACCATCATTTATTTTTCAACAGGACAATGACCCCAAACACACCTCCAGGCTGTGTAAGGGCTATTTGACCAAGAAGGAGAGTGATGGGGTGCTGCGCCAGGTGACTACCTCTTGAAGCTCATCAAGAGAATGCCAAGAGTGTGCAAAGCAGTAATCAAAGCAAAAGGTGGCTACTTTGAAGAACCTAGAATATGAAATATATTTTCAGTTGTTTCACACTTTTTTGTTATGTATAATTCCACATGTGTTTATTCATAGTTTTGATGCCTTCAGTGTGAATCTACAATTTTCATAGTCATGAAAATAAAGAAAACTCTTTGAATGAGAAGGTGTGTCCAAACTTTTGGTCTGTACTGTACATATAACAATAAAATAAAAGTAAATAATAAATGTCGCTCAAAAGTGACCACAACATGTGATATAACCAAAATCAAGTGAAAAAAGCGTTAATATAAAACAATTGCTAAATAAATACTGAATAATACTCAGAAGTGACCACAATACACAAAGTTCAGTGCAAAAAACATGAGTTTCACAATAATACTCAGAAGTGACCACAATACACAAAGTTCAGTGCAAAAAACATGAGTTTCACAATAATAAAACAGTTTTTAGTGAAAGAGCTAAAATGTTGCTTCAGAATCTAGTGGTAAAAAAAGTTGCCAATGTAGTCCGGTGCTCAGAATAAACACACTCCACCAGTAAGATGCTTTTTATTTATTTAAATATTTTATTTACCAAAAGAAGGCAGTAACCGTGTTAGCAAGACATCATACATAGTGAGTCATACATCATAATATAGTACCTGGAATCTAAGCATGGGAAGGGTACAGCCAATGATGGAGATAGAAAATTTACATAAAACCCTCCGTCCCCTTCCTAAGAACCCTATATAGTGCAAGTCTGACAATGAAAAAGAGAGAGCTGCCTAAGATTATTTATTGTTTTTGAAAATAAAAAGAAAAGCAGAAGAACAAGCACAAAGGACAAGAAACAGAGACACAAAAGAGAAAAAGAGAAGGCGTTTGGGGCAGAGACAAAAAGAAAATTGGGGGGGGGGGGTGCTAAAAGGGGCTATTGGGTAAATGACCCCTATGGTGCTGTCTCAAGAGGTACCTTGACTTGGGGATCTTGTGTCAGTTAGTGGCTTAAACATCAAAGAGAGCTTTCCCTTCTTCATTTTTTTTAAATTTCTTCAAAGTTTATTAAGAGAATTTCAGATTACAAAAATAATATGAGAGTGTTACTTGAAGATGGAGCCATGGGGAAAGGCGACGCGTGTGAGAGACAGTTTTTTGTGGTTTGATCTAGGCCTATTCCAATCATGGAGGACTTAGTGCAATTAACTTTATAAATGGGTATACGACCAAAAAGCATTAGTAGATCATGCAGGGCTGGTAGGGATTGGAGGGGGTTTGTCACGCATACAGACCTATTATGTATGCAACATCTCCAACTTGTATGCCAGAGATACGAGGGTGTATTCTGTAGGCTTCTGCTAGAGGTTCCATTACAAGGGCAGATATAAATCTGGAAAGGGGGCATCCCTGGTGAATGCCATTGGCAATCTCAAACTGATCAGATGTTATTCCTGAAGTCCAGACTAGCTGTGGGAGAGGAGTATAATGCTAGGAGTGATGAGTCCACGGTCCCTGCAAATCTGAATTTTTGGAGAACTGCTCTGAGGTAGGACCAGTCTACTCTGTCAAATGCCTTCTCTGCGTCCAATGATAGGAGCAGAGAATGCAATTTGTGATGTTCTTCCCATTGTATGAGATTTATAAATCCTCTGGTACCATCAGAGGCCTGTCGGTGTGAGACAAAGCCCATCTGGTCTTTGTGTACTAGTTTGGATATGTGTGTGGTAGGATTTTTGCATACATTTTAAGATCTGCATTCCGGAGGGAAATGAGACGATAATTGGCAGGTTCGTCATGAGGTTTACCAGGTTTCAGAATGGTGACGATAAGCGCCTCAAGTGACTCCTTAGGGATGTCACTAGTGTGCATTATGTAGTTAAAGGAATTGGTTAAATGGCAGAAGGTGTACAAACTCTTTAGCCATGCACCTGTAAGTGTGACAAGCACAGTCGCTGGGGGGGGGGGGGGGGGGGTAGACACATGTCCAGTATAGACACTCTGAACTCCAACATCTTCATGTATGTATCCTTGACATTTACATGAATTAGATGCAAGCACTGACAATTTCGGTGCAGGGCCGCCATCAGGAATTATGGGGCCCCTTACACAGCTTCAGGCATGGGCCCCCTGGAGAAGACAACCCGGGGGGGGGGGGGTGTGTGCTGCTGCCTGAAATTGAGAAACGGGGGGGCTGCCACGAATTGAGAAGCGGGGGGGGGCCTTTACAAAAAAAATAAGAAATAAAGAAAAATATATATAAAAAAGGGGGTAGCCATCCGGGGCCCTGGGGACCTCTGGCTGGGCCCTTTAATAAAAAGAAAAAAATATATATAAAAAATATATATTTAAATGTATTTATTTTTAAAAAGGAGGGCCCTGGGGACCTCTGGGCCCTTTAATAAAAAATATATATATATATATATATATATACAGACAATTTTTTTTTTTTTTAGAAAAAGAAATTACAAAAAAAGGGGGGTTGCCACCCGGGACCTCTGAGCCCTTTAATAAAAAAAAGAAACCTCTGGGCCCTTTAATAAAAAATAAATAAATATAAAAAAAATAAAAATAAACATTTATAAAAAAAAAGGAGGGGGGGTTGCCATCCAGGGCCCTGGGGACCTCTGGGCCCTTTAATAAAAAATAAAAAATAAATAAAAAAAGGGGGTTTGCCACATGGGGCCCTGGGGACCTCTGAGCCCTTTAATAAAAAAAATATAAATATATATATATATATATATATATAAAAAGAAATAAAATAATATAAAAAATAAATTAAAAAAAATTATAAAAAAGAGGGGTTGCCATCCGGGGCCCTCTGGGCCCTTTAATAATAATAATAATAATAATAATAATAATAATAACAATAATAATATATATATATATATATATATAATATAATATAAAAAAATATATATAATTTTTTTTATAAAAAAGGGGGCTTGTCATCCAGGGCCCTGGGGATCTCCTGGCCCCTGGGGACCTCCGGACCCCCCAAAAAAAAAAATTGACCATTTAACCCCTTCCCGACCGCCGCATGTACATATACGTCGGCAGAATGGCACGTACAGGCACATTGGCGTACCTGTACGTCCCTGCCTAGACGTGGGTCGGGGGTCCGATCGGGACCCCCCCCGCGACTTGCGGCGGTCGGGTCCCCTCGGGGAGCGATCCGGGACGACGGCGCGGCTATTTGTTTTTAGCCGCTCCGTCGCGATCGCTCCCCGGAGCTGAAGAACGGGGAGAGCCGTATGTAAACACGGCTTCCCCGTGCTTCACTATGGCGCTGCATCGATCGAGTGCTCCCTTATATAGGGAGACTCGATCGATGACGTCATTCCGACAGCCACACCCCCCTACAGTTGTAAACACACACACAGTGTACACCAAATCCTACAGCGCCCCCTGTGGTTAACTCCCAAACTGCAACTGTCATTTTCACAATAAAGAATGTAATTTAAATGCATTTTTTGCTGTGAAAATGACAAAAATCCCAAAAATGTGTCAAAATTGTCCGAAGTGTCCGCCATAATGTCGCAGTCATGAAAAAAATCGCTGATCGCCGCCATTAGTAGTAAAAAAAAAAAAATTAATAAAAATGCAATAAAACTATCCCCTATTTTGTAAACGCTATAAATTTTGCGCAAACCAATCGATAAACGCTTATTGCGATTTTTTTTACCAAAAATAGGTACAAGAATACGTATCGGCCTAAACTGAGGAAAAAAAAACATTTTATATATGTTTTTGGGGGATATTTATTATAGCAAAAAGTAAAAAATATTGCATTTTTTTCAAAATTGTCGCTCTATTTTTGTTTATAGCGCAAAAAATAAAAACCGCCGAGGTGATCAAATACCACCAAAAGAAAGCTCTATTTGTGGGGAAAAAAGGACGCCAATTTTGTTTGGGAGCCACGTCGCACGACCGCGCAATTGTCTGTTAAAGCGACGCAGTCCCAAACTGTAAAAACACCTTGGGTCTTTGGGCAGCAATATGGTCCGGGGCTTAAGTGGTTAATAAAAAATAAAAATATATTAAAAAATATATATATTTGTTTTATAAAAAATAAATAAAAAAAAGGGGGGTTGCCATCTGGGGCCCTGTGGGCCTCCGGGCCCCTGGGAACCTCTGGACCCCTAAAAAAAATATATATATATATATATATTTTTAAAGGGGGTTGCCATCCGGGCCCCTGCGGACCTCCTGGCCCCTTACAGGTGTACTGCCTGTACCCCCCTGATGGCGGCCTTGGATAACCAGACACAATTCTAAAGGTATCTACAACACCCATTATGAATTCCTTCCTGAAAGTTTAGCTAAGAACCACTACTTCAGCAAAACTGTGCAGAACACAGCTTCTTGCGATTATCCACATAAACAGAATCTCTCTCAGTAAAGTCCAGGGTAACCTTGGTAACACAGGAGACCAACTAGAGCAATCCAAGGCCTAAGGACAATGCTTCATCTCACTGGAACTGCAATAGTCTAGTAGCAATCTGGATAGCTGGGTCTTCCGTAGAAGTTGAGTACTTTTAGGCCCCTGCCAAGCTGGCCTGGATGCAGATGACTTGGACAGCGACAGTTGTCTCACCAGGTTTGGCTTCTCTGATCTTCTGAAGGAGGAAAGCTGAGGAATTTATACTCCCTGGGCATGACTAAAAACACAAGGTGAAGGAGTTAAAGGGACGTGTGTCTGCATCAGAGCATGGTAATTCAGCGAATACTCTGCTACATTGGTAGGAATATTATATAAATGCACTCTTTCACAGCAGAGGTGTATATAAATTATTTTACAAAACTTTTAATGTATCATTTTCCATTTCATTTAACTTTAACATGCACATTGCTATTCTGGATTATTTCTATTTTTTATTTTAATAAGATGAAGGCTTCAACAAAATGTGTCTGGAACCAGCTATAAAGATTTAAAATGTTGAAAAAGAATGACAGTCACTTCAAGGAATCTGCACATTTTTGCTCTCCCCAAAAATGAGTGATAATGGACCGGGATATTATCTGCTTACTGCAGTTTTATTCTTAGCTACTGAAGCATGCATTGTGCTTTAGGCTGTAATATTACAGTGACACTAGTCTCCAGTGATGTGTAATGAAAATCATACATCACAGAGGAAATTGACCTTCTCATCACTTTATACTATAACAGGCCAACTGACAACAGTGACAATAATGCAGACTTGGAACTTTCAGTGAAAGAGACAAGGAAAATCAGTCACTTTCAAAATGTCTTATTCATCAATCAGTTTGATGCCAAGTTATTTTACTTGCCAGGCTTATGTATTTTTTAGCAAAGCTATCACACTGCTGCAACCCATCTCTTTATAACCCTTCAAGGTGCATAGCACCCATGTGTGTCCACAAGGTTTCAAATGCATCAAAGAAAATAAGGGTGATAATGGTTAGTGTCACGTATGACACCTCTGACAGTGTAAAATCCTCGTCGGGATCAAAATACAGGCTTTTATGAGGCTGCATTATCTGTAAACTGTCTCTTAACTGAGATCTAAAATAGGATCCATTGTGGGTCACTTATCAAGGCCTACCGACCACTTGAAAGAAGCCTTCCTATTGTAATTTCTTTAATCCTAAAAACATTCTGGGGAAATGTATCGTAAATGATACCTTGATTGGAACCAAGTAGGAGTGCTAGCCCTGGATCGCCTCTGTAAAAACTTGAGAAAAAGAAGAAATGGCTGCGCATACTTAATGATTAAGCACAGATCAGATGTGTGAAACGCGTCCACATGACTAACACCTGGTGTCCCTGGTGTATTTTGACCGTCTGCAATACAAATACATTTTTGGAAACTTTGGATGTGCAGCCATTTCTACTTTTTCTCAAGTCAGAATCTAAAGCAGCCAACAAAAAGGGCCCAAAATACATCCCTGGGAATTACAGACAAGTTAGCCTAACATCAATAGTATGCAAGTTCTTGAAGGGGATGATAAGGGACTATATACAAGATTTTAGTAATAAGAACGTGTAACAGCTCTGGTGAATGGGAGTGAACCACAACTGTGGTTAGCAAGAATTTAAATGCACTTCTCTATGTGAGAATTCAGTATTGGACCCCAGGCATCACTCCACTCAAACAGGAGTT
Source organism: Rana temporaria (assembly GCF_905171775.1). Taxonomy (NCBI): domain Eukaryota; kingdom Metazoa; phylum Chordata; class Amphibia; order Anura; family Ranidae; genus Rana; species Rana temporaria. The sequence goes on from NC_053490.1 coordinate 494,581,613, forward strand.
TGGGGGTTCTCTACATCATCTCTCTCTCCATAAAGAAAGGCGTTGAGCTACTAAGGCTGGACGTATTACAACATGCGACCAGACCTTAGCGTTTAAAGTTATAGCATACACTTGAAGATTCCAATGCACTTCTATATGCAAGTGATTATCAGTACGGGACCCCAGGCATCACTCCACACAAACAGGAGTTTGGGGGTTCTCTACATTATACCACTTAAACATAAAGAAATGCATTAGGTCACTAAGGGAGTTGGTATGAAATACCTACAACCCTTAGCATAGAAAAGTTAAAACGAACATGTTCAGCAACTTAGGGCAAAGCCCATAAACAAGTTATACTTATGTCAAGCACATAGTAAATAGGAATTGTAAAGACTTAGTTGCATAAAAGAGGCAAATATAGCTCTGGTAATTTTGAGAGTAGATGTCCCTTTAAGATGTTTCTCAGCAAACAGCCATAGGCACAACAGTTAGTCCCAAGTAGTATGTTAATATCTACAGGCCATATTAAATAACAGCAATTGTTTTAGGTGGAATATATGCAGCAGATCTTTCTATAGTACTACAAGTGAAACAATTGCTACTTATCCGTTTGCAGGGCTTGAGTGTAGCAACAAGGGATTCTGTAGTATAGGATGTCAGCAAGGAAGGTCTTTAAGGTTGTCCCCGGCAATGGCAGGCTGGATGCAGTGAAGGTCTTTGCTAGCTGGCCATAATGTTGCCTGTATTGTAGCGTGGCTGGTAAGGCTGACAATAACAGAACCACCACTTGTGAAGATAGATCGGGGTCTAAATACACCCCGTTTGTAATTGCTCTTACCAAAAAATACTGTAAAAACAGCGTTGTATGAACTCAGAATGCCTCCCCACTTCTTCAGATTCAAACAAGGGCACGTGAACACATCCAGCAACTGGTGCTCATATGTAGAGGTAAAAAAGCCACAATAGTGTAATACTGTATAGACTTTTTATTTAAAACCTCCCCCTTTTAAAATGCACTTACAATGTATAAATATTCAAAAACAATACATCACGTAGTGTTGGTGCAGCGGGAGCATATCAGGCCGGTGTTTCCGTGCCTCCGTAGTCCAGCCAAACAAAGCCCACTTCCGTGTATCACGATCTACGTGATGACGTCACTTGATTGACAGCCACTACAACTGACCCAGACGCGTTTCGTCGGTAATCAACATCATCTGTGGGCATGGTTTAGTGACATTCACTGCCGTATTTATATAGAGCTTAACACATAGCCAATCAATTAGAAGGTAGATGGACATCCGCCCTGGTATCTCCTATTTAATTCATATATGGCTAATCAGCAGTTATGTCTTTACATGCCCCCTATTGGAGCAACTTAGAACCGAAATCCACACATTCTCATAATGCAAACTGAGGGGAATCTAAGCTCATAACTGTGATCCAGTTCTACATATTGCACAAAACAGGCTGAATAGAATATCAAATATTACTAAAATACATAAAATCTAAAACTATAAATATCAATAAACAAGAATAATGTAGCAATTAACAATGAGTGGATGATAATAAATACAATTAATATATGTAATTAACTTGATATTATAAAATGAAATATAATAACATAAAATACTAACTAATTAAAATAACGTGAGATTAATACTACAATATGTACATCTCACTATTACTATACTATATGTATCTCTCAATAATTTTAACATAGCAGCAAATTTTATTCTAGCAGCAAATTTTAGTGATTTTTTAGTAATCGCTTACAAAACAGTTCACGTCTAATTCGACGTTCATACCCCTAGGCACTAATGTATCCATATGAAATATCCAGCGTGTCTCTCTCTTGGATATTTCTTGCACCAAATTAGAACCTCTCCAGTTGGGAAGTACGCAGTCAACTCCCCAAAATTTTTCAACAAGCGGCTGTAGTGGCTGTCAATCAAGTGACGTTATCACGTAGACTGTGATACACGGAAGTGTGCTTTGTTTGGCTGGACTACAGAGGCACGGAAACACCGCCCTGATATGCTCCTGCTGCACCAACGCTACATGTTGTATCGTTTTTGATTATTTATACATTGTAAGTGCATTTTAAAAGGGGGGAGGTTTTAAATAAAAAGTCTATACAGTATTACACTATTGTCGCTTTTTTACCTCTACATATGAGCACCAGTTGCTGAATGTTTTCACGTGCCCTTGTTTAAATCTGAAGAAGTGGGGAGGCATTCTGAGTTCATACAACACTGTTTTTACAGTATTATTTGATAAGAGCAATTACAACAGGGGTGGATTTAGACCCCGATCTATCTTCACAAGTGGTGGTTCTGGTGGAAGAGGATGGGCATTTCAAGCTGTTGAGAGCTTTTTTTCTTTGATCACAGACTTCTGTCTTCATTTTCTCTTACCTGTTAATGAACTTTACCATCTTCATTTTTTCAGATATAGTGTTCATATATTAGAATAGATACATAGATATATGTTCTTGTGTAGCGCCGCCTTGATATGTGATGTGTTGTATGATTCATTATATATTGTATTGCTATATATTTACCTGTCAGTAGATGGGATAAGGTGGCTGCTTTTAACCGTCATTGGTTTTTATATAGTTTCAGAGGGAGGTGTTTACTGTATAGTCCCTTTGTGCGTTTTCACTTTTGTTTTTCTCCTCTCTTCCATAAGCGCTTTGATTTTAGGAAGGGCTATTTATTTTGTTTTACAAGTAATCAGCATGGATTCATGAAGAATCGTTCTTGCCAAACCAATCTATTAACCTTCTATGAGGAGGTGAGCTGCCATCTAGATAAAGGAAGGCCCGTAGGCGTGGTGTATCTGGATTTTGCAAAAGCATTTGACATGTTTACTGTATAAGATAAAGTCTGCTGGCATGGACCATAGGGTGAGTACATGGATTTAAAACTGGCTACAAGGGCAAGTTCAGAGGGTGGTGATAAATGGGTAGAACACGAAATGGTCAGGGGTGGGTAGTGGGGTCCCCCAGGGTTCTGTGCTGGGACCAATCCTATTTAATTCATTCATAAACGACCTGAAGGGTGGGGTAAACAGTTTAATCTTTGTATTTGCGGACGATACTAAGATAAGCAGGGCAATAACATCTCCGCAGGATGAGAAAACCTTGCAAAAAGATCCGAACAAATTAATGAGATGGGCAACTACAGTACATGGCAAATGAGGTTAAGCCTAGGTTCACACTGCTGTGAATTCGAAATCGCGGTAAAATGCGCGATTTTACCGCGATTTCGCGGCTGCGATTTTGCCGCGATTTCGGCCGCAATTTAATGTCAAATCGCAAAAAGTAGTACATGAACTACTTTTTGAAATCGCAGATGCGGCGTCGCACTGATTAGGACAGTGCCATTGCCGACAATTGCCGCCGATTTGAGATGCGATTTGACATGTCAAATCGCATCTCAAATCGTTCCAAATCGTACCCAGTGTGAACCAGGGCTTAATGTAGAAAAATGGAAAATAATGCATTTGGGTGGCAAAAATATGAATGCAATCCATATGCTGGGGGGAGAACCTCTGGGGGAATATAGGATGGAAAATGACCTGGGGGTCATAGTAGATGATAGGCTCAGCAATGGCATGCAATGACAAGCTGCTGCTAACAAAGCAAACAGAATATTGGCATGCATTAAAAAGGGGATCAACGCCAGAGATAAAATTAGAAATGTAGTTCCAAAACATCTGGAGTGTCAAGATTCGCCATCAGTGCACTAGGGGCTCAAGAGGCCTTCAGCTTCCTCAGTTAAGTTTTAAAAATTAAAGCTAAAAATTGATTGGTTGCCATGCACCCCTGCTCCAGTTCTGATACATTTCCTGTCTATCTAACTTCATGCTCTTGGAGCTCCATTCATTAAAGTGGAGGTTCACCCATAAAGTTAATTTTTAACATTAGATTGAGGCTCGTTTTGTCAAGGGGAATCGGGTTTTTTTTTTAAAATCGAAGCAGTACTTACCGTTTTAGAGATAGATCTTCTCCGCCGCTTCCGGGTATGTGCTGCGGGACTGGGCGTTCCAATTTGATTGACAGGCTTCCGACAGGCTTCCGACGGTCGCATACATCGCGTCACGATTTTCCGAAAGTAGACGAACGTTGTTGCGCAGGCGCCGTATAGAGCCGCACCGACGTTCGGCTTCTTTTGGCTACTCGTGACGCGATGTATGCGACCGTCGGAAGCCTGTCGGAAGCCTGTCAATCAAATAGGAACGCCCAGTCCTGAAGACCATACCCGGAAGCGGCGGAGAAGATCTATCTCTAAAACGGTAAGTACTGCTTCGATTTAAAAAAAACACCCGATTCCCCTTGACGAAATGAGCATCAATCTAATGTTAAAAAAAATTTCGGGTGAACTCCCGCTTTAACTAGAGTCTGTTCACTATACTTTTTGAAGAACTCAGTTCATCGGTCAAATTTTAATGATAATGGTCCATGTTCCATCTAAATGTCACTTTGTACTTCGACTCTTCTACTTTCTAGCACAAAAACATCCGAAAAGAAATGTTAGAAGTTGCTCAGGTGAAAATGACAGCTATTTGAATAATGTAGGCAGCAGAGACAGTGACATTTCAGTCTAAATTTACTGGCTTCAATGAATGTTTGCCTTTACTCGCCAGCATATTAAACCACCGAGCTATTGGATGGAAACAAGTGTTATAAATAATACACATTTAGCTCTTGCCAACCAATATCCTGTAATTTCTGTATTCATTAGCTAGGCTTGGGTTATTACTGTTTGTGAAACACCCACGTGTTAAAATACTGCAGTCCTTTTAGATGAGAGATCTGAGGTATTAAACCTGCAGTCTGACCAAACAAACATATTGGGAACAATAAAGGATAATTACTGCTCTGTCAGGGCTGTTCCTGGATAAATTCGGTGAAGTAAATGAGATGTAAAGGTTTATTCAATAACAAGGTGTAAATCTTGCAAATGCTCCATTGCCTGAACTGACCAAAAAGATCTTAGATTAACCAGTTTATAGGAAGTAAATATAGCCCCATCAGCTTATGTGAGGGGAAGATGGAAGCTATTTTGTCAGCTGATTGAATATTTAGGCCCCTTGCAGCTATGTGTATAAATACACAAATCCCATTATTTACATGCATACAGGGTCCATCAGGGACCGGCTGAATTTCGATCCATGTATAAGGACAGTGGTTTACAGAAGTGGATCTACCAATTCATTTTTGTCAAGCCAGCCTGTTGGGTTTTTCCGGATCAATCAGTGTCGCCGGCTATAGTTGCCAGTATTGATCAGTATATTCTGATGTCAGAACACAATAGCTCATTGGGAGTAATTCACACAATCGAGGTGGATGAGAGAATTGGGTAATTGTCTTTTTTCGGTCAACCTGCTTGAATAAGGCAGGTACCAACAAAGAGGATTTGTTTTGTGGAAGTAAGTAATTTGGTCTATCCAGGTTGGGATGGGATTAATTGGGCCTGGACTCCTTTCCCAGGCTTTTTGAGCCCAGCCTTACTTTCCCGTGCATATACACTATATTTTCAAAAGTATTGAGATGCCTGTTCCAACATGACTGCAAACCAGTGCGCAAAGTCGATAGAACACCTTTAGAATGAATTAGAGCTAAGACTGTGAGTCAAGCCTTTTCGTGCATCACCAGTGCCTGACCTCACAAATGCGCTTCTGGAAGAATGGTCAAACATTCCCATAGACACACTCCTAAACCTTGTGGACAGCCTTCCCAGAAGAGTTGAAGCTGTAATAGCTGCAAAGGGTGGCCCAACTCAATATTGAACCCTATGGACTAAGACTGGGATGCCATTAAAGTTCATGTGTTTGTAAAGGCAGGCGTCTCAATTCTTTTGGTAATAAAGTGTGAATTAGTACAGACACCCCCAGGACAAACACCCCCCCTCCATTAGTACAGAACCCCCCACAAACCACCCCCTCTATTAGTACAGACCACCCCCCACAAACCACCCCCTCCATTAGTACAGGCCACCCTCCACAAACCACCCCTCCTTTATTAGTACAGACCACCCCCACAAACCACCCCCCTCCATTAGTACAGACACCCCCAGGACAAAACACCCCCCTCCATTAGTACAGAACCCCCACAAACCACCCCCCCTCCATTAGTACAGACCACCCCCCACTTAGTACATACCCCCCACAAACCACACCCCCCACTTAGTACATACCACCCCCTCCATTAGTAAAGACCCCCCCTTGGCTCAGGGAAAACCCCACCCAGGCGGCAGCTGGAGAGGACAGTGTGCAGCCGTGCCACCGGGTAGAGAAGATGGTGACAGTCTCAGAGAGGAGGAGGAAAAAAAAAGGGTCGGAAGTCCCCCCCACCCACCCCGCCCCCCAACGACGTCACTGCACGACAGGAGGATGGAGGGGGGACAGACTTGGGCAGGAAACAGTAGCGATGGAGACCGTCCTGGAAACTGACAGAGAGGAGGAGGAGGAGGAGGGAGGGGAGCACTCTGGCGCTTGAGCACCCACACCACTGTTGCACCTGGGTGAACTGCACCCCGTGTAGGACCGGTATTGGGCTCGGGCGGCTCAGCTGCTCGAGTCCTGCAAAGGTAACGGCGACAAATGGAAAAAGAAAATATGGACAGCCGCACTCCAAAAAACCTTGATGGTTGTCTTTATTTAAAAAAGGAAAATGCACTACAAGTCACAGCACACAACACAGGAGTAAAACAGCTGACGCGTTTCGCACTATAAATTAGTGCTTAATCATAGCCTGCAAAGGTAACGGCGTTCCTGCTGTGCAAAACGTGCAGGGACGATGTTCCAACGCGTTCCCGCAGGACTTGTACCCTGCACTAGCTTTAATCACTGTGTGTTCTCTCGGTTGTTACAGTTCCCTGCCCCACCCTGCCAGCAGAACACATAGCGCTGAGGGGTGGAATCCCCATCAACACTGACTGTGTTCATGGGGGAATCAAGCAGTTTTTCTTTCCTGCAATCCGTGGTTGTAGGATACAAAATCACACCATCTATGGCCGGCTATAATTTAGTTAAGCCTTTTTCAGCTAGTGTTCCGCAAAACCCTAGGGTTCCTCCAGAGGTTTCAATAAGCCATAAGCCATAAGCAATCTTTTCCTCTCAGATTATTAACCATTGGCACCAATGATCTTTTTAGCTATCTGTAAGAGGGGAATTCTTCTTACTGACCACAAATGTAAGAAACATTTTTTCCAATAACCATTAGGCTAATTTGCTCTGCACTGTATATAAAAGTGTCTATTAGCAGTGTTTCCCCAAGACCGCAAACATATTTTCAATGGTTCCCTAAAGAGGCTGAGAAAGTGTAGTTGCTTTCACACAATTTTGTATGCAAAACCTCTATTGAACATTCACAGCATTAATAGGAGGGTGTTTCAAATGTAATAACTTAAATTTAATCTTACAGCACATCTATCTAATGTGCATTCCAGAGTGTGACACCCTCATAAATCTGTGCCAATCCATCTTCCAAATCATTCTGGCTGAAAACTCATTTGAATTCACAGAAATAAATAGATGTTGTACTAACCACCTCCACTTTCATTGGCTCACCTTCAGTTTCTTCCTTCAATGTTAGTGTCTGAGCAGTGTGTTCAAAGAACACAGGCTACAAAACTGCAACCTTACCTAGGCTGGCCACACACTATTAGTTTAGCCCGTTGGCTTAACGAAAAAAAAAAAAAAAGACTCCGCCATCCGCTTAAACAATGTGGATGAAGGAATCCCCCACTAGGACATTCAATTCGGACAACGGAACTCTCCACTGTTAGAATACACTGATCAGCGGCTGCAGCTACTGATCAAGAAAATGTTTCCAACATGTCCCTTCAACAAAAACGATTTACTTCTGTCGAGTAGGGATGACCATATTTTGATCGACATTCGCTGTTCCTTGCTGAACCAGCCGAATTTCAATCAGTGCATGGCCAGCTTTAGTCTTGCAGAGTTGTACAGGCTCCTCTACTGAAATTGCTTAATATGATTTCACTGCACAATGGGAAAATCCCATGATGTGCATTAGAAGCTATAGCAGGTCAGATAGCGGCTACATCATTACTTGGCTGAAGTGAGCAAACGGGGGTCAGCCTAGGTGCAGCAGATTAAAACAAAGATTTATTCATAAAAATTAAAATGAGAAGAGAGTTGCCTTGACTATTGCAACTCCCTTCTCATCGGCCTACCTCTCCATAGGCTACTCTTCAGTCTATCATGAATTCTGCTACCAGACTTATCCACCTTACCAACCGCACAGCCTCTGGCACCCCTCTCCGCCAATCCCTACACTCGCTCCTGATCGCCCAGCAAATTAAAGCGGTTCTCCACCCTAAAGTGAAGTCCCGCTGATCGGAACCCTCCCCCCCTCCGGTGTCACATTTGACACCTTTCAGGGGGGAGGGGGGTGCAGATACCTGTCTAAAGACAGGTATTTGCACCCACTTCCGGCCCGGCATTCACGGGCAAAAGACGGGCATTCCGTCACATCCCGTCGCCCCCCGTTGTGTGCTGGGAACACTCGGCTCCCAGCACACAGCGGGAGCCAATCGGCGGGCGCGGCGCGACTCGCACATGCGCCGTAGGGAACCGGGCAGTGGAGCCGCAGCGCTTCACTTCCTGGTTCCCTCAGCGTGGATGGCGGGGGGGGGGGGCAGCAGAGAGACGAGCGATCACTCGTCCTCTGCTGTGATCAGGTAAGTGTCCTAATATTAAAAGTCAGCAGCTGCAGTATTTGTAGCTGCTGTCTTTTAATATTTTTTTCCCATGGCACATCCGCTTTAAATTCAAAATACTAACCACAACATATGAAGCCATTCACACCTCTTTTCCCCCGAGCTACAGTATATTACCAATCTTGTCTCCAAATATCACCCAAACCGGTTTCTCCGCTGCCCTCAAGACTTTCTAATCTCAAGCTCCCTTGTCTCCTCCTCCCATGCTCGTCTCAACCTGTCCAGCTATCTCCTACTCTTGCTGCCTTCAGGCAATCCCTGAAAACTCATCTCTTAAGGGAAGCCTATCACGCCTCCAACTAATCTTTTACCACTTCCATCAGCTCATTCCCCACAGTTACAACCTTTTGTACCACCTGCTGCACCTTATTAGATTGTAAGATCTTCTGAGCAGGGCCTTCTTAATCCTCCTGTATTTTATTGTATTATAACTGTATTGTCTCCCTTTTATATTGTAAAGCGCTGCATAAACTGTTGGCGCTATATAAATCCTGTATAATAATAATCAGTGCCGTTCCATTAGGGACCCAGGGGCGCCGCCCCCTAATCCAATGCGCCTGGCCCCTCATCTACAAGAACAAATGAATTTTCAGGTGGATTGTTTTCCGCCCCCACGGAAAATGGAGCAACAACTGCCACTAATAATAATAATAACACGAATCAAATGGCTACTCACAATGGTAGTATATGAATGGGCATATCTCAAAAGATATTTCCTGGGTCAGATGGAGATATCTTGGTATCGCAGATGATATGTACTGGACGGACAGCTGTCTTCCAGGTGAGCCACAACCAGCGTGGAACGCACCGAGGGCAAGACTGGAGGTGACGTTCATTGGCAGACCTCAGTTAAGTCAGGTGACCCCCTCTGTTCTTGGGGCCTGAAGAAGAAGCAAAAGCTTGGAAACGTGTCGCCTAACTTGTCAGAGGTCTCCCATTGGACTTTGCCTCCGGTCTGGCCCTCCATGCGTTCCATGCTGGTTGCTGCTGACAGCTCCCGGTCCAGTAGACATACCCGGCTCTGAACGGCATACCATCGGCAACTTACACCAGGACCAGAAAATACCTTTTGAGATATGCCCATTTATATACTACCTTTGTGAGTAGCCATTCTACTTTTATGATTAAATCTTTGTTTTAATCTGCTGCACCTAGGCTGGTGCCCCCATGTGTTCCCTTTTGTTTTGGCAGAGATTTGCTTTGCTCTATGGGGAGCTGCCACTAGCATGGTGTACCTGCATTTATGGATTTTATTGACTTTATAACCATGGACTCCTTGTAAAGACTTTGGAAATTTAGCCAGTGTTTTTACTTATATTTTACTGTGCCATTCTCCCTTTTTTGTGGTTTGCTGCTCCAGAGATATGTGAAATGGCTCCATAGAGAGCAGGTCACAATCTCCTGCCATGCTAATTCCAATTAGCACTGGTATGAACCCAGCCTAAAAGAGTAACATTCACAAAGATATGGATAATGCAAGCATAATTGGCAAAAGTTTATTTTCCTCCAGGAAGCAAAATGGGCAACCGTCTTTTGTTCATGCATGGTAGCATGTGTGCGTGGCTCCGCTCTACACGTTTTGTCATATATGACATCATCAGGGTTTGTGGTTTGGTTGGTAACACCTACCCTGTCTTGCTCTCTACTACTAATCACAGCATGTGAGACTTCTGATCTAACACAAACCTTCTTAAATACTTTTGGGAATATATATATTTATTTTTGCATATTTTTCCCACTTAAAAGATTCAGATCAAACACATTTTAATATTACACAAAGATAACCTGAGTAAATCCAAGATGCAGTTTTTTAATTATTATTTCAATTATTAAGGGAAGAAAGCTGTTCAAACCTGCCTGGCCCTATGTGAAAAAGTAATTGCCCCTCCCATGCTGAATCATAAATGAACTTTAACGAGCCACAATTTTTTGAAAAGCAAAGTTAAATTTCACTTGCCACACCCAGGTCTGATTACTGCCAGACCCATTGAATCAAGAAATCCCATAAATAGAACTGTCTGACAAAGTGAGCCACACTAACAGATCACAAAAAGCCACACATCATGCCACAATCTAAACAAATTTAAGAACAGATTAGAAACAAAGAAATGTACATGTATCTGTCTAGGAAGTGTTTCAACACCATTTCTAAGGCTTTGGAACTCAAGTCAACCATGGGGAGAGCCATTATCCACAAATGGAGATAACTTAAAAGAGTGGTGAACCTTCCCAGGAGTGGCCGGCCTACAAAAATAACTCCAAAAGCATGACAACAACTCATCCAGAAGTTCATAAAAGAACTCAGAACAACATCTAAAAGAACTGCAGGCATCACTTGCCTCAGGTAAGATCAGTGTTCATGATTCAACAATAAGAGAGACTGGATAAAAATGGCATCCATGGGAGAGTTCCAAGGCCAAAGCCACTGATGACCAAAAAGAACACAACGGCTCTTCTCACATTTACCAAAAAAACATCTTGATTATCCCCCAGACTTTTGGGCATATATTCTGTGAACTGATGATACAAAAATGTAACTTTTTGGAAGGTGTGCACCCTGGTACATCTGGCATAAAACGAATACAGCATTTTATAACAAGAACGTCATACCAACACTCAGACATGGCGGTGGCAGCGTGATGGTCTGGGGCTGCTTTGCATTGTATTGTAACTTTACTGTCCTCCTTAATTGTGTAAAGTGTTGCACAAGCTGTTGGCAGTATACAAATCCTGAATAATAATAATAATAATAATAATAATAGCATGCACATGGCAAAGTCAGCATTTGCATAGCTGCTGAGAAGGCTTGGCAGATCGGAAAGCAGAAGCAGCTTATGCAGCCAGCTCTTTGCTACAGATGTTACATTTCTGCAATGATTATAAGCTTTTCTGAAATGTTACTGGGGTTATGTTTTATGGCAGTTATTCAATAAAAAGTTTTAAAGCTTTCTTCTTTAAGTATTCTGCGAAGAATGTGTTATTTTGAATATCTCAAATATGCCAGATGCCTGCATTGGCACTTTCTCAGATAACAGCCTTGTCAGGTGAAGCCTCCATTTATTCTCGTGATTGTGGCATTGTCAGTAATATAAGATTTTGCTTAAGCTTCACCTGATCTTTTCTGAGATTCTTTATTCTCTCCTGTAGGAGCTACATTAAATTCTTCTCTGCATTCACCATCAGCAGGCACTTATCAGTACACGGCGCATAATAAGAATCTTCCCAGGTATTGCTATTAAACGCATTTGACATTCCCTTTATTTATAAAAGCGCGGTGCGCTGTGCCGATTTAATATCTCTCTTCCTCGGAGTCTGGCTCGGCACCTTTGACTCAATGATGGTTGGGGGGGGGTGTGTAAGATTTAGCAGGCGGTAAATGTGTGACTCAAAAACCTGCTGAATGCCAGTCTAAAACCGGCCCTGTTTTCATGTTAAAAACCAGGGGGGAGAACCATGAGGCGAGGCTGCTAAATGTCATTTTATTTTCTTGATTGACAGCTGTCTCACCCAAAAACATTGCTATAACAGCATCTGAATGCCTATTATCAACATCCAATTTCACTAATACTGAACTACAACCATTATAGACATACTGTATTATATGAAAGTTTAAGTGTAGTTTTTATGTTTTGTTTTTTGCTGGGGGGGTGCACTTCTAGCACCTCCCAGTTTAGACATGGGCTTTTAATTAGGTATGGGCTCATGTTCTTTTTTTTTTGTGACTTGATTACTTTTAGTATTAGAGCTTTTTTTTTTACTTTTTGTATAAGCACCAGGGATGGTACTAGACATGTGCAATTCGTTTAGTTCCGAATTCGTTCTTATTTTTGGATTTTCTTTATTTTTAATTTCTGCATTTTCATTCTTATTTTTGTACTTTCGAATTTTCTGAATATTCGGAAATTCTAATATTCGAAAATTCGGAAATTGGTAATTTCGGAGATTCGAAAAATCGAAAATTCAGATATTCGAGATCTGAAAATTCGGAAATTTGAAAATCCGATAATTGGAAATGTGAAAATCTGTAAATAAGAATGAAAATCCTCAAATTCATAAGAATGAAAATCTGAAATAATAACTAACTAATAATAACTTAACTATTACTAACTATTGAATTATAGGTGTAGCGGCCTGCTACTTTTTAGCTACTTCTTTAAATTTAGAGGTTAGTCTGTGAGTTAGTTGACTCAGACCGTATGATTTTTTAAAATTTTGGGCCTCTGTTCCAGCAATGGTTGTACTGTGAGTGACCACTATTGTTGTCTGGGGTGCCGTTACCACCCCAGGCCAAGGGTGGCAGCAGTCAGGTCAAGGTGTCCTGGGCGTTCCCCATTGGCAGCCAGTCAGAGGGGGTTGATTGTCCCGCTGTGCATGCTGGGGAGGAGTACTTAAGGCACAGACGCCATTGGACCGGGGTCGTCGATCGCTGGTCTGTTGTCCCACCACCCCCCTGAGTGGCCCTAATGGCCGGGGGTGCGTTTATTTTTTTTCATCAAAAGGTTTATTAAGGCCAAAGATTGCGATACAAAAGGCAATATAAAGTAAACATGTTATACAGTGCTACACAGAATGGCAATGTAAATAGAATGTTGCATTCGGCTCTGTTGTTATATATGTAAACTTCCAGATCTAATAATGACATATGCGTGACACAATGTGTTCACTCCTTCGTCCGTGGAGGCACTTAACAGCGACCAAGATTGGAGTGAAATCGAGTAATCAACAATACTATTAATATGGGCCAATGAAACATGGCATAACATGTAGTTTATTCAGCTTAAAGGAAAGAGAAAAGGGGGTAGAAAGGAGAGGGAGAGGTATGAGTAGGGTGTTGGGGGGTAATTGAGGGCTGCTGTTAAGCTGTAGTATCTATTCAGGTAGGGTAGGTCATTTCCTGAGACCGTGGCATGAGCCAGCGGGTGTTTGATTCAGGGGGTTAGCAGTGAATCATACTCTGAGGAGGCCTTAAAAGCGAACCACGTAGACCATGTTTTGTGGTAAGCATCCACTTTGTCTGAGTTTTGGGCTGAGGTATCTTCCATGTAACATGTATCAGATACTTTTTTAAGCCACTCTCGAATGGAAGGGGGTTTTGTATTCCTCCAGAGGAGAGGAATCAAAGATTTGGCAGCATTCAAAAGGTGTTTTGTGAGTGAACACTTGTATCGCTTCGTGGGGAAATTGTTGATATGTAGGAGGCAGCTCGCTGCGTCTAAATCTAGGCTGGTCTCCGTGATTCGCTTCACTATCTCTCTCACTTTAATCCAGTATTTTTGCAGGACTGGGCAGTCCCACCATATGTGTTTACGGGTACCCGTGTCAGTCCCACATCTCCAGCACTTGTCTGAAGTCTGTGGGTACCATTTGTGGAGTTTGTCTGGGGTGGAATACCAATGTGTCAATAATTTATAGGAAGTTTCTTGTATACGGGTACTTATAGAGCATTTGTGTGCCAGGGAGCAGGCATTTGTCCACTGTTTGTCCGTGATGGCAATATTCAGATCCTTTGACCATGTTCGTCTGAACCTGTCATCTAATGTAGTAGTTGCATCTTGTAGCCATAAGTATATTGTGGAGGTTGCTTTATCAAATTGAGTCCCTTCCTTACACGCCTTTTCGAGATCAGTCAGCTCCCTTGAGAAGAGAGGCCTTCTTCCCCCTGAGTTGGCGTAGTCCCTGATTTGAAAGTACGCCAACCAGGGCAGTGTCGGTAGTCCACTGTCATGTTTGAGTGTCGTTAGATTTTTAAACTTCCCATTTGAGAAACAATCCGCCATTAGTATGGGATCTTTGGATCTAGGGGGCAACAACCTGTCGTTCTGAATGCCTGGTGGGAAATACGGGTTATTCCGTAGTGGCGTCAGTGGGCTGATATCATCAGTCAAATTTGTCTTGGTGGCTACTTCATGAAATAACTTTAAGGTGGTACCTGTCAATGGTTTTTTTTTTTTGTATGGAGTCATGTTGACATCTCCAGGGGACCCAGGGGGAGTACAAGAGGGGAGTCTCAAACAGGGAGCCCTCCAGTTTGACCCAATCTTTAGAACTGCTGTGGCAGTGCCAATCAATTATCCTCATGAGGTGTGAGGCTAGATAGTAGTGGTAAAAGTTCGGTAATCCCATTCCTCCCTTCTCCTTTGGTCTGGTGAGGAGTGAGAATTTTATTCTAGATTGTTTATGTTTCCAGAGGAACTGAATGAGAGTGGACTGCAGGGACTTAAAAAATGACTGAGGAATTTTAATTGGGAGGGCTCTAAAAAGGTATAGCAATTTCGGTAGGATAACCATTTTCAGGATCGCTGAAAAAAACTTAGCGTTCCATTTTTGCAAGTCCTTACGAATGTCTCTGAGCAGTATAGGGAAATTTTGTTCGTAGGCAGCGGTCACTGTAGGGGTCAACCAGACGCCCAAATATTTAAGTGCTCCTGTTACCCATTTAAAGGGGCAGTTTGCTTGTGTTTTGGCTAGTGATTCCTTTGTCAATGAGAGGTTCATTGCCTCTGATTTGGAAAAATTAATTTTAAGGTTTGACGGGGGTGCGTTTATATGTGTTCCTGGCTCCGGGACCACGTTGGTCCGGGGTTGTGATCTACTAAGTAGGCCCGGTAGTCAGACTGGGTCTACGTTTGCAGAGTGGTCCTGTGCTGTCCGTCCTGGAGGGAGGAAGCCACTCGATGAAGAACCTATCTTGGAGAGCACCGAGCATGAGGCTCGTATCTCAGGAGAAGCCTTGCACTTCATCGAAGGACACACCATTACTGAAAGGCTGAATTATGGTCACCTGTCAGTTCTAAGTTTGCAAGAAGCTAATCGGGAGAGATCCGGGTGCTGAATCCTGTGTTGAGAGGATTTTGGACCGAACATACCTCCATCTGTGGGAAGGTCTGTGGCAGAGACTTTATCAATTTTCGTGCACCATCCTGGCTGCTAGGCTAGTGAGAGAGGCCTATCTGGGTGCGCAATACCCACTCTGGCTAGAGTGGCGCCGAAAGCTGTGTCGCTGGAAGCAGGAGGGTTTCCGGACAGAAGTTTTTACACCTGAACCTATTACCTATTACCCTTCCACCTCTTCAACTACTTATTTTATTCTCTTACCAAGTTCAGCAAATAAAGCAAAGAAAAGAAGTCTAAAGTGTGGACATTGAACTTTTTCCCAACTCTCATCTGATACCCTAGACGGCGAGGAAATAGAGGTAACATGCTGCCCAAAACAATCCAGCAGCTCCTTCGGGGTAGTGCTACATAGGTATTGGAATTTCCTTTCAAATTTGGCTGTTAGTGAACGTAACAAATTAATAATAATAAAAGAATAATAATAATAAAAACTAAATTCATATTTGTTATATTCACTAACAGCCAAATTTGAAAGGGAATACCAATACCTATAATTTAATAGTTAGTTAATATTAGTTAGTTAGTTTTTATTTAGAATTTTCAGATTTTTGTTCTTTCAAATTTTCGGATTTTTGAATTTCAAAATTTTAGGATTTTCGGATTAGAAAATTTCAGAATTTTCCAATTTCAGAATTTACCAATTTATGAATTTTCCAATTTACAAATTATCAAATTTTCCAATTTCCGACTTTCCGAAGAAAACAAAAATACATGAAACAAAAACTTAAACAAACACATTTTTCGGTAGTGCACATGTCTAGATGGTACTTACATTCAACACGAAATGTCCCTGGTGCTAATGCCTGCTCTATGGGGATGGAGCTTTCATTCATCTGCCTGTCCTCCATTTATAGAGTATTATTCATTTTAGAAATTATAGTACACCTTTTATGGTGGAGCAGGAGGGTGGAAAGGGCAGACATAGTAAGGACTATTGATGGGTGCCTGCGACAGGTCCAGTGGCACATATTAACCCTTGCAGCACTGGAATAGCACAGCTACGGGGTATGGGAGGACAAAGGAATGACAACTTTAATCAAGAGAGCAGCCCCCAGCACCTTAACCACCTCAATACTGGACACTTTCACCCCCTTCCTGCCCCGGCCAATTTTCAGTTTTCATTGCTGTCCCGCTTTGAATAAGAATTACTCAGTCATGCAACACTGTACCGAAATGGAATTTGTAAAAAAAATTTACACACATAGGGCCAGATTCACGTAGAAGTGCGGCGGCGTAACGTATCGTAGATACGTTACACCGCCGCAAGTTTTCATCGCAAGTGCCTGATTCACAAAGCACTTGCAATGAAAACCTACTTCAAAAACCTAATTCAAAGGGGCGTGTGCCATTTAAATTAGGCGCGCTCCCACGCCCGACCTACTGCGCATGCTCCCTTTTGAATTTCCCGCCGTGCTTTGCGCGAAGTGACGTCATTTTTTCGAATGGCGACGTGCGTAGCGTACTTTCGTATTCCCGGACGTCTTACGCAAGAAGGAAATTTTTTTAAAATTCTATGCGGGAACGACGGCCATACTTTATACAGCACATACGTGTGCTGTGTAAAGTTAGGGCACCAAAAACGACGACTAACTTTGCGACGGGAAACTAGACTAGCAGCGACGTAGCGAATGCGAAAAACCGTCGTGGATCGCCGTAACTCCTAATTTGCATACCCGACGCTGGTTTACGACGCAAACTCCCCCCAGCGGCGGCCGCGGTATTGCATCCTAAGATCCGACAGTGTAAAACAATTATACCTGTCGGATCTAAGGGCTATCTATGCGTAACTGATTCTATGAATCAGTCGCATAGATACTCTGAGAGATACGACGGAGTATCTGAGATACTCCGTCGTATCTCGGCTGTGAATCTGGCCCAGAGAGCTTTCTTTTGGTGGTATTTAACCACCACTGAGTTTTTTATTTTTTGCACTACAAATGAAAAAATATCGACAATTTTTTTTATTTCTTTTATAAGAAATTTTCCAAATAAGAAATTTTCCTTCACCAAAATTTATACTGCCACATTTCTTTGGTAAAAATAACCAAATCAATGTATATTTTTTGGCCTGTGTGAAAGTTATAAGGGTCTACACACTACAGTACCAATCACTGAAAATTGATCAATCCTGATGTGCTGAAGGCCTATCTCATTTCTTGAGGCCCTAACATGCCAAGACAGTACAAATATCCCCTCAAATTACCCTTTTTTGGAAAGTAGACAGTCCAAGGTATTTAGTAAGAGGCATGGCAAGTTTTTTGCCACAATTCTTTGAAAAATAACGATTTTTTTCCTTGTCATATTAACAAGTTATTTCCCATACACGGGCCGTAGATAGACTTGCAACTACACCCCAAAACATATTCTGCTACTCCTCCTGAGTATGGAAAGACTTTTTCACAGCCTAGCATGCATAAATACATTTTAATTAATTTCAATGCACACAATATAATACCCACATTTTTCGTAAAATATAAAATATTGTGTTACGCCGGGTAAATAGATACCAAACATGTCATGCTTTAAAATTGCTCATGCTTGTAAAATGGCGCCAAACTTTGGTCACGACGTCACTTCCGGTTTACACGGCAGCCAACGGCACCGATTTAAAAAAATCCAAGGTATTCAAAAATGCTGATTTTGGCGTTTTGAATACTTTGAAGTGCCAAAGAGGGGTTTGGGGTCTTTTAGACCCCCGATCCCTCCATAAAGAGTACTTGTCACTGCCTATTACTGACACAAGGAATGTTTACATTCACTGTGACAGCAATAAAAGTGATCAGATTTTTGTTTTTTAAAGCAACATTGTGAGAATAATAATAATAATAAAAAAGAAAAATCTTATAAATCGCCTCCGTCCCTGCGTGCTTACGCACCAAGCAAATGTATATGTAGTCGTGCCCGCAAATGTAAACAGTGTTCAAATCACACATGTGAGGTATCACCACGAACACCGCTTTGAATCGCAAAACACAGTATGAACATAAGGGGGACTTTTTACATGTATCGGAAATAGGCTTGGTCTTGAAGTGGTTAAGAAGGGTCAAAACAATATAAAGGAGGACCATCAACTCTAATAAATAGTAGTCCTGAAAATGTTTTTGTTCGCAGGGAAGCTCTTTTGGGAGTAACTATCAAATTAATTTGACACTCACTAGATGAAATTGGGACACTTTCAATAGTATTTTTACAGGAGGATGTTTGTCGTCAAACAAAATTTTCTAAGGCAAATACTCTTGAAAAGCACAAATCATTTTCCCTTTATTCAACTAAAATCGAGTGGACGAATTTCAAATTCCTCCTCTCCAAAAAGTAAGTTTTTGTTCAAAGTTTGGAGTCAATCACCCTAGTCCAATTTACAAGAGCAGAATCATTTCCTGTGAACAGTCTTCTCTCTATTGCAGATTTTAGTTCTTCATAAAAAGCATCAGGATCTATAGGAGGGAAGTTCTCAGCTTCTTTTGTAAAGTGAGATTCTCTAGAAACAGAGATTATCAGCGGCAACAGCTGTTTTCTTTATATTAAGAACTTGGCTCTTCTGCTTTCAAAGATTTGTGCAATAGTCTGTATTTTTGCATTGCCCTGTACTTATTCATTCTACGCTCTTGCAACTCCATGCTTAACTTGGACTACTCTTGAAGAGCATGACACATGAGGGCCAAATCCAATAAAAAGTTTGTGCTGTTATCTTTGTCAATAGGCTGTCATACATACATCTTTCATTCTTGTTCCAAGTGGTATTGTGATTTGCTTCTTCAAAATTTTAAACCAACACTCTCCCACATTGCTGAGACAGATTGACAGGTAGGTGCCACACATTTTGTACTAGGAACGCTTCCTATTTTGAAAAGCTGTGCCTCCAGGGAGATAGCACAGGCTTGCAGTTCTCTGAAGTTGTTTGGATATGCATGATAGAGTACGCATAACTTATCCATAAAAGCCTTAAAGTGTATTAGCTGGATTCACGTAGGGCGGCGTATTTTTGAGCCGGCGTAGCGTATCGTATTTATGCTACGCCGCTGTAAGTCAGAGAGGCAAGTGCTGTATTCACAAAGCACTTGCGTCCTAAGTTACGGCGGTGTAGCGTAAATGGGCCGGTGTAAGTGCGCCTATTTCAAATTGTTAAGAGGTGGGCGTGTTTTATGTAAATAAACCATGACCCAACGTGATTGACGTTTTTAACGAACGGCGCATGCGCCGTCCGTGGACATATCCCAGTGTGCATTGCTCCAAAGTACGCCGCAAGGACTTATTGGTTTCGACGTGAACGTAAATTACGTCCAGCCCCATTCACGGACGACTTACGCAAACGACGTAAAATTTTCAAAATATGACGTGGGAATGACGTCCATACTTAACATTGGCTAGGCCAGCTTTTAGTTGGACTAACTTTACGCCTGAAAACACCTTACGTAAACGGCGTATCTTTACTGCGACGGGCAAGCGTACGTTTGTGAATAGGCGTATCTCGCTGATTTACGCATTCTAGGCGTAAATCAGCGTTCATGCCCCTAGCGGCCGGCGGAACTAGACAGCTAAGATACGACGGCGCAGGCCGTTGTATCTTAGCTACATTTAAGTGTATCTCAATTTGAGAATACACTTAAATGTACGACGGCTTAGATTCAGAGTTACGACGGCGTATCTACTGATACGCCGGCTTAACTCTTTCTGAATCTAGCTATAAGTTCATGTTTTCACACAAAATGAAAAGTTGAATTAACACCACACACCCTCGACCCCCAATCGCTAGTTCTGTGGGTGAATTGCTTTTCACTGCCCACACAGCCAGTGCAGGGTCGGGGAAAGCCACGGTCTTCTTCCGGAGCAAATTCTGATTGGTCACATGCTAACACAAGACCTCCTGAACAATCATGATTGCTCTGATCCGTTCCAATGTCCCCAAGGATTTCAATTTCGTGGATGGTTGCATTGGCTGCGTAAGCAATGAGCTACTTATTTATGAAAGTAAGTGCAGTGTCGAATGGGGGGACGGTGTATGGTGTAAGTTTACCTTTAAATTTTTTGTGAATTTTTGTGACAATTCTAATTTGTGATTAGTACAGTGCTACAGAATAATAATAATAAAAAAATCTTCAATAATATTCCAACTCTCACATTTCCTAGCATCATGGCTGCACCGTCACACTAATCAAATGTTGTCCAACACCCCATAAGAATATAGTACTCCATTCACAAAGCGGTATGTTTCACCTTAACAAATGTGGTAAAATACAAAATTCACAAAAAAATATTACTAAAATACTGCATTATTTTAGGAAGTCCTGCGGTATTGTAGTAAAAACATGTGGTAATTTAGCGCCTGGTACTAGCATATTTATTTACATTAATAAATAGTTGTTAAGGAGTGAGGGGTCGCCTGTGTCCTTAACAACCAGTAAACAACATTGTCCTTAACAAGCGATGAGTCATTAGCTGTCAGTGGAGTTCCCCGCTAACAGCTGAATGTAAAAAAAAAAAGAATTGTCGGCAATAAAAAAAAAAACAGAAAAAAATGGCCTTAGGCCCCCAAAAACCATATCAGGCTTTTTGGGTCTGGTATAGATTTTGAATCATGCCATAATTTAAAAAAAAAATGATGTGGGGGCATACCAGACCTTTATCTGAGCATGCAGTTTGTCAGGTCAGGAAAGGGAGAGGAAAAGTGAGCACCTCCCGAACTATACAAGGCCACATGCCTTCAATATGGGGAGTGCTTTGGAGCAGGGGGTTGTCTCCTTGTCTCCATGTTGATGGGGACAAGTACCTCTTCCTCACAACCCTGGCTGGTGGTTGTGGGAGTTTGCTTGTGGGGGGCTTATCGCAATCTGGAAGCCCCCTTGCCTCCCTGCCCCAAAGCACCCCCATGTTGAGGCATGTGGCTTGGTATGGCTTGGGGGGTATGCTCGCTCGTCCCCTCCCTTTCCTTATCTGCCAGACTGCATGCTCGGATAAGGGTCTGGTATGGATTTTTGCATGGGCGTTCCCTTTTTAAATCCATAGCAGACCCGAAAAGCCTGATATGGATTTTGGGGACGGGATCTCACACCATTTTTTTCACATTTTTAAATTGCCAGAAAATGTTTCTTTAACTTTTTCACTTTCAGCTCTCAGTGTTTTTTTTTCTTTCAGCTGTCAGCGGGTAACCCCACTGACAGCTGATGACTCATCGGTTGTTAAGGACGTAGCAGCCACTGACTAATACCGCATGTCTGGACCACTACTTAATTTACACATGCATTTATTTATTTATTTTCTTCTTCAAGTAGATTAAAGCCTAGGTTCACATTGGAGTGATTTGTAATGCGATTTGAGAGTTTAAATCGCATGACAAGTCGCAGCCTATTGGAGGCAATGACAATGTTCCAATCTGTGCGACACCGATTTTGCGGTGCCACAGCGATTTGCAAAAGTAGTTCCTGCACTACTTTTGCCGATTTCAGGTGCGATTCCAATAGACATCTATGCATTAAGCCACACAGATGTCTATTAAGTAGCAGCTGAAATCCCGCTGACCTTGTTACTTTGAAATCGCACTATTTCAAGTGAAGTAGCGTAATTTCAAAGTAGCATCAATGTGAACCAGGGCTTTATGCCTTTTCATGTGGTATTCACAAACCGTTTTCAGTGTTTTGTGGTAAATACTGCAAAACAGTCTAGTGAATTGACAGCTTCAGGATCGCATGTGATATTTAGGCAAAATTTGTCCTGACGACTAACTATCTCATGCGTGTTTATTTTGTGAATGGAGCCCACAGGCAGTTAGGAAGGGATGTGCATGCTCCTTTTGCATAAACACTGTCAATCTGAACCAGATTAGGAAATACATTTATAGGGTGTTTGAGAAAAAAATCAAACATATACAATCAGTGTAGATTTTTGGCTCAAGATGGTTGATTCAACAATTATCAGGGCAAATTTAGTTTTTGATCTAATGATTTCATTGACCAAGTTTTTTCCCACTTATGCAATGTGATTCATTATAATAATGCAGGTATTTGTTGAGTAAAGAATGCGGCTCATGTTAATGCCATTTAACTCCTGCAAATAATTTTCAGAGGAAGAACTACTGTATTGAAATTTTCTATGTGGTGCAAAATATTTTAAGAGTTATTTCTTTCTTTTGAGACAAGTTTTTTAAACAGATCCTTTCAAGAAGTACATTTTTTTATTCTAATACCGCGTACACACGACCGTTTTTTCGGGTTCTAAAAAATGATGTTTTTAAGAGTCTAGAAAAAAAACGAAGTTTTTTTCAACCCGATCATTAAAACGGCCTTGCCTACACACGATCGTGAAAAAAAATGCTCTAGCAAAGCGTGGTGACGTACAACACGTACAACGGCACTATAAAGGGGAAGTTCCATGTGGATGGCGCCACCCTTTGGGCTGCTTTAGCTGATTTTGTGTTAGCAAAAGACGATTCGCGCTTTTCAGTCTGTTACTGCGTGATAAATGTGCTATCTCCATTATGAACGGTAGTTTTACCAGAACGAGCGCTCCCATCTCATAACTTGCTTTTGAGCATGCGCGGGTTTTTCACGTCGTTAAAGCCCACACACGACCATTTTTTACAACCTTAAAAACGTTGTGAAAAAATAAGCAAGTTCGAAATTTTTAATGCCCATTTTTTTTAGATTGTAAAAAAAGCTCTGGAGCCCACACACGGTCGTTTTTAATGACATAAAAAAAACGTCATTTTTTTAGAACCCGAAAAACGATCGTGTGTACGCGGCATAAAAGAAATATCAAGGCGGCTTTGTGTGCAGAACTTTCTTTGTGTTCAAACAATTTTTTTTCTTAAAGAAGTGAGCTCCTGTGATCGTTTTATGCCATAACTGGTTACATTATTATTTACACATTCCTTAGACATTTGTATGCCGTTTTTTTTTCAACTCCAATAGTACAAACATTGCAGCACTCATTGTGATCAGGCTTCCAATTTTGGAAGTCAAGCCATTCGTACTTTTCACAAAATAATTTTTTGTTCAAAAGTTCAGCAATTTGGCCATTCAGTTTCAGGACTTTCAAGACAATCTGGATCAGTATAAAAAGGATTGTCAAGTGTGTCTGACATAGAAAGCACATAATCCAAGTGGTAGGGAAACACATGAGTAAGATGCAAATTGTAAAACAGTTTGGCTGTTCTACGTTTCGTGTCCTGCTTCACTTATTCATATTTTTTTATTGCCACAGACAAAAAAAATTTTAGATTTTTTTTCATGATAAAAATTATAAAGGATTTGAAAAATATTGCACCATTTAAAGGTTACAACAGTTGTCTTGTGAAGATGATTTGCTTGGGACAGTTAAATATTTAAAAATGAGTCTCGCAGATGAGATGGATCTGAAAATATACCGTATTTATCGGCGTTTACCGCACACTTTTTTGCCCTGAAAATCAGGGCAAAATCGTGGGTGCACGATATACACTGATACCCGCTTCCCACGCCGTGTTTGAATGCCTGCGCCTACATATACCGAGCGCAATACACTCGAGTACATTCGGCCAGGCTCGGCTTCGCTCGTAGTCACGCTCTGTGACGTTTATGCGTGAGAAGCAGAGCCTGGCCGAATATACACGAGTGTACTGCGCTCGGTATACGTCGGCGGAGGCTTCAAACTGAGCAGGGGAAGCGGGGATTCGACATGAAGACAGCGCGGGAGAACACCACTGAGGCCGCAGACAGACGCCGGACCGGACGAGGCCGCAGACGGACGCCGGACCGGACGAGGCTGCCGATGGACGCCGGGCAAGACACCAAAACTGTAAGTAGTAAAATGTAATAAAATGTTTTTTTACAGGATTTTAGGGTCAAAATTAGGGGTGCGCGCTATACGCCAGAGCGCGCAATACCCCGATAAATACGGTAAATAAAAAGAACAAGGGCAACAGCTTGAGATGTAGACTTCAGAACAGCCAGGAACCTTTCAACTTTGGACCTTAGATTTCCCCCAAACTCTTTAGATCTCATACCAAGCTCAAAAACAGCACTCTCATAAAAACTTTCTCATGCAGTCCTAAAGCAACAAACCCTTCACCTTTAAATTTTGGACCTTAGATTGCCCCCAAACCCTTCACCTTCAGACCTCAGCTCAGCCCCAAACCCTTCACTTTCAGACCTCAGCTCAGCCCCAAACCCTTCACCTTCAGACCTCAGCTCAGCCCCAAACCCTTCACCTTCAGACCTCAGATCAGCCCCAAACCCTTCACCTTCAGGCTTCAGAATAGCCACAAACCCTTTAACTTCAGGCTTCAGATCAGCCCCAGGAACTGCATCTTCAAAATATCCAGAGGTTTTTCCTACCTGTTGCCGGGTTGGTACAAAGGGAGTACATGTGAGGGTGTCAGGGCTGGGCTATTAGCCCTTCCTTCTCTGTGCTCAGGTTGCTCAGCTGTCGGTTAATTGCCAGTACTCATCACTCAACCATGGCTCATCTGCTGATCATCTCCTGCTTGTCAGTCATGCCCACAACCAGCCTCTTCTGGCTATTTAAACTGCCTGGTTCATTTCATCAATTGCCTTTGTCTTTGTCAACATATCTAGAGATGCTCTGCTGTGTTCCTGTTGAAGACTTCCCTGACTGACATCACTTCTGGTTTCTGATCCTGTCTGCTGCCTCTGACTATGCTGATCTCTGTCTTCCTGATTTTCTGGCTTGTTCTGACTACCTGATTTGGCTACCGAACCCTGGCATGTTCTGACTACGTTTGCCAGTTGTACCATTTTTATCATTTTATTTAAAGGTGTGATTTTATTTTCTGTCTCTGTCTGTTTCATTGTTCCTGTCAGTGGGCTGCAATGTGTAGATGTCAGGCAGGCGTGCAGACTGTAGGTTGACTACAAGGATCCTGGAGGAGATAGCAAATACATATTAAACTGCAAAATGTCACATATTAACCTCAGATTAGCCCCAATTTATGTATCTTCAGACCTCAGACCAACCCCATTGCATGCACGAACTTCATAATTCTGTAATTATAGTGTTGTATATGTAGTGCTACCCACGCAGGGGCTGCTGATAACTGGTTCCCCTATTCCTGAACAGCCAGACAACAAAGTATTTCCCTTTTGCATCCGGACACAAGATATTAGTCTCTGAGTTTGGTTTTGTTGTTTTATTAGGGATAATAACTTGGATGGGGAAACGAGTTTATGGGATGCCCAACTTGACCAAAACAATGAATGGGGACAACTTCCTTCCTATGTACAAAATCCTGGACTGTTCCTCCTGGACACCGTCGGTCTTTAGTGATAAAAAGTAAAAGTCCCTTGAGGACTAGGAGCTCTTAGTCCCCTTTAGAAAATAGCACAGTATGTTGTAAACTGCATACAGGAGCTACCTGCTTTTCCACCAGCCCACCTGGTTTCTCCGAAGATCTCCCAGGGCAAGGGATAGAAAAGATTAAAGCGGGGGTTCACCCAAAAATAAATTTTTACCATTACATTCAGCCGAGTTGTCCTAATGACAATCGGCTGTTTTTTTTGTTTTTTTTTCCCGTACATACCGTATTTTCACCGCCGCTTCCGGGTATGTCTTCTGCGGGACTGGGCGTTCCTAATTGATTGACAGGCTTCCGACCGTCGCATACAGTGTGGCACGAGTTGTCGAAAGAAGCCGAACGTCGGTGCGGCTCTATGCGGCGCCTGTGCACCGACGGCTTCTTTCTTTCTTTTGGCAACTCGTGACGCGCAGCATGCGACGGTCGGAAGCCTGCCAATCAATTAGGAACGCCCAGTCCCGCAGAAGACATACCCGGAAGCGGCGGTGAAAATACGGTATGTACGGGGATAAAAAAAAAAAAACAGCCGATTGTCATTAGGACAACTCGGCTGAATGTAATGTTAAAAAAATTTTTTTGGGTGAACCTCCGCTTTAAGTACAGTGCTGCCCTCCTGAAAACTTGCTACATGTAGCAGTCTCTCTCCTTGTAAATCCCTGGGTATGCTGATGTACTCACTTGTTTTCCTTTCTTCTGCTGCTATTCAGGCAAGATTCCTCCTCAAACCGAGATGCTGATAGGAACTTCCCAAGCCAGCCACTGCCCCTTCTAGGCCAACTGCAGCCTCCTCAGCAATCCATTTTCCACAGACTCCGCTTGCTGGCATGGCTCCCCTATATTTAAGGGCTGACTTAGCCACCCTGCCAAAGCATTCTGCCAGGGGATTGGCCAAGTTCCCTCAAGTATGCAGATCAAACCCTCCTGGCCTCTGCCCACTAACTTCTAGAAGCTTCTTCAAACTTCTAGTTTGGGGGGGGGGGGTCGCAGAGATCTGCCTTTGTGGAGCAATCCAGCCTGACCTGCAGTAACCCTAACCCAATTTCTGACTCATGAGTCAAAAATTGAATTTGCTTGCACTAATACTTGTAGCACAAAAGAGGGTGCTACATATACTACTGCCCTGTGCTGGGTGGATGAAAAGGATGTTAAGGGCTCACGCACAAGGGTGCCCAGAGTTTTACAGAATAATAATATTTTTTTACCCTTCACTGCACAGGTTTTGCTTGCAGTAAACTCCCATCAGCCTGTAGAAAATAGTACCAGGCTTAATAGTACGTATGCATATTTATGTACATCCCAGCAGTACTTACATTCAGGGACATTTCCCATTGATGCAGACCCTATATGCATACATTGTTAAACACAAGTTATATTGGGGAAGTGTGTCAATATATGCATACAGCCACTGTGTATTTCAGCTTGCTCTTAATTTCTGTTGGCAGCTGGCTTTATGAAAGACCTATAACTGCACTGCACTGAAATATGCCCAGTCTTTCCACTGTACAGCTTGTGTGCATGAGCCTGTAGGGCACATTACCGCAACAATAACCCCCACTGTTCCCAGTACAAATAGCCCCCCCAGCAGGAATAATAGATTCCTCCAGCAAAAACCGATCCACCAGCAACAACAGTAGATACCCCAGCATCAAAAAATGTATCACCTAGCAGCAGTAATAGCTTTCTCCAGCAGCAAAAATAGATCACTATTCCCTCCCATGCAACATTAACAATAGTTTTAAATTACTGTGCAATTACAGTGCAAAACTGTGTTCAGCCAGGAGAGGAGTAAGGAGCCAGGAATGTGAAGCACCAAGGCACAGTAGTGCTCTCTATCTCGGTCCCTTGCATCCTGCTCCTGTTGCCAAGTTACCATTGGCAGAGGAGCTGGAATGCAGTACTAGCAAGTTTCGCCTGGTAAAACCCTATACATTAGGAGTAGGAGATAATCAGACAGGTTGGGGTAAGGAGTTTCAAAGGATCGGAGAGACTCTGGAGAAGTACTGAAGACGGGAGTTGGAGGAGATGACAAGGGAGCTAGAGAGCAGGAGGTCTTGGGAGGAACGGAGGGAACTATTTGGTTGATATTTTGAGACTAGGCTAATGATGTAGCTGGGTGCAGAGTTGTGGTTGACTTTCTAAGTTGTTGTTAGTATTTTGAATTGAATTAGTTGGATGAGAAAATAATATTTTTTTCAAACCAAAGTAAAGTTGATGTACTACGTTACAGTTCCTTGACAGTTTTTATTTCCATATCTTTAAAAATCTCCGATTTACCAGCTTTCACCATTGAATGATCTCATTAAAATATGTGAATTCTTGAAATGAAATGTTGATATGTCTGAGCACCATAAGACAAAAAAAAAAAAAAAAAAAAATATTTTTTTCAAACCAAAGTAAAGTCGATGTACTACGTTACAGTTCCTTGCCAGTTTTTATTTGCATATCTCTAAAAATCTCCGATTCACCAGCTTTCACCATTGAATGATCTCATTAAAAAATGTGAATTCTTGAAATGAAATGTTGATATGTCTGAGCACCATAAGACCAATGCTAAATCCATCCCTAGAAACAAGGAACCAAGGATTCTGTATGTCCTACAATGCACTCATCAGCTCCACTTTATTGGTATGCTAACATCTTCCTTTATTTTTTCCTGAATGCATAAATAAATAATTGAACTCAATTACTTTTTATCTGTGATATCGCGCCAAGCAGCTCTTCTTGAAGTTTCAGCTGCGAGGTTCACAGAGATTAATCTACCACCTGGGAATTTTCAGTGTTCTTCAAGCTCTTTATCAGCTCTGGGCACGGCGGAGAACAGGAAAACACTGCCGACACATAGCTAATTGAAACCTGTAAGTGGCTTTAGCTAAAATCTTCTGACTTGAATCGGATGAAAGTGATACGCTCCAGGTCACATAAATAATGGCAGACAATTAAACATGTTCTCCAGAAATACTTCCAGGTGAAGGTGTATTTGGAAAGAGAAAGTCTGGCTGGAACTGATAAAAGAAAATCAACAAAAAATTTTTTTTGGAAAGTGACAGAAACTTTTCACAATGTGTTCAAATTAGTTTTGCACTAAAGAACTCTAAAGAAAATAAAAATCTGTATTTTTTTTTGAAAACTTAAATTTGATTGATTTTCAACATTTTCCAGGCAAAGGAAAAACAAAAGAAAGGACAAAGAAAAAAAACATAAAAGGACAAATAACATTATGGAGAGGCAGCTTTAGGAAGGACAAGCAGAGTTGCCGGCAAAACAACTGGAGCAAAATATGTAGAACAAACCACTAAAGATAGGTCAATGCAAGATCCAATCTGGCGAACATAGTGCAAAGTATCTATATCATCACAGAGTCCAGCCTGCCATAGTGTGCCGTAGCGAACATAGGAAAAAAGGGTATAGTGAAGAAGTAAGAAGCAGTCAGTGAAAGTGAATAAGAGTAAAGAAAGAGAGGTAAAGAGTGAAGAGGAAAAAGAGAAGAGATAGGACCGC
Source organism: Rana temporaria (assembly GCF_905171775.1). Classification (NCBI taxonomy): domain Eukaryota; kingdom Metazoa; phylum Chordata; class Amphibia; order Anura; family Ranidae; genus Rana; species Rana temporaria. The sequence goes on from NC_053490.1 coordinate 494,611,022, forward strand.
CATCTGCCCTAAACCCCCCCCCCCCCACAGCCCGGGGTACCCAACCATGCCGTGCCCCCCCCCCCCCAAAACGGGGGTTATTCATGCGATCGGGGCCTCCAGCGCATTCCTTAGTTGCCATACCCGGTTGTGGGTATCGAGAGTGTTATTCAGGGAAGCTGAATACTCCATCCTCTTGACGTCCCTGATTCTAGAGTGTAGTTCAAACAGGGAGGGAGGTTCCTTCTTTTTCCATTTCAAGGCTGCCAAGCACCGTGCGGCCGTAAGGACCTGTGCCAAGAGTTTTTTAGAAAATTTTGAAAAAGAGGGGGGTGGGAGGCCCAGAAGAAAAAGTTTAGGACAAAACGGCACCGCTGAACCGAATATAGAGTGGAGTAGGGAATTGACTGTCTGCCAATAGGGCGCAATCAAAGAGCAGGTCCAATAGGTATGATATAGCGTTCCCACCACGTCAGAGCAGCGCCAGCAGCGGCGATCAGCTGAAGGATAAATGGAGTGGAGCAGGTCTGGAGTTTGGTACCAATGAAACAAAATGTTATATTGATTCTCTTTATAGAGCGTACAGATGGAGCTCTTAGAGGCCTGCGACCATATAAGCTTCCATGCCTGCATAGGTATATCCTCACCCAAGGCCTGCTCCCACTTGCGCATGTAGACATGCCGAGGCCCAGTAGGTGACATGTCCATTATCAGGAGCTGGTAGGTGCGCAAGATCATACTTTTGGGGGATGAACCTTCTAAACAGATTTTCTCAAACTCAGTTAAAGGGGAGAATTGAAGATTCGTTACTAGAGATTGAGCAAAATGACGGATTTGTAAATAACTAAAAAAAAGCCTGTTTGGGCAAATCAAAAGCCTCTTTCAAGTATTGGAAAGGCCGTAAAGTTCTGGTTCTAGTATCCACCAATTGACTGTAGCAAAATAAGGCCCTATCCCTCCAGAAGTGGGACATCTGCAAGGTCAAGCTGTCTGGGACATTAGGCGTAAACAAAAAAGAGGTGACCAGGGAGGCAGAGGAAGTAAGGGGATATTGCATTTTAGCGTGCCGCCACAACGTTCGCAATAACGTCATCGGTCCTAGAAGTTGTGATGGGCTGAGCGATATGCCGGAACTTCACAGCATGGAATTAGGGTGGGTAGGGGCCAGCCACAGTTTCTCAATTTGTGTCCATCGATTATAGGCATGGAGGGTACATCAAGAGGCTACAGAGCGCAGCTGGGCGGCTAAGTAGTATTTGGCAACGTTGGGGAAAGCAAGGCCACCCTGATCGCGAGGAGCGTACAGGACTGATCTAGCTATCCGGTGCCTCTGAGGCCTCGTACACACGACCGAACATGTCTGCTGAAACTGGTCCGTCGGACCAGTTTCCGTGGACATGTTCGGTCGTGTGTACGGCCGACCGGACAATTTTCCGGCGGATCGGACAGGTTTCCAGCGGACAAATGTTTCTTAGCATGCTAAGAAACATGTCCGCTGGAAGCCTGTCCGTCGGACATGTTCGGTCGTCTGTACGACTCACCGGACATGTCCGCTCGGCCGAAAGCCCTCACATACGTCGAAGTGATTCGACGCATGTGTGCAAGCATTGACCTTCCAGGGTCGCGCACGTCGCCGCGTCATCATCGCGGCGACGGCGCGGCCACGTCACCGCGTTCGCTGTCCGCAGGAAATTTGGTCTGATGGTGTGTACAGCCATCAGACCAAAATCCGGCAGCGGACATGTCTGATGAAAACGGTCAGTGGACCGTTTTCATCGGACATGTCCCGTCGTGTGTACGAGGCCTTATAGTTCCAGAAAAATGTTAGCAAATCGCCCTGGATGGCTCTAAAAAATCTGTATTTTTAGAGAACTGTTGAGATCAATAAATGTGTTGGTATAATCTGAGACAGATGTGTAAATAGATCCACCAGGGCCATGTCTAGGGGCACTTAACCACTTCAGCTCCGGAAGATTTACCCCCCCCCTTTATGACTAGGTCATTTTTTTGGGATACGGCACTGCGTTATTTTAACTGACAATTGCCCGGTCGTGTGACACTGTACCAAAATAAAATTGATGTCCTTTTTCCCCCACAAATGGAGATTTCCTTTGGTGGTATTTGATCACCTCTGGGTTTTTTTTTTTTGCGCTAACAAAAAAAGGCAGACAATTTATAAAAAACAAAACAATGGCCCGGATTCACAGACAGCGGCGCACATTTATGCCGCCGTAGCGTATCTTCTGTACACTACGCCGACGCAGCACAGAGAGGCAAACACTGAATTCACTAAGCCAGTGCTGCCAAAACTGTGATGGGTTTCCTGGGCGTAAGCCGGCATAGGTGTAAGTGGGCGTGAGCCATGCTAATGAGGCGTGACCCCATGCAAATGATGGGCCGAGCTCCAGACAGATACGTATAACGAACGGCGCATACTCAGAATCACGTCGGAACTACTCCTTAAGATACGCCGGATCACTGCCTACGGCGTGAACGTAACCTACGCCTAGTCATATTCACGTCCTACGTAAACTACGTAAAATACGTTGGCTTGTGTTCCCTGGTGCAGCCCTTTGCATGGATGCTGCTGAGTTACACCCCCTTTATGGGGCATAACTTTACACTGGACGTATGATATTACACGCACTGCGTCGGGTGCACGTACGTTCGTGAATCGTGAATCTCCTCATTTGCATATGTGAATAGAAAATCAATAGGAGCGCCAAATGCGTCCAGCGTAAATATGCGCCCACTCTACGCCGGCGTAGGCAAGTTACGTTGGTCGGATGAAGCCTGTTTTTAGGGCGTATCTTAGTTTGTAGGCCCGGCGCATAGATACGACAGCGCATATTTGCACTTACGATTTTTGACAGTAATGCCCCTTTTACACGGGCAGACCGTTTAGACTCTACGGTCCATCGTCATCCATCCCCCATAGGGGAGAGCAGCGCTGGAAGGTGCACTGTATAAAGATCGATTGCCAATCACACATTTTTTCCTCCTATGCACCACTGTTCCCTGTATGAACTTTATACGGAAGTTGATCAGACTGTTGTTTGATTGAAGCACTGCTATAATATTATTGTGAACTCAAAGATTTTGAATGTTTTTAACCAGTTGGTAACCGCCCTATAGCCAAAATACGGCTACAGAGCGGTTACTGTACTCTAGGAGGGCGTCAATGTACGTCCTCCCAGAGACTGCGTTGTGCGCGCCCGAGCGGGCGCGCACACGCGATCGCCGGTGCTCGCCGGGTCTACGGGACCCGCAGCAACAGCACTCGCGGTAAGGAGCCAATGGACGCGGCTCCTTACCACGTGATCGCGCCGTCCAATGACGGCGCGATCACATTTGTAAACAAACCCTGCGGCTGGGTCAGATGCAGGTCATCTCTCTCCTCTCCTCACACCGTTGCAGCGTGAGAGGAGAGGAGAGAGATTTTTCAAATCAATAGTAAGTGCCCAGCAATCCCCAGCAGTCCCCAGCAGTGCCCAGCAGTGCCCAGCAGTGCCCAGCAGTGCCCCAGCAGTGCCCCAGCAGTGCCCCAGCAGTGCCATCTGTCCCCTAGGAAGTGCCATCTGTCCCCCAGGAAGTGCCATCTGTGCCCCAGGCAGTGCCATCTGTGCCCCACTAGTGCCATCTGTGCCCCACTAGTGCCATCTGTGCCACCTGTGCCCCACAAGTGCCCCAACAGTGCCACCTGTCCTACACCAGTGAACACCAGTGCCACAAAAGTAAAAAGTAAAAGTAAAAACACTGCCACATCAGTGCCACAACACTGCCACCTGTGCCCATAAGTGCCACCTGTGCCCATAAGTGCCACCTGTGCCCATAAGTGCCCACAAGTGCCGCCTGTGCCCACGAGTGCCGCCTGTGCCCACGAGTGCCGCCTGTGCCACACCAGTGCCGCCTGTGCCACACCAGTGCCGCCTGTGCCACACCAGTGCCGCCTGTGCCACACCAGTGCCGCCTGTACCAAACCAGTGCCGCACCAGTGTCATCTGAGCCACACCAGTGTCATCTGAACCACATCAGTGCCGCCTGTGCCCATCAGTGCCACCTGTGCCCATCAGTGCCGCCTGTGCCCATCAGTGCCACCTGTGCCACACCAGTGCCGCCTGTACCAAACCAGTGCCGCCTGTACCAAACCAGTGCCGCACCAGTGTCATCTGAGCCACACCAGTGCCACACCAGTGTCATCTTTGCCACATCAGTGCCGCCTGTTCCCATCAGTGCCACCTGTGCCCATCAGTGCCGCCTGTGCCCATCAGTGCCACCTGTGCCACACCAGTGCCGCCTGTACCAAACCAGTGCCGCCTGTACCAAACCAGTGCCGCACCAGTGTCATCTGAGCCACACCAGTGCCACACCAGTGTCATCTGAGCCACATCAGTGCCGCCTGTGCCCATCAGTGCCACCTGTGCCCATCAGTGCCACCTGTGCCCACCAGTGCTCATCTGCACCCCACCAGTGCTCATCTGCACCCCACCAGTGCTCATCTGCACCCCACCAGTGCTCATCTGCACCCCACCAGTGCTCATCTGCGCCCCACCAGTGCCATCTGTGCCCCACCAGTGCCATCTGTGCCCCACCAGTGCCACACCAGTTCCACCTGCACCACTGCAGTGACGCCTGTGCCCACCAGTGCCGCCTGCTAATCAGTGACCCCAGAGCCACAGCAGTGCAACCAGAGCCACACCAGTGCCACATTTGCCCATCAGTTACACCTGCGCCACTGCAGTGCCACTAGTGCCCACCAGTGTTCTGCAGTCCAGCCTCACTAGCCACCAGTATGGCAAAATTTTTTTTTACCACCGAGCAGGCCTTCCAGAAACTATGGGCGTCTGATGACAGCTGTGAGGAGTCTCTGTCCGATTCCGATTCGGCCTATGAGCCCGTAACAGGAAGCGGGTCTGATACTGATTCAGAGGAGGAACCTGTGCCCGTTAAAAGAAGGCGTTCTGGCGTGGAGCAGCCTACTACTAGTGCAGTGCCGTCCACCTCGCAAGCAGTGCCGTCCACCTCGCGAGCAGTGCCGTCCACCTCGCAAGCAGTGCCGTCCACCCCGCAAGCAGTGCCGTCCACCCCGCAAGCAGTGCCGTCCACCCCGCAAGCAGTGCCGTCCACCCCGCAAGCAGTGCCGTCCACCCCGCAAGCAGTGCCGTCCACCCCGCAAGCAGTGCCGTCCACCCCGCAAGCAGTGCAACAAAGGTCAGGCACCAGTAGGGTGTCCTCTCTGCCCCAAAGGGATAGGGGCCATGCCAGCCTTCCCTATGGCCTTCAAAACCCCCTGTGGCTGCCTTCGAATTCTGGAGCATCAAGTATCCCCCCTTTCACCGCCCAACCAGGTGTACAGGTGAACACCGATAATTTTGACACGATTGATTTTTTTCATTTAGTTTTTACAGACGAATTATTGTCATCTATTGTGGCCCAGTGCAATCTCTACGCTCAGCAATTTATTCTAAGCAACCCCGATTCCAGCTATGCCCGCCCCTTTCATTGGAGAGACCTGACCGTAGAGGAGTTTAAAATATTCTTAGGCCTGACCTTCAATATGGGTCTCTCAAAAAAAAACAAAGGGTACGCCTATTGGTCTACCAAAGCCATCCACCACATGCCCGTCTTCTCATCCCGTATGCCCAGATCCCGATACTTCATGATTCTACGGTTCCTCCACTATAATGACAACACCCAGTGCCCTCCCCGAAATGACCCTGCCTTTGACAAATTATTTAAAATTCGGCCACTTCTAAAAAAATTTTCTGAAAAATTCCCCCAGTTATATACCCCTCAACAAAATATTTCAATAGATGAGTCCCTTGTAAAATTCCACGGCAGGCTGGGCTTTAAACAATTCATCCCAAGCAAAAGGGCCCGATATGGGGTGAAGATGTACAAACTGTGTGACCGAGACACGGGGTACATCTACTCCTTCATTGTTTACGAAGGGAAGGACTCCCAACTACATCCCCCCGAATGCCCCGAATACATCGGAACAAGTGGAAAAGTCGTCTGGGAGCTCATCTATCCACTACTTGGAAAAGGATACCACCTTTACGTGGACAATTTTTATACTAGCTTGCCCCTGTTTAGAAATCTTTACCGGAGAGACACCCCAGCATGTGGCACAGTGAGAATAAACAGAAAGGGCTTCCCCCAAAAATTGGTGAATCAGAAGCTGAGACGAGGAGAGACGACGTCTTTACGGAACCAGGAGCTATTGGCTGTCAAGTGGAGGGACAGACGAGATGTCCACATGCTCACCACCATCCACAATGACACCTACGTGGAAGTCCCCAAAAGAAGCGGCCCAGTGCAGAAACCATCTTGTGTCTACGACTACAATTTATTTATGGGTGGCGTAGACTTCAATGACCAGATGATTGAACCCTATCTTCCCTCCCGAAAATCCCGTCACTGGTATAAAAAAGTGTCCATTTACTTTTTCAGTTTGGCCTTCTATAACTCTTATGTTATCTACAAAAAAGCAACACAGAATCCCGTTCCATATCTACTCTACCAAGAAGACGTTATCACCGCCCTTTTGTTCCCTGAAATGCCACCAGACATTCTTCGCACTGATTGCGTGAGCAGACTTCACGAACGGCACTTTCCTGACAAAATCCCCCCCCGTCGAACAGGTGCAGCCCGTCAGAAGAAATGTCGGGTGTGCGCCAGAGGAGGAGTCAGAAGAGACACAACAGTTTATTGTCCCGATTGTCCCTCCCAACCAGGCCTCTGTTTAGGTGCATGTTTCCGCCGTTACCACACTATTGAAAATTATTAGATAAACAAAATTCAAATTCCCTGTCATTTTCCTCCACACCCCTTATGCCACTGCACTGTACCTACCTCTGCCTTCTCCGTTACCGACCCTGGACTGTTTTATACGACCACGATTTTGCCTAATGCTAAAAATACCTCTGCTTTCTCTGGAACTGACCCTGGCTTGTTATACGACCACTCTTTTGCCTAACCCTAAACTGTACCTACATCTGCCTGCGAACACAGGAGTCTCACACATGTGAGGGGCTCCAGAATTGTTTTTCTGGATGAAAAAACTAATTTTTTAGTTTTCTCATTCCCAGATTAGGGTCTGGTTGCCCGGAGGCTTCAAAGAGATTTGGGTGGGAGAAGCCTCTACCCCTGTCCCCATTCTTTCCTGGCCTTACTACCAGGACCAATATTTTGGCACTGCTGGCTATGTACCGACTATGAACAATATTGCTGCCTGGACAATTCCATTCATTGTCGCTGACCACGTTCCTGCCTGCTGCCTGGATCAGGGCTCTCCTCCTGTGGACAATTGCACTACTAAAAACACAGGTAATCCTTTTTTTTTGTACCCATTACTCAGCAGAATGTATTTTAGGGTGTAATTCTTGGTATGTACATGCTGTGTTAGAAATATGAAGGGCCTTCAAAAATGTGATAGATTGTAAGGAAATTGGATGTGTAATTTGTGTCCCTACAACACCTGATGGTGCTTCTTGGATGTTGGGTCTCTATGTGGCCAGGCTGTGTAAAAGTCTCACACATGTGGTATCGCCATACTCAGGAGGAGCAGCAGAATATATTTTGGGGTGTAATTTTTGCTATGTACATGCTATGTGTTGGAAATATCCTATAAATGGACAACTTTGTGTAAAAAAAATGCGTTTTCATTTTTTTTCCACATTTTCCAAAAACATCTGCAAAAAAATGAACTGTTCAAAAGACTCATTATGCCTCATAGATTATACGTTGGGGTGTTAGCTTTCCAAAATGGGGTCACTTTGTGGGCGTTTCCATTGTCCTGGTGCTCCAGGGCCTTCAAAAGTGTAATAGGTGGTTGAGAGATTAGATGTGTAATTTATGCTCCTAGAATGCTTGAAGTTGCTACTTCGGTGTTGGGCCTCTGTATGTGGCCACGCTGTGTAAAAGTCTCACACATGTGGTATCGCCATACTCAGGAGGAGCAGCAGAATACATTTTGGGGTGTAATTTTTGCTATGTACATGCTATGTGTTGGAAATATCCTATAAATGGACAACTTTGTGTAAAAAAAATGCGTTTTAATTTTTTTTCCACATTTTCCAAAAACATCTGCAAAAAAATAAACTGTTCAAAAGACTCATTATGCCTCATAGATTATACGTTGGGGTGTTAGCTTTCCAAAATGGGGTCACTTTGTGGGCGTTTCCATTGTCCTGGTGCTCCAGGGCCTTCAAAAGTGTAATAGGTGGTTGAGAGATTAGATGTGTAATTTATGCTCCTAGAATGCTTGAAGTTGCTACTTCGGTGTTGGGCCTCTGTATGTGGCCACGCTGTGTAAAAGTCTCACACATGTGGTATCGCCATACTCAGGAGGAGCAGCAGAATATATTTTGGGGTGTAATTTTTGCTATGTACATGCTATGTGTTGGAAATATCCTATAAATGGACAACTTTGTGTAAAAAAAATGCGTTTTCATTTTTTTTCCACATTTTCCAAAAACATCTGCAAAAAAATGAACTGTTCAAAAGACTCATTATGCCTCATAGATTATACGTTGGGGTGTTAGCTTTCCAAAATGGGGTCACTTTGTGGGCGTTTCCATTGTCCTGGTGCTCCAGGGCCTTCAAAAGTGTAATAGGTGGTTGAGAGATTAGATGTGTAATTTATGCTCCTAGAATGCTTGAAGTTGCTACTTCGGTGTTGGGCCTCTGTATGTGGCCACGCTGTGTAAAAGTCTCACACATGTGGTATCGCCATACTCAGGAGGAGCAGCAGAATATATTTTGGGGTGTAATTTTTGCTATGTACATGCTATGTGTTGGAAATATCCTATAAATGGACAACTTTGTGTAAAAAAAATGCGTTTTCATTTTTTTTCCACATTTTCCAAAAACATCTGCAAAAAAATGAACTGTTCAAAAGACTCATTATGCCTCATAGATTATACGTTGGGGTGTTAGCTTTCCAAAATGGGGTCACTTTGTGGGCGTTTCCATTGTCCTGGTGCTCCAGGGCCTTCAAAAGTGTAATAGGTGGTTGAGAGATTAGATGTGTAATTTATGCTCCTAGAATGCTTGAAGTTGCTACTTCGGTGTTGGGCCTCTGTATGTGGCCACGCTGTGTAAAAGTCTCACACATGTGGTATCGCCATACTCAGGAGGAGCAGCAGAATATATTTTGGGGTGTAATTTTTGCTATGTACATGCTATGTGTTGGAAATATCCTATAAATGGACAACTTTGTGTAAAAAAAATGCGTTTTCATTTTTTTTCCACATTTTCCAAAAACATCTGCAAAAAAATGAACTGTTCAAAAGACTCATTATGCCTCATAGATTATACGTTGGGGTGTTAGCTTTCCAAAATGGGGTCACTTTGTGGGCGTTTTCATTGTCCTGGTGCTCCAGGGCCTTCAAAAGTGTAATAGGTGGTTGAGAGATTAGATGTGTAATTTATGCTCCTAGAATGCTTGAAGTTGCTACTTCGGTGTTGGGCCTCTGTATGTGGCCACGCTGTGTAAAAGTCTCACACATGTGGTATCGCCATACTCAGGAGGAGCAGCAGAATATATTTTGGGGTGTCATTTGTGGAATATACATGCCATGTGAGAGAAATAACCTGTTATAATGACAATATTGGTATGAAAAAAAAAAAAAAAAAAAAAATCTTAATTTTGCAAAGAATTGTGGGAAAAAATGGCAACTTCAAAAAACTAACTATGACTCTTACTAACTACCTTGGAATGTCTACTTTCCAAAAAGGGGTCATTTGGGGGGTATTTGTACTTTATTGGCTTGTTAGGGTCTCAAGAAATGAGAGAAGCTGTCAGTACTTCAGGTGTGATCAAATTGTTCAATTTTCAGAAATTGGTACCAAAGCTTGTAGACCCTATAACTTTCACCCAGACTAAATAATATCCAAATTTTTTTTTTTTTTTTTCCAAAAATATGTAGCAGTATGCATTTTAGGCCAAATGTATGAGGAAAATTACTTTTTTACAAAATGATATGATAGAAATGAAGAAAAATTCATTTTTTTACAAAATTTTCGTTCTTTTTTCATTAATAGCGGGGAAAAAAAAACCGCAGAGGTGATCAAATACCACCAAAAGAAAGCTCTATTTGTGGGAAAAAAAGGACAAAAATTTCATTTGGTTACAGTGTTGTATGACTGAGTTATTGTCATTCAAAACGTGAGAGCACCAAAAGCTGAAAATTGGTCTGGTTATTAAGGGTGTTTAAGTGCCCAGTTGTCAAGTGGTTAATATTGTTTGGTTTCACATTCTATTTTCAGTTGATGGATTGAACAGAGCTTCTTGAGATTTTCAAAGCTTGGGATTTTTTTTATAACCTAACCCTGCTTTAAACTTCACTACAACTTTATACCTGATCTGTCTGGGGTGTTCCCTGGTTTTCATGACGCTGTTTGTTCACTAAGGTTCTCTAACAAACCGCTGAGGGTTTCACAGAACAGCTGTATTTATGCTGAGTTTAAATTACACACAGGTGGACTCTATTTACTAGTTAGGGGTATCAGAGTAAAGGGGGCTGAATACAAATGCATGCCACTCTTTTCAGATATTTATTTGTGTAGCACTACCTCAGTAAATAGAAAAACAATATATGAAAAAGAGACAGTATGTTCTATATTTATATACAAAACAGTAATAATGAAATAAAATGAATTTTTTTTTGTCTTTTTACCTTGGTATTAACACTGAGACACCTTACCAAGGTAAAAAGACAAAAAAAAATTTTTTATTTCATTATTATTGTTTTGTATATAAATATAGAACATACTGTCTCTTTTTCATATACAGTATTGTTTTCCTATTTCATAGGTTTTTTGTAAAAGTAGACGCAAATTCTAAAAGTGTACCTCCTATTATTTGAATGACTATGAGATGTCTAATCAATATGTGTTCCCTTTTAGTTACACAATTCTCTGAAGAAGACCTTGTAGGTCGAAACGTTCGTTAGATTGTTTATGCTACAATACATATTTTTGGCTGTATAAACACTATTTGTGTACTGTATTGCATATCTATGTAAACGCTGACTGTGTACTTGTCATAGCTCATATTCTATCCACTTTTGCTATTTCATTCTTGCCCGATTTTTTTATCATGTGAATAAATAAAATTTTTTACTACATGGTATTATATTCTTCTACACTAGCTGCCTAATAACCCCACCTGGGAAAATCCGTTCATCGAATAAGTATTTTACTTGCTCTGGCAGCAGACTCAATGAACTCTAATTCTTCAGGACACTAACCAGTATCCCCTGTAGTTGGCACATGCCCACTGACTTTAATAGCTTGCAGGTATGGCCCTCACAGGCCCCTAGATTTAGGTCTGTACTCACAGTAGCCAGGAACAGATCCTTCTACATATGTCTCCCTCTCTGTCACCTCTGCACAGGGCCGATCCGCCCTATAGGCTCACTATGCAAGCCGCTTAGGGCCCCGCAAAGCTGCGGAGGGCCCCCCAAATTTCTAGAGGCCCCGCCTGGTGAGAAGTACCTCACCCCACTTCTCAACTCACTGGCTGCATGGGAGAAGAGGTAAGAAGTCAGCACCCCCCGCTTCTCACTTTAATGTAAGATGTCATTTCCGACAGCAGAACACCCCCTCCCCCCACTTCTCAACATTAATCTTTAATGTGACACCCCCCGCTTCTCAACTTTAATGTGGCATGTCATTTTCGGCAGCCCCCCCCCCCCCCCTGCTTCTCAACTGTAATGTGACATGTCATTTTCAGCAGCCCCCCCCTGCTTCTCAACTTTAATGTGACATGTCATTTTCGGCTGCTCCACCCCCCCCCCCCCTGCTTCTCAACTTTAATGTGACATGTCATTTTGCTTAGGGCCCCAGGGAGGTCAGGATCGGCACTGACTCTGCAGGACATTTGGGTTTCAGCTTCTGCAGGACTGGCCCTCAGGTCTACCACCTGAGGCAGCATGGCAACCTATACAGAGCAGGGGCAGCAGTCCTCCTTCCTCCGGGACCCCGCTCTCCAGCCGAAGACCCTGTGCCCTAGTATAAATACAGTCACCCAGCATGCCTTGAGGCACCTTCCTCTGCCAAAGGCCAGGGCTGTATCTATACCCATGCTTCTATTTGTCAGGTTTCCTCCCACTGTCCAATATGCACCTTCCTATTGGACCAGTGTGAAAGAGGCAGACAACATGAGCACCATCTGAGAGCACTGAGCAGACCCTAACAATGGATTACTGCTCCCTGGTAGACAGAGATCACCTAAATTTGCCTGTCAGCCCCCTCTGTTAAAGTGGAGGTTCACCCAAAAAAAAAATTTAACATTACATTCAGCCGAGTTGTCCTAATGACAATCGGCTGTTTTTTTTTTCCCCGTACATACCGTATTTTCACCGCCGCTTCCGGGTATGTCTTCTGCGGGACTAGGCGTTCCTATCTGATTGACAGGCTTCCGACCGTCGCATACTACGCGTCACGAGTTGCCGAAAGAAGCCAAACGTCGGTGCGCAGGCGCCGTATAGAGCCGCACCGACGTTCGGCTTCTTTCGGCAACTCGTTATGCGCTGTATGCGACGGTCGGAAGCCTGTCAATCAGATAGGAACGCCCAGTCCCACAGAAGACATACCCGGAAGCGGCGGTGAAAATACGGTATGTACGGGGAAAAACAAAACAAAAAAACAGCCGATTGTCATTAGGACAACTCAGCTGAATGTAATGTTAAAAATTTATTTTTGGGTGAACCCCCGCTTTAAGCAGGGAAAACCAAAACCATGCACTCTCTAGCACCTACCTAGGAGGGTGCTACATCTGTAAAACATTTTGAAAACCATTTGTAATTTTCCTTCCACTTCACAATTATGTGCCACTTTGCGTTGGTTTATCACATAACATCCCAATAAAATACATTTCCGAAATTAAATGCTGCTGGGGGGGGTTTAAAAATAAACCTGTTGTTATACCATGGGCAAAGCACAGGTTTCCTTTAATGGTACTCTGGCTTTTCTATGTTTTTCTTCCTGCATCTTGTCTTTTACCCCTACCAACCTACATATATCTCCGGTAAACCAATTGAATTACATTATGTTTACGTTTTGTAAAATAAGGTAATTTGGATCAGCTGAAGGATGACTGACATGTAATTCATAAGCTGTGCAGCCGCCTGACATTGTGGAAAAATGGATTTTCATCTTCATTCTATGGAGTGCTCGCTGCAATACCTGATGACCTTCGTGACAATCTCCACCAGAGTCAAGGACGTGGTTTATGTTACCGCTACAAATGTCTGACAGATGCATAAACTGCAAATAATATCTGTAGGAGGTTGTCTTGTAGTTTATGATGGCCTTTTCCCCCCAGGCCCACTCATTTTTGTACCAGTGAAATATGTTCTAAATAAATAAATGCTGTGTTCTCTAGTGCTGCTATTTATACGGGGCTCAGTCTGCTATGTAACATTTCTTTTATGAAAAGTAATAACACCGAACTACCACACTATAGCATTCCCACAATGTGTCACAAGGCCCTTATTAAAGTGACACTAAACTCTTGTCTAAAAAAAAAAAAGAAGAGAATTCTATTCAAGTCTTAAAGGGTCACTAAAGGAAAATTTTTTTTTGCTGAAATGACTGTTTACAGGGTATAGAGACATAATAGTTAACTGATTAAATGATTAAAAATAGATAAAAACCAATCATATAATGTACCTACAGTTTAGTTTCGTTTTTGCTGTTGTTTCCTGGTTCTCTGACGTACAGAGCCAGAGAGCCAGGGCTCAAGTCCTGCGGGAACGTGTGGGAACGGAGTTCCTGCACTTTTTTCACAGCGGGAACGAAGTTCCTGCACTTTTTTCACAGCAGGAACTCAGTTCCCTTTGCAGGACTAGAGCAGCCGAGAGCAGCCGAGCCGCCCGAGCCAATCCTTCACTAAGCGGCGATGCCCAGCTCCAGTCACTGTCAGGGGCAGGCGAACCTTAGTAATCCTTTATGTTACTGGCCGCTTCCTGTATATGGATTCATCAGGTAGTGTGCGGATATTCCGTCACTTCCTCAATGCCGCAATGTCTCCTGGGAGCTTTTGTCATTGTTCCCAGGAGACATTGCGGAGGTCTGCCACGAGTTATCGTGGGATTTAAAAGAACTTGCTTAAAGTTCCATATACAGGAAGCGGCCAGTAACATAAAGGATTACTAAGGTACAGTGGATCGAAAAAAATAACATGCGGTTTAGTAATTATGCATATGAGCGTATCATTTTTTATTTTTTTTGGCGGGGGAGTGGATCTTGGGTGAGAGTTCCCACACTTTTTTCCCCAGGACTTGACACCTGCAGAGAGCCAATAGAGAGCAGTGAAGGTTTTGCAAAACGAAACTGGATTGGTGCTGAGGGGTTTTAGACACACCTCCTTGATTAGTCACCACAGTGAGAAATCTCCCAGTACTGTGGTGATCAGGAAACAGACAACCAGGAAGTGTCCAGAACAGAGAGGAATTACAGCAACATCAAAGCAAAAACGAACAATGAGGACATGAAACCAGGACTGCAGTAAGGTACAGGAAGCTATTTAGCAAAAAAAAAAAATTCCTTTAGTGACCCTTTAACTTTAAAAGTATTTATCCTCGTTTTATAATTTTTTGAGGGAATCCATCTGCTTGGATCCTCCATAATACCGAATTTACATCTAAGTGGGTTAGTCTCAGTATACCATTGGAGAATGCCAAGTCCCGTAATAAGTAGGGTTGGACCTGTATTACTATACTAAAGAGATAATAGATAAAAAAATGGAGAGAGATTCAATTTAAAATTTTGCAGAGAGCATATCAGATATTTTATTTTGTTCATAAAACACCATCCTTAGTATGGATATATGTCTGTCTGAAATATCTCTTTGCTAAACCTAATTTGATTCATTTATGGTGGCAATGCCCTATAATAGAGAAGTTTGGGCAAAAAGTTATATAATTTATGAATATAATATTGGGTTCAAATTTATGTTCCTCTATGTGCCTATTACATTATCCTTTGAAAGTGAATGAAAAGCCTCAGGTACCACTCAGTAGATGGGAGATTATTTTTCTGCTGGTTGCAAAAAAAGGCCATATTGACTCGATGAATCCTACCTAACCTCCGATTTTAGAGGATTTAAGGCGATTATATTTAGATTGCATATGGTGGATAAACTGCACAGCCAGAGAAATAAAAGCAGAGACATAGAAACATAAAAAACATAAAGAAGTCACAACAGAAAAAAGATCAAGTGGTCCATCAAGTCTGCCTGTTTATTTTATTTTATTATTATTTCTACAGTATACAGTATGTTGTGGGTTTTTGCTTTTTTTTTTGTAAACTTTATTGTCCTAAGCCTCGTACACACTCTTTGATTTAACGTACGACCAAACGTCCGTTTATTGTGGCATGCTAGTCTCATGTGGAAAGTGAAGAGGTTACTCACAATACGAAAATTTTTGTATGACAGAATACAACGCCGATGTGACGTAATGTGTTGAATAGTTTTGTATGTATTCTTTTGTTTCTGAGCATGCGTACAGTCTTGCTCTTACTATTTTTTTCATTCGAAAATCGTACTAATGAAACGAAAATCCGGCAAAATTTTTTTAGTCTACACATCCAGCTTTTGTCTGACGAAAAAGCGAAATCGGCTGTCGAAAGCACCGTACTAACGATCCGAAATTCGGCAGACAGCTCGTCGTATGAATTTTTCCATCCGATTTTCGTGTGAACCATTAAAGGGGTTGTAAAGGTTCGTCTTTTATTTTCTAAATTGGTTCCTTTAACCACTTAACACCCGCCCGCCGTCAAATGACGGCGGGCAGAATGCTCTGTTGTTCCGACAGGACGTCAAATGACGTCCTGTCATTTAAAGCCTCTAGGGTGCGCGAGCACGCACCAGTCGCGTCACTGGGAACCCGCGATTGCCTAGTAACTGAGCAGGGACGTGGAGCTCTGTGTGTAAACACAGAGCTCCACGTCCTGTCAGGGAGAGAGGAGACCGATCTGTGTCCCTTGTACATAGGGACACAGATCGGTCACCTCCCCCAGTCACCCCCCTACAGTTAGAACTAGGGTTGTCCCGATACCGATACCAGTATCGGTATCGGGACCAATACCGAGTATTTGCGGGAGTACTTGTACTCCCGCAAATACCCCCGATACCTAAATAGAATACTTTTACCGAAACCCACCCCCCCGCCGCCGCCGCCGCAACGAATGCCGCCGCCGACCCCGCCGCATACCGCAACAACGCCACCGCTGCATGGTTAAACAGCGTGCAGGGAATATCACAGCTATTCAAATGAAAGCTGTGATGTTCCCCGCACGCTGTTTAACCATGCAGCGGCGGTGGCATCTAAGTATGGGGGGACATGGCTGGATTTATGGGGGACATGGCTGCATATAGGGGGGACGTGGCTGCATATAGGGGGGACATGGCTGGATTTATGGGGGACATGGCTGCATATAGGGGGACATGGCTGCATATAGGGGGGACATGGCTGGATTTATGGGGGACATGGCTGGATATAGGGGGAACATGGCTGGATTTATGGGGGACATGGCTGCATATAGGGGGGACATGGCTGGATTTATGGGGGACATGGCTGCATATAGGGGGGACATGGCTGGATTTATGGGGGACATGGCTGGATATAGGGGGGACATGGCTGGATATAGGGGGGACATGGCTGGATTTATGGGGGACATGGCTGCATATAGGGGGGGACATGGCTGCATATAGGGGGGACATGGCTGCATATAGGGGGGACATGGCTGCATATGTGGGGGGACATGGCTGCATTATGTGGGGGACATGGCTGGATATATGGGGGACATTGCTGCATATGTGGGGGGACATGGCTGCATATGTGGGGGGACATGGCTGCATATGTGGGGGGACATGGCTGCATTTGTGGGGGAACATGGCTGCATTTGGGAACACATTTAAAAAAAGTATCGGTATTTGGTATCGGCGAGTACTTGAAAAAAAGTATCGGTACTTGTACTCGGTCCTAAAAAAGTGGTATCGGGACAACCCTAGTTAGAACACACCCAGGATACACATTTAACCCCTTCCCTGCCCCCTAGTGGTTAACTCCTTCCCTGCCATACACATTTATACAGTAATCAATGCATATTTATAGCACTGTTCACTGTATAAATGTGAATGGTCCCAAAAATGTGTCAAAAGTGTCCGATGTGTCCGCTATAATGTCGCAGTCCTGAAAAAAAATGCAGATCGCTGCCATTCCTAGTAAAAAATAAATAAAAAGATAATCATTATGTCCCCTATTTTGTAGACAATATAACTTTTGCGCAAACCAGGTTATTGAAATTTTTTTTTTTTTTACCAAAAATATGTAGAAGAATACGTATCGGCCTAAACTGAGAATTTTTTTTTTTTTTTTTTTAATGGGATATTTATTATAGCAAAAAGTTAAAAATATTGTGTTTTTTTTTCAAAATTGACGCTATTTTTTAGTTTATAGCCCAAAAAATAAAAACCGCAGAGGTGATCAAATACCACCAAAAGAAAGCTCTATTTGTGGGGAAAAAAGGACGTCAATTTTGTTTGGGAGCCACGTCGCACGACCGCGCAATTGTCAGTTAAAGCGACGCAGTGCCGGAAGCTAAAATCTCGTCTGGGCAGGAAGGGGGTGTATGTGCACAGTAGGCAAGTGGTTAAGCTAGTGCATTGTTGGTTCACTTACCTTTTCCTTCGATTTCCCTTCTAAATGTTTTTTTTCTTTTTTTGAATTTCTCACTTCCTGTTTCTCCTCAGTAAGCTTTCCACCATCATCAGAGTGGTGGAAAGTTATTTAGAACAGCTTACTGAACACCTTACTGAGGAGGAACAAGAAGAGAGAAATTCAGACAAAGAAAACAAAGAAAAAAAAACATTTAGAAGGGAAATTGAAGGAAAAGGTAAGTGAACCAACAATGCACTAGCTTAAAGGAACCTATTTAGAAAATAAAAAACGAACCTTTACAACCCCATCGCATGTGATTCGTACCGCATTGCTTTCCACATCACATGCAATGTCTGTGCGATGCAAATTCAGCCATACATTTTGTATGGCTGAAATCACATCGTATTTGCACCAAAATGTCTCACAACCTTTTTTTGGTCCGCACTGGAATCAGACTGCATGGGATCCGATTCCGCAGTTTACGAACCGATTTGGGGGTGTCATTAACTTTATAGTGACACCCGCAGTGGTTCACAGAGAGCAGTGTGAACCCGCACAGAAATCAATGTGGTTCCCCCATCCCACCAGTGTGAACCGAGCCTAAGTATAGATCTACAATTGCCCCAAGCATGTTTGAAGCCACTTACTGTTGACTGGCTCACTACCTCTGCTGGAAGTCTATTACAAGCATCATTACCCTTTCAGTAATACGTTCTAAGATTTGTTTTGAACTTTTCTCCTGTTACTTTGATGTCATGTCCCTCAATAGAAATAAAAAAATGCTTGAATACCTAGCCTTGCTATTTGGTTAAGGAGTTGGCTGTGGACCAGATTCAGGAAATAATGACCGCTTTTGAATATACTACATGGTACAATATGTAAACGTTGCAAGGTACTTTGGGCCAGATCCTCAAAAGGGATACGCCGGCGTATCTACTGATACGCCATCGTATCCCTGTTTCTATCTTTGGAACTGATCCACAGAATCAGTTTCCAATAGATAGGCAGAAGATCCGACATGTGTAAGGGACTTACACTGTCGGATCTTAGGATGCAGTACCGCAGCCGCCGCTGGGGGCATTTCTCGTCGAAATGCCGCTTCGGGTATGCAAATTAGCACTTACGGAGATCCATGAAGCTTTTACGCTTCGTTTTTTCTCCGTAAGTATTAGTTTGCAAACGCAAAATTAGGGCTGCTTTTACAAAGTCTAAACTGTTTACACCTTGTAAAAGTAGACCCTTCTTTCCCGCGACGCTGTTATTTATTTTTTTCCCGCCGTATCTTTTTTTTTCCCGACGCAACTTTTTTTACCCGGCGCGATTCACAAAACTCGGCGTAACGTAATTTCGCACAATGCACATCGGGAAAATGACGTCGGGAGCATGCGCAGTACGTCCGGCGCGGGAGCGCGCCTAATTTAAATGGGACTCGCCCCATTAAATTAGGAACGCCTTGCGCCGGACGGATTTAAGTTACACCGCTGCAAATTTCCAGGTAAGTGCTTTGTGGATCGGGCACTAACTTAGGAAATTTGCGGCGGTGTAACTTAAATGGGAAAAGTTAAGTTACGCCGCCTGGCTGTGGATCTGGCCCTTTGGACTTAAAGGGACATTTTCTGAGCAGAGGGATTTGGGTTTGAAAAAGGTTGGAGGGAGGCTTTGTGCTGAACAAATAACAGTTGAGGGATATATGCATAGAGATCTCAATGTTAACGCTGATGCCAAAATCAATAAATAGTATTAAAATTGATATTCTGTATCATATGATAACGGCAGCGAGAAGAATAATAGCCCGCAAATGGAGAGATAACAAAAGTCCCAACAACATAGATTTGGTATGTGAATTGAACGAAAAACAATATATGGAAAGACAAATAAGAGAAGAAGGATATATAAAGAATCAAATGCCAGAAATATGGCAAAAAAGAAGGATATATAAAGAATCAAATGCCAGAAATATGGCAAAAATGGGATGAATTTCGGTCCTCAATATAAATTAAAGAATATTTAGGAAGGGAAAATAAAGAGAGGTAAAAAAAAGAAGGGAAGAAGAAGATGGAGTAAAATAGAATTTTTTTTTTTCCTTCCTTTCTTGAGGAGGAAAGAGGGCAATAGGATGAATGAGTATGGAAGAAAGTAAGAATGAGTGAATGGGCTGGCGAATGTTTTAACACACTTTTAGGATAAAGAAGCTTATAAATATTAAACAAGGTTCTATACTTTTTTATGACGGAATAATTGTACAATGTACTGAATCTTGTATAAATGAACATTTTTGTATAAAGAAAAAAGATCAATAAAGAGAAATTAAACACAAATAACTGTTGAAATATGATTGGTTACTAAGGGCAATACCTTATTTTCCATTTGATGTAATTTCCATAAAGTTACCCCCTTGTAATCACAGAGAACAGGCAATACTATTTTTGAATGCATTAAAAAAAGATCTACGCTTCTAGAAAGTGAAGTATTTTTCATATATTATGTGGACACAATATACTCCTTATTACCTGTATTATAATAAACTGCAATGTTCTCAATGCTCAATTCACAGCCCACTATATGGCTCATTCATCTCCTTCATCACATGCCCATAATGTTCCAGCTCTTTATGTTGCTCGTTCCATTTTTTAGTCTCTCAGTGGTTTATGGCTTTCAATTTTCAATAGCAAAACCCACCTGATCAAATGAAGTGACATTTCAATGGTTCGCTGTATATTTCTCTTTTAGTAAATTCCCAGTGCCCTCCGCTCAAGTCACAATATATTTATTTAAGTAAAAGATTGGAAGTGCTGGGTTGTGAACAGCGAAAAGCCATGTTTGATTTTAGAAGCTAGGCCAATGAACAAGAAGAATAAAGCAATTGCCATCAAAGGTGCTATATAATTCTATAAAATAATAGTAATAATGACAATAATAATAGTAATAATGACAATAGTAATAGTAATAAAAAGGAACCCCCCAGTAAGTGATGATGAACTGATAATACTGTACAGGAAACATCACAATATCTCTACACACAATGGGGTTGATTTACTAAAGGCAAATATACTGTGCACTGCAAGTGTACTTGCCCCACAGCTTAGTAAAAGAGGTAAAGCTTCACTTTAGGAAATCAGAACTTCCCCTTAGATCTAGACTAGAGCAACTGCACTTGCAGTACACAGTATATTTGCCTTTAGTAAATCAGCCTCATTATCCAAAGGCATACAGTAACTAGAACCTTCAGAGCCCCAGTGCAAGAAACCATGAAGGGCCTCCTGACCCCTGGATAGGGGCCCTTCTGTCCGAGCCCAGCAATGGAACACCAGGGCAGTATCGTAAGTGCTATATTTGCGATCCTGGCAGTTCCGCCACTGTTGTTAGTAGGGGACAGTGGCGGCGCGTCCATAAAGGGCGCAGGAGTGCCGCCCAATCTCTCCTGCACCGCTCTACCATCATAGATAGAATCATGCATTGCATGAATCTATCTATGGTCACCACTGACACCCCCTATTCAGGTGTCCGGACCCTTTTCAGCTAACACTGAAGCACCTCTCAGCCAATCAGGTTGCCGGGTCTGTTACCGGTCACCTGATTGGCTGAAACTTCATTTGCTGTGATTGGATGCCTGAGAGAGGACGGAAGACAACAACCCGTTCGGAATTTCATTAACATATGTAGTGGACCAAGAGTCACTGATATTTCTAGATTTAGAGCTAAGGGCAGAAGAGAACGGTAAGATACTCTCTAAGACCCATTTCAAACCAAGCGCAGGAAATTCATATTTACACGCCTCAAGTCAGCACCATCCAAGATGGATCAAAAATGTACCATTCGGACAGTTCTGTCGTCTTAAACGAACTTGCACTCAGAAGGAAGATTACGAAGCACAAAGTATCATTCTAAGAGAAAAATTCAGGGAAAAAGGGTACGGTGAATCACATATTGAGGAAGCATTCCAAAAATATTTCCAGCTCTATGAGAAAGATGGGACAACAGGTGAAAAAAACGTAAAACATATGGAGAATGAAACCCAGACGGTACGGTTTTGCACTAGATATAATAACAGAGCCCCAACCATTCAGAAAATCTTCAAAAGAAACTGGAAAATCCTGGCAGCTGATCCATTTCTAAAGACCTGTATCCCTCCCCATCCCAATCTGGTATTCAGAAGACCTAAGGATCTAAGAAGTATGGTTGCCCCAAGCAGGGTGAAGAAAAACATCAACAAAAACAAAGGATTGGAAAGTCCCTGGACCACAATCTTTGATCAAAAAGGAAGCTACAAATGTGGCGTAAACACCTGTGGCAATTGCACACATATGCAACACAGGAAAAAAGATGTCATCGGGGTGGATGGAAGACGCCACATGATTAAACAGTTCATCAATTGCGGAATTGCCTTTGTGATATACGGCATTATATGCCCATGTGGCCTACTATATGTGGGACGTACATCACGTCAATTAAGAACTAGGATGAACGAGCACAGGAGTAGTATTCTAACTAAAAAAGACAAAGGCTCTATACCAAAACACTTTAAAGAAGCCCATGGTAGTGAAGTGGAGGGCCTAAAAGTGTTTGGCATAGAAGCCATCCAAAACGGTTTGGACAGTGGGAAGAAATACCAGATCCTCTGTAAAAGAGAGGCCTACTGGATCTTCACCCTGGGCAGCATGGTCCCGAATGGGTTAAATGAAGAGATCGAACTGCACACTGTGACATGAGTATCTGTACACCAGTGGGACAATAATGAAAGAGGTCGACCTGATTCAAGTCCACCTATTATCACACTACATCCTTCCTGCCTTTTTTGTCCCCCACCACTAGGGCTTCTTCCCCCTCTCGTTTCTGATGCATATGATTATACATCATAAACTTAATTAAACATTAATATATTAGTATGAGTAGATAGATACATTAAGTTTTCTAACACCATATTATATTAAATAATTTCAATTATAGTAGCTATAGATACAAAACAGTAAATACCATGTTGGGCACTAATGTAACATCATTGAGGGATTTTTTGTCACTATTTATTTGTATGTTGCATCTTGTTAATATGTAGATGTCTTGATGGTCTGCAGTCCCCCCTATGTTAGCCATTTTGTGAGATGTGGGTGTCTATGCATGGGCACAGATATGCACATCACTATCGATACAGTGCTTCAATTGTATTTCCCTTTGTACGCAGCCCCATCTTAGCTTCTGTGGAGTTCGGCTAAAAGCACCTATCTGGAAAATGTATGGGTTTCTAATGTTACCTTTCCACCCTCCAACCACTAGAGGGTGGACATCAAGGTAATTTCCCCTCAGGATCTCACTATTATGGAGTACAAGTGTCCTCTGCACCCTCCACCACTAGAGGGCAGACATCGAGGTCCACCACCCATAGTACTATGCCACCATAGAGTCGCAGTGACGTCACAGGCCCTATGCTGCAGAGCCTGGAGCAGTATGTCTCCCCTCTGCGCATAGGGAGACGATTCACCGACATAGTGCGCGGCGCGCGGTACGTCGCGAATGCGTCGCGCGCGGCGCGGCACGCGTAGTACGGCGCGCGCGCGCCGCGAACAGTACGGCGCGCGCACGCGCACCAATCGCTGGAACGCACTGCTGTCCTATATGGCTGGCGTGCGTTCCAACGGACTCACATGGAGCTTTAACATCGATCCAGTGGAGATAAGCGCAAAGGGGCAGTCAGGTAAGCCCCTATTGTTTCTCCACACGGGGATAAAGCATATGAGCACTCCTCCACACACTCGGCCTATAATTATTCAACTAACCAAACAAATAAATATGCATTGTTAGCCAAAGATGGGAGCCAGTGTACATTTGCAATGACAGTTCCAAAAAACACAACATATACTGCATTACTGCTTTGAGACCACCCTCATGTAAGGGATTGGAGCTCTGAGGATGTAGAGGTGTGGTCCCTGAAAAAACGCCCCCCTCCTACCTGGGAGGAGTACACCCTGACATTGACCTATCAACATAGGTCTGCCTGCCCACTTGTGTGGGCGTGTGGTTATGTGCATGTGTGTGTGTGTGTATGTATATATAGTCCCATAATCACCACGGCGAGGGAGCACTGCAGACCACGTTAGCTCTGAGGAAAGGGGTACGCCCCCGAAACGCGTCAGCTTTTACATCTACTGATTGGTTCAAACGATTATTCGTGTTCCACTGACGATGCTGGACATCTGCTGTACTCATTTTTAAAGCCTGTTTTTAACTCCAATTTTGTGAGTATAACCATTGATTTTACTATTGGAATAAATATTTTTTATCAGTATCACACGAGGTCGGTGCGCCCTCCGCTCTCTTTCTTCTCTTTTAGAGGACGGAAGAAGACATGGAGGACGTGCAGGAGACCGCCGCTGACCCGCTGCGAGACAGGTCTGGCAGCATCTGATGGGGCACAGTAGCGGCAATTGATCGGCACACTGGCAGCATCTGATGGGGCACAGTAGCGGCAATTGATCGGCACACTGGCAGCGTCTGACGGGGCACAGTAGCGGCAATTGATCAGCACACTGGCAGCATCTGATGGGGCACAGTAGCGGCAATTGATCGGCACACTGGCAGTATATGATGGGGCACAGTAGTGGCAATTGTTCGGCACACTGGCAGCGTCTGATAGGGCACAGTAGCGGCAATTGATCGTCACACTGGCAGTATCTGATGGGGCACAGTAGCGGCAATTGATCGGCACACTGGCAGCATCTGATGGGGCACAGTAGCGGATATTGATCAGCACACTGGCAGCGTCTGATGGGGCACAGTAACGGCAATTGATCGGCACACTGACACCGTCTAATGGGGCACAGTAGCAGCAATTGATTGGCACACTGGCAGTATCTGATCTGGCACAGTAGCGGCAATTGATTGGCACACTGGCAGTGTCTGATGGGGCACAGTAGCAGCAATTGATCGGCACACTGGCAGCATCTGATGGGGCACAGTAGCGGCAATTGATTGGCACACTGGCAGCGTCTGATGGGGCACAGTAGCAGAAATTGATCGGCACACTGGCAGCATCTGATGGGGCACAGTAGCGACAATCGATCGGCACACTGGCAGCATCTGATGGGGCACAGTAGTGGCAATTGTTCGGCACACTGGCTACTTCTGATGGGGCACAGTAGCGGCAATTGATGGTCACGCTGGCAGCATCTGATGGGGCACAGTAGCGGAAATTGATGGGCTCACTGGCAGCATCTGATGGGGCACAGTAGCGGCGATTGATGGGCACACTGCCAGCATTTGATGGGTCACAGTAGTGGCAATTGATGGGCACACTGGCAGTATTTGATGGGTACAGTGGCTGCATTTGATGGCACAGTGGCGGCAATTTATGGGTACAGTGCCTGCGTTTGATGGCACAGTGGGGGCAATTTATGGGTACAGTAGCTGCGTTTGATGGCACAGTGGCGGCAATTTATGGGTACAGTGGCTGCGTTTGATGACACAGTGGCGGCAATTTATGGGTACAGTGACTGCGTTTGGTGGCACAGTAGCTGCGTTTGGTACAGTAGCTGCGTTTGATGGGAACAGTGGCTGCAACTGATGTTTTTTTTATTTCAGTTTGGTTGCGCCCCCCCAAAAATTTTGAGCACCAGCCGCCACTGGAAGGGGACATGACGGTGCAGGAGACAGCTGGTCCGTCTTAAGACGGAGGGACATACGATTTCAGTGTTTTGGCTTTCTGTAGAATGGTGCACTGAAGCACCTGGGAAATGTGAGTACTCTGGAGAAGGGCTATTGTTCAATAAACATACTTTTTTATAAAACGGTATCACACCATCTAGTCCTTTATATATTTTATATGTATGCGGAGACAGCGTCACTGGGCAGTCCAGGATCCCATCACTTTCACAGAACCCAGGGGTGGTTCATAAGCGTGCATTGACTGAACATAATTGTGAGATCACACGCTCTAAGGTGAGTGTATTCACATGGGGGGGGGGGGGGGGTGGAGCAGAAGTGTGAACATGTGAACACGTTTGAATCACCGTTACAAGATTTTACTATGTTTTGGAATGGACTTTATCATTTAATTATGTTGTTTTAATTCACAAGAACAGTTGTAATTGTATCTGGTAAACTAACACCGTACACCGTCCCCCCAGTTTATCGAGACAACGCATCTTTAGTTAGGCGTAGCGCATCTCATATGCGCTACGCCGACGTAACATTGAGAGGCAAGTACAGTATTCACAAAGCACTTGCTCCCATATGTACGCCGGCGTAACGTAAATGGGCCGGCGTAAGCCCGCGTAATTCAAAGTAGGCTGGTAGTTGGCGTGTTGTATAATTTATAATGAATCGTGACCCCATGTGAATGCATGGCCGAACGAACGGCGCATGCACACGCATGCTCAGAATCACGTCGCAAATACTCCCTACGATACAACGGCTCAATGCGTACGACGTGAACCTAACTTACGCCCAGCCCCATTCACGTATGACTTACGTAAACGACGTAAAATCCGACGGCACTTCCGACGTCCATACCCTAAACGACTTAGACCAGCTTTTTGGTGGTTTAACTTTACGCCGGAAAAACACCTTATGTAAACGACGTAGATTACAGCGATGCGCGCAAGTACGTTTGTGAATCGGCGTATCTAGCTCAGTTACATATTCGATGCGAAAATCAACGGAAGCGCCCCTTGCGGCCAGCGTTAATATGTACCCAAGATACGACGGCGTAGGAGACTTACGTCGGTCGTATCTTGGCAAAATTCAGGCGTATCTCATTTTAAGAATGAGCGCATAGATACGACGGCGCACATTCGGACTTACGACGGTGTATCTACTGATACGTCGGCGTAAGTCTCTCTGAATCTGGCTAATATTGTCTATGCACAGGCTTATGGGACGTGATCAATTCTAGCAGCTATCCAGATAGGAGTTCAAATATATTAGTGGTAGTTCACAAGCTTTTTTAATTTTAGACTGTGTTTAATGAATATCCTGCTGTAGGCAGAACAGTAAATCTATATGAAACTGAACAAGAAAATTGTATAACGTATGGCCAGCTTAAGGCCTTATGCAAACCGGAAATCTTTTTGCTCCCCTGAGAGCTGTGGTATTGGGGGGATTATACTCATTTGGCCGATGCAACATTACTGTATCAAATTATTTCACATTCCTTTTGTCCCTAGTGGTCTGTCCAGTGTCCTGCATGCAGTTTTATATTATAAATACTGTTCTTTCTGCGTGGAAACTTGAGATTGTCCATAGCAACCAAAAAGTGTCCCTTTACGTTAAAAGTGGTTTTAGAGCAGTTAGAAAAAAAACGATAGTAAATTGGAATCACTTGCAGAATTGGGTGATAGTGATTTGTGGGGAAATTCGGCATCAAACATTGAAAGTAATGACAGCAACAATTCTGCAACTGAGTACATTTCAGTGTTTTTTCACGTATACGCCGTAGGGAACCGGGCAGTGAAGCCGCAATGCTTCACTTCCTGGTTTCCTCACCGTGGATTGCTTGCCTTCTGCTGCCGACGTCGCTGGACTCCAGGACAGGTAAGTGTCCTAATATTAAAAGTCGGCAGCTGCAGTATTTGTAGCTGCTGGCTTTTAATATATTTTTTTAAGTCTGAGCTGTAGTTTAGCTCAGAATGATTATGCCAAATTATTGGTTTCTGTTCCAGTTCAGCTGCATTGCATATTTTACACTTGACTGTGTGTGTCGCTGTCACCACAGGTAAAGGTTGGAAACGCAGCGGGTTGGGTGCGTTGAGTATTCTTTCCCAGAAGCAGCTCAGCAGACATGTTCGGTCGTGTGTATGGCCGACCGGACAATTGTCCGGCGGATCGGACAGGTTTCCAGCGGACAAATGTTTCTTAGCATGCTCACCGGACATGTCCGCTTGGCCGAAAGCCCTCGCATGCGTCGTAGTGATTCGACGCATGCGTGGAAGCATTGACCTTCCAGGGTCGCGCACGTCGCCGCGTCATCGTCGCGGCGACGGCGCGGCCATGTCACCGCGTATCCTGTCCGCACAAATTTCTGTTTGATGGTGTGTACAACCATCAGACAGAAATCTCCGAGCGGACATGTCCGATTAAAAACCGGTCCGCGGACCGTTTTCATCAGACAGATCCGCTCGTGTGTCCAAGGCCTTAAGTAAAAGTTTGGTGAGAGACGATTCGCGCTTTTCAGTCTGTTACAGCGTGACGAATGTGCTATCTCCATTACAAACCCTACTTTTACCGAAGGCACGCTCCCATCTCATACTTTATTCTGAGCATGCGCGGGTTTCTAAGCATACACACAAACGTGTTTCTCATCGTAAACCAGCTCGACGAGAAAATTGATATAAGGAAAGACGGGATGGACAGCCGCACTCCGAAAAAAACATAAGGTTGTCTTTATTGTAAAAAATGGATGAACAATGCACTACAAAACAAGCAGAAGACAGGGAAAACAGCCTACACGTTCCACACTCCAATTAGTGCTTAGCTCGACGAAAAACACGACAAGGAAATTGAGACTCCCGATGAGGAAAAAGAGAACTTGTTCTCTTTTTTTCTCGTCGAGTTCCACGACAGTTTTCTAGACTTAAAACATACACATGACCGTTTTCCTCGGCAAAAAAGCTCTGCCACCAAGTTTCTTGATGGATTCTGTCGAGAAAAACGGTTGTGTGTACGAGGCCTGAGTTTGTTTAATAAAACCTTGAAGAAAAAGAGACTTATGCCGCGTACACACGATCATTTTTCGGGTTGTAAAAAACAAAGTTTTTCAGCCTCTAGAAAAAACAACGTTTTTTTCAACTTCATCATTAAAACGACATTGCCTACACACAATAGTGAAAAAAAAATGCTCTAGCAAAGCGCGGTGACGTACAACACGTACAACGGCACTTTAAAGGGGAAGTTCCATGCGGATGACGCCACTCTTGGGAATGCTTTTGCTGATTTCGTGTTTGTAAAAGACGATTCGCTCTTTTCTGTCTGTTACAGCGTGATGAATGTGCTTACTCCACTACGAACGAGTGCTCCCGTCTCATAACTTGCTTCTGAGCATGCGCGGGTTTTTCACGTTGTTAAAGCCCACACACGATCATTTTTTACAACCCGAAAAATGACATTGTTTAAAACGTTGTTAAAAAATAGAGCATGTTCGAATTTTTTTCTTGTCGTTTTTCAGAACCCGAAAAATGCTCTGAAGCCCACAAACGATCGTTTTAAATTACATTTTTAAAAAACTTTGTTTTTTACAAGCCGAAAAATGATCGTGTGTACGTGGCATAAGTGTTGGTGTGAACATTTGTGAATAACTCTTAAAGGAGGTCCTCTAAGGCCGCGTACACACGGTCGAACATGTCCGCTGAAACTGGTCCGCGGACCAGTTTCCACGGACATGTCCGACCGTGTGTACAGGCTAGCGGACAGGTTTGCAGCGGACAAAAGTTTCTTAGCAAGCTAAGAAACTTGTCCGCTGGAAACATTTCCGTCGGACATATCCGATGGTTAGTACACCTAATCAGACATATCCGCTGGTTATGACGTGTAACCAGCGTCCCGAAATCCCGCGCATGCGTCGAATTGATTGGACGCATGTGTGGAAGCATTGCACTTCCGTGTTTGAGAACGTCGGTGTCTTCTACGTCACCGCGTTCTCTGTCCGCGGGGATTTTGGTCTGATGGTGTTTACACACATCAGACCAAAAGCTCCCAGGAGACATGTCACCTCGTGTGTACGGGGCCTAAGACGAACGAGGTGAAGTAACGGCAGGCCCAAATTTAAACATCAGGTCCTTCAGGGGTAGTGCTACATATATAACCAGCTTTGGGATACATTCAAATCCATGATGCACATCATCAATGCACATCATCATCATGCTCATCTTCAATGCATACTGTGATACACTTTGTATTGAATTTCAACACACATCATAACATGCATCTGCGTGCGTTGATGCCCATCGTGACGTTCTTTGATGCACATCATAATGCATGCATTGAGATGCATTTTAACACAATTCCATTGATTTCACTGTAAAATACATCAAGGAAAAACACCAAGGTATGAATCCATTCATAATGCCACATTTTTATGCTGTACCAGATTGTACCTTTCACACAACGCCTACGGAAACTAGTACTTCACTGACAAAAGGAAGTAAAACAGACACAATAACACTTTTCAGATGATTTTAATATCAAGTAGCACAGCTGTGTAGGTTTTAAGTAATAATCTCCCATTTTCCTACAGAACACCAAGAGCTGAACATATACAGAATGTCCCTTAGGATTAGCTGATGTGAAAAACTGCTGTCACAAGTCAGACTAAAGAATCTATTTATATGATGGGAAGTGTGATACTCGCTAATTAAATGTTATCTGCATTTTTGGGTAAAGAGTATGATAGGAAACGCGGCGTGGCACACCTACACAATACACAGCATTTAGGAACATTGAAAAGATCCCTGGCACTCAGCCCTATTGGTATTAGAAAAATAAACCTCCTGTTTCTATCATAGATGGCTAACTCACTCTACAATATCTATCCAGATCCTTCTTTGGGGTTCCCCCATACAAATGTCTTTATTATACCTTTATCATGAATTAATATGAGTCATGTAAAAACAAGAGGTACTCCCGCGCTGTCAGAAGATCCAAATAAGTGAAATAAATATAAAGTGAAACTCAGACAGTGTTTAAATAAAGGGGACACTGCTGCAGACACCTGGTGATCTATCCTAAATAGAAAAATGTGTCAAATGAAAAAGGTAATGGTGTCTGCGCTGTGTAACAAAAAAGGGGGGGGGGGGAAGATAGATAATGGGCCGGATTCAAATACAATGGCGTGCGCATGCTCGAAAAGCCGCCGCAAAACGTCATTGCTTTCGACGTAAAAGTAAATTACGTCCAGCCCTATTCGCGAACGACTTACGCAAACGACGTAAAATTTCAAAACTCGGCGCGGGAACGACGGCCATACTTAACATTAGCTACGCCTCATATAGCAGGGGTAACTATACGCCGGAAAAAGCCGAA
Source organism: Rana temporaria (assembly GCF_905171775.1). Classification (NCBI taxonomy): domain Eukaryota; kingdom Metazoa; phylum Chordata; class Amphibia; order Anura; family Ranidae; genus Rana; species Rana temporaria. The sequence goes on from NC_053490.1 coordinate 494,641,681, forward strand.
CGCAAACAACGTAAAAAAAAAGCGCCGGGCGGTCGTTCGTTTCTGAATCGACGTAAATAGTAATTTGCATATTCCTTGCGTAAACAAACGGAAGTGCCTTTAGACCCCTTTCACACTGAGGCACTTTGCAGGCGCTATAACACCAAAAATAGCACCTGCAAAGTGCCCTGAAAAAAACGCTTTTTTGACTCCAGTGTGAAAGCCCGAGGGCAGGGCGTTAAAAAATGTCCTGCAAGCAGCATCTTTAGAGCAGTAAAGGAGTGGTGTGTATACCGTTCCTCCACCGCTCTTGCCCATTGAAATTAATGGGCACCGCAGCAAGACCGTGGCAAAGCGCTGCAGTGGCGCTTTGCGGGTGGTTTTATCCCTCTTTCGGCCACTAGCGGGAGTTAAAAGTGCCCCGCTTGCAGCTGAATACCTCCGCAAACATGCCAGTAAACATGCAGCGTTGGCTTTACCGCCAACGCTGCCCATGCCCCCAACACCCCAGTGTGAAAGACCTTAGTTATACTTTAAGGCTAGTAAGTTTAGTCCTAGCTAGAACCTCCCCACTTCTTCCATTTTCTCATTCAGTGCTAGTACTTTACAGAGACAGGACTTACTGTGTTTCCCCGAAAATAAGCCCTACGCCGAATATAAGACCTATCGTGATTATTGGGGAAGGCTGCAATATAAGCCCTACCCCGAAAATAAGCCCTAGTAAAGTACATGAAAAAACGGTGGTCTGTTTTGTAGGACGATCGTACTGGTATGGAGTGCAGTGTGTCTCCCCTTTTGACTGTATTATAAAATACTTTATTAGCAGCCGCCGCTGTCCCGCCTGAGGTTTTCTTCTCTCCTCCTCGCTGACATCTGCGGCTCCTCCCTCTTCAGTGCATGGAGCGGGCTGACGTCAGTGGGGATCTCGGGTCTTCCCCCTTCTCTTCTCCTCCCAGCTGATGTCTGTGGCCCCTCCCTCTTCAGTGCACGGAGCGGGCTGACATCAGCAGGGATCTCAGCACGGAGAAGAGCAGATCAAGTAAACAACCAGGGGAGCTGTAAAAAGGTATTCTCTATGAGACATTTGCAATGGGAGACACACTGCACCTTATACCAGTGTGATCCTTTTTATAAAACGGATTACATCAATTTTAAAAGGACTTTAACCAAGATGTTTTTAAAACGATGTTGAAAATTTACTCCTGACCTGACAGGGGGAGGTGGGGAGAGAGAGAACACATGAACTTTTAAAAAAATGTTTTATTGTTTTATTCCAGGATTTTTAGAACATACTGTAGAGAGGGGTAAATAACAGCACAAGCACTGTGCTTTAAAGGAACAGGATTTTTTTTTTTTTATGGTTACATCTAAGATTGTCATTGTACATACCGTATATAATTAAGCCCTACCCCGAAAATAAGCCCTAGTGTGTTTTTTGTAGACAAAATCAATATAAGACCCGGTCTTATTTTTGGGGAAACACGGTAGGAAATTCATTGTCTTCTTCTATTTTAAAAGTCTGGAAAACATCCTCTGTACTGCAATTAGCTGAAGTAAAATTGTTTTGGATTCAACTTATGTGTCTTATTGAAGAGTTAAGCTGCTGGTGGATGGTGTAAAGTCAGCAGGTGAACATACTGTCTGGACAAACTAGTTCTCATGCCCCGTACACACGCTTGGGATTTCCGTCAGGAAAAAAGAGAGCTGGTTCTTATGCCACGTACACACGATCATTTTTCGGCATGAAAAAAACTATGTTTTTCGGCATGTAGAAAAAACATAGATTTTTCCAACTTCATCATTAAAACGACGTTGCCCACACACCATTGTTTTAAAAAAAATGCTCTAGCGAAGCGTGGTGACGTACAACACGTACGACAGCACTATAAAGGGGAAGTTCCATGCGGATGACGCCACCCTTGGGGCTGCTTTAGATGATTCCGTGTTAGTAAAAGACGATTCGCGCTTTTCAGTCTGTTACAGCGTGATGAATGTGCTTACTCCATTATGAACGGTAGTTTTACCAGAACGAGCGCTCCCATCTCATAACTTGCTTCTGAGCATGCGCAGGTTTTTAACGTCGTTTTAGCCCACACACGATCATTTTTTACTACCCGAAAAACGACATTGTTTAAAACGTCGTTAAAAAATGCAGCATGTTCGAAAAATTTTGGGTCGTTTTTCAGAACCCGAAAAATTATATGAAGCCCACACACGATCGTTTTAAATGACATTTTTTTAAAACGTTGTTTTTTACATGCCAAAAAATGATCGTGTGTACGCAGCATTAGAGCTTAGTCCCGTCGGAAAAACTGCGAGGGAGCACACACACGGCTGGGTTTCCCGGCCAAAAGCTCTCCTCTCAGTTTTCCCGTCGGAAAACCTGGTCGTGTGTACGGGGCATAAAGGAGGCATTTGAAACAGAACATTTACAGCATCACAGAAAAAAACATCACAGGAAGCTGCATTAGGACTTCACTGCCAGCATCAACAGGTATTTATTATATTTATGTATCACATTAAAAAAAAAACCTTAGAAGAAGAAAGATACCATGTTTTTTGCTAGGAATTTTCTTTAGTGCATTTACTAGTTGGCACTTTTCTATTTGTGAAAACAATCATCATAAATCTTAAAAATGTGACCGCAGCGCAGCAGTGCAGTGAAGACTTTTTTTCAATGCATGAAGTGTCAGATTGAAAAATTATGACTTTAAGAGTCAGTGGGATTTCAAATTACACCCTGTGGGTCTTTAAATTACACTTGCATACCTAGTGAACAGAGGATGGATCCATCATATTGAAAATGCCCAGTGATGATTACTGGGGTAAGGCAAAGAACAAAAGAAACATGTTCAGACACTACAAGATACTTGCTATTGCCTTTGCTGGCCAGGACCCTTTTTTATTTTGTGCCTCCCCGATGCTAGACTCACTTTATTGCCAAGAGATCGTCCTGCCGGACTATGATTAAATATTGGCAAATGCCATTCATTGATAGCGCTCTTATGGATCGCTGATTCCCAGAGTAGTGTTAGGGCTAGTTTACACTGGCTTCAAAACATGGCTTCGGACACTCTTTGTTAAAGCTCTCTGAACGCCAGTCAAAAGCCCCTGTCACTAAACAAAATGGTTAGCTTACAGTCCTGTTTATAACTTGCTTTTGCTTGGTGCTTTGGTGAGGCTTCGATGGGGCTTTGGTGGAGCTTCGATGAGCCTTTGGTGGGGCTTCGGTGGAGCTTCGATGAGCCTTCGGTGGGGCTTCGGTGGAGCTTCGCTGGGGCTTTGATGAGCCATTAGTGTGGCTTCGATGAGGCTTCAGTGGGGCTTTAATGAGCCTTTGGCGGGGCTACAATGAGGCTTTAGTGAGGCTTCAGTGGGGCTTGAAGCAGGGCTGTCTTAATGAGAGGGCACACCTGGGCACTGCCCAGGGGCCCCAGCTGCATGGGGGGCCCTGCACTTTCCCCAAAGAAGATGGTCCTTGAACCCACGCTGCCTTGAAATTGGGGGCCCAATGATGGCACTGAGAGTGAAAGGGGAGGAAGTCTGCCCCCTACCTTCTTAACCCCCCTGGCGGTATTCCAGAGTCTGACTCGGGGTTACATTTTTGTGCTGCGATCGGTAACCCCGAGTCAGACTCTGGCTCGCCTTGCTGAATCCACAGGCAGTGTTTACTTACCTTGTCCCTGGATCCAGCGATGCCACTGCGCTGTGTGAGCGAGCGGGACCTCGCTCGATTCACACAGTGCCTCTGTGTGCCGCCGATCTCCGTTCCCTGCGACGTTACGACACACGGGGGCGGAGAACGGCACCAAATTCAAAAAGGTAAACAAACACAATACATACAGTATACTGTAATCTTATAGATTACAGTACTGTATGTAAAAAAATACACACCCCCCTTGTCCCTAGTGGTCTGCCCAGTGCCCTACATGTACTTTTATATAATAAAAACTGTTCTTTCTGCCTGCAAACTGTAGATTGTCCATAGCAACCAAAAGTGTCCCTTTATGTCAAAAATGGTTTTAGAGCAGCTAGAAAACAGTGATAATAAATTATAATCACTTGCAGAATTGTGCGATAGCGATTTGTGGGGAAATTCGTCATAAAAAAATAAAAGTAATGACAGCGACAATTCTGCAACTGAGCACATTTTAGTGATTTTGAGTTGATTACATTATTGAATAATTTTTATTATAATTATATTATTATTTGTTATAATTATTTATTATATTATAATTTATCATTTTGTTTTTTTTTAAAAATCATACCCGGGATGCCTACTAGACTCTTGTTTGGTCAGATTTAAGTGAGTTATTCCTAAGAATTACAGGCCTACAGTATAAAACGCCAAATTTCCTTGCAAATAATGGTACCGCTTTCAGCACCTTTTTTCTGACATAATCATACCGCTAGGGAGGTTAATGTCTGTTTACCTGCACTGTCATTATTGTAGGAGTCCCAGAGCATTACTTTGCCCAGGGGCCCATGATGCTGAGGGGTAGATCAGAAATGAGGGGAAGCTCTGCTGATTTTATTATCCAATCATGTGCAAGCTAAAATGCTGTTTTTTATTTTCCTTGCATGTCACCCTCAGATCTACAGCGACTGCACTTCTAAGTGCACTTTAAGTGCAATTTCAAGTGCACTTTGCACTTGTAGTTTGCACTTGTAGTGCAAAGTGGATTTGCCTTTAGTAAATAACCCCCACTGATTGGTTACCTGGAAGTAGGTGCCTCTCTTTAATGCTAATAAATAAGTTATACCAGGACATAGAGTCACAGACAATGAACAGAATTTTCCCCGCCATAGTAGGACGCATCTATTATTTAAGGTTGACCGGGTGCCTGGTGATGTCATCGCTCACAGATGAACAGCGAGGACTGTTAGTCAATCTGTGCTTTTGATAATGAAAAATTGAAGCACACCTTGTACATAAGAAAAAGAGAGAGGTGGAAAAAGATGATATTCTTGCAGAATCCTAGCAACAGGGTCCCCGCAGGGAGAGGACGGGGATGATGTCAGCCTCGGAGAGATCTCTGACCCCAGCTTGTTGGTGCTGTTTTCAGACTCCTTAGACTTGGCAGAAAAATTCCCCATGGATTGTGGAAGGCAAGGACAATACAGCTGGTGACATGTTTGTTTTCCATCGCTTCTTCTTCCTAGACTGCTTTGTAATAAATAAATGATATAAGGTTTTTTTTGTTTTTTTTTGTCCTTTTGTTATTTGTTTTTGTTGAATTTTTGTAATTACTTAGGTTTTAGAGATCTGTGTGTATTGGAGAATGGGCATGTACAGTATATAATATATCAGATATTATTAGTATTAGTGTGATTAATGTTTTTGCTACTGTTGTTTAATTGGTGTCAGGTCTTGACTATAAAATATGCTTTGTTCTCCTACTGCTGGACCACCACTCCACCACTAATCCTTTCCTAAGAAAAAACTCACGAAACCCAAGATGAAGTTTAATGGACAAAGCAGCTTTTTATTAACAAAATAAAAAATAATATATCAACATATGAACCTATAAACATATGCAGCTAACGAACATCCAGAACAGTTAGACAAATAGGAGTCACAAGGTCCTTGTGGGCATCTACTTCTAGTACCTGCGTAACCATTACAAACTCAGAGACAAATAACTACTCGCAGATACAACCAACCATAATATTGGGAGCTGTACCAAGGACGGTCCCAACCATAATAATGGGAGCCGTACCGAAGACGGTCCCAACCATAATAATGGGAGCCGTACCGAAGACGGGTCCCAACCATAATAATTGGAGCCGTCCCGAAGACGGGTCCCAACCATATAAGGGGGAGCCGTACCGAAGATGGGTCCCAACCATAATAATGGGAGCCATACTGAAGACGGGACCCAACCATAATAATGGGAGCCGTACCGAGGACGGGCCCCAACCATAATAGTGGGAGCTGTACCGAAGACGGGTCCCAACCATAATAGTGGGAGCTGTACCGAAGGCGGATCCCAACCATAATAATGGGAGCCATACCGAAGACGGGACCCAACCATAATAATGGGAGCCGTACCGAGGATGGGCCCCAACCATAATAGTGGGAGCTTTACCGAAGACGGGTCCCAACCATAATAGTGGGAGCTGTACCGAAGACGGTCCCAACCATAATAATGGGAGCCGTACCAAATATGGTCCCAACCATAATAATGGGAGCCGTACCGAAGACGGTCCCAACCATAATAATGGGAGCCGTACTGAAGATGGGTCCCAACCATAATAATGGGAGCCATACCGAAGACGGGTCCCAACCATAATAATGGGGGCCGTAACGAAGACAGGTCCCAACTATAATAATAGGAGCTGTAACGAAGACGGCTCCCAACCATAATAATAGGAGCCGTACAAAAGACAGGTCCCAACCATAATAATGGGAGCTGTAACGAAGACGGGTCCCAACCATAATAATGGGAGCCGTACCGAAGACAGTCCCAACCATAATAATGGGAGCCGTAACGAAGACGGGTCCCAACCATAATAATGGGAGCCGTACCGAAGACGGGTCCCAACCATAATAATGGGAGCCATACCGAAGACGGGTCCCAACCATAATAATGGGAGCCGTACCGAAGACGGGTCCCAACCGTATAAATGGGAGCCGTACCAAAGACGGGTCCCAACCATAATAATGGGAGCCATACTGAAGACGGGTCCCAACCATAATAATGGGAGCCGTACCGAGGACGGGCCCCAACCATAATAGTGGGAGCTGTACCGAAGGTGGATCCCAACCATAATTATGAGCGTTGTACCGAAGACGGGTCCCAACCATAATAATGGGAGCTGTAACGAAGACGGCTCCCAACCATAATAATAGGAGCGGTACCAAAGACGGGTGCCAACCATAATAATGGGAGCTGTAACGAAGACGGGTCCCAACCATAGTAATGGGAGCCGTACCAAAGACGGTCCCAACCATAATAATGGGAGCCTTTCTGAAGACGGGTCCCAACCATAATAATGGGGGGCCGTACCGAAGACGTGTCCCAACTATAATAATGGGAGCTGTAACGAAGACGGCTCCCAACCATAATAATAGGAGCGGTACCAAAGACGGGTACCGACCATAATAATGGGAGCCATACCAAAGACGGGTCCCAACCATAATAATGGGAGTCGGCCGAGGTTGGATCCCTAGAAATGTACATATTTTTCCATAATTAAACCCATAGGGCCAGATTCAGATAGGTCAGCGGATCTTTAGATCCGCGTAACCTATCTGATTTACGTTACGCCGCCGCAAGTTTTTGAGGCAAGTGCTTCATTCAAAAAAAAATAAATACGTGGCAAAACTACTAAAACACAGATTCCCCAACAAAAAAAAATTGCCAAAATTTTATTCCACAAGAATAGCTAACCTGTTTTTTTTTTCACATGAAAATAAGAATACATTTTGTACATTTTTAAACTCTGTCCTTAAAATACAAATATAAAATAATGAGGTCTATTTATAAAAAAATCAGTTGTCCCAACGATTTGCATGTATATGCGTTCTGTGTGAGTTTGGAAAAAATGAATGTTCTTTAGGTTATTTTCTCTTCTAAACGAATGTTCTTTTGCTATAAGCGGTAGTAAAAGTACCATAATTTGGTTTACACTTTTTAAGTGAATTACCTGGCCGCTTAAAATGGGATTCCAAGAAAAAACAGCTTTGTACTAAATAATTGGATAAACCATGAATATAATAGAACATAATAGAAAAGAGCACTTGCTTCCAGCATCTGTCAATTTATACTACCGTAATATCCAGTGTTTCTATTTCAGATTTTACCTCTGGTGACACCTGCTGGTGATATTTAGTATTACAGCCTTTTTATTCAGGTACAATGGTCAATACAATGGTTGATGAGACTTCACCCATTGAGCTATATCGATCATTGTAAGGGCTTGTTTACACTTTCTGACAGCCAAATACCACACCACAACCACAAAGCGATCATTTGGTTGCTGTGTGGCCCCATTCATCTGAATAGGTCACATTTTGCCTGCCAAACATGACTGCAACATACTGTATGCATAACTATAGGACTGCCTTTGCTGCTCAAGAGCAGCAGTTGTGGAGGTCAAAATTCTGCTCAACTAACTATTTTACTGTCCCCCCCCCAACACAAGTGTAAACTAAGCCTAAATTGATAATGCTGCAAACAGTTCCAATTGTGTGACCTTTATGATATATAACCATAAAGAGTGGTGTAGCGCTACCCCGGAGGAGCTGCTGATTAGATTTGGGATTGGCGTGTTTAAGTTACCTCTATACTGTGTCTAGGGGTGAGTGATGGTAGTGCTGAGATCAATAACAGAATGTCCAGGACCGTTGGTTGACGTTTTTCAAATGCTTTATTTTCCTGGTCAAACACGACCAACATGTAAACTTGAGGTAGACAGGATAGGTTGGTGAAGGAAGAGCAACTTCACAGTATCAGGCTATGGATAGTAAAGGCAGTCCTGCCCCTTTTTGTAGTTGTAGTCGGTGGCAGAGACTTGCTACTCCCAGAAATTCTAAGTGGCGCCCTGGCTGCCAGGCCTGTGAGAGGGGTCTGTCCAGGGGCACTTTTACCCACTCCGGCTGGAGTGGCGACGCAGACGAGTCTGCGTCGCCACTCCAGCCGGAGTGGGTAAAAGTGCCCCTGGACAGACCCCTCTCACAGGCCTGGCAGCCAGGGCGCCACTTAGAATTTCTGGGAGTAGCAAGTCTCTGCCACCGACTTGGCTCTAATTAAATTGAGATGTTAGATGAGGCCTCTGCCACAGGCCTAGTGCTGAAATTGTGAACGGTAGAGCGAATCCTCCCAGTATGTCTCTTGGGGTCACCGACTGACAGTTTAAATGTAACCTGTCAGTGTCCGGTCACCCAGATCCCCGATGGTTCGTTACAGCCCTGTTGGATCACATGCCTCCGGGTTCTCCTCAGACCGATCCCCCACCGAACAGCACCCAGCTTGGGATCTTCTCAATAGAAGTGGGGACCCAGTAAGTCACAGGGGCCCCGCTGTAGTATTAGTTGCTCCGGACTATGAGAGCCCAGAGTCAGGAACTCTGCGTAGCACGCGACCACGGCCAGGTAGGCCATATCGCCGGGGCCCGTGATGTGCGCACACCCTAAAGGTGGGTGCCGCACCTGGAACCAGGAACCCGCGAAGAACCCCGAACAACGGCCTCCGCCACAGAAATACCCCTCCCCAGCATGCTCCACAAGGGAAAACTCCTCTAATTGGCTGCTGGGAAGAAGCGGCTCCGCCTGGACCCCTCTGGTGCCACCTGCCGCTAAGAGATGAGACTGCATCCCTGGAGTACAGACTGACCCACAGGATAATCCAGATTTGGCAATGTGGTTGATTTACTAAAGTCAAAAGGCTGTTCACAGTGCAAGGAAATTTCCCCAGAGCTCAGTGAAAGTGGCTATTTTACACTTTGCAAAGAATACCCAATCAGGTGCAAGGAAAGTAAAAAAAAAACTAGTTCTGATTGAACATGATTTAATGGTGGAAGTGAGCAGGACTTCGCCTAATATACAGTGTATAAGCCAGCCCTCAAAATTTAATTTGCCTGCTCGCATTTTGCGAGTAAATTTTGAGGGCTGGCGAGTGTGGGCTGCTTGGGAGTCGCGGTGTTCAAACCGCAGGGAACATTACAGCTTTCAATTCAATAGCTGTGTTCCCGCAGCCCCTCCCCTCTTGTCCGGGAAACTTTGATAGACAGAACACTTATCCCAGGATTGGATGGGTGATCTGTCTATCAAAGTTTCCCGGACAAGAGGGGAGGGGCTGTATAAGATGTGCGCTGCGGGGAACACAGCTATTGAATTGAAAGCTGTAATGTTCCCCGCAGTTTGAACCATTCGGCGGCAGCTCCTCCTCTCCTACCCAGCACAGGTAGGAAGCAGGGGGGGGAGAAACTCTGGCTGCAATGTGTGTGGGGGGGGAGGAACTCTGGCTGCAATGTGTGTGGGGGGGGAGGAACTCTGGCTGCAATGTGTGGGGGGGGAGGAACTCTGGCTGCAATGTGTGTGTGTGTGTGGGGGGGGAATTCTGGCTGCAATGTGTGGGTGGGGGGGAGGAACTCTGGCTGCAATGTGTGGGTGGGGGGAGGAACTCTGGCTGCAATGTGTGGGGGGAGGAACTATGGCTGCAATGTGTGGGGGGAGACTCTGGCTGCAATGTGTGGGGACGACGACTCTGGCTGCAATGTTGGTGAAGGGACTCTGGCTGCAATGTGGGTGAGGGGACTCTGGCTGCAATTTGGGTGAGGGGACTCTGGCTGCAATGTGGGTAAGGGGACTCTGGCTGCAGTGTGGGTGAGGGGACTCTGGCTGCAATGTGGGTGAGGGGACTCTGGCTGCAATGTGGGTGAGGGGACTCTGGCTGCAATGTGGGTGAGGGGACTCTGGCTGCAATGTGGGTGAGGGGACTCTGGCTGCAATGTGGGTGAGGGGACTCTGGCTGCAATGTGGGTGAGGGGACTCTGGCTGCAATGTGGGTGAGGGGACTCTGGCTGCAATGTGGGTGAGGGGGCTCTGGTTGCAATGTGGGTGAGGGGACTCTGGCTGCAATGTGGGTGAGGGGACTCTGGCTGCAATGTGGGTGAGGGTACTCTGGCTGCAATTGTGAGGGGACTCTGGCTATAATTGTGAGGGGACTCTGGCTATAATTGTGAGGGGACTCTGGCTACAATTGTGAGGGGACTCTGGCTGGAAAATGGGGACATTTTGCTGTATTGGTAGACATGGGCAGGCTGCATTTTTGGGCATGGATAAAGTTGTTGTTAATATTTATTTTTATAACTTAATTCTACATAAAACATTTAAGTGTAATTTCATGAGATTTATGAGGGCGTGTCTAGGGGCGGGATTAGGGGCGGGACATGGTAGGGGTTGGGCGGGGCAACTGGTGGTGAGTATGCCTTGAGGCCTGGCTAGTAGCTCAGGACTTGAAATTTTGAGCCCTGGTATAAGCTATAGGGAAAATTCCCTTGCAAAGTGCAACTACCATTGCAAAGTGAAACGTCTATTTATCTTTAGTAAATTACCCCTACTGGAGAAGGAAGGGGCAATCATTTGGCTAACAATCAACACATCTGGTTGGAACTGTTGAGGATCGCTCTCTTCCAGACTCACCAAGAAATAAAAAAGTCCGAAATGAGATTGAACTTGCTAGTAAAAGCAAAAATATCAGTTTTGGGTGTTGATGGCCTTTTTTTTAGAGAAAGAAAACAATAAAGCGTTCTTTTCTTTACAGAATATTCCATATAATTGCTTTATGTTAGACTTTGATTTAACTGAAGGAACCCCCAAGCTGAGCTTAGCTTGCAGCAGCACAGTCATGGAGAAGCTCTAATTATAATTATGTTGAGCTTAGGTTTTGTTGATATTGTTCTTAGCTGGAAGATCAGTAGATGAAAGTGCTTTTTCAGCACACATGATGTCAGCACGATGCACCCAGCTGAGCATTATATTCCTGTAATAACGGACTGGAAGACAGAACCTCATTAAGAAGCAGTGGTGTGTTTTTCTGCTTTGGGACCCTACAACATGGAAATTCTTCTATTTTATCCACACTATATCCCCAGGCAGGAGAAAAACATGCTAGTAAGCTTATATTGCATAGATTCATTTGCACTTTGTATTTCTCTTTTTGGGCCTTCAGGTTGACAATTTGGCATTTCCAGCTTTCTGTGTGAATATTGGGAAGAAATACAGTTATAATGCATTGCATCTTGTGTAGTGGCTGGCTTCTTGTCCTAGTGACAAAAAAACGGTTCCTAATAAAAGTCTAAAACTTCATGGAGCAATTTATTTTCTACTTTTCTCTTTACTTATTTTACTAATTTGTTTAAGAAGGTTTCCACTTTCACAGAAAAAAAATCACTGAGTGGTAGAACTTACAACACCCTATCTCTGAACCTAGATAAAGCTTTGGGTTCCTGCTCAGGCCTCTGTAGTTCTGTCTGGTAGATTCCGCTGTGCGTGAAGGACGGGTGAGAGTCGACTCCCCATCAAGAGAATGCCTTGATTGCCTCGCACCATACAAAGCTGTTATATAAGTGATTGTAGTATCACACAGCTCTGTCTAAACCACATCCCCAACATGTTTTGCTCTGCCCCAGGGGCTTATTCATGGAGGTTCATGAGTAAGCCCCGGGGGTGGGACGAAACCTGTCAGGGGAATGGCTTAGGCAGAGCTTGCTGGGGCTGCTATCAATTGATGGTTGTGTATGGTGTGTGGCGATCAGGGCATTCTTTTGATCTCAACACCCCATCTCTGTTTCGCTGGCATAACCAATCAGCTCCGAGGATACAAGCACTCAGCTAGGCTTACTAAAACCAAGAAATCTTGTGAGCTACCCAAAATCTGTAAATATTTAACACCTCCTATCAGGGCAGCTGCTAGCACTGATGACATTCCATACGACCGTGCAAATGCAATATTTATAGGAGAAATGCTGCGCTATCTGGATGTTAGCATAAGTGCCTTGATGTAATGACACTAAATAAAAAATGTGTTGACGTGCAAAGTTTTTTTTTACCATAGAGTGTGTGATCACACCATCACAAACCTTATAATCCACATATGTGTTGAAATGTATAAAGTGCCTCCATGCTGGTAAAATAAATCTATAAAGTGCTTTTGTGCAAACTCCAAAAAGTTCATACATGTCGATACAGGGATAAATCGTATCTTCCTCAGGGGGATAAATCATATCTTCCCAATCCCCCTGAGGAAGATACGATTTATCCCCGTATCGACACATGTTGTGGAGGGGACAGGACAAAGCAGGAGACAGCTGATCTGTTTCAGAACTGAGAGACAGACTATTTGGGCTTTTTGGCATTTTGTTTTCTATAGAGTGGTCCACTGAAGCAGGGCTGGACTGGGACAAAAATTTGGCCCTGGACTTCATCCAGACTGGCCCACTTTGACAGGTCTCTCCCACAGCGGCCGGTCAACTCCCGCCCCCCCCCCCCCGGCCACCCAAGCCCCCTCTCCCCCTTCACTAGCCACTAGCCGTTTTACTTTATTACAGTAGAACGGCTGGTACTGGTACTCTTATAGGCAGTACCAGTGGGGAAGCTAGACATTATTTCTCCCGGGGCAAAGAATCAGTTTGGTGCCACCCCCTTATGGGACAAGATTAGTCAGAAGTGAGAAACTCCCAGGCTGCTGTCAATGAAGCCGGCCCACTGAGCCATCGGCCCACCGGGAAACTCCCTGTAGTCCCAATGGCCAGTCCATCGCTGCACTGAAGCACCCAGCAAATGTGAGGTTGTGGTTATGGTTTATTAATATATATATTTTTTTTAAATGGTATCACACTATCAAGTCCTTTTATGTTTTGCACGAGTGTGGAATCAGCAGGACTGAGCAACTCAGGACTCCATTACTGACACTGAACTCAGAGGTGGTTCACAAGCGTGTTCTGACTGAAATTAATTGTAAGGTCACACGCTCTAGAGTGAGCGTACACTAGTGGGAGCACCTGAGTGAACACAAGTTTTATCACCAGTACAAGCTGTGAATAATTTTGGAATGGACTTCAATATTTAATGATGTTACTATTTATATTAAATTTTGACACTTATTGTGTGTGCACTCAGCACTTTTGATCACTGGATTACTTTAAACATATTTTGTTTTGCATGTATTTGGATCATTATATTTTATACATATTGGCCCGGATTCACAAAGCACTTACGTCGACGTATCTCGAGATACGCCGCGTAAGTGTAAATATGCGCCGTCGTATCTATGCGCCGTGCCCACAAAACTAGATACGCCTGAAAATAGGCTTCATCCGACCGACGTAACTTTCCTACGCCGGCGTATCGTGGGCGAATATTTATGCTGGCCGCAAGGGGCGCTCCCATTGATTTTGTATGCACATATGCAAATGAAGGAGATACGCCCATTCACGAACGTACTTGCGCCCGGCGCATAATATACGCGGTTTGCGTAAGTCGTACGTCCGGCGTAAAGTTATTCCCCATATAGGAGGCGCAACTCATGCAAAGGTATGGACCAGGGAACAGAGCCGTCGTATTTTATGTCGTTTACATAGTATGTGAATATGGCTAGGTGTAGGTTACGTTCACGTCGTAGGCGTCGTATTCGTATCTTAGGGAGTAGTTCCGAAGTGATTGTGAGCATGCGCACTGGGACACGTCCACGGGAAGGCGCATGCGCCGTTCGTTTTAAGTACTTGTATGGCACTCGGCCCATCATTTGCATGGGGTCACGCCTCATTAGCATGGCTCTTCCTTGGATGTCATGTCCTACCTTCTCAATCCCTGTGATTGGTCATTGCAGGTTATGTTGCACAGTCATGATCTGGATTTAGAGGCCCATGGAAAGGCTTGTTTTTTAGGTGTTGTCCCTGTTAATGTCTATTATTTCCAAAAATAGCCCAAAACGCATTAAAATACCTTTGTGTTTATATGCCAAAATTAGCTTGTGTCATGAACAGTGCCAATGCTTTAATGGCATTTTGTGCACCCTAATGCACATTTAGACTTTCTTAAATGGATTGCCTATGTGCAGAAACACTTCCCTGTAAAAGGAAGAACCATCATTCCCACAGCTCATCCTGTAGATTGGCTGCATTAAACTCAACAGGACAAAAAAGTGGCACCTAAATGACCACAGAAGGAGGCAGGGCTTGTGCTGGGCCATTATTCCTTATGGCCGCCTTCACAGAAAGGACAGTAGAGGGGTGGTGAAAACAGGCCCCCTGACTGTTCACTGGAAAGTTAACATTGCTGATGGACATGTTTATATCAACTGGCACCTTTAGCAGGCCACACAACTCACCCCAGTCAGGTCAACTGTGGTCCGGGTTGCTGTTAGAAATCAAATGCATTGTACAGCCTACCTAACAGGGCCTCCTTTGACTCCGCCCTCAACCTCACCCCTGGCCCTGCCTAGAAACAAAATGCAGCTTTGTCTTCAAGTGATATATAATAATATAGTATACATATTTAAATACCAATGTCCTCAAATGTGAAAAATATTTCAGGCCAAAATGTATTTGAAGAGATTCAGTATATACATGAAAGTCCTATATTGATACCAACGAGTATGATTTAAAAACCCATAGAACCAAAGTCAACAAAGTATGAATATTAATATTTTATTAATATTTGATATTCATACTTTGTTGCTAAGCTGGCCATAGATGATAGAGAAATCCATTTGTTTTCCCTATCTGTCAAACAGGGACTGCCACACATGAATCGAAATTTGACTGGTTTCTGCTGAATTGGCCTATGTGTCCATGTACCCATAGGCCCGGATTCACATACCTTGGCGCATAGTTATGCCGGCGTAGCGTATCGAATATACGCTACGCCGACGTAGCGCAGAGCAGCGAGCACAGTATTCACAAAGCACTTGCTCCCTAATCTATGCTGGGTTCCCTCGGCGTTACACGTCGTAAGTGGCAGTGTGCGTGAGCTATGCTAATGAGGCGTGACCCCATGTAAATGATGGGCCGAGCGCCATCAAGATACGAATAACAAACGGCGCGTGCGCCGTCCCATGGACGCTTCCCAGTGCGCATGCTCAGAATCACGTCGAAACAACAACGTTGAATCACTGCCTACGACTTGAACGTAACCTACGACTAGCCCTATTCACGTACTACGTAAACGATGTAAAAAACGACGGATGTGTTCCCTGGTGCAGCCATTTGCATTGATGCTGCTGACTTACACCTGCTTTATGAGGCTTAACTTTACGCCGGACGTACGACTTACATAAACCGCGTATATTAATACGTTCGTGAATCGGCGTATCTCACTCATTTGCATATTTGAATCGTAAATCAATGGGAGCGCCCCTTGCGGCCAGCGTAAATATGCGCCCACGATACGACGGCGTAGGAAACTTACGTCGGTCGGATGAAGCTTATTTTCAGGCGTATCTTGCTTTCAGAGTCAGGCGCATAGATACGACGGCGCATATGTGCACTTACGTGGCGTATCTCGAGATACGTCGGCGTAAGTGCTACGTGAATCCGGGCCATAGACTTTAAGCAGAGTTTAGTATTTGCCGTGTTTAGGTGAGGTTAAACCTCCCTCTCCTGAACACAGAAGAATCACATTCAGGATAGGAACACTTTGGCCGCCGGCCGTGGGAAAACTCAAAACATGGCAAAAACTAGGCGCTTTTTTGACGCATTTTCTGTTTTCAGGGTAGGCTAGTATACATGTAGTAATGTGGTATAGCTTAGCAGGTCTGAGCCAGGAGCATCTGACAATGCAGTAGAGGCTCCTAGTACATGCTATTGATTACTATTAAAAAGAAAAAAACAGTGCAGCGCTAGTGAGTGATATTGTGCTCATATAAATTAATAATAAACAAAAAAAGTCATTCTGGAATAAACTGAAAATTTAGCCAGAATAGGAAAAAACATAAAAATGCAGATGGATATATGAAGAAAAAGTCTTAAAAAGCCACGAAACAAAGTTCATATGACTCTATCCAGTAATTTTCCTTGTGAAAGAGAAGTGGATTGTGCAGACAATGTGAAAGACTCTTGATTGATGTGAGGTAAGCTGTCACCAATACACCCGTGAGGAAGGATAAGATTGCCTGCTTACCAGATGAAAAGACTGTTTTGCATCAGTCTAATAGGGCCTGTGGGAAGTCTGGTCTCCCAATACCTTAGCCGTCAAGATATAGGGGTTAAATTTCTCCAGTTTCTTCTAGATAAGAAACAAGATAAAATAAAATCCCTGAATGAAGAAATTGGGGGAATAAAAACTAAACTCAATCTATTCAAGGATCAGGATTTATATATATCCAAATCTGATCAACTGAGAGAAATTATAGAGAAGGAAGGTTTGGACCAAAAAAATAAGAAAAAGAAGAAATTTAACCGCGATCTGTCAGATTATTCTAACAAGGTGGTCTTTAAATGGCAGACCAATTTGGAGAATGCAGAAATCAATAAAGTTGAAAGTGGAGCCTCTTCCCGGCAACCTGCTTCCTCTATTGATAACCGACCCCCTCCCCGTGGACCAACACAGGGCCCAATAAATAACAAAAATCAGACGACTGGTAATGCTCCTTTTTCATCCAAACCTCCTAAACTAACCAAAAAGGGTTATCCACAGGGCCCTCCTCAAGGGGCTCGCCCTAAGGGACCTCCTACAGGGAGAGATCCTAACTTTAGAGACAATGTTCATAATGGCTACTATGTCCCTAGAGAATCTCAGCCACATCTGAATTCTTCAGAACAGAGGGGAGAAGTTAGAGGCACCTGGCATTTTAGACCTCATCCCTATAATTCCACCAATTCAGTTAATGATTCCAGAGACTATCATACAGATCCACGGGATCGCTGGAACCTCAAACCAGCAATACAGGGATATAGGGATCAAAGAGCTGAAGGAAGCCCGCTTTGCTGCGCTCTCCAACCATCAATTGGATACATATGAAGATAATTATGTTATTACTCAGCATCCGGAATATCAAAATAGCCTCCCAGTTCAGAGAGACTACTATATTGAATCTCCACGGGAGTATGGGATTACTAGTCCTCCTCGTTTTTTTCCCATGACACGGAGTCAGAGCAAAAAGGAGTACGACGACAGAGAGGCATCAGAGGGGGGAGGCGAATTCGGGCCAAAGAGAGGAAAACCACGGACCTAGCTGGTATTTTCAATCTTAGCTCAGCCTCATTAACAGTCGGCGAGCAAAATGTTTTGAGTCACGGTCTTAAATATGCCCCCCCACATCAACTCAATAAATTTGAGACCTTTATTGATGTTAACAAATTCATCCGCAAGATGAATATTAAAAGACATTTCATTTTAAATCCAATTGGAAATGGCACTCAGGTTATCCATAGGATTCCCCCATCTTCTATTCGACGATCTGGAGTCAATTCAGACGACGTTCCACCTACCATTTGTGCTCCTATTCAACATAGCAATCTGAGGAATGCATCACTATTCAATCCACCAGGCTTTGTTGCTCCTGCGATACAAGTATTTAAAGAACTGGTTACAAAAGATCTTCTGTCTCTTAAAATTACTAAACCTAGAGGTGTTTTCCCTATTCAGACTAACATCAAGAAGATCTGTCAGCGGAATGAGATAGTAATTAGACCTGCAGACAAAGGGGGGGGGGATTGTCATTTTAGACAAGTCCCAGTATGTTGAAGAAATGAATCGACAATTGTCTGATAGTTCAACATACACCCCCCTACCTTCGAATCCTACAGTAAAATATAGGAAGTTGTTATCCAATCTTGTGGATCAAGGCCTACATAAGGGGATTCTTAACAAAAAAGAACATGCCCATCTCATACCCATCACACCGCGAGTACCGGTGATATACTATTTACCTAAACTTCATAAAAGTTTAGTTAAACCCCCTGGCCGTCCAATTATAAGCGGAATAGATTCCGTCACGGCCAGGATAGGTAAATATGTAGATAGTTTTTTACAACCCTTAGTGAAATCGACTCCTGCTTTCCTTAGAGACACCACTGAAGTCTTGAATCTATTAAAAGAGGTCCAATGGAAGGATGGCTATATCCTTGCCACTGCTGATGTGGCTTCTTTATACACGGTTATCTCACATCAACATGGTCTGCAGGCAGTGGACTTTTACCTCCAGCAAGAATCTGATATACCACCCTTACAGAAGGAGTTTATTTTGGAGTTGTTAAGATTTGCAACTACACATAACTATTTTTGGTTCGGTGGTACCTTTTTTCTTCAGATCTGTGGCGTGGCGATGGGGGCTAAATTCGCCCCCAGCCTAGCCAATTTATTTATGGCTCATTGGGAACGAGAAGCTATTGATGATCAACCACCCTCACAATTACGACTTTGGAAACGCTATATAGATGACGTGTTAGTCATATGGGAGGGAGACACAACATCACTTGAGGAATTCTTTTTTAAATTAAATTCCAATACGAGGGGTATTTCTCTTCAATATGATATTAGCACCTCCCACATCCATTTTTTGGATCTAAACATTTATGTAAAAGAAGATAAACTGATTACCAACACGTTCTTCAAAGAGACAGATAGGAACGCTTTTATTCCTGTCACAAGCTGTCATCATAGCTCATGGTTAGCCGCAGTACCTAAAGGTCAATTTCAACGCATAAGGAGGAACTGCACTGATATTTATTAATTTTTTTATTCCAATTTTAATTATCATAATCATTATCAAAATTTAAATTAATTTATAGATCTTCTCTAATTAAATATAGATGATTTTTATGATATAGATCTTTTCTAATTAAATATAGATTGATTTTTATGATTATGCAAATTTATGATACAATCTTTTTGCATATATTGTTAACCTCCGATCTTATTTTCATTATTCGATGCTCCGCTACCAGTTATTAAACACCCCCGCGTTCTGTACTAATATAATACGTTATGTACAACATGATTAGAACACTTTTCCATTTCTCGCTACTCAATTATTTTGCCCTCAGTCACTATGAGGACTCTCCCCGAGTTTTCCAGTATCAAACATGGAACCCGTGGGTATTTAAACACCTAGCGCGCTGACGTCAACATCCGGCTTACTCCCCCGTTGAAGTCCATTAGCGACGAAACGATCGTAGGGTGCCGTGACGTCATCGCGTTCCGTCCTGAACGCCGGCTGTGTTTTCCTGACCGAGTAGCGAGAAGCATCGGAACAAGAGATCGGAGACGTTTTGCTATCCATGCTGTATTTATATTGCCTAATTGTAAGTGCAATTTTTATTAAACCCTCTTCTATTTTTAAACGTTATACGCTATGAGAGGTCCTTCTTCTCTTTTTTTTGGTTTATGACTCTTCGGATTGTATGCTGAGCTATACCGTGGTTATCTTGACGGCTAAGGTATTGGGAGACCAGACTTCCCACAGGCCCTATTAGACTGATGCAAAACAGTCTTTTCATCTGGTAAGCAGGCAATCTTATCCTTCCTCACGGGTGTATTGGTGACAGCTTACCTCACATCAATCAAGAGTCTTTCACATTGTCTGCACAATCCACTTCTCTTTCACAAGGAAAATTACTGGATAGAGTCATATGAACTTTGTTTCGTGGCTTTTTAAGACTTTTTCTTCATATATCCATCTGCATTTTTATGTTTTTTCCTATTCTGGCTAAATTTTCAGTTTATTCCAGAATGACTTTTTTTGTTTATTATTAATTTATATGAGCACAATATCACTCACTAGCGCTGCACTGTTTTTTTCTTTTTTATGTTACCAAGTTGTTGTACACAATTTAGTGCTAGCAGCTATTTACATTTATAATTCAATATTTAATTTAGCGCAGCGTCAACCTTTTGGTTTTTGTTTATTTCTATTGATTACTATTAGGTAGATTCAGGTACAAGAGCCTACAGTTACTGCGGCGTAGCTTAGCGTGTTTAGGCTACGCCGCCGTAAGTTAGCGAGGCAAGTACATGATTCACAATGTACTTGCCTGCTAAGTTCCGACGGCGTAGCCTAAATCGGCGGGCGTAAGGGCGCCTAATTCAAATGTGTTGGAGGGGGGCGTGTTTTATGTTAATGAGGCTTGACCTCACGGTTTTTACGTTTTTCTTTTACTGCGCATGCGCCGGGCGCCTACATTTCCCAGTGTGCATTGCGGCTAAGTACGCCGCACGGGCCTATTGATTTAGACGTGGACGTAAATCCCGATTCGCGGACGACTTACGCAAACTACGTACAAAATTCGAATCTTGCGGCGGGAACGGCGGCCATACGTTAACATTGTTATTCCACTAGGGCCTAGCTCTAACTTTACGCGGCCTATCTCTTACGTAAACGGCGTAAAAGTACTGCGCCGGCCGGGCGTACGTTCGTGAATCAGCGTATCAACTCATTTACATATTCTATGCCGACCGCAATGGAAGCGGCCATCCGAAATATTGTAATCTAAGATAGGACGGCGCAAGCCGTTCTATCTTAGATATGTTTAAGCGTATCTCTGTTTGAGCATACGCTTAAACATAAGTCGGCGTAGATTCTGAGTTAGGTCAGCTTATCTACTGAACAGGATCAGCCACAGGCATCTTACTTACCAGGCTACAGGTAATATCGCTCCTATATAAGCAGGTAGAAAGGTTAATTTTTTATATTTAGAGATATCAACAGTTCAGTATTCCTGAATTATATATATATATATATATATATATATATATATATATATATATATATATGCCAGGTACCTTCTCCAGGCAAAGGGTGAATGTTCTGCTGGTTTTCTTTGCTCAGTGCAGCTGTGTTTGCTTTGCCCTTCCTAATCCTGGTAAGTTAATTAGCTTCCACCCAAACCTAGACCAGCTGTATATGCGTGCTCATATATGACCATGCATGGCAGAGATATTAAATTGTGCTTTCCACTGGGGTGAGAGGCTTGACTGAACTATATCTGGTTGTACCAGAGTACTCTACAGTTAATTCAGTTCAGCATTTAAAGAATGCTTAATACGTTTTATGTCTGAAATATGGTGAGACTTGTACACAGAACCCGCTGGGTTGAACGAAAAAAGAATGGCAGATCAGGTCAAAGCCGCTGTACTAACAATCCAATGCTAGTACAGCGATCTCCCTTGCTGAGATATTGTGTTCTGACAGGGGACGGCCCCTGCCAGAACATTTCGGTCAATGGCTGAGAGCGCTGATCAGAAGCAGGTCGGCAGACCTTTTTCAGTCATGCTCCTTCTACACAAGCCGGCCGAACAGCTGGCTTCTGTTGGACTGGCTACAGCACACACGGGTCAAATGTCGGCCGATTTCTATTGAACCGGCCATTGCTGCCACAACATTCGGCCTATGTGTACTAGGCTTTAAAGGAGAAGTATACATATTCCATGCTTCAGCATCTGTCCCACATTGGCTCTAAAAGCGAGAACATGACCGCTGATCACCCAATTTTCTGCATGGCTACTTGAACAAAAGTCACTTGAAAAATGTTGTTGAGCCTGGTGGTACAGAGCCCCCCATGGAACATATTTCAGTCTGCGTTTGGCCAGCTTTAGGGAAGACACAAAAACAAAAAAGGCTTTTCTTTTATTGCCATTTTGATATTTAACCACTTCCATACCGGGCCTATTTTAGCACTTCTCTCCAACATGCAAAAATCATATTTTTTTTGCTAAAAAAATGACTCAGAACCCCCAAACACTATATATGTTTTTTTAGTAGATACCCTAAGAAATAAAATGGCGGTCATTGCAACTTTTTATCTCGCACGGTATTTGCGCAAACATTTTTTGGGGAAAAAAAACGGTTTCATGAATTAAAAAATAAAAAAACAGTAAAGTTAGACCAATTTTTTTGTATAATGTGAAAGATGAAGTTACGCCGAGTAAATAGATACCTAACATGTCACACTTTAAAATTGCGCACGCTCATGGAATGGCGCCAAACTTTAGTACTTAAAAATCTCCATAGGCATCGCTTATTTTTTTTTACAGGTTACCAGTTTAGAGTTATAGTGCTTGCTGGCGCTTTAACGCACGCGGCGATACCTCACATGTGTGGTTTGAACGGTGTTTACATATGTGGGCGGGACGTAAGTGTGTGTTCTCTTCTGAGCGTGAGCTACTGGGGATAGGGGCGTATACATCTTTTTTTTATTATTTTGTTTTTTATTTTACTTAATTTATTTTATTTTTACACTTTTTTTTTATTTATTTATTTTGATCACTTTTATTCCTATTACAAGGAATGTAAACATCCCTTGTAATAGGAATGGTTCGTGACAGGTACTCTTTATGGAGAGATGCAGGGTCAATAAGACCCCACATCTCTCCTCCAGGCTGGAAAGCATGAGATTGTGAAAAAAAAATCACGGATCTCATGCTTTCAGCCGCGATTGCGGCTTTGTTTACATTCCGGTACCCGGCTGTGACGTCATAACATCGCGCCCGGGCCTCCAACGATCATAGAGATGACTGGTGACCATCTGGTCATCTCTATGCCTCCCATCCGGCGCTGGCATATCGTTTCTCCAGGTCTCTGATGGCACTGGAGAGCCCGGAGAAACACCAGATGGTGGCGGGAGGGGGGGGGACGTCCCCTCCCGTCGCCTATAAGAATGATCAAGCGGCGGAACCGCTGCTATGATCAGTCTTATGGTGCACAGAATCGCCGGCTGAAGAGATGGATATCTGAATAATGCCGGTAGCTGCAGGCATCTTTCAGATATCCCCACTGAAAGTCCAGGACGTCATATGACGTCCTTGGGCGGGAAGTGGTTAAATATTGCATCTTCGTACTACATAGCGAAGAGAGCATGTTTTGAGGCACACAAAGACACTATGAAAAGGTAATATGAAATTAGCCTCTTGCCAACCATCTCCTTTGTGGTCACCGATTTTGGCTGTTTTCAGCGATCATGGGCTCCCTGGAGGAACTTCAAAGCCTAGGAACTACCACAGGTGGTGGCAAGATGAGAAGAGTATCCCTTGGCAGCAATGTAAAAGTGGTCAGGTGGCTGTAGAGCCGCTCTGATCACTTTTAGTAAACAGCTGATTGTTAGCTGTAAAAAAAAAACAGTTCAGCTATGCAGCTACAGCAATGCTCCCGGTATGACCACTTGACGATTGGATGTTTTATATGTATGGTGATCAGCAAGTGTTTACCGTAATTAGCGATAGTAGATTGGAAGAGGATCCAAAGAGGAAGAGGAATCTGCTGATCATGTGGGTGACCTAAAGACATCTGAAGAAGGAAAGTGTAAAAAAAACACAGGTAGGTCTCCATGAGAACAGGAGCACAGAGTTGGGTTTTAATGACGAGTAGAGGTCAAATAATTCTATAAAATCATCTAAGATAACTTTTTATTTCTGTGTCCACCAGATTTTATCTTCTCAGTGATCTTTGTTTTGGTATGTTGGTATTTGAATAAAATACATTAATATCGTGGTATTTGCATTTTGAATGAAATACAGCAAGAAAAACAATCCTGCGCAATTAGAACAACCCATAAAATTGTGAAATTTTGTGGAAAATTGCAGCAGGATAAATGTCAGGTAGCTTGTGTGGCATTTGCAATCAAAGCATTTCCAATGAGTAATATTTCAGACATGGAGCTCTGTGTAACTTCTTCACAATAATAAAGGAGCGTATGCATCTCTCGAAATATCCATTGTTCTACATAGAATACTTAAAGCAAAGGTCAATATGGTGTATAAAATCTTCTTCATTTACATAACTACCGTACTTTTCCAGACTTACATGATGAAACTCGTATTAAAAGTGTAATTTCACCACTGAGTACTTTTTCGGGAATAAATTGCAATCATCACCCATAGAACTGTTTATCTTGTTTGGACTTTTTCTTTTTTCCATCTAAAATTACTGTCATTTGGGATTCTAACTGCAGTCTTGAAGTATAACTGAAGGCAAAACCTTTTTTTAAACTTTTAGATAGAGTAGAGAGGGATGAAAACACTAGTCTAGTTGATCTTTATCACCAAAAATGAAAGTTAACCACTTAAGACCTGGACCATTACGCAGGTAAAGGACCTGGCCAGTTTTTGCGAATCGGCACTGCGTCGCTTTAACTGACAATTGCGCGGTCGTGCGATGTGGCTCCCAAACAAAATTGACGTCCTTTTCTTCCCACAAATAGAGCTTTCTTTTGGTGGTATTTGATCACCTCTGCGGTTTTTATTTTTTGCGCTATAAACAAAAATAGAGCGACAATTTTGAAAAAAAATACAATATTTTTTACTTTTTGCTATAATAAATACCCCCCAAAAAAGATATAAAAAAACGTTTTTTTTTCTCCATTTAGGCCGATACGTATTCTTGTACATATTTTTGGTAAAAAAAATCAAATTGCAATAAGCGTTTATGGTTTGTGCAAAATTTATAGCTTTAACAAATAGGGGATAGTTTTATTGCATTTTTATTAATATTTTTTTTTACTACTAATGGCAGCGATCAGCATTTTTTTTCATGACTGCGGCATTATGGCGGACACATCGGACAATTTTGACACATTTTTGGGACCATTGTCATTTTCACAGCAAAAAATGCTATAAAAATGCATTGTTTACTGTGAAAATGACAATTGCAGTTTGGGAGTTAAGCACTAGGGGGCGCTGAAGGGGTTAAGTGTGACCTCTTATGTGTTTCTAACTGTAGGGGGGCGGGGCTGGACGTGTGACGTCATTGATCGCCTTTCCCTATATCAGGGAACAGACGATCAATGACAGCGCCACAGTGAAGAACGAGGAAGCTTTGTTTACACACAGCTCTCCCCGTTCTTCAGCTCCGGGGACCGATCGCGGGACTCCGACGGCGATCGGGTCCGCGGGTTCCGCGGTCACAGAGCTTCAGACCGGGTCGCGACCCACAGCTGGGCACTTAAAGAGGAAGTACAGGTACGTGCTTGTGCCCAGCCGTGCCATTCTGCCGACGTATATGTACAGGAGGCGGTCCTTAAGTGGTTAAAGAAAAACACAATTTCGTGTGGTCACCAAAACATGAGTAGAAAGGAAATCTTCCAACGGGGACACTAGGGCCTCTTTCACTTTGGAGGGATTTCCCCTCACTTACTGTTTTGGATATGGGGCAGGAAGTGAAGGGAAAGGGGAATCCCAATGGGACACAGAAGGCAAAAAAACTGCCAGAGGTTATAATACATAAAAACAATAAAAAACAAAACAAAAAAGATTTGTCACCACTCTTGAACTCCTTACTTCTCTATCCAAAACCCCAAACAAGTAATAGCTTGTATATTCTTATAAGTACTGTATATCTTATGTAGCACTACCCCCAAAGGAGCTGCTGGATATTTTCGGGGGCATGTTACCTCTATTTCCTCGCCGTCCAGGGTGGTGGATGAAAGTTGAAAAAGTTCAATGTCCACACTTTACACTTCTTTTTCTAAGATTTATTTGTAGAACTTGGTAAGGAAAGAAGAAGACGAAGTGATTGAAGAGGTGGAAGGGTAACAGATAAATAGGTTCAGGTGCATTATTTCAATCGGTAAACACTCCTGCTTCCAGCAACACAGTTCTCTTTGCCACTCTAGCCGCAGTGGGCATTGCTCACCCGGATAGGTTTCTCTCACTAGCCTAGCAGCCAGAATGGCGCACGGAATATGGTACAGTATCTGCCACAGACCTTCCCACAGATGGAGACACTTTCGGTCCAAAATCCTCGTAGCACATGATTCAGCACCCGGATCTCTCCAGATTAACTTCTTGCAGAATTCAGAACTGACAGGCGATCACCATAAAGCCTTTCAGTAATTGTGCGTCTTTTGATGAAGTTCAAGGCCTTTCCTGAGATACCAGCCTTGTGCTTGGTCCTCTCCGAGATAGGTCCTTCATCAAATGGCTTCCTCCCTCCAGGACGGACAGCACAGGATCACCCTTAAAAGCGTAGACCCAATCTGACTCCTGGGCCTACTTAGACCGGTCACAACCCCGGACCAACGTGATATGGGGCCAGGATTACAGGAACACGCACCCCCGGCCAGGAGGGCCACACACGGGGTGGTGGGACGACAGACCAGCGACTGACGACCCTGGCCCAATGACGTCTATCCCTTAAGTACCCCTCCACAGCATGCACAGCGTGACGATCAACCCCTACTGATTGGCTGCCAAGGGGAGACACTCAAATCACCTTGACCTATCTGCAGCTGCCACCCTTGGCCTGGGGTGGTAACGACACCCCAGGCGAACAATAGTGGTCACTCACAGCACAGCCATGGCTGGAACAGAGGCCAAATTTGCTCAAAATTATACATGTCTGAGTCAACTAACTCTCAGACTTCCCCCTAAATCTAAAGCAAGCCCAACAGGAGCAAGCCGCTACACTTATTTAGGTACATTTTTACAAAATATATTTCTATGAATATATTGTTTGCAATTCCATTTCTACGTGACGGCTACCATATTTGCTCATTATTTGCCATGCTCTGCTTCCTGCTTGCTGGTGCTACAAACTTGGTGGCCTATAAATCATGTGAAAAATCTGAATGACTGAAAATATTACATTTGACACTATGTGGCTGAGATTTCATCTCAACAGTTGCTAAGCAGACAGGCTGATATCCTTCCAGGGAGATATGTCAACAATCAATGAGTAGCTGGTTGGGACCTGCCATAAAACTTGACCTACAATGACAGTTATTTGCGGTACTTGGATTCTTGCTTTTCTCGCCACAGAAGACATTTGACCATGTATGTAGTATAAATTAGGATTATTCTTGTAGGGACCCTGTCATAAACTAGAGATTTAGTGTTGGCAGCTAGGCCGTAGCCTGCTTGAGCTCTGATTGTTTATAATATCTGGGTTCTTTGGATTTCCTCTAAGTTTAGAAAAACAGAATGGTGGCTACTCAGATGGAGCATCCATCTGAGTAGCCACCATTCTGTTTTTTTAGAGGAGTCAGCTATGGCAAAGAGTGTCCTGAAGAAGTTAGGAGAAGCTGCTGCCAAGTGGACATTGCTTGGGAATCTAATCTTTTCATCATCTTAACGTATCCTACTTATTTCATTGCTGTGCCCTACTTATAAAGGTCCTCAACATGGCTGTGAGTGGGGCTGAATATACTTAAAGGTAGATATGCAAATAAGCCTGCAGAGGTTTAAATTGAAGCTTGTGGGCCCTGCCGCTTCCACCACATGCTTGCCCCATCACCCTATGTAGGTAAAAACAGAAGCTCAGAGGGCCTGGGGTGGGCCTATGTTGGCTCCTGCTGGCTGTCCTGGGCCCTCTGAGTTTACTAAATTACCTATGGAGGGTGATGAGGCAAATGCTTTTCCCCATTGATACAATGTATAACAGGGCATGCAACTTTTGAGAGGTGGAGATCTACCTGAACACCATTAAAAGAGATCAAAGATCATGGTGGTTTGATGCCCTTTATAAAAAAAAAAAAGAAAGAAAAAATTAACTAGCAAGGCCTCACTAAATAAAAAGGAAATCTTGGAAACATATTCACTGCGAAAATATAAACTCAGGCCCCGTACACACGTCCGAGGAACTCGACGGGCAAAACTCATCGTTTTGCTCGTCGAGTTTTGTGTGAAGCCGCCGAGGATCTCGGCGAGCCAACTTTCCTCATTGAACAACGAGGAAATAGAGAACATGTTCTCTATTTGGCTCGATGAGGAACTCGTCGGCTTCCTCGGCCGAAAGTGTACACACGGCCGGGTTTCTCGGCAGAATTCAGCTCCGATCGAGTTTCTGGCTGAATTCTGCCGAGAAACTCGGTCGTGTGTACGGGGCCTCAGCCTAACTTAAAAGTGGACAGTGTCAGTCAGTAGAGCAGTGGACAGTTTTAGTAGGGCAGTGGACAGAGTGTGAACAGTGGGCTAGATTAAGAGAGAATTTACGCCGGCGTATCTATATATACGCCGCGTAAATTCAAATCTGCGCCGGCGTATCTTCTTTTTGTATTCAGAAAGCAAGATACGCCGACATTAGCCTAAGATCCGACTGGCGTAAGTCTCTTACGCCGTTGTATCTTAGGGTGCATTCTCACGCTGGCCGCTAGGTGGCGCTTCCGTCGTTTTCGGTGTAGAGTATGCAAATGACCTAGATACGCCGATTCAAAAATGTACATGCGCCCGGCGGTAGTTTTTTACGTTGTTTGCGTAAGGGTTTTTCCGGCGTAACGTTGCTCCTGCTTCTATGAGGTGCACGCAATGTTAAGTATGGACGTCGTTCCCGCCTCGATTTTTGAATTTTTTACGTCATTTGCGTAAGTCGTTCGCGAATAGGGCTGGACGGAATTTACGTTCACGTCGAAACCAATACGTTGTTGCGGCGTACTTGGGAGCAATGCACACTGGGATATGTACACGGACGGCGTCAATCACTTCAGGTCATCACACATTAACATAAAACACGCCCCCCCTTCCACATTTGAATTACGTGGGGTTACGCCGGCCCAAGATCAAGCGCAGGTACCTGAATCTAGCCCAGTGTCAGTAGGGCAGTGGATGTGTCAGTAGAGTAGAGATATAGAACAACAATGTCACCAGCGCTAAAACTGTGGACATATATAGATAAAAACAAAAAGTACAATAGGGCGGAAGCAACAGTCAGTGAAGAGGGATGTGAGCCCAGTGCTGCTGGATAAGAAAACCGTAACTGAGGACTACGGGTACAAATAACCAAAACACTATAATCCAGCGCTCATGGGGTACAAAGAGCAAACAGTTTCTTGGCGGTTGCAAAAAATTGATGATTTATTCAACCAAAGTGAAACTAAAATGCAGTCCTGAATACATATAAAAAGGAAAGCTTGCAATATCACCCGAGGTCCTCAGAGTAATGAGGGGTCAACAGTTCCCAGCAGAGGTCAATGGTAAACAGCATGTGGTGTGTGATGGAACTCCTTTCCACTGTTCCATCACACACCCCATGCTGTTTACCATTGACCTCTGCTGGGAACTGTTGACCCCTCGTTACTCTGAGGACCTCGGGTGATATTGCAAGCTTTTCCTTTTATATGTATTCAGAACTGCATTTTAGTTGTACTTTGGTTGAATAAAGCATCTACCTTTTGCAACCACCAAGAGACTGTTTGCTCTTTGTACCCCATAAGCGCTGGATTATAGTGTTTTGGTCAGTAGAGTAGAGGTTGGTGTCAGTAGGGCAGTGGATCATGTCAGCAGGGCAGTGGATGGTGTTAGTAGGGCAGTGGATCATGTCAGCAGGGCAGTGGATGGTGTTAGTAGGGCAGTGGATCATGTCAGCAGGGCAGTGGATGGTGTTAATAGGGCAGTAGATATTTTTAGTAGGGCAATGGACAGTGTCACTATATGTAAAATCACACAGGATGGTTGAGAGGGGAGGACTGGGCCAGCAGGGAACAGTGTAGTACAAGAGGACTCATCACAGCCACTTTCCTCTGCCCCATTGTGCCCATTAATGTGTCCTCTTGCCCCCATGTAATATGCCCTGTTGTGCCCCATATAATGTAACTTCCTGCCTCTATGTAATATGGTCTGCTGTGCCCCATAATGTGCCCTGCTGCCCCCCCTGTAATCTGTTCTGCTGTACTCCATAATGTTCCCCCTCTCCTGCCCCATATAATATGCCCTCCTGTCCCCATGTAATATGCCTTGGTTTTCTCCAATAAAGTGCCCTGCTGTGCCCCATTAAGTGCCCTCCTGCACCCATGTTATATGCCCTAAAGTACCCTATGATGTGCGCTGCTGTGCCCCATAATGTACCCTCCTTCATCCATGAAATATGCCCTGTTGTTCCTCATAGTATGCCCTGCTGTGCCCCATAAGATGTCCTGCTGTGCTCTATAATGTGCACTCCACTCCTACCACATGTAATATGCCCTGTTGTTCCCCATAGTATTGCCTGCTGTGCCCTGCTGCTCCCCCTAAATGTGCCCTGCCCCCCCTCTCTATTTAATGTCCCTAATGTGCCCCCCCAACGTAATGTGTCCCGTTGTTCCTGTTGTGAAACCATGCCATAGAGAGTCGGTATCTGTTGGTGGGTAGGTAAGTGTGTCTGGGTGCAGCTACAGGGCAAATCATCTGTAGAAAGCCTAGGAGGGCACATAAAAAAAAATCAGCAGCTGATTAAGGTGTAAGTTCTACATCTAAACTAGATTTAAAGTGATTGTAAACTATCACCTTGTAAAACAACCCATTCAGTTTAAAATAGAAATGAAATGCAAAACATTTTTGTATGCATTAAAAAAAACATTATAAATACCTTTTTTTAACACTTTTTTTTAGAAGTGATCACATCCCCTCTGTTCTCAGCTGCATAAAAGCTGGGGGAGGAGAAGCAGCAGCACATTGAGCTTCCCAGTGAATGTCTGTGCAGGGGGGGCGTGTCAGGACAAGTCTGATCATTGGAGGAGAGTGCCCTGAGTTACCAGCACAGCTAGAAAACTGACCAAGGTGTGCTCTCCTGCTTAGTGTGGTCAGTTATTAATAGGAAAGCAAGGGGACTGGCAGGATCACCGGGGATTTCACATAAATGAAGCAATACAAAGAGAACAGGAGACTTTCTCAGACAAGTAAATGGTACAGCAGACATATATCAGAAATATGAAATGTTGGGGTAACACACGCTTTAATATAAATATATATATAAAAAAAAAGGAATTAATGCAGCTCTGTATCTATTATTACATCAATAAATGTATTTTTTTAAATGTATGCAGTGTAAGTACCAGAATTTCACCTGTTATCAGCCTCTTGCAATTCCCAGTACAGCAGAGCTCAGACTTATAGAGAAGGATGAACAGCACACAAAGCTAGTCGGGTGTGCTAAGATGCTCGTGTGCTAACAGGGAACATGGTGATAGGATAGTAGAATGACAGAGAGGTGAGCTCATCTGTCTGCTGCTTCTCCTCCATTGTGAGCACAGAATGTGAGGAATGAGACCTGTAAGGCCTCGTACATACAATAGGATAGCCAGAGGACAACGGTCTGAAGGACTGTTGTCTTAGGTTAACCGATGAAGCTGACTGATGGTCCTTCGCGCCTACACACCATCAGTTAAATAACCGATCGTGTCAGAACGCAGTGACGTAAAACACAACGACGTGCTGAAAAAAATTACGTTCAATGCTTCCAAGCATGCGTCGACTTGATTCTGAGCATGTGCGGGTTTTTAACCGATGCTTTTGCATACTAACGGGTTTTTAACCTGAAGGTTATGTAGCGCCCCCCCTTTTAGTTAGTGGGGCGTTACGCTAAAGTTAGTGGGGAGTGGGAGATTTAAGTTGCTCCCACTCACAAATTGTTTAGTTTGTGCTGTTGCCAGTTTGGTACTGCCTCATGGGTCAGTCTGCGTGCCAGGGGTGTGTTATCACCCCTGGGCGACAGTTGGCGCTAGAGGGGTTCTGACGGACCTATCTTTCCCCAGCAGCCAATCAGAGGGTTTTTCCCTCTTCGGGCATGCTGGCGGGGGGTATATCTGTGGCGACCGCCAGGAGCTGTTCTATTCTATGCGGGGCCCGAGTCCCAGGTGCGGCATCCACCTTCAGGGTGCACACATCCATGGGCCCCGCCATCGAGGCCTGCTTGGCCGAAGCTACGCACCAAGCAAAATCTCACCTTGATGCTGAGAGGGACCCCAGCGGCTCGCTGGGTCCCAGATCTTAAGCTGTGAGCTGTACGATGGGAGGTCTGCTCGGGAGAACCTAGATACAGAGGTTGTCTGCGAGGTCTGGACGTGCCATTGGGGATCCGGTCACCACGCCACATGACAGGTGCATTTCAGCTGTCTATTGGTGACCCTGAATTGGACTTACTGGGAGGATTCGCTAGTTCTACCATTTAACCATATTTGAATATATACCAGGCCTGTGCAGGGGCCCCTGATTTCCTCCCAGTGACTTTATTTGCAAGTGACCTTCTGGCTGCCAGGCTCAAGTTAATTACCTGTCCAGGGGGCACTTTACCCACTCCGGCGGGAGTGGCGACGTTTGAACTGTCTATGCTGAGAGCAGGCTTGCTCTCCATGTTCTTGATATCCAAGGCCTGATACTGCAGTTTCTCTCTCTGCTCATCAACCCTTTTCCTTCTGTGTGCCATGTTGATGTTGGCTATGTTGGCCTTGGAATAAAGCATTGGAAACTCACACTGTTGTCTGAACATTTGCTCCCTATCCACACTCACAAGTTGTACCCCTAGACAAGAGAACTTGGTAACTTAATACGCCGATCCCCAAATTATCCAGAGGCTCCTTCGGGGGTGAGCGATACAGTTAAATAACCTATGGGGCCCACACACGATCGGTTTTGACCGATGAAAACGGTCCTTCAGACAGTTGTCCTCTGGCTATCCTATCGTGTGTATGAGGCCTTAGTGTTACTTGACAACAACAGAGAAAAAACAGGTCTTCTGGTCTACTAGACAGTGCTGTGCTGTGTGGCAGAGCTATGTAAATCTCAGAACTGGTTTGACAGAAATACAAATTCGGTGGCTGATAAAACAGTGTATTTCTTTTACAATGTATTTCAGTTTTGAACAAGAAAATATAATCCAATAGAGACTGGAAAGTGCAATAAGTCATCCGTAACAAGACAAAGAATAGAAAAGCAGACAGTGTTCATACTGATGATTAAGAAATCACAATAGAAGTTTCCAAATGTTGACATCACTGGCAAACTGGTCTCAAGAATCGATCAACTCTATGAGGATGAGGACTTGGAAGTAGATGCAAGTGGTAGAGGGGATTGCTCCTACAATGTCCATACTAAATAAGGTTGGTAAAACAAGTGTTATCAAACAAAAGAAAATATGGAAAGACCAGATGTACAGCAATGCCGGGCAACACAAGAAGAAGAGAAAGAAGATATGTGAAGCACCCTGGTCCCAATGAGTAGGTGTTATATGTTCAAAATATAGTTTTCTGAGCAATAGCTTCAGTTCAGCTGGGTTGCACGTTTTTCCACTTGACAGTAGGTGTCACTGTCACACTGGTCAAGGTTGGAAATGCAACAGGTTGAATGTATTGGGTACTCCTTTTTTTAAGTGGCTCAGAGGATGTGGTCAACCCGCTGTGCATTCTGGGAGAGGGTACTTAAGGGGCATACACCATTTTGTGGGGTCGGTTTTGCCTGATCCAGACATGAGGGCCCTCCTGGCCTCAGGGATGTGTTGGCGGTTCCTGCCTCAGGGCCACGTTGTCCTGAGGCTCTGTTGCTGAGATGTAGGCCCAGGAGCTTCTGGGGCCTACTGATCAAGAGATGATCCTGTGTTGCCTTGTCTGCTGGAAGGGATCGAGCAATTGAGGACTCGATTGGAGGATGCATCCGGATCAACAGTTACCTTACAGTGCTGCCGGAACGCCTGAGAGATCCTGGCACTGTGAGCGGTGTTCTTTTTCTTCAGAAGTTAACCCATAACGCGGTTACACTGGTCTGTGGCAGAGACCATTAAAACAATTCTATTTTCACCAAGTCTGTGGTAGAGACCATTGAAAGAATTCTATTTTCACCAGGTCTGTGGCAGAGACTATCTTTTGATCGAGCTTCAGTTGGTTGCTAGGCCAGTAAGAGTGGACCTATCCGGTGGTCGCGGAGTCCAGCGTGGAGACAGTTGTTCCTCTGGACCTAGGAGAATATCCGCGATTCGCAAGCAAGATGCCTGAATCTCCCCTAAACCTCCATCCCTCATTTCTGAAGTTTGCTTTAATAAAAACCCTCTCTACAAGAGGGAGAAAAATAGACTGGTGGTTGGGCTCAGACATTTCTTTCTTTAACCACCTCCTCAAGGAGAACCCCTGAGACGAGTTCAAGGAACAGTAAGGTAACGGCAGGCCCAAATCTAAACCAGCAGCTCCTTCGGGGGTAGTGCTACATATGGAAGGAGTGGAAGGGAATAGAAGAAGGAGAAAGTAGGGGGAGGAAAAGGGGAGAGTTAATGAGGACCCAACCAGGTACAGCTACTTACATAATTCACTTATTTGTTCAAAGATAGAGCAGTGATGGGGCAAGTGCAAGGTCGCTGTTATATTCCAACCAGGAGGACCAAATTATGAATGCATATTGTTTAATATAGAAGTAAGATTTTCATGAATTGTAGTTCCCGTAATCTGCTGCTTCACCAATGGGAAATTCAGGATTGGCTGCTGCCACACTCTAGCAATAGCTTGAAGATAGCAGTTCCTATGGGTGTATTATGTAGCGCTACCCCCAAAGGAGTCACTGTTTGATTTGGGATCAGCCTATTAAGTTACCCTGGCGTTGTCTAGGGGTGTAATTGTAAAGACAAACAGTGAGCGAAGGTCCAGACAGTGAATAAAGGGTTTTTCAAATGCTTTATTTTTCAGGCCAACACGGCCAACATCTACATCAATTGGGAAGGATAAAGTTGATGAATAGAGAGAGAGGAAGAACCTTGCAGTATCAGGCCTGGATATTAGATAGAGCAGTCAGTACTGCCCTGCATAGTACCAATTTGTAACTCGTCGCCACTCCAACTGAGTGGGTAAAGTGCCCCCGGACAGACCCCTTTTTTACAGGCCTGGCAGCCGAGATGTCACTTAGGATTTTCTGGGAGGAACAGGCCTGTCTCACAGGCCAATTACAGTAACTGAGCTAGATAGATAGATGGAGCGAATCCTCCCAGTAGATTTCTGCATCGGTCACCAGATGACAGCAAACATACCTGTCAGTACTCTGGTCACCGGATCCCCAATTGGTTTGTTCAGGCTCTGTTGGACGACCTGCCTCCGGGCCCCCCTCAAATCGACTCCCCAATCGAATGGCACCCAGCCTGGGATCCTTTCAGTGGAATCGGGAACCCAGCAAGTTGCTGGGGTCCCCTGGTACCTCCGGGTGAGGTCCCAAGTAGTCTGCAATTATGGCCAGGTGGGCCACGCCGGCGGGGTCCATGGATGTGCGCACCCTGAAGGTGGATGCCACATCTGGAACCGGGACCCCGCAAAGATTTTAGAACACATGACACCTGTCACATATACTCCTCTCCAGCACGCCCCTTGAGGGAAAAAATCCTCTGATTGGCTGCTGGAGAAACTTACTCCGCCAGAACCCCTCTGGCGCAAACTGCTGGCCAGGGATGATATTGCATCCCTGGACCACAGACTGACCAAGTGGACATTTCTGGAATGACAGAAGTCCCACAATTTGAACAAATAGTGAATGGGAGCAAGGTAACTCTCCCATTCCCCACTAACTTTAGCGTAGTGCCCATACTGAAAGTAAGGGGGCGCTACAATTACAAGAATTGAGCTTCCTAGATTTCATAAGAAACTTATGAATCAATAGCATTGTGAGTATGGTGACTGGTTACTAGGCTGGTGGAGTCTAGGACAGCAGTACCGGCTCATAAATGCTACACAATCAAAGTGAGAGAGGAGTTATAAAGTGTATTGAAGAGTTCTTAACCGGAGTGCATGAGTGTGATAAGGATATGATATTTAGGCCTCATGCACACTGGACGTGAAATTAACATTCGAAAAATGCCAGTAGCTTTGCAGTGAGTTTTTCAAGTTTTTTCCACGTTTTTGCAAAAGCATTTTTTAACGTTTATTAGCTTTTTTTCTTTTTTTTTAAGAATTTTTAAGAATCATTAACAAAACGATGTTAAGCAAAGTTTTTGAGCGTTTATCTGCGTTTATCAGCGTTAGAGCATTTTTACAGCTGAAAAACGTCTCTCAGAACCCACTAATTTTGGATTTTTTTTACTGCTCAAAAACGCCACTGCCCAAAACTGCTGATAACAGCCTATGTGTGCATGGATACATAGGATAACATGATGGAGAGTTTAATGACTGTAGAAAAAACGTCTACTGCCAAAAACAGCTGCTGTAAAAACGTCAAAAAACGTCCAGTGTGCATGAGGCCTTATGCCGTTTTTCGGGCTCTAAAAAATTGCGTTTTTTTTATGTCATTAAAAACGAACGTGTGTGGGCTTCAGAGCATTTTTCGGGTTCTAAAAAATGGCCAATTTTTTTTCCGAACATGCTCTATTTTTTCACAACGTTTTTAACGTTGTAATTTTTAAGGTTGTAAAAAATGGTCGTGTGTGGGCTTTAACGACGTGAAAAATCCGCGCATGCTCAGAAGCAAGTTATGAGACGGGAGCGCTCGTTCTGGTAAAACTACCGTTCGTAATGGAGTAAGCACATTCATCACGCTGTAACAGACAGAAAAGCGTGCATCGTCTTTTACTAACACAAAATCAGCTAAAGCAGCCCAAAGGGTGGCGCCATCAGAATGGAACTTCCCCTTTATAGTGCTGTCGTACGTGTTGTACGTAACCACGCTTTGCTAGAGCATTTTTTTTTCACGATCGTGTGTAGGCAAGGCCGTTTTAATGATCGGGTTGAAAAAAACTTCGTTTTTTCTAGACCCTTAGAAACACCGTTTTTTAGAACCCGAAAAACGGTCGTGTGTACGCGGCATTAGAGTGAACCTTTTAAAGAGTACAGAAGTTGGGCCACTAATTACAAGGAGTCAATTGTGTATACTTGTAGCGAAGCATCGCTTTTAAGATGGAGTGCTGCCTTAAATGCCAGCCTTGTGTTGTTCGGCAGTCTCGGCCTGCGCTCTCTCTGGGTCCCCACTTGGGTGCTGTAAACCCCACCCACACGTGTGAAGGGGCTTCCAGTGCTCCTTCCATGCTAAGTGGTCATGTATGTTACCTTTAGTAAACCACCAAGAAAAGGCAAGAGGGTTTTCTAACACCAGAAGGAACATTGAATTATGAAGAATACCCAGAAGCAGAAGGTGAGATCAATTTGCTAGAATAATCTAACGGAATCTCAAAGCTTTAAAGGGACACTAAGGCCCCGTACACACGGGAGGATTTATCCGCGGATACGGTCCAGCGGACCGTTTCCACGGATAAATTCTCTCGAGGATTTGCGCGGATTTTGATGCGATGGAGTGTACTCACCATCGAATCGAAATCCGCGCAGAAATCCTCTGGCGATGACGTGTCGCGCCGTCGCCGCGATGATGACGCGGCGACGTGCGCGACGCAGTCATATAAGGAATTCCACGCATGCGTCGAATCATTACGACGCATGCGGGGGATCCCTTTGGACGGATTGATCCGGTGAGTCTGTACAGACCAGCGGATCAATCCGTTGGGATGGACTTCAGCAGATAGATTTGAAGACATGTCTTCAAATATTTATCTGCTGGAAATCCATCGCATGGGAGAAAAATCCGCGGAAACAGATCCGCTGGATTGTACACACCATAGAATCTATCCGCTGAAACCCATTCGCTGGGATTTTTCAGCGGATGGATTCTATTGTGTGTATGGGGCCTTAGGCTCCATGCACACTGAAGCTGATAAAAGCTATAAAAAAACGCCAGTAGCTTTGCAGGGAGCCTTTCAACGTTTTTTAGCGTTTTTGCAATAGCTTTAATCAGCGTTTTTGAGTGTAGCTTTTTTTTTTTTCAATGGATAAAAAAAACGCTGGCACTGAGCGTTTTTAAGCGTTTTTGGGCGTTTTTCCCCGCTGAAAAACGGCACTTTGAACGCAAATTTCGGGCGTTCAGAAAAAAGCCACTAAACTCCAAAGCTCATTAACACAAAAAAACGCCCAGGTGTGCATGGGCACATAGGCTAACATAGAGTTCAGTTTATGGGCTTTAAAAAAAAAAGGCCAAAACGCCAATAAACTGCAGTTTATCAGCTTCAGTGTGCATGGAGCGTAAAGGTTCCCTTTTAAAAATAAATAAATAACAAACATGTTATATTTACCTCCACTGTGCAGCTCGTTTTGCACACAGTGGCCCCGATCCTGGTCTTCGGCCAAGATTAAGCACTAACCAATAGTGTGAAAAGCGTAGGATGTACCCCAATTTTTTTGCTGTCATTTGTAGTGCTATTTTTATCCTTTTTACTAATAAAGACAACCATCAAGGTTTTTTTGGAATGCAGCTGTCCATTTATCTCTTCTAATACTTGCTTTGTGCATTGCCGGCACCCTTGATCTCCTGAGAGTGAGTGAGTGAGTGAAAAACGTATATAGCGCAACACATGCAAACTGAATCGCCTCTGATTGTATAAGCATATTCACCTGGAGCGGTAACTCCCTTTCCTCCCTCGGCGGCTGTCT
This sequence comes from Rana temporaria, assembly GCF_905171775.1. Taxonomy (NCBI): domain Eukaryota; kingdom Metazoa; phylum Chordata; class Amphibia; order Anura; family Ranidae; genus Rana; species Rana temporaria. The sequence goes on from NC_053490.1 coordinate 494,680,222, forward strand.
CGGCTCCTCCTCGCAAGAACTAACCCCCTTCATGGGAGCTCTCTCACATGGGGGTTAGTTCTTGCGGGCACGCTCCCGTGATACAGCCGACGCCTATAGCTGCCGACTGTATAACTCTGCCCCGCCCCCGGCGCGTTACTTCATTGGATGTGATTGAAAGCAGCGCGAGCCAATGGCTGTGCTGCTATCAATCCATCGAATCTAGTCAATCAACGGCCAGACTGAGTGGAGAAGAGGACGTCGGGGGAGAGCGCAGCAGATGAACGGGCTCAGGTAAGTAAAACGGGGCGGCTGGGGGGGGGGGGGGGGGGGGGGGGGGGGGGGGGGCGTCATTGCCAGTTTTTTTTTTTACCTTAATCCATAGGATGCATTAAGGTGAAAAAAACGAACCTTTACAACCACTTTAATGCTCTGGGGTCAATGCTGTAATGTGGGCTTAATGATAGGGGGTTGATGAGTGGGAGGAATCCATACTAAGTTAAAGATCAGAGTAGGGGAGCAAAACACCTTTCATCTGTGTACTTAGTAGTTTGTTTGGAGTTCAGATTTATTAGATCAATAAGTGTTTGTGATTTCACAGTACTGAGATTAAGAAAAATGAAGTGAACTTTCTGACTCTAGCACAGGTGCAGCATTTGCCAAACACAGTATTAATAACTCATAGACTAAGTTCACATTTGTTCCTGGAATTGCTCTATAAAATATGAAACAACAAGCATGTAAAATGTGAAATAAAAAAATGACAGTCTGGTAAACATTACAGTTGTAACTCAAAATGTCTACTCATAAAATATACTATTGTTCCCTAGAAAAGAAAAGAACATATATTTAGTGGTTGACTTGTGATTGAAGTTAGCTAAAAACATTTTCTAAATTCCGCTGCAACATCATGTATAGAATTTTAATCTGAATAAAACAACAGCCTCATTTGTTTTCAGTATTTACAATACTTGAGTGTTGCAAGCTAGGGTCTAACTACTGGGGGCAACTCTTTATGAGACCATGCGGTCTGGAGGCCCGCTCTCCTCTCTCCCCAGCCAGGGGCGGACTGACCATTGAGTCACTCGGGCACTGCCCGAGGGCCCCATGCCACTAGGGGGCCCCATCCGGGTTGCCAGGCTCAGTAAAACCAGGGACAGTATGTAAAAATCTGTGTTTTTTTTAGATCTGTCCCTGATATGTCCGAAACTGACATGCTTTTAATGTGAATATCCCGAGATTTTAGCTGCCCGCCTCTGCACTACCTCCTGGCGTGGTGGCCATCTGTAAGCCAGAGGGGCCCCATACTCTTCTATTGCCCGGGGGCCCCATGAGTTGTCAGTCCGCCCCTGTCCCCAGCTATCTACCAACATTACAATTTGAACACATACCCATTTTCCTTTAAAGTATTTTTAAAACCCAAACTTATTTTATTATTTTTGATAGAGTAGGAAAGAGTTAGACCTTCTGTCTGTTTTTTTTTGCCTTTACGGCAGTAGAGTACTGAGACCTTTGAATATCAATAGAAGATCATGGTTTCATCCAATACAAAGGGATTTGTACAGCTCTCTGGAGGACGGGTGCAAAAAAAAAAACCCATATTCCAATCACAGGTGAAAGCCCAAATCCAGGAAATCATAAAATTCTTCACATTGCAGGGCTTAGATTCTCATGTAGGTCTAGGGGGAAGTAAATGCACTTTCACTTACCCAACCCTCTGCTTTCATGGTTGACAGCCTTTCCCCCATTGTATTGGTCTTGATGACGTCCGAACCTTAGACCGGTAGAACATAGGGGAGAGGATGCTGCAGGGACCAGTCCAACAGCATAGAAGAATAGAGGATTGGATAAGTACCGTATTTTCTGGCGTATAAGACGACTGGGCGTATAAGACGACCCCCTAATTTTCCTGGAAAAATTTTGGTTTTGGGATATACTCACCATATAAGACTACCCCCTTCCTTCTAGTCTTTTTGGAAGCTGACAGAAACAGGCTTTTTCAAATCTCACTGTGCCATTACATTACATTACATGCCTCACTGTGCCATTACATTACATGCCCCCACTGTGCCATCACTTGCCCTCACTGTGCCTGAACTTGCCCCTCACTGTGCCATTACATTACATGCCCCCACTGTGCCATCACTTGCCCTCGCTGTGCCATCACTTGCCCCTCACTGTGCCATTACATTACATGCAGGGCCATCTTTTCCATTGGGCACGCTGGGAAGTTGCCCGGGGGCCCGCTTGCCTGGGGGGCCCCACCGGCTGCCCAGCAACCCCAGTAAAAAATTGTGGAGAGTGACGGGTTAGAACTGCCCATGCCCAGTTTGCGGAAATCACAGAGAAGATCCGGTCCTCCACAAGTGCGGGGGGGTTGCTGATGTAAAAAAATGTAAGGGGGCACTGATATAAAGGTTCCCCCTCCTATATTAGTGACCCCCCTTACCTTAGTGTATTTACTCACCAGAGTGCCCCCCACATCAGAGTTCCCCTTTACATCAGAGTCTGCAGGATTCCCCCTTACAATGCAAGGGGGAACTCAGTCTGCGGACCCTGATGTAAGTGGGAAAGAGAAAGCAGTGGACTCTGATATAAGGTGGTCTCTGGTCACCCCTCCACATCAGAGTTCCCTCCTTAGATCATGATCTGCAGCGTTCCCCTTTACATAAGAGTTCCTTTTCACTGTAAGGGGGAATTCTGCAGACTCTGATGTAAGAGGAAACTCTGTGCTGGCTGGGTTATAGTAACCTGACCTTCATGTCAATGAAGACATTTTTTTTTTACTTTTGTTTAACTTAAACACATTGCTAATAGCACTAGCTACTGTATATGTTTATAGTTTAAATACTGACATTTGCATTGTTCGGCACTGAAAACTGTAATTTTAGGTACTTTTTTTGCAGTGGCAGTAAAAAATGTGGTTCTGCCAGTACATTTTATGATTTTTGTCAGTAAATTCTCGTGCGTGATTGTCTAGACAGGGCCCCTGTGCACTGTATTGCCCGGGGGCCTATGATGCTCTTAAGATGACACTGATTACATGCCCCCACTGTGCCATCACTTGCCCTCACTGTGCCTGAACTTGCCCCTCACTGTGCCATCACTTGCCCCTCACTGTGCTTGAACTTGCCCCCCACTGTGCGAACAGTGCAATTACTCACGTTTTTTTTAATCGACTACCAGGCCGTGACAGTCTCCGTGCTGTGAGCGTCAATGATTTGAAAGCCGCGCCTTCTCCTCAGACTGTCCTGTGATTGGCGGAACACAAATTTTCCCAGCAGCGCCTCTGTTCTGTGTTCCGCCTATCACGGACGTCTTCTCATCTCGTCCGAGGATGAGAAGGCATCTGTGATAGGAGGAACACAGAACAGAGGCGCTGCTGGGAAGATTTGTGTTCCGCCTATCACAGGGCACTCTGAGGAGAAGGAGCGTCTTTTAAATCATTGACGCTCGCAACACGGAGACCGTACCCGGCGTATAAGACGACCCCCGACTTTGGATGCATTTTTTTGCATCCAGAAAGTCGTCGTATACATCGGAAAATACGGTATATCTACCGTACTTTTCCATGCCCTCTAGAACTAAACATACTGCTAAAGGTAACGTTTTTGAGTTTCCTGGAGTTGGGCTTAAAAGAATGTCTAAACTCAAAAACAAAAATTGTATATACTGTAGCACACCAGTTCTTAGATGTGGTTGCTATATTATTTTTCATTTTCAAGCTTTTTTCCCTTTATTCTCACCTTGTGTTCTAGGGTGACAACACTGTATCTATGGAGGCAGGGCCGATCCGCCCTGTAGGCTCACTATGCAAGCCGCTTAGGGCCCTGCAAAGCTGCGGAGGGCCCCCCAAATTACTAGAATCCCCACCTGGTGAGAAGTCATTTTCAGCCCCTCACCCCGCTTCTCAACTCGCTGGCTGCATGGGAGAAGAGGTAAGAAGTCAGCACCCCCCGCTTCACTTTAATGTAAGATGTCATTTCCGACAGCAGAAAACACCCCCTTCCCCCGCTTCTCAACTTTAATCTTTAATGTGACATGTCACTATCGGCAGCGCCCCCCCGCCTCTCAACTTTGATGTGACATGTCATTTTGCTTAGGGCCCCAGGGAGGTCAGGATCGGCACTGTATGGAGGAACAAGGTTGTCACCCTAAACTGCACTCCTGATTTGGACTACAAATTCTTCTCCTTCTCTCCAGTACATACGTAAGAGGAGCTATGTATATTACAGAAGATAACATTTTATTTCAGTTTTTAGTGTGGTGCAAGGGTAGTCACAAAGATACTGCATGAGAAATAAGCCACCCTGCATCAGGAAAACTCAGGGAATGGTCATAAGACCAACTTAAACTGGAACATAGGCAAAAGATAAAGAAGCAGGGCACGGGAAATTAATATTTCTTTCCTCTATACTTTATCTCTTTTATCATATTTTATATACCTCTGTAACTTTTTATATCAGTGGAATAAAACAGATTTTAAAGGCATAAGCCTTTAACCAGTCCTGATCTCTATAGTTTCTATGCTTTTGTACAATGAAAATATTATTTATCATAGAATAACATTCCCCCTATCCCCGGGAATGACATTTCTAAATTGTATTCCTACTGCCGCAAATCAATGTGAATTCCTTATCATCACAAGAGCAGTATATTCCTTCTCTAATGTTAATGACATTTAAAATGCCGTTAGCCTCCTACTGAAGAGAGCCATGCAGCATTAAAACAGGCCCTGAAAATATAAGACATAAAAAGCTTCTCGCCGTATGATAATCCAGCAACAGGCATTATCTGCTTTACCCAACTCAATTTTTTTAAACTTATATTATATCTAGTATAAGCATCAGACCATAAAAACACTATAAGAATAGAAAACCAAGGACCATATTTGACAATATGTATTTCTTTACTGGTTCTCTCCATCCAAACCAAGGTGAGCAAATTGCCCAACAGTTTCATAGTTTGTTACATTATGTTAATCCTTGTTTTTTGTAAAATGTAAAGTTCTGTGGACTATATTGACACTTTAGAAAGAAAGAATAAAAGCTCTCATAAACTGTTAGAATTTTGTTAGAAAACAATAGTTTGTGGTGGAAAAGTTATTACCGTATACAGGTGGTTCTCAAAAAATTAGCATATTGTGATAAAGTTCATTATTTTCTGTAATTTACTGATAAACATTAGACTTTCATATATTTTAGATTCATTACACACAACTGAAGTAGTTCAAGCCTTTTTATTGTTTTAATATTGATGATTTTGGCATAAAGCTCATGAAAACCCAAAATTCCTATCTCAAAAAATTAGCATATCATGAAAAGGTTCTCTAAACGAGCTCTTAACCTAATCATCTGAATCAACTAATTAACTCTAAACACCTGCAAAAGATTCCTGAGGCTTTTAAAAACTCCCAGCCTGGTTCATTACTCCAAACCGCAATCATGGGTAAGACTGCCAACCTGACTGCTGTCCAGAAGGCCATCATTGACACCCTCAAGCAAGAGGGTAAGACACAGAAAGAAATTTCTGAACGAATAGGCTGTTCCCAGAGTGCTGTATCAAGGCACCTCAGTGGGAAGTCTGTGGGAAGGAAAAAGTGTGGCAGAAAACGCTGCACAACGAGAAGAGGTAACCGGACCCTGAGGAAGATTGTGGAGAAGGACCGATTCCAGACCTTGGGGGACCTGCGGAAGCAGTGGACTGAGTCTGGAGTAGAAACATCCAGAGCCACCGTGTACATGCGTGTGCAGGAAATGGGCTACAGGTGCCGCATTCCCCAGGTCAAGCCACTTTTGAACCAGAAACAGCGGCAGAAGCGCCTGACCTGGGCTACAGAGAAGCAACACTGGACTGTTGCTCAGTGGTCCAAAGTACTTTTTTCGGATGAAAGCAAATTTTGCATGTCGTTCGGTAATCAAGGTGCCAGAGTCTGGAGGAAGACTGGGGAGAGGGAAATGCCAAAATGCCTGAAGTCCAGTGTCAAGTACCCACAGTCAGTGATAGTCTGGGGTGCCATGTCAGCTGCTGGTGTTGGTCCACTGTGTTTTATCAAGGGCAGGGTGAATGCAGCTAGCTATCAGGAGATTTTGGAGCACTTCATGCTTCCATCTGCTGAAAAGCTTTATGGAGATGAAGATTTCATTTTTCAGCACGACCTGGCACCTGCTCACAGTGCCAAAACCACTGGTAAATGGTTTACTGACCATGGTATTACTGTGCTCAATTGGCCTGCCAACACTCCTTACCTTAACCTCATAGAGAATCTGTGGGATATTGGGAAGAGAAAGATGAGAGACGCAAGACTTAGCACTCTGGATGAGCTTAAGGCCGCTACCGAAGCATCCTGGGCCTCCATAACACCTCAGCAGTGCCACAGGCTGATTGCCTCCATGCCACGTCGCATTGAAGCAGTCATTTCTGCAAAAGGATTCCCGACCAAGTATTGAGTGCATAACTGAACATAATTATTTGAAGGTTGACTTTTTTTTTATTAAAAACACTTTTCTTTTATTAGTCGGATGAAATATGCTAATTTTTTGAGATAGGAATTTTGGGTTTTCATGAGCTGTATGCCAAAATCATCAGTATTAAAACAATAAAAAGGCTTGAACTACTTCAGTTGTGTGTAATGAATCTAAAATATATGAAAGTCTAATGTTTTTCAGTACATTACAGAAAATAATGAACTTTATCACAATATGCTAATTTTTTGAGAACCACCTGTATACCCGAGTATAAGCTTTTTTGTGCTGAAAATGCCCCTCGGCTTAGTCACCTTTTTGCACCTAATTTCTCGGACTTTGGGGACCCGGTACGGGGATAAACTTGGCACACATGTAGCCCCACTCTTCCTCTACAAGTGTGCAAAGTTTGTTGTCCGGGGAGCACCAATTTTTCAAAGCCAGGCACCCCTTCCATAGCCTCTTATGTTAAATGGTAATTTCTCCGGTGATTTTGGGGACCCGGTACTGGGCGGTCGTAGGTCCCCTGGACCCGAATCTTGGCATACATGTAGCCCCATTTCTCCTCTACAAGTGTGCAAAGCTTGTTGTCAGTGGGACCTACGGCTGGGTAGCAGTGATTTTTCAAACCCGGGGAACCTTTTTCATAGACTCCCATGTTAAACGTCAGTCTAGTCATGGACACAGTGAGGCATGGGCACAGTGAGGCATGGGCACAGTGAGGCATAGGCACAGTGGAGGCATGGACGCAGTGAGGCATGGGCACAGTGAGGCATGGGCACAGTGAGGCATGGAAATAGTGAGGCATGGACACAGTGAGGCATGCAGATGGACACCCTAGGCTTATACTCGAGTCAATACATTTTCCAATTTTTTTGTGGTAAAATTAGGTGCCTCGGCTTATATTCGGGTCGGTATATACAGTGATGAAAATAAGTATTTGAACACCCTGCTATTTTGCAAGTTCTCCCACTTGGAAATCATGGAGGGCTCTGAAATTGTTATCGTAGGTGCATGTCCACTGTGAGAGACATAATCAAAAAAAAAATCCAGAAATCACAATGTATTAAAAATGTATAAAAACTATTTATTTGTATGATACAGCTGCAAATAAGTATTTGAACACCTGAGAAAATCAATGTTAATATTTGGTACAGTAGCCTTTGTTTGCAATTACAGAGGTCAAACGTTTCTTGTAGTTTTTCACCAGGTTTGCACACACTGGAGGAGGGATTTTGGCCCACTCCTCCACACAGATCTTCTCTAGATCAGTCAGGTTTCTGGGCTGTCGCTGAGAAACACGGAGTTTGAGCTCCCTCCAAAGATTCTCTATTGGGTTTAGGTCTGGAGACTGGCTAGGCCACGCCAGAACCTTGATATGCTTCTTACAGAGCCACTCCTTGGTTATCCTGGCTGTGTGCTTCGGGTCATTGTCATGTTGGAAGACCCAGCCTCGACCCATCTTCAAAGCTCTAACTGAGGGAAGGAGGTTGTTGCCCAAAATCTCGCAATACATGGCCCCGGTCATCCTCTCCTTAATACAGTGCAGTCGCCCTGTCCCATGTGCAGAAAAACACCCCCAAAGCATGATGCTACCACCCCCATGCTTCACAGTAGGGATGGTGTTCTTTGGATGGTACTCATCATTCTTCTTCCTCCAAACACGGTTGGTGGAATTATGACCAAAAAGTTCTATTTTGGTCTCATCTGACCACATGACTTTCTCCCATGACTCCTCTGGATCATCCAAATGGTCATTGGCAAACTTAAGACGGGCCTTGACATGTGCTGGTTTAAGCAGGGGAACCTTCCGTGCCATGCATGATTTCAAACCATGACGTCTTAGTGTATTACCAACAGTAACCTTGGAAACGGTGGTCCCAGCTCTTTTCAGGTCATTGACTAGCTCCTCCCGTGTAGTCCTGGGCTGATTTCTCACCTTTCTTAGGATCATTGAGACCCCACGAGGTGAGATTTTTCATGGAGCCCCAGTCCGAGGGAGATTGACAGTCATGTTTAGCTTCTTCCATTTTCTAATGATTGCTCCAACAGTGGACCTTTTTTCACCAAGCTGCTTGGCAATTTCCCCGTAGCCCTTTCCAGCCTTGTGGAGGTGTACAATTTTGTCTCTAGTGTCTTTGGACAGCTCTTTGGTCTTGGCCATGTTAGTAGTTGGATTCTTACTGATTGTATGGGGTGGACAGGTGTCTTTATGCAGCTAATGACCTCAAACAGGTGCATCTAATTTAGGATAATAAATGGAGTGGAGGTGAACATTTTAAAGGCAGACTAACAGGTCTTTGAGGGTCAGAATTCTAGCTGATAGACAGGTGTTTAAATACTTATTTGCAGCTGTATCATACAAATAAATAGTTAAAAAATCATAAATTGTGATTTCTGGAATTTTTTTTTTTTGATTATGTCTCTCACAGTGGACATGCACCTACGATGACAATTTCAGACCCCTCCATGATTTCCAAGTGGGAGAACTTGCAAAATAGCAGGGTGTTCAAATACTTATTTTCCTCACTGTAGGGTACATTTTCTGTTCATAGAGATAAATCGACAAGTGAGGAGAGTCAAAAGGTCGAAGAAGAAAGGTGGAAAACTGTTCTTTTTTCTTCTCTAATTAATGAAATTCTAACGTTATCCATGGTCCCCGGTCTTGAAAAATCATTGTTTTTATACGTAATTCGCATGTGCAAAAAAAAAACTTTATTCCAAAAGTAGAATTTTTGGGTTATGATTTTTGTTTGTTTCAACAAATACAAGGTTTGTCTAAAAAGTTTGGTGAATGGTCCAAAATCTCGACAGCAACATGGGCCAGGTGCGCGCCCATGCACATGGCTATCCAGAGACACGTCGAGAAGCACCACCTATCGTGGATTACATGTGACCATTAAGGTAAAGTCACTGCGGGAAGTCTAATGTTGTCAGTGTGAGAGGTGGGATCACAGTGCAATGGAGCAACAAGTAAACATCAAGTTCTTCTACAAATTGTTGAAAAACGGCGACAGTTTGTGACGCACAAGCTGACAGACGAACAGAAAGCAAAACAGATGGAAACCTCTTGAGATTTCATTACCATGTGTGACCAGGATCTATCCTTTCTGCCAACCATTGCCACAGGGGATTAGACCTGGTGCTACCAGTTCTATTTGGAATCCAAGTGGCAAGTGATGGAATGGCGCCTGCGGACTTCTTACTGTTTCCCTGCCTGAAGAGCGTCATGAAAGGCGCACATTTTGTGGACGTATCGGCAATCCAAGAATGTGTGACAACAGTTCTATTATCGCTTTCTAAAGAGGCCTTTGCTGACAGTTTCCAGAAGCTTTATGAACATTGCGAAAGTGTGTTGTGAAGGATGGCGATTATTTTGAAGGCCAATGAACAGTGGCGGGCGATCCATGCGCCCGGCCCCTAATCTTCATGCAGAGCACCAGACGCATGATTTTCAATGAGGGTTTTTTTTTTGAGGCTCTAATTGGCTTAAAAATGGTTGGCTCGGGGGCGCAGTGCCCGCCCACTTGTGTGACAATTGCAAATTAATATTCACTATTGTCTTCTCTCCTCCCAGCCAATCAGGAAGCGGGTCTTAAGGCCCATTTGGCCGAGAGGAGAAGCGATCGCATTGGCCGGCCGGGAGCAGAAGCAGGGGGCAAACCGTCAAGGAGGAGATGCAGGGGGAAGCTTCCGAAGCTGGCCAGGACTTAGATGGGGTAAGTGCGGGGCTGGTGGGCATACGGGCAAACGGCAGGGAGGGGTTCGTTCACAAGCGACAGGGGGGTTGGGGTTTTGAACGATCGACTGACCGAACTGGGGGGGGGGGGGGTCATGTGTGTTTGCCGCTCCCCTCCCAAAAATGGAGCACCAGCTGCCACAACGAAGGTAATTTATTTGTATCTTCTGTTTTGTTTGTTTTCTGATACCATTAGCCAAGGTTGATTTGCTTAAACTGGAAAGTGCAAAATATGGGGCAGGTCTGCACAGAAACCAACCAGCTTTCAGTTTTTTTTGACAAGTAAGTATCTAAGTATGCAGGCATTCGGGGTAAAGCTGTCCACATAGACAGTCCTCTGCAGCACTATTGATGTCGTCCCTTCCACGAGCGGTTCAAGCCTCGCTTTCAGATCGGTCAACTGCAGGGTAGTCTTCATGGTCACAATTGCAGACTGACAGCGGTAAGAGCCGGTGGTGAGGAGGATGGTCTATGTGGATCGCTTTACCTCAGATCCCTACATACTTAGATGTGCCTCTTTTAAATGTTAAATGTTGTACCTACATTAAATGTAACCATATTGCTACAGTTAAAGGGGCCTCTTTTCTCTTTTATACTCTGTAGCTCCTGCTGGATATTTCTTCTAATCCCCTTGGGGAGGCTTCCATTTGTGGATGGACATTTTATGGTTACACAACTTATCACATTACTATAATCTTTTTATATGGACTATAAACTGAAGGACTTATGAATACAGTAACTGGTTGTGGAACAAATTATTTGAGTTTCCATCATTTCTTATGGGAAAATTTGCTTTGATATACAAGTGCTCTGGATTACAAGCATGCTTCCGGAATGATTTATGCTCACAATCCAAGGTTTTACTGTATTTCAAATAAAATGCGTCTAGACAATGGTGATATCATTCAATGCTCTTGGAATTTGTATGAAGCTTTGATAAAAAAAAAATCCAACTGTGTATGGGGTCCTTAAAGGAACACTAAAGGTTTGTTTTTATTAGATCAATTGATTGCTGTAAGCTAGAGCATTTAAATATCACTTACCTCGTTTTTCCTTTTGACCTCCAAAACACAGTAATCCAGGTTTGAAAATGCCATTTCCTGTCTCTCCTCTTCTTGCTTTCCACCAGCATCTGAGCCGTTTTGCATGGTGGAAAGCAGAATGTGCTCACCCCCTCCCTATGACTACAGCCCTGCATGAAGATGCTCTCTTATCCCTCACAGGCATGGAGGCTAAGCCTAATGGGAACTGTAGTTCCCATTAGGTCGTGATGTAGCAAGAATGAATGCGCACCGCAAACCAGGAAGTCAGTGAGAATAATGATTCAGGAGTGACGGAGGTGAATAAAACAGCTCGATGTCAACAGGTATCAAACTAGTTATAATGCAAAACATTACTTTTTACTTTATCAGCTACTGTCAGACTTTAATTTAAGAGGAAAATATTTTTGTCTTTACAACCCCTTTAAGTGAGGGAAAATCTCTTTATTGGCACACCAGATTACAGTAAAAACCCAGCTTAAACTGATTACAGGGCATACACATTACCAGGTTTAAAAATTGATTATCCTAAAATTGGTGCAATGACTCTCGGTATCTTTAGCCCACCAACCAATTGCTTAAGAGAAGGATGTGTGATTGAAACAAGAAAAGCTGCTGCAGGTAAGTGAGTCTCTGGTTAATCCCCACCAGGGCCAATCCGCCCTATAGGCTCACTATGCAAGCCGGTTAGGGCCCCGCAAAGCTGCGAAGGGCCCCCCCAAATTACAAGAGGCCCCGCCTGGTGAGAAGTAATTTTCGCCCCCTCACTCCGCTTCTCAACTCACTGGCTGCATGGGAGAAGAGGTAAGAAGTCAGCACCCCCTGCTTCTCAATTTAATGTAAGATGTCATTTCCGACAGCAGAACACTCCCTACCCCCGCTTCTCAACTTTCTTTAATGTGACATTTCACTGTCGTCAGTGCCCCCCGCTTCTCACTTTTAATGTGCCATGTCATTTTGCTTAGGCCCCCAGGGAGGGAAGGATCGGCACTGATCCCCACACACACTAGTCAGGTGCTAGCCCAGCTTGCATGCTGTGTAACGTGAATAAATAATTCCGGACGGCTGCACTTCCAAAAATCCTTTTATTAAAGCTTCATATGACAAGTGGTTGACAGATGGAGCAGGGGACAAAGAGTTAGGCGTGTTTCGCGCAAATATCAGCACTTAGTCATTGACAGATGGAACAGGGGACAAAGAGGTAGATGCGTTTCGCGCAAATATCAGTGCTTAGTCATTATGACTAAGCTCTGATATTTGCGCGAAACGTGTCTACCTCTTTGTCCCCTGCTCCATCTGTCAACCACTTGTCATATGAAGCTTCAATAAAAGGATTTTTGGAAGTGCAGGCGTTCAGGACTATTTCTTCACAGGATGTGTGATTGCTCAGTGTCACCGTATAGCACAAAGTATGTAGACCAAGGACACATCTCTGCCACACCACGAGTTACATAGATCAAAAAAAATTATTGCATTAAAAATTATAGTTACATAGGTAGATTCACAAAGAGTTAGGCTGCCTTATCAGTAGATAAGCCGACCTAACTCAGAATCTACGCCGACTTATGTTTAAGTGTATTCTCAATCAGAGATACGCTTAAACATATCTAAGATAGGACGGCTTGCGCCGTCCTATCTTAGGTTGCAATATTTCGGATGGCCGCTAGGTGGCGCTTCCATTGCGGTCGGCGTAGAATATGCTAATTAGTAGATACGCCGATTCACAAACGTACGCCCGACCGACGCAGTACTTTTACGCCGTTTACGTAAGAGATAGGCCGCGTAAAGTTAGAGCTAGGCCCTAGTTGGAATAGTAACTTCTTAGCCGCAATGCACACTGTTTTTTTCCACCATTACTAGTGTAGTATTGCACTTTTGATTGAATAGTTTAATGGAACATTTCGACATATCTGATAACATCCTTGGACTACAACACACGCATTGTCCCTCTTTCCTGCAGAAAACTGTCACATGGAATTAAGATTAAACTAGCCTACGGCCACCTGCCATATGCTTTACGTTTATTTCAATCTAATTGCTCCAGTGGACACGGCTGGGCGAAGAACAGTAGGGCAAATCTTCCCTCTCATTAAGTAATGTGTCAGAGCGGGATTGATGATGATTTTTCTACATAAAATGTTTTTCATAGCTGGGTTGCTCCTGTTAGAATAAATAAACCAACCAAGTAAAATCTTGGTAACTATTAGTATTGACTTATGCCGCGTACACACGATCGGAAATTCCGACAAGAAAACCGTGGATTTTTTTCCAACTGAATTCTGGCTCAAACTTGTGTTGCATACACACGGTCACACAAATGTTGACTGAAATTCCGACCGTCAAGAACGCGGTGACGTACAACACTACAACGAGCCGAGAAAAATGAAGTTCAATGATTCCGAGCATGCGTCGAATTGATTCAGAGCATGCGCAGTCTGACAATGGGTCCAAGGATTTCATCCCGATACCTAATGGCAGTCGGGGGGGGGGGGGGCATTTTCTAGCCTGTAGAGGTCTGTGCATCCCTCTATGGATATGCCTTCCCAGACCATTACTGACCCACCACCAAACCGGTCAGGCTGAACGATGTCACAGGCAGCATAAAGTTCTCCACGGCTTCTTCAAACCCTTTCATTTCTGTGACATGTGCGCAGGGTGAACCTGCTCTCACCTGTGAAAAGCACAGGGTGTCAGTGGCGGACCTGCCAATTCTGGTGTTCAATGGCAAATGCCAATAGAGCTCCACGGTACCAGTTAGTGAACACAGGGCCCACTAGAGAACATCAGGCCCTCAAGCCACACTCATGAAGTCTGTTTCTGATTGTTTGGTCGGAGACATTCACACCAGTGGCCTGCTGGAGGTCATATTGTAGGGCTCTGACAGTGCTCATCCTGTTCCTCCTTGCACAAAGGAGCAGATACCGGTCCTGCTGATGAGTTAAGGACCTTCTACGGCTCTGTCCAGCTCTTTTAGAGTAACTGCCTGTCTCCTGGAATCTCCTCCATGCTCTTGATATTGTTCTGGGAGACATACAGGGGCGGACTGACCATTGAGTCACTCGGGCACTGCCTGAGGGCCCCATGCCACTAGGGGGCCCATCAGGGTTGCCAGGCTCAGTAAAACCAGGGACAGTATGTAAAAATCTGTGTTTTTTTTACATCTGTCCCTGATATGTCCGAAACTGACATGCTTTTGATGTGAAAATCCAGAGATTTTAGCTGCCCCGCCTCTGCACTGCCTCCTGGCGTGGTGGCCATCTGTAAGCCCGGGGGCCCCATAATCTTCTATTGCCCGGGGGCCCCATGAGTTGTCAGTCCGCCACTGGAGACATAGCAAACTTTCTGGCAATGGCACGTATTGATGTGCCATCCTGGAGGAGTTGGACTGCCTGTGCAACCTTTATAGGGTCCAAGTATCGCCTAGTGCTATCAGTAGTGACACTGACCCTAGCCAAATGCAAAACTAGTGAAAAACAGTCAGAAAAGATGAGTAGGGAAAAAAAATGTCAGTGGCCTCCACCTATAAAACCATTCCTGTTTTGGAGGTCATCTCATTGTTGCCCATCTAGTGCACATGTTGTTAAAGGATCACTAAAGGAATTTTTTTTTTTTAGCTAAATAGCTTCCTTTACCTTACTGCAGTACTGGTTTCATGTCCTTATTGTTCGTTTTTGCTTTGAAGTGGCTGTAATTCTGCTCTGATCTCCACACTTCCTGGTTGTCTTTTTCCTTATAACCATCGTACTGGGAGCTTTTCACTGTAGGTCTAAGCTGTCATTACTGTGTGTCTAAAACTTAACAGAACCAATCAGATTCATTTTAAAAACAAAACACTGCCCTGGATTTGTTTGTTTTTGTTCTGTGTCTCTCTAGTTCACAGGAACATGAAAACAGTTTAAAAGTGAAACTAACCTACAGGCACATTATATGATTGATTTTTTATCTATTTGTAATCATTTTTAAAAGGAATCAGTTATCTTTTATGTCTCTATACCCTGTAAACAGTCATTTCAGCAAAAAAATGTTTTTCCTTTAGTGACCCTTTAATTTCATTAACAACAAAGCAGCTGAAACTGATTACCAACCCCCTCTGTATACACCCCCCCCCCTCTGCTACTTAACTGACCAGATCAATATCCCAACAGTTTAATTGACTTGATGCTATACTCTGATTAAAAAGTGTTCCTTTAATTTTTTTCAGCAGTGTACATAGTTGCATTGGTCCTGCTTGGACCAATGTTACTATGTATATACCATATCTGGCCGATGTCCCTTGAAGTTAGAAATCACTTAAGCAGACACTACGCCAGTAATCTCCACTTGCTTCTGGGTCCCGTTCTGAGTGGCTGGTCTAATGCACTGTGAACACATTAGGTGACGGAACCACCCCTCCTTTCCACCTCGTCCAATCAGAGAATGCTTTGCATTCATTCAGAAAATGCAAAGCATTCTCTGAACGGCACCCATGCCATGTTGCCAATCTCCTGTCTTAACAATGCATTAGGTCGGCTGCTCAGTACAGGCCTCGAAAGCAATAGAATAGAATGGAATATCGGTGTCTACTTTAGCGATTTCCATCTTCTAGCTTATTGGCCAAGTATAGTAAAGTATATACATTTTTCTTATGGGGAAATTTGCTTTGATATACAAGTGCTTTGGATTACAAGCATGTTTGCGGAACGAATTATGCTCGCAAGGCAGTTACCTTGCGAGCATAATTTGTTCCGCAAACATGCTTGTAATCCAAAGCACTTGTATATCAAAGCAAATTTCCCCATAAGAAAAAATGGAAACTCAGATGATTCGTTCCGCAATCATTTATTCATAAGTCCTTCAGTCGATAGTCCATATAAAAAGATTATAGCAATGTGATAAAATATCCATCCACAAATTGAAGCCTCCCCAAGGGGATTAGAAGCAAAAATCCAGCAGGAGCTACAGAGTATACAAGAGAAGAGAGGCGCCTCTAAGTGTAGCAATACGTTTCTAAATGTTGTACCTTCATTAAATGTAACCATATTGCTACACTTAGAGGCGCCTCTTCTCTTTTATACACAGTTGTGACATGACGCTACTCTTATATGAAGACATCGCTTGTATATCAAGTCAAAATGTAATAAGAAAATTTGCTTGTCTTGCAAAACGCTCTTAAACCAAGTTACTCTCAAACCAAGGTTTTACTGTACACAGTTACATTGGTCCAAGCTGGAACAATGTAACTATGTAAGACACACCAATGTCTGGAATTATTCTTTAAAGTGGTTGTAAACCTCAGACATGAACAAAGCATATCCCTCTATAGTGTGTACTTATCTCAGTCCAGAGCCCGAAGTGTCATTTCTGTCTGCTGTTTCGTTCCTCGGCTATCAGTATGAGTCACTTCTGACAAGTTTTCCTGACACCAAGAGAAGAAAGGTGATGCCAGCAGAGTGACAGCCTTATCTCTGTTCCTGTGAGCTTTGTGGAGGGGGGTGTGTCTTTTCCCCTTCAATCAGCTCTCATAACTCTCCTCACTGAGCTCTGCAGAGTGTAATCTTGGCTCTTCCCCCCTTTTTTTATAACTCTCAGACAAGCTTTAGAAACTGGACTTTGAATGGATGTAGAGAAAAGAAGATGGCAGATATACAGGTATAACTTATGTAGGAGGATTTGTTTCATTTCCGTGTATCACCAGAGGCCAGTCATTTCACTGGGTATATGTAAGGGTTTACAACCACTTTTAGACTATACTGCTACTTTAGTGGAATATATATATATATATATATATATATATATATATATATATATATATATATATATATATACAGTAATTTAAAGAATTTTGGGGATTTTTTGGTTTTTGTTATGTGGATTAGAGGTGTGTGTTAACACACAAGGCTTCTATGTGTACCCTTTCAGGATGTTGCCACTTGCTGATCCATAACTCACCCATAAACTCATTCTCCCAAAGACAACCTTTTGTTCAGGTTTGTCCCTAGAAAACTGGGACAGGTGGCAATTGCAGTAAGATGAGCTGATAATTATGACATTTTTGTAAGCCCCCCCCCCCCCCCCAAATCACATATTTGAAAACCTCATTGTAAAATTGCGTGCTTAATCCACCCTTTGTTTTGTGTCTCTATCATCCTGATACACAGCATGGGTTTTTTCCTTTTGTGTTTATGAAGTAATTAATTTTAAACCAGAATGTGTATAATACAGCGATGACAAGTCTTGTGTGCGCATTGACATTCCAGGAAAAGAGGACTGTGAAATGAACAGGCCCCGTGACAATTTTCTGCTGCATTGTTTGCTGTGAAATAGACATCAATTCAATGGATTTCCTGCACACTGTACAATAATATACTTAGCCAGATTGAAAGTAGGTTAAAATTATTCTATTATCCATTGCCTGTGGCGCATTATCACAGCTCAGACATACGGATCACCTGCCTCTAATTTATGTACTCCGCTAGAAAGAAAACATCGCTATTTTCGGAACAGTCTCTGCTTAATGCTAAATAGGAGACTTCACGAAAAGATATATCCTTGGAGATATATATATTAGTGCTGTCAAACGATTAAAATTTTTAATCGCGATTAATCGCATTAATGTCATAGTTAACTCACGATTAATCGCTCTAATTTATGACGAATTTCCCCACAAATATCGCACAATTCTGCAAGTGATTATAATTTATTATCGCTGTTTTCTAGCTGATCTAAAACCATTTCTGACATAAAGGGACACTTTTGGACAATCTACAGTTTTTTCAGGCAGAAAGAATAGTTTTTATTTTATAAAAGAACATGTAGGACACTGGGCAGACCACTAGGGACAAGGGGGGTGTGTATTTTTTACATACAGTACTGTAATCTATAAGATTACAGTATACTGTGTGTATTGTGTTTGTTTACTTTTTTAAATTTGGCGCCGTTCTCCGCTCCCGTGCGTCGTAACGTCGCAGGGAACGGAGCTCGGCGGCACACAGGCACTGTGAATCGAGCGAGGAGGACCCGCCGAGCGAGGAGGACCCGCCAAGCGAGGAGGACCCGCCAAGCAAGGAGGACCCGCCAAGCAAGGAGGCCCCGCACGATCACACAGCGGGGTGGCATCGCTGGATCCAGGGACAAGGTGAGTAACTTGCCTGTGAATCCAGCGAGAAGGTAAGCCGCGCCGCGCCGCTGCACACTCTGCATGTCCACCCCGAGGGCTCCTGCGTTAATCGCGCGATAAAAATATTGACGGCGTTAACATGGGTTTGCGTTAACGCCGTTAATATCGCGTTTAACGCACAGCCCTAATATATATATATATATATATACGAACAATATATTGTCGTCAAAAGTATTGGGACACCTGCCTTTACACACACATGAACTTTAATGGCATCCCAGTCTTACTCCATAGGGCCCTTTCACACGTACGGACCGTATGTCCGCATTTTCATCCGTCTGCTTGCGGATGAAAACGGGACATACATGGGTCCCTATGTGATTACGGGTGTCAGCGGATGAACATCCGCTGACACCCGTAATTTGTCCGCCTCCGCAAAGATCCGCATTTGCAGACGGAAGAAATCCTATTTTTCTTCCGTCTGCCGGATCGGATGAACACGGACATACGGTCCCTGTTCGTCAGATTCCCCATAGGGGAGAGCGGAGGAAACACACGGCGGTCCCTGCACAGTATGCGGGGACCGCCCTGTCAGCTGCCAGCTCAGCGGGGATTTTACGGAGGATCCCCGCTGAGCTTTGCGCACACACGGAGCGGATCATTACTGATCCGCTCCGTGTGAAAGGGCCCTTAGGGTTCAATATTGTGTTGGCCCACCCTTTGCAGATATAACAGCTTCAACTCTTCTGGGAAGGCCATTCACAATGTTTAGGAGTGTGTCTATGAGAATGTTTGACCATTCTTCCGGAAGCGCATTTGTGAGGTCAGGCACTGATGTGGAAGAGAAGGCCTGGTTCGCAGTCTCCACTCTAATTCATCCCAAAGGTGTTCTCCCGGGTTGAGGTCAGGCCAGTCAAGTTCCTCCACCCCAAAAACGCTCATCCATGTTTTTATGGACCTTGCTTTGAGCACTGGTGTGCAGTCATGTTGGAACAGGAAGGGGCCATCCCCAAAACTGTTCCCACAAAGTTTGGATCACAAAATTATCAAAAATGTCTTGGTATGTGACACCTTAAGAGTACCCTTCACTGAAACTAAGGGGCCAAGCCCAATTCCTGAGAAAAAAAAACCCACACCATACCCCCCCCCCCTCTACTAAATGATTTGGACCAGTACACAAAAGCAAGGTCCATAAAGATATGGATGAGTGAGTTTGGGGTGGAGGATATTGACAGGCCTGCACCTCAACCCGATAAATCCTTTGGGATGAATTTGGCCCCTTTCACACTGGGGCGGGAGGTGCAGTGGTGGTAAAGCATCGCTATTTTTAGCTGCGCTTTACCGCTAATTTCGCAATATTCGGCCGCTAGCAGGGCAGTGTTCCCCACCTGCTAGCGGCCTAGAAAGGGTTAAAACCGCCCGCAATGCGCCTCTGCAGCTTTCAGTTCCATCTTTCAAACATTAAAGTGGAATTCCTGCCTAACCATTACTATTCATAAGAATGTCCCCTACCCCCTCCTGCTACCTATCCTGTCTACCCTATGTAAAAAAAGAATCTGTATATCTGTAAGTAAAGGCAACTGTACCTTTTTTCAGTCTGTTCACATGATCCCTTGTGTCAGTAGGCAGCTGGCTGCAGAGGAGAAGAGGAAGTGCTCAACAATGGCAGGAAATCCTGGGAGCCGTGATGTCACTCATAGGCTCCCATAGCCCAGCTTTTGTTAGCGCTCCAGTTCAAAAAGAAAAAGGAGGATGAATAGGGCGCTTCTGCCAAGGATCTTTCAATAAGCTGTAATCAAAGGATCATCATAGGGAGGCTCCTGACAGGGGGGGGTCTGCGATGATTGTTTATCAGCACAGCCCCCCCCCCACTGGACCACCAGGGATGCCAGTAAGTGCCCAAATAATGCCAGTGCCCACACATCTTTCCAGTCAGTGCCAACTATTATTGCCTGCCAGATGTCTCCTCATCAGTAATGCCCAGCAGTGTCACCCAGTGTCCATCAGTGCCCACCTATCAGTGCCACCTATCATTACCCATCAGTGCAGCCTTTCAGTGCCACCTATGAGTTTGCCCATCAGTACCGCATACCAGTGCTATCAGTGCCCGTCATCAGTGCCACCTCATTGGTGCCCATCAGTGCCTGTCAGTAAAGGGGAAAAAAAAACCGTACTTATTTACAACATTTTATAACAGAAACAAAAAAAAATTCTCTCCATTTTTCGGTCTTTTTTTATTTGTTGCAAAAAAAAAAACCCCAGCAGTGATCAAATACCACCAAAAGTAAGCTATTTGTGGGAACAAATGTGGGTACAGTAGCATGACCGCGCAATTGTCATTCAAAATTGGCCGGGTCAGAAAGGGGGTGTAAGTGCCTGATATGGAAGTGGTTAATTATATATAATTTTGGTGTAATGACTTTTATTGCCACAATGTATAGGAATTGTGTTTACTACACACTGTATGAATTGTAGCGCTGTGGATAAGATTTTCTATTCTGCTTACGTTTTGCTTTGGGGCGATAGTCGCATTGTCAAACTAGCCTGGGATGAGGAGAATGACGTTCTATGCAGTGTAGAGAACGGCCCAGTATGTTATTAGACATTATGGGCCAGATTCAGAGACATCCGCGGCAGCGTAACGTATCGCATTTACGTTACACCGCCGCAAGTTTTATGGGCACGTGCTTGATTCACAAAGCACTTGCTGTAGCGTAAATCCCTCCGGCGCAAGCCCGCCTAATTCAAATGGGGTGTGGATCATTTAAATTAGGCGCGTTCCCACGCCGAACCTACTGCGCATGCTCCGTTTTGAAATTACCCGCCGTGATTTGCGCAAAATTACGTCACACCGATGTGATTTTTTGAACGTTGACGTGAGTTACGTCCTTTCCTATTCACGGACGACTTACGTAAAAAAAAAAATGTAAAATTCGACGCGGGAACGACGGCCATACTTTAAAATGGCAAGTCTAAAGATAGGCCAAGAAATAGCAGCTTTAACTATACGCCGGGAAAAGCCGACTAGCGACGACGTAAGAGAATGCGACGGACGCGCGTACCTTCGTGAATCGCCGGAAAAAGCTAATTAGCATACCCGACGCGGAAAACTACGCAAACTCCACCCAGCGGGCGCCGAAGTATTACACCTACAATCCGAAGGCGTACGCCTGTCGGATCGAAGCCAAAAGCCGTCGTATCTTGGTTTGAGGATTCAAACTAAAGATACGACGCGGCAAATTTGAAAGTACGCCGGCGTTTCAGTAGATACGCCAGCGTACTCTCACTGTGAATCTGGCCCTATGTGACCAAACCAAAACTTTTATCATGTATATTTGAAAAATCTTTTATTGACTGCATTCCCCCCTTAGGTTTGGGCAAGCCTCTAGGGAACTAAAGGAAGCTCATTAGATTTCCAAAACTGGTGAAGGGGAAGACCTGCTACAATATATATCAGGAGATTTTAACAAGTCTCCCAGCTCGCTATTCGCTTGTCATGACTGGACCAGCAGAGTAAATAGTGAAGTCTATTTTCTTGTACATTGTGGTGCCACATGTCATCAGATTCTCATTAATGGCTCGGATTCTGCTGAGACTACAACAGCATACAACAACCTAGTTTGTTTCGGTGAGCTATAGAATTTGTTATGTATACATATTTTATGTGCTTCACACAAAAAAAATCTTTCAACATGGTTGTTGAAAAGTTGTCAGATTACAAGTCTAACGTCTATGGCCTCCAGCGGCTGAACTGTCTGCTTCCCGCTATGAAGATTCGGGGTTCTGGCAGTCAAGACAAACCTCATTAGTAGGTTTATATAATAGCTGGTTCAAAGTCCAGCTTGTATTTCCTTGCTTTAATTATGAGAAAGCCGCATGTCTGAAAATTAAAAAGGAACCTGTCATGAGAAAAGTATCTTTGACCAAAAATTCTTAAGCATCTTCTAAAAATTCAAGCTGCATAGCAATAATGTTAGAGTGATAAAATGTGTACTCGCTAATATGAAGCCAAAACTATTAAAAAGATGAATAAATGATTAAAGCTGCAGCTATTCAAGAGTGTTCTGATATCACCAAAGTGCTAGATTAATAAAGTAATAATGCACTAAAATCAACCTTCCAATATTGCACAAAACTATATGAAATATATTGAGAAAGTCATGTGACGTAACGCGTCGGAAGGAGCCAGTGACATCACCCGTGGTACTCAATTGTGCTGGATGTGGAGTGAGGAGGATCCTGTTGTCTGCAACTGACTGCTCTACATGCGTTTTATCATTGAGCCAAATATGAGTGTAGCTATCCAAGCCTGTCGATTTGTTTTATGCAAGCTAAAATGCTGTTTATTATTTTCCTTGCATGTCCCCCTCAGATCTACAGCGACTGCACTTCCTAGTGCACTTTCAGTGCAATTTTAAGGGCACTTTGCACTTGTATTGCAAAGTGGATTTGCCTTTAGTACATAACCCCCCCATCTGACGCAGAGCTTACAAAGATATTTGACTCCTGGCCCTGATGGAGAAACGAAGATGCAGGGATGCTTGTAGAGGGAAAATACCAGTGGGTGGGGGTTGTTCTTTTAAGTCCTGTAATTTTTCCCCAAATGGTTAAAGTGACAATCGTTTTACGTTTAATGTTTGCATAAACCTCTGGGGGAATAAAGAATGGAAAAGGACCTGGGGGTCCTACTAGATGATAGGCTCAGCAATGACATGCAATGCCAAGCTGCTGCTAACAAAGCAAACAGAATATTGGCATGCATTAAAAAGGGGATTAACTCCAGGGATAAAGCGATAATTCTCCCGCTCTACAAGACTCTGGTCCGGCCGCACCTGGAGTATGCTGTCCAGTTCTGGGAACCAGTCCTCAGAAAGGATGTAGTGGAAATGGAGCGAGTACAAAGAAGGGCAACAAAGCTAATAAAAAGGGACTGGGAGGATCTTAGTTATGAAGAAAGGTTGCGAGCACTGAACTTCTCTCTGGTGAAGACGCTTGAGAGGGGATATGATTTCAATGTACAAATACCGTACCGATGACCCCTAAATAGGGATACAAATTTTCCATGGAAGGGAGTTTAATGAAAACATGTGGCCCCTCATTAAAATTAACTTTAACCACTTAAGGACCTTGCCTGTTTTTCAGATTTGGTGTTTACAAGATTAAAAAAACTTTTTTTTTCCTAGAAAATTACTTAAAACCCCCAAACATTATATTTTTTTATTTTCTAACACCCTAGAGAATAAAATGGCGGTCATTGCAATACTTTTTGTCACACCATATTTGCGCAGCTGTCTTACAAGCGCACTTTTTTTGGAAAAGAAAATCACTTTTTTGAATTAAAAAATAAAAAACAGTAAAGTTAGCCCAATTTTTCCTTTATAAAATTGTGAAAGATGTTACGCCGAGTAAAATTATACTCTAAATGCCACGCTTCAAAATTGCGCCCGCTCGTGGAATGGCGTCAAACTTTTACTCTTAAAAATCTCCATAGGCGATGTTTAAAAAAAAAATATATAGGTTACATCTTTTGAGTTACAGAGGAGGTCTAGGGCTAGAATCATTGCTCTCGCTCTAACGATCGCGGTGATACCTCACTTGTGTGGTTTGAACACCGTTTTCATATGCATATTTCGTATGCGTTCGCTTCTGCGCACGAGCTCGTCAGGACGGGGCGCTTAAGAAAACAAAAATGTTTTACATTTATTTATTTTTTTTGTAAAAATGTAATAAGTCACTTTTATTCCTATTACAAGGAATGTAAACATCCCTTGTCATAGAACAAAGCATGACAGGTCCTTTTAAATATGATATCTGGGGTCAAAAAGACCACAGATCTCATATTTAGACTAAAATGCAAAAAAAAAAAAAAAAATTGTCATTCGAAAAAATGACAAGGAAATATGCCTTTTTTTAAATCGCTTCCGCCCTGCTATGCTATGGGGATGGGTGGGGGCCATCTTGCCCTTGCTCGTATCCCAGCCAAGCAGGAGACAGGACCCGATCGCCTCCGCCGCTGCCCCCTCTCCCACCGCCGATAACGGTGATCTTGTGGTGAATCCGCTGCGGAGACCACCGTTATCGTTTAAAGGACCGCTCACAGGAAAGATGGATATCTCGGTTGTGGCAGCGGCTGCTGCCATTACTGAGATATCCATCTTTAAAAAAAATGACGTATATATACGTGAGCGGGTCCTTAAGTGGTTAAACTGCATAGAGGGTTCTTTACAGTAAGAGTAGAAAGGATGTGGAATTCTCTTCCGCAGGTGGTTGAGCAGGGAGCATCGATAGTTTAAAAAAAAACGATTAGATAAGCACCTGAACGACCACAACATACAGGGATATACAATGCAATACTGACATAATCACACACACATAGTTTAGACTTGTGTCTTTTTTTCCCCCAACCTCACCTACTATGTAACATAACTAGATTAACTCAGGTTCTATGATATTTTTCTACACTTCCACTTTACAGCACGAGTAAGAAAAAAAGAAAAATTATATATATATATATATATATATATATATATATATATATATATATATATAAAATTAATATCAAAATATCCCTCTTGCCTACACTTCCACTTTAACCACTTCCCGCCCGGTCAATATACAATTGACGTCCGGGAAGTGGTTGTGAAATCCTGACTGGACGTCTATTGACATCCTGCAGGATTTCATGCTGGCGCGATCGGTAATGCGGGGTGTTAGTCTGACACCCTGCATCTCCGATCTCGGTAAAGAGCCTCCGGCGGAGTCTCTTTACCACGTGATCAGCCGTGTCCAATCACGGCTGATCACGATGTAAACAGGAAGAGCCATTGATGGCTCTTCCTCACTCGCGTCCGACAGACGCGAGGAGAGCCGATCGGCAGCTCTCCTGACAGGGGGGGTTCGCGCTGATTGTTTATCAGCGCAGCCCCCCCCCCCCTGGATGCCCAGTAAAAAATAAATGAGTAAGATGCCAATCAGTGCCCACAAATGGGCACTGACTGGCAACATGGGCACAAGTGAGGCCCAGCAATGCCATCAGTGCCACCCCTCAGTGCCCATCAGTGCCACCCATGAGTGCCGCCTATGAGTGCTTATCAGTGCCGCCTGAGTGGCCATCAGCGCCGCCTATCAGTGTCCATCAGTGCCGCCTCACCGGTGCCCATCAGTGCCGCCATAGCAGTGCCCGTAATCGAAGAAGAAAAAAAATACGTACTTATTCACAAAAAAAGAAAAAACGTTTTTTTCTAAATTTTCGGTCTTTTTTTAGTTGTTGCGCAAAAAATAAAAATCGCAGAGTCGATCAAATACCACCAAAAGAAAGCTCTATTTGTGGGAACAAAATGATAAAAAAATTGTTTGGGTACAATGTAGCATGACCGCACAATTGTCATTCAAAGTGCGACAGCGCTGAAAGCTGAAAATTGGCTTGGGCAGGAAGGTGTGCAAGTGCCTGGAATAGAAGTGGTTAAAGCAAGAGTAGGAAAAAAAAAATAAAAAAATCAATACCTCCCCCTAATCCCATCTTGCTCACATAATTTACAGATCTCAGATCCCAGCCAATGGCTTTATTCAGGCCCGGACTGGCCATAGGGCAGACCGGGAAAATGCCCGGCGGGCCGGCCGGGCCAGGGCCACCCGCTCTGTAGCCTGTTGCTGTTCAGGCCGCACAGCGGGAGGTAAGCGGCAACCATGGCCTGGACATGGTTAACACAGGCCACCGCTACCGCTATGCGGCCGTGCGTGTGTCTCCGCGGAACTTTCGGCTGCATGGGCTGAGCTGTGTGTCACTCTCACACACAGCTCAGCCTCTCAGAGCCGCGCGGATATTTCCGCTCTCTACTCCCAGGTGGAGTCCTCCTCCACCTCCAGCCAAGGTGTCCAGCACGGTGGGACAAGGGGGAGAGCTGCGGGCTGCTGTCAGGACGTTTTCCCCCACTTCCCCCCTCCCCTTCTCTTGTTGGCACTCGGCAGGACTCGAGAAATCTGTGAGGAAAGCTTCCTGCCTATTCTTTACTCACCATTGGCCACAACAGAGGACCAATCGGAAACTAGATAGGCATTATGGGAAATGTAGTCTTAGAGATAGGCCCATTTGTTCTCAGCAGGGAGCTGCTCAACTGACTACACTCCCCAGCATGCACTCTGCCTGGGGGGGACCGAAAACAAGCTGAGGAGTGCTTGTAGCTGCATTAGAGGGGACATGAAAAAGAAAGACAGGACTGTGCTGGGAGAACTAATAGCCCCAGCACCACCTGATAGAGAAATGCTGAACCACACCACCACATAGTTGCCAACATTTGTCCAGGGACACTTTGCAGCACAGCTATTAATTAATTACCACACTCACTTCCCCGAAGCTCCACCCACTCCGCATAATCTTCGCCTGGCGAAGATTATGCGGAGTGGGTGGAGCTTCGGAGAAGTCAGTGTGGTAATTAATTAATAGCTGTGCTGCAAAGTGTCCCTGGAAATTTTTTTAAAATGTTGGCAACTATGCCACCAGAGAGAGTCATGCTGTGTTGTACCGCACCACCAGAGAACCACGCTGTACCACACCACCAGAGAACCACGCTGAACCGCACCACCAGAGAGCCACGCTGTACCGCACCACCAGAGAGAGAGCCACGCTGTACCCGCACCACCAGATAGAGAGCCACGCTGTACCCGCACCACCAGCGAGAGAGCCACGCTGTACCCACACCACCAGCGAGAGAGCCACGCTGTACCCGCACCACCAGCGAGAGAGCCACGCTGTACCCGCACCACCAGCGAGAGAGCCACGCTGTACCCGCACCACCAGCGAGAGAGCCACGCTGTACCCGCACCACCAGCGAGAGAGCCACGCTGTACCCGCACCACCAGCGAGAGAGTCACGCTGTACCCGCACCACCAGCGAGAGAGTCACGCTGTACCCGCACCACCAGCGAGAGAGTCACGCTGTACCCGCACCAGAGAGAGACAGCCATGCTGTACCGCACCACCGAAAAGAGAGCAGGTCAGTGTCACTGGGCAGTGTGGGCACAATAGGAGACAGACAGTACTAGCATTGTATGGCCACAATAGGACTGGGATACTGTAATATAAAGGGGACTGCACTGTAAAGGGGCACTCTAATCATTGCAGTGCCCCTTTACAGTGCAGTTCCCTTTATATCACAGTGTCCCTGCACATTACAGTGTGGAGGACCGACACCAGCCACCCCCGTGAATGTCTACCGACCGCACCCCCCCCGATCCCTGGAAAAGTTGGCTGCTCAGTCTAAAATGCCCGGGCCTATTTTTTGTCCCAGTCCGGGCCTGGCTTTATTATAATACATATACAGTATGGTTGAAAAAAAACCATATAATACATAATTTCCAAGAAGGTGAACGACTTCTGTATGATCTGAAAATTATATCTCTTGATCCTGTCATGGACACTAATCCGCCTCAACTTCCATCTGCCAAGAGGAACACACCTACTAGTCCGACTCAAAATCCTTGGAACAAGGTCAAGTACAGGAAAATTGGAGGGGACCAAGCACCCTGATATTGAATAGACTTATCCAGGACGTATCTCTTAATCTTTAATTCAGATGAATTTTTATCCCGGATGCTTTTTAAAAACAAAGAAGATTCCGGGTTTACATGTCTAGTTTAATGCCGTTTTTCTTTAGATTATTCTCCTACTGTTTTTGGGCCATCCTATGATTCACTTGCCTTTTATCTTAAACTTGTTTTAAGGTGTAATGTTTAATCTGTCGGCAACTGACGACGGTGAGGTATTGAACCTCAACTTACCTCTTGTGTCGACACTTTGTCGACCCAATGGGTAAGAATATAGTCCTTTTCTGGGACTATACAAAAATTTCTTGTTTGAATGAGGGAAGGAGAATCATTCTCTTCCCCCATTCTGGGTCACGAATTGACCTTGCACGATCTAATAGTTTATTGTGCCATATGTTTTTTTATTTTTCTCTTTTTATCTCTCCTTTTCACTTCTTTTTCTTTCTTCTTCATACTCTCTTCGTTTCTTCAGCCTGCCTGCCATTGTTCGTATTTGCGAGACTATTGATGATATCTGTACGGTCCCGCATGTTCATAGATGTAGAAAAGACTTATGGCTGGATCGAATGATGTATCTAAACCCCTTAGTGTTGTTACTCACAACACTCAGGGGTTGAATTCTCCTGTTAAGAGGCGCAAAGCCTTTCAAGTATACAAGTCTCTCCGTGTGGATGTGGTTTTCCTTCAAGAAACCCACTTTCCTAAACGATACAACCCTTCCTTTATGCATGCCCACTTTCCATTGTTTTACCTAGCTAAAGCAGAAAACAAAACTAAGGGTGTGGCCATTTTGTTTTCTAGGTATTGTAATTTTAACCTGACTAAAGAATTTGGAGATCCGGAAGGTAGGTTTCTATTGTTACAAGGTACCCTTGATGGCAGACTATACACATTTATCTCTTATTATGCTCCTAACAGAGGTCAGAAAAAGTTTTTCTCACAGATGCTTGATACCCTCCGACCATTCATGGAGGGGATCATTCTTATGGGTGGAGACTCTAACCTAGCTTTCGACACGGGATTGGATAAGTCCAAACCTTCTGTCAAGGGAATCGTCAGACCGACTAAACTTAGTCTACAAGTAGCACGCATTCTACATCAGTCTAGATTAACTGACATCTGGAGGGAGATGAACCCCAAAATTAAGGACTATACTCACTATTCTAACCCTCACCACTCTTATTCGCGTATAGATCATATATTAATCTCTAACCATCACGTCCCAGCTGCCATTAAGTCTCATATAGTTGATGTTTCTTGGTCAGATCACTCGATGGTTCTATTGTCACTGAGGAGAGAGGACACTTCTCCTAAAGTGTCTCATTGGACACTAAATAAGTCTATTTTGAAGGACCCTGTCCTAATGAAGGATATTGAGCGATCTCTTCTAGAATACTTTAAGCATAATGATACAGAAGATGTGTCCCCTGAAACTCTGTGGGCTGCCCACAAGGCTTCTATCAGAGGCAAAATTATACAAGTGGCCGCTGGCCTCAAGAAACAAAGAAACATAGACATAAGGAAGCTGGAAAACAACTATATAGAGCTACGTAAAAAACATAAATCTGATCCTCTTAACTTTCCTACTCAGGCACTTGATGCAGCTAGATCTGCCCTAAACTTGGTACTTACCACCAAAGCTGGGGAAGATATGAAATGGACTGGAGCTAATTTCTATAAATTTAAAGATAAAATAGGCCCGATGCTAGCTCATAAACTCTCACCCAGATTTCAATCGCGGTCTCTCCCTAAAATAAGGATGACTGATGGTTCTCTTACCCTGAATCCTAGGAAGATAATGGAGGCCTTTCATGATTTTTTTTCTAAGCTTTATGCATCCACTGATGATTCTTCTTCAGAGGGAATGGATGATTTTCTAGACAATTTGATTCTACCTCAATTGACTGAAGTTCATAGAGAAATGATGGAGTCTCCCATAACAGCTGAAGAAGTATTGTTAGTAATTAAAAACCTAAAATTAGATAAAGCCCCGGGCCCTGATGGGTTTTCAAGTGCTTATTATAAAACATATTCGAGCATTTTAACACCCTACATGGTTAAATTCTTCAACCACATGACCGGTGGAGTTCCCATAGACAGGCAACTTAATTTAGCTTATATTTCGGTTATCCCAAAGCCAGAAAAAGACCATAGCCTGGTGGAAAACTATAGACCTATATCCCTCATTAACAACGATCTTAAGATACTCACTAAGGTAATGGGCAATAGAATGTCCTCTTTCATTGGCCAGTATGTTAGTAAAGATCAAGTAGGCTTCATCGCTGGAAGGCAAGGTCCTGATCAGGTTAGGAGGGCTGTGGATCTGATCTCCATTTTGAACTCGGGTTGGACTGGTGATACTAATCAAAGGGGAATGCTTCTTTCTATTGATCTACAGAAAGCATTTGACTCAGTGTCATGGCCATTCATGTTAGAAGTGATGAAACGTTGGGGGTTTGGCACGAAATTTCTTGGAATCTTATCTGCACTTTACTCTCATCCTAAAGCTAATATACGCTTTCAGGGTATCTTTTCGGAACCTATTGAGATTCATAGGGGTACTAGGCAGGGTTGTCCTCTGTCTCCCCTGGTGTTTGCAATAGTTATGGAATCCTTGGCTATAGCTATTCGTGAGAACACAAACATCAGAGGAGTTAGATGTGCCAAAACGGAACATAAATGTGCCTTGTTTGCAGATGACCTTTTACTGTTTTTGACCGCTCCAGATACATCCCTACCGGAATTATATTCTCTTTTAGACAAATTTTCTATAGTTTCAGGTCTAACTGTGAATATGGCCAAGTCTAGGGCCCTCAATGTTTCTCTTTCTGAATCCACGGTTTCTCTACTAAAGGAAAATTATGGATTCAAATGGGACACCTCTTATATCAAATACCTAGGTATCTATTTGACGCCCAACATCCAAAACTTGTATTTGGCCAATTATCCACCTATGTATAGAAAACTTGAGAAAGATTTGAGAGATTGGGGGACTCAGAATATAGGTTGGATTGGTAGAATTAACTCGGTTAAGATGACTCTTCTCCCTAGGCTTTTGTATCTTTTTAGATCATTACCCATACCGATAATTAAAAGTCATCTAAAATCCTTTCAAGGAAAGATTATCAAGTTTATTTGGAACAATAAGGGTCCACGCCTTCCATCTCGCACTCTCTATAACTTGCCTGAACAGGGGGGTCTGGGGGTACCCAACTTATTATGGTACTATCAATCAGCAAGATTGGCACAGTTATCGGAAACTTTTCTTAAACATGAACGCCCTGACTGGTTAGATATAGAAGAGCAGGCGACCCCGAATCTAACGATAGAGGAATTAATGTGGAGTCCTACCAAGAATAGGCCTTCTATTTTATCTCCGACTCTCTCAAACCTTTGTTTTATGGGATTCACTTAAAAACAATCCCTCTCTAATTTCTAAAGGCAGACCTTTATCGAGTATTTTTCTAGACCCACTCTTTGTTTCTAAAATTAAAGTAGATTCGTTCAAATGGTGGCATGACAAAGGGTTGTATCGTATAGGCCGTTTTTTTTCGCGCTCGGGTCCACTTCCTAAACAACACTTCATTGACAAGCTAGGTCTTCCTGTCTCAGAAAAATTAAGATTTTCTCAACTACATGACTATGCACAAAGCCTATGGGATAGTGGCTCGATCTCTGGACTATTGACACCTTATGAAAGTAATTGTGATCAGGGTTTGATCAGGAAGGGGAATATTTCAATCATATATCAATCGCTTGCTAATAATTGCACCAAATTACCTCATATGCTGGCCTGGGAAAGGGAACTTAATAACAACTGGGATTTATCTGACTGGTGCAGTAATTATACTAGATCCATTAAAGGATTTGTGAATATATCCCTTGTAGAGGCTAATGTAAAAATTTATACTAGGTGGTATTTAGTTCCCGTTAAACTGGCTTCCATGTATCCGTCAATTTCGCCCCTTTGCTTCAGAGGTTGTCAGGGATTGGGGTCTATGGTACATATATGGTGGGAATGTCCCAAAATACGTGGATACTGGAATAAGGTGTTCAACATAATAAGACGTGTCACAGGCTGTAATTTGCATCAATCCCCCACTATCGCTTTACTTAACGGGATGTTACCCCAAACCTCCAAGGTTACTAGAAAACTCATCCTATACATTCTGACAGGTGCCAGGATCACAATTGCAGCTGCGTGGAAAAAATCTACTGTCTCCATCCGGTATATGAAACAAAAGGTTACATGGATTATGGAACAAGAAAAGAGGGTCTGTTCCATGTTGGATATGTCTACTCTTTTCCATGAAATATGGGAACCGTGGATGAAATTTATGGGAATATCTTTTATCCCATAAAGGCTGTGGTGATATTTATATCCTTAGGACGATGTTGTTCATTGACAGGCAGGCTGCCATCTCTTTTTCCTTTTACTTTCCCCTGATCTTCTTTTTTTTTTTTTTTTCTTTCTTTTCTTCTCTTTTTTTCTCTTCTTTTCATTGATTGTTATTTGATTTGATAATTTTTTTTTTTTTTTTTTACACGAGGATAACATCTTTGTTATTTCTCATTCTCAGAGTGTTATGTTTAGAAAAAAAAAAAAAAAAAGATATATATAAACATTTGTATTAGCCTATGTTTGGGTTATCAAAAGATTCCACCAAATTTTTGGGGATGTTAGGTATGTTAAGGGTTTTGAAAATATATATTTACAGTGACTGGGTGGTATTGGTGATAATTATTGGAGGGAGGGAAGGGGGATTTAAAGGTTTGCTTAACCTCTTGGACACAGACTGTTCCCAGTGGGGGTGTCAGAGAAGTCTTTGTTATACAGAAATCCTGTCCTTTATTAGTTCCATGAAATTAGACCCAGTACACACATGGGGTTTTTTATTGTGTGACAACAATAAGCCTAAGGAATTATATAGTATATAGAAATATCCTTTTATTTATTTAATTATAAATTATTGGTTATACCTAGCTTTTCTTTTTAACTATTACAATCTGTTATACTCTCACCGTATGGTGATAGCATATGATATGGCTGTATATGATAGTCAGTTTCTATGACAAGACCATCTTCTATGTAAAGCA
This sequence comes from Rana temporaria, assembly GCF_905171775.1. Lineage (NCBI taxonomy): Eukaryota > Metazoa > Chordata > Amphibia > Anura > Ranidae > Rana > Rana temporaria. The sequence goes on from NC_053490.1 coordinate 494,713,179, forward strand.
ATGCATTGGATTTATTATTTACTGTGTATTACTGAAATGTATACTGCTGTTTTAGTACAAATGTATGTACTTTTATTGAAAATAAACATAAATTTGAATGAAAAAAAAAAAAAAAAAAAAAAACCCACTAGGCATACAAATTAAAAGAGATGCTTCGGTTTTTATTAAAAAAGAAAAAAAAAATTATATATTTGGCAAATGACATTAATTTATCAAAAACCACGTTAAAATAACATTGGAAAATTGTCTGGCAGATGTATTTATCTTATTGCTTTGTGTAGAGCTTCTAAAAAATGGTTCCCTTCTTCTCATTCACACATTACAGAAACAAATAAATAACATTTTGCATAACATGGCACCCGATCATGGGTCTTCCGAGATAGCTGCATTCAAGCACTTCAGGACATAAGGCTGGAATATGGCTTTGCAATTTTTTTTCGTTGCACAGAACTCATAACTGTGCTGACTCTTGTTACGCATGGTTCCATAGGTCCTCAATGTAGAACATCTTCTAAACAATATTGCATGGAAAGGCCCCGTGTTGGAATGTTATTTGCCTGGAGACCCAGGGTAAGGAGGTGGAGCAGGATATTGTACAGGTACTGATGGAGACGGCGTGTAGGGTGGAGGAAGGTCCACAGGATACTCCATCTCATATTCATAACTATACGGTGGTGGAGAAACTAAAATGAAAAGAAAGAGAACAATGTATATGAGAAAGAGGGAAAAATGACATCAGTATTAAATTACTACACACACTGAAGGGGATTTGCTTAAATTGGAGGAAAATTAAGGCACACTTGGAGCTGGTGATTAAACAAGGACTCTGATTGGTCAAAGTGGACAACAAGTTTGCTTTTGTTCCTCATTTGCTTTCTCCGTTCGGAATTAATTCATTTTCAACTGAAATTTATTTTTTTAAATTTCAGACTCAACCCCATAGGCTGGACTTAGTTGTGTTTTGGAGGCCATTTCTCTATGTTGTTCTGGTTCATCAAAGATCAATACATCCAAAAAGTCATATCTTAGTTGTAGGTGGAGCCTGGAGACCCCTGGCTCATCATACAGGCGCATCTCATAAAATTTGAATATCAATAAGTGAATATCAGTAATAAAAAAATTTTTTAACTCCGATTTCATATAGATGCGTTATGCCGTGTACACACGACAGTTATTCATGTCATGAAAAAAAAAAAATTCTCTATGCAATTCCTCTCAAGCCTGCCTTGCTAACACACGTTCGTGGAAAAAAAATGCTTGAGCAAAGTGCGGTGACGTACAACACGTACAATGGCACTATAAAGGGGAAGTTCCATTCGAATGGTGCCACCCTTTGGGGTGCTTTTGGCAATTTTCCCGTCTCATAACTTGCTTCTGAGCTGCGTGTTTTTCCCCCCTCATTAAAGCGTACACACAACCGTTTTTCACGACGTGAAAAAAAACGACAAAATAAATAAATAAATAGATAAAGCAGGTTCTAAAAAAAAAAAAAAAAAAAAAAAAAATTGTGCATTTTTCTCGTCGAGAAAAATGCTCTGGAGCATACACACGACCGTTTTTCACTACCAATAAATGGAATTTTTTGGTGTACGCGGCATTACACACAGAGTTATGCATTTCAAGCTTTTTTTTTTTTTTTGAGTATTAGGACTATGAATTATGATTATGACCATGGCTGCAGATGCTGAGGAAGACCATCCAGAGGTCGATACATGTGCAGAGGAGAGGATCCGAGCCTGTGACGTCACACAGCCACGGTGGTGAGCGAGCGAAGCTCTTAATACATGTAAACACGCAAATGTTTTTATATCTAGCAAGTGTCCTCTTTTAGTGGGGTTTTAAATAAAAAAAAACGTTTTATAGCAGAGAGCACCATGTCGGGTGTGTTTTTGATTACATGATACACGAGTCCCTTGAATTGGAGGAACAGCAGAGTAATCCCGGAGATCAACCCTCTATCTGTGAGGGACACATTGGGTGGAGTGGAGATCGTGAAAGGGAGAGTTCATTTGAGTCTTCCTGACTCGTCCTTGAGGTGAGGAGATAAAATAGCTGGTGGTGGTGGTGTGCACAAGTAATAAGAACTATTGAAAAGCACAGTGATATTATATTAACACTGGAGCACTACCATCAAGATTTATATTGATTTATGGGACATTTATTATGAATTTGAATGCACCACTTATAGTATTGAATTGTCACTGCACTGTGTATCTTTTGGTACATATAAATTAAATTTTTTTATAAAATATTTTGGCGTGTAGTGGTGATTTCACTTAAAGTGGATGTAAACCCAAAACATTATTTTTTTTTTTGATGTCACACTGTAGAGAATAAGATTTCCTTTCATCTGTGCCCAGTCTTGCCACACACGAGTTAATCCAGCTCTGAGCAATCCTCTTTATATTGTTCAGGGAAATAAAACAGACTTCCAGATAAAAACCAAAGTCCTTGCTTGAGTGACAGGTTATTTGCATATCTCGTGCACTGCTTGCAGACATACACAGCTTCTGTAAAAAGTGCTCAATTCACACCCCCCTCCCCTCTTCCCTCCAGCTCTATGTATATTCTGATGGCTGTTGCATTTCCTCATGGCACTGAACTGTGACTCACCCCATATTTTGAAAACATTTAATCAAAACACAGGGGAGGGGATGTGAATTGTGCACTTTTTTTCAGAAGCAAGGACTTTGGTTTTTATCTGGAAGTCTGTTGTATTTCACTGAATAAAATGAGGATTGCTCAGAGCTGGATTAACTCTGGGTTGCAAGACTGGGCACAGATGAAAGGAAATCTTATACTGTACATTGTGACATCAAAAATAAAACACAAAAAACAAAAAAAAAAAAGACATCCACTTTAAAGTGGATAGCGGCTGCGATTTTGCACTTGATTAGTTAGGGTGGCGCTGAATGTTTCACACATTTAGAAATTCCAGTATACTCAACCAAAAATGCGGTTATTTATATTTCCACTTTTAAGTGTATGTCAATGTGCTAAGGGGGGGGGGGGGGGGGCTTAATAGTGAGTGTTTGGCTATTAACTCCCCTGAGCACTGTAACATAAAATGTAAACGTATAAAATAAGACAGAAAGATGACACTAAGAAAATATGCTGCGATTACCACCAGCTTCCCGTTCCTTTGTGTCTACCCTAATTTCTCCACTCTACGTATGGAGGAAGCCATGGCTTGCACATAGGTTGGACTTCGAAACATTTTTGCCTTTGTTCATCTCTATGAACGGTAGATTGATGGGATTAGTAATTTACACGATAAAGAGGATGTTTGTGCTTTCTTTGGAGCCAGGACATTGCATTTCTGGCAAGATCAACAGCTATTTTTTCTGTCCTTGCTGAAAATGTTTATAGCCAAAAAAAAAAAAAAACTAAAAGCAGCCAGCTCATCTAAGGACCAATAAACTACAATAGATATTCTTGGCCTGAAAAAAAGAAGAAAAAAAAAAAAAAAAAAAAGATCTTTTTAGTGGCACACGTCCCCCTTACCCGAGTATGAGCTGATGGTATTGATATGTGTTCTGACAACTCCCACACGGGTTCCTCGGCTGTTCTTCATACACATACAGATACAGATTGCGATTCCGGCGATTACTCCCATAATGAACACAATTCCAAACACAATTCCTGCTATCGCTGTACCACTGAAACACACAAAATGAGAGGTTAAGAACAAGTCCTTCAAACATTAGTAAAGTGTACCTGTTGCAGTTCATAGATCTGGGTATCCAATAAACCTGCCGCTGTTAGTTTAAGATCACACCATGGAATCTGGTAATGGATCACGATCTCCAATCTTGTAGGCATACCTCCCTACTATTTGAAATGGGAAGGAGTCAACACTGACATTGGTGCCACCAATGCAGCACAAAGGAGGTAATTACCCACCCATGGTCACTAATGCATCAGTGCCAATACAGTAACCCCCTTATGCTGCATATTACAATCGCCATTGGTAACTAACCACTTGCCGACCCGCCGCAGTACATATACTGTGACGTACCCGTACGTTGCTGCCCGTTTTGGGCGCATGAGGGGGTTTTGACAGGTACCCTCTTCAACTTCCAAGTAAGATCGCTGCACAGCACACTACATCATTTTTGGCCCTTCCCCCGCCGCTGCCTCTTGGGACACAGAGGTTCTAGAAGACAGCGGGACTATTCAGAAAGTGCAGCGCGACTCGGGCATGAGCAGTAGGAAACAGGCTCTAAAGTCGCAAGGCCTCACTTCCCGTTTCACTTACTACAGATGCTGGCGCCTGCACCTGAAGCCAACTGACGAATTGGCTAGGGGTGCCAGCATTGTGAAATCCCTGGACAGGCAACGCTCCTTATATTAAAAGAGTCAGCAGCTACAGTATTTGTAGCTGCCGACTTTTAATTTAATTGTATTATTTTTTTATTTTTTTTTACAGACTGGAACTCTTATTTTAGTACACATTTACATCATAATTATAATCCTAAAGATGTAAAGAACTGCATAAATTAACTGCGCTATATAAGTACCTGTAATACATTTTTTTTTTAAATAAAATTATGGGAAACAGGCTTATTTAAAAAAAAAGGTAAGACGACTTTTGCAATAAAACTCATACCTTCCCCTAATCCTCTGCTCATCAAACCTTTCCATAGGATTACAAATCACAAATTTTGGAATTTTGGATTTACTACAATTAGGAATAAAAAAAAAAAAGGAAGGATATAGATATATAGATCTGTTGAATTTGTGTGTTCTTTTGGTTTAGCGGTCTATTTAGATTCTTTTGTCTGCAGAGTTCCTTAGCACAAGGCACACCAAGCAGTCACAATGGATATTTTATCAAAAGGATATAACAAACCGTTTTGTGTGTTTTTTATGTGCCACTTTAAAAATGTGTACAAATACAGAATGACAAAAATATAAGAGTAGCACACAAACACACACACACACACACACAATGCTGAAATGTGGTTATGCATCCTAAAAAAAGTCAAATCCCTCAAACACTTCCTCTTTACTTGAATTTATTCCTATTAAGACAGCTAGTGGCGAGCCACCCCTCTGTTGGAGGCACCTTGAGAGGCTTCAGAAAGCAGACACATACATTCCCAGCTGTAGCCGCCTGGAGCGGGTAAGAAAGTGCTCGCTGCCACCGGTGTGAGCTTTATGTCAGTGGTATCAAAAAGGGATTAAAGGATAAGCATAACATCTTGACAAACGTTCACCCGCGCAGAGGTATAGTTCAGCGAGCATAAACAATCAAGTAACTTTTATAGGTACTAGTTGTTTACTGGGAGACCTAATGGGATAACTTAAAAGGTCCATATAAATCAGCAGAGCACAAGGGCCGACTAACTAGGGACCAAGACGCCAATGCACTGGATTACACTGGAGGATAATGCCTATACTGGTCTAATGGATTGCAACGACCGCCATTTTATTCTCTAGGGTGCAAAAAAAAAAAAAAATTATATAATAATAAATAAATAAATAAATAAATAAAAATAAAAATAAAAATAAAAATGTTTGGGGGTTCCAAATAAATTTTCTAGCAAAAAAACAAAAAAAAACTGTTTTTAACTTGTAAATACCAAGGCCCGGATTCACGTAGGAGAGCGCATCTTTGTGCGGGCGTAACGTATCCTATTTACATTACGCCTCCGCAACTTTGACAGGCAAGTGCAGCATTCTTAAAGCAAAGTTGCGGCGGCGTAGCGTAAATAGGCCGGCGTAAGCCCGCCTAATTCAAATGTGGAAGATGTGGGCGTGTGTTATGTAAATGTATTGTAACCCTACGTAAATGACGCATGCACAGTGCGCATGCTCCAAATTAACCCGCAAAAAGCCAATACTTTCGACGTGATGTAAAGGACGCCCAGCCCTATTCGCAAACGACGTAAAATGTGAAAAATGTTACGCTGTTCCGACGTCCATACCCAACATTGGTACGCCTCATTTAGGTCTCATAGAGCAGGGGTAACTTTACACCGGGAAAAGCCTAACGTAAATGGCGTATCTGTACTGCGTCGGCCGGGCGTACGTTCGTGAATAGGCGTATCTAGCTGATTTACATATTTCTAGTCGTAAATCAGCGTACACGCCCCTAGCGGCCAGCGTAAATATGCAGATAAGATACAATGGCGTAGGAGACTTACGCTGGTCGTATCTTAGAGAAATTTTGGCGTATCGGATTCTTTGAATCAGGTGCCAAGATATGACGCCTCAGATACGACGGCGTATCTGGAGATACGCCGTCGTATCTCCTACGAGAATCCAGGCCCAAATCTCAGAAAGAGGCTCGGTCCTTAAGTGGTTAGAGAGTCTAAAAGCCCTGCATTGCACCCACGGTCTGCTGGTGCAATGCTTTCCAGGCCCCCAAGAAAAAAAAAAAAAAAAAAAAGTGATTTTTACACCTGCAAAAAGATGTGCATTTATTATTTTTATTTTTTAAAAAGGTCGAACCTCTCCTTAACCACCTGTGTTAGCTATATAATTGTCCGCCACAACTATGTGCGTTGCTTGCGGCTGCAGAGGAGGTTGCGGTACGGTCCCATTTACTTGAATATGTCACGTTAAGTGGCAGTTCTGCCTGCCAAATCGGGGGGGGGGGGGTGGTATGGTGAGAACCCTTACACTTTGTATAGAAGCAGATCTCCATTCAGCAGGGAGCATGAGCTTCAGTGACTGGAGAACTATAGGTCTGACTCAACGGGGGTGGGGGGGCATGCTGGATCTCTGCAGAGAGACCACAGCTACCACACAGTTCCATTTCAAAGCATCTTGGCAGGGGACTGGCTTTTCTACTCAGGCTGTGGCAATGTTTGTTTTCATGCATCTAGAATTTTGACTAGTATGCCCTTTAAAAATATTTTTTTCCCAGCCTTGCAGCGCATAGGATATACTTTACTAGATATTGCGGTTTTAAATCAGTATGTTCTCAGTACAAAATAATAGTGTGCTAGCGATAATTTACCGTGATTTCTTGTAAACAAAATGAAATGCGAGTCACTAAGTGATGTGCTAACACCAGCATGTCATTGGACTTTAAAAATAATTGCTTACCTGACCTTTTATTGTGTACACTTCATTCCCAGCCACACAGATACACTTTCTGCCAGGAAGGCTGTCATGCGGATTAAAATACTGAAACGCCGAGCGTTCCATTCGCCAAAAATTATTATCGGACTCGGCTAAACAATTACCTGGCTCCTTGTCACAATCCACCCAAAAATGATGTATTGTCCAGCCGCCTCATTATAGGGTTAATAACTGATAAGAAATTGCTTGGAATAAGTAATCAAGCAGAATTGGATGACAGAATTTTTTGGATTACGTGTTTTTGACATTACTTTTTTTATTGGAAAAAATACTAATTGGTCAGTAGATGCTCTGTAATATCACAACTCAAAAACACTACATACTCTTCTTTTAGCAATGATAGAGAACCCCAAACCCCCCCCCCCCCCCACACACACACACACACACCCACCAATGCAAATAAAAATCCAACATTTAATTTTATTCTGTTCAAATGCATTTAACATGTTCTTAAACCCAGGATCAGGGCTGGTCCAAGAATGAAATGCTGCCCCCTACCTCCAAAAAGACAAATCACGCCCACCAAAAGGCCCCCACATCTATTTTATATCATGATGATATATTAAGTGAGATTTGCATGCACCATGATGCTCAATTCTAAGGGGCAGGCTAGTGCAGTATAGGGGCAGGCTAGGGTGTCCAGACATCCCGGTTCCCGGATTGAGGACACTGTCCCCAGACCAAGGCTGTCTCAGTTTTAAACAGGGGCTGAGGCAATTTCAAAGACAGTCAGTGCAGAAATAAAAATCTGAATTATACACCCCTGCTCCGCCACTCCTACTAGCTTATGGGGGGGGGTCTATTTTTTCTATCATCTGTGCCCCTTTCTGATGATCATGTGCTGGTCGGAGTGGAGGGAATGTCTCTTTAGTTTCATGCCCTTGGCTCAAATCCCAGCCAATCGCCTGCCTTCCCTGGCGGAGTGATCTTCCTCTGCTCCCCACCAAGTAGTAGCCGGGGCCCGGAGAGTAAGACTTGAGAAGCTGTATTTGCTTGGTAAATGGAAGAGAAAAAGAGGCCGATGTGGTTCAATTTGCTGCCCCTCTCAAAGTGCTGCCTGGATCCAATGGACCCATGGTAGGGCCGGCCCTGCCCAGGATCCAGAGCCCTGAATTCACAATATCTGTTCTCCCACAGTACACAGAACATGGAAATACAATTATTTTAGTAAATATATACTGCTAAATACCTTTTCTCATCAGCAGTATATATCAGTCTTGTGACTTCTTTCAGTGCCTGGTTAAAGCTTGTATAAAAAAAAAAAAAAAAAAAATGGGGGAGAACCTACCAAGAATGTCACATTAGTGGGACACAGCGGTTAAATAAAAATAGCTTTATTATAGGAAAAAAAAAAAAAAAAGCACCCAGTGAATTGACCTTTACCAAACCACAAAAAAAAGAAAAAAAAGTTTGCCATGCATGGGACTCACAGCTGGGCATTCACCCATACATACAACCTAGCGCACACACAATTCGGAATACTGATTTGCATGCATTATTTATGCAAGTAAAAATGGATTGGCAAGCTACAGTCATAATCCTCAATATGTAAGGTGTGTAAAAAGCAGAAGTGTCAGGTGCAGGCTAGCAGATGGTTGGAGTTCACCAAGCAGCCTTATGGTTAATTCACTTTAATTAAATTTGTGTCTAATCACAGCAGGAGCGGGTCGCCGGTGGCGCACATGCGTTCCCTCCAGACCCAAAAGTGCGGGATCACGTACTAGGAACGCGATACCGTGCAGGAGAGCCGCCTTACTTACAATATACGGTCGGCAATCGGTTAAATTGACTTCAGGTCGAACAGAAATGGACATCGATGGATTGAAATTCAGCCAGTTCAGTAGGGCTGGCCAAATTTCGATTTATCTATGACCAGCTTACAGTGGAACTTCTCTCCCCCAAACATTGAATATTTTTAATACTCATGCTGCTAGAATTAGTAGATGGATAAAAAAAAAAAAAAACACACGAAGATCATATTAATTTCTTCAGTTACTTCCCGAATTCCTGCCTGGGCAAATGGTTTCATGCATCCCAGGAGTCTTCACGAGGGGAGGAGGCGGGGTTTTCTTAGCCAAGCACAGCCTCCTGCATGCATACATGAACTAAGGGCAGGAAGTAAATGCTAAATTTATAATTTTCCCTTACAGACGATGGCCACGGCCAGAAATGCTGGGGGGGGGGGTTTGTTTTTCAAAGTGATTTCTCACCAAAATAAAGCATATAGACATGGATGGATGGATGGATGGATGAGGGAGTTTGCGTTGAATATTAAAAAGGTATGGTTTGGTAGGTTTGGTTTGTGGTGCTCAGAAGTAAACTTCCTCTGCTGACATTTACCTATAGATAAGCCTATAATAAGGCTTACCTATAGGTAGTGAAAACATCTCTTAAACCTAGACAGTTTAGGTGAGATTTACATTGCATGCAGCCAGTTGCATCACTGGAGCATGCGCTCTAAAGGAATGGCCACAGGTGCCGTTTCTTTCCGAGCCCTGTGTCGTGAACCATGCACGCGAGCGACATCATCGCGGCTCTGGTAAAATATAGCACCGGAGCCTGCAAAACCAGAACAAACACCGGGGAAGATGTTGGCCCTGTCAGGGGATTCGTTGTAAAGCAAGTATTTCATAATGAGCTAGTATGCGATGCAAACTAGCTCATTATGCCTTAGTTTTGCAGGTTTTTTTTTTTTTTACCTTGAGGTTTAGTTCTGTTGGGAAGATCGCCACATGCATCTCAGATACACTTAAACTTAGGACGGCGCAGATTCCGAGTTAGGTCGGCGTATCTACTGATACGCCGGCCTAACTCTCTGTGAATCTAGCTATATACATATACACTTATTTGGACACAATTTATTTTGTAGAGCTGCACTATTGAATTCTATACTGTGGAAATACCAGGACTAGCTGAACAGACTTACATATCCTTTATATGGAAATATAGCTAGCTCCCTTATATGTATTTAAACAGTGTATTTCGCCATTAGCCTTCCGTATAGAAATATCATAAAAGTTCAAAAGACCCGATAGCCAATCCCCACTAATGGGGAAACCACAAAGCAGATAGTTCATGTTTACGGCCATCTCATCATTCCAGCACGATTTATCTATCCTTGCTTCAACCTCTTCACAATGCAGCCAATGTGTTAGAATAGTTGCCTAGGAACCAGGAACGGGAGGATGTGCGACTACAGCCTGGCGGGACTTTACCCATCCTACCGTGCCATGGCTTATATAAATAGCATATGGCATGTGCCATTGATGAATTGCAGTCACTGGCATTGTGATTTAAAATAAATGCAAATATCAATACATCTGCTGGAAGAACATTACTTCTGTTCCTGGGTATCTCTTAAGTTTAGATTGTCTGCAGAAGACAGATTACTGAAGCCTGAGAGATAACTTCATTGCAGCAGGGAACATCTCTGTGTTTTTCATTATATTGGAAACTGTAAATTCTGGGTCTGTCTTCACTTCATGGTTTAAAGGGCTGGTTTATCCAAAAATCAACATTTCTGCTATGGTTTGGAAGACACCACAAGAGGAGGAACAACACAGTAATAGAGGGGAACAGATCATTTAGGTGGAGTTTTTTTTTTTTTATTGCTGAAAATGCCTTTTAAAAAGGAAATTGTAATGATTTTACATTGGTAACATATTTTACATATATCATTTATTTTACAAATAATGTTCACCTATGACAAAGGATCCCCAGAGCACGATGGGGTTTCTAAAGAGAGCAAAGAAAAAGCTTTTGACTTTAACCCCTTGCCAAAAAGCATATACACATACACTATATTGTCAAAAGTATGGAGACGCCTGCTTTTACACACACACACACACACCATTAGATTTATTGCAGATTTTTGTCTTTTGAATTACCAAAACCATGTAGTGCAAGGGCCTGCTGGACTGCATACAAATTGAAACTCAAAGCGGTTGTATACCCGCACAAAAAAAAAATAAAACACACACACACACACACACACACACACACACACACACACACACAAACGAGCTGATATTCTCCCCTCAGCGTGTCCTCCGAGTTCGCAGCGTGTCCTCCGAGTTCGCGGCTGCATTCAAAGTGAATATCTCCTAAACCGTACAGGTTTAGGAGATATTCATTTTACCTACAGGTAAGACTATAATGAGTAAAAAATGCAACATAAGGGTATACAACCACTTTAAGGTTTGACCTCATATTATAGGACTTTGGTAAACCTGAAGACAACAATCTGCAGAGAAACCTAAAGCCTGGTAAACACGATTGGATTTTCTGCGGACAAAGCCTAGGACTTTTGTCCAAAGGGCGTTGGCTGTCAACTTGTCTTGCATACAAACAGCAAAGAATTGTCGGCCAACAAACATGAAACCACGTGGCTTTTCAGCTCTTTAGCGCCACCCTTTGGGAAACTTCTGTCAATGTTGTCTTATGGTTAGCATGGCTTCTGAGCATGTGTGTTTGTACTTTGAAATTTTGTCTGATGGATAATCCGATCGCACACATTTGTTGAAAGCATGTTATCCAACATTTGTTGGCGGAAACAATAATTGTCCGATGGAGCATAGAAATGGTCAGATTTTCCGACAACAGCCTGTCACACAATTCCCGTCGGAAAATCCAATCGTGTGCATGAGGCATTAATCCGTAGGGTTCAATATTGAGTTGGCCCACCCTTTGCAGCTACTGTAAGCCTTTCTGGAAGAATGGTAAAAAAAAAAAAACATTCCCATAGACACTTCGTAAACCTTGTGGACGGCCTTCCCAGAAGAGTTGAAGCTGTTATAGCTGCAAATTGTGGGCCAACTCAATATTGAACCCTACGGACTTAGGCTGGGATGCCATTAAAGTTCATGTGCGTGTAAAGGCAGGTGTCCCAATACTTTTGGCAATGTAGTGTTTGTGGCCGCACTTACCTAGATCTTCTTTGGGGCTGCATATCTTCATACCAGTGTGCATGCTGCTCTCCCAGCACAGAGCTGCCACCGTCTGCTACAGGTTTCATACTAACGGTCATGAGCAGGGCACATGATAGCAGAATATAGAGAGCAGAAGAGCATGGAAGCTTCTAGGCTCAGCTTGTTCAGTGACAACCCATCTCCATTAAAAAAAAAAAAAAAAAAAAAAATCGGTTGCCAATTTTGTTCAGGTGAGAGAAGATAGCGTTATTTCACTGGCAAACAGCACCCTGCAAAATCCAGCAGTGGACTGTTCCCGATATCCTCACATCCAAAGATAATCTAGAGCACAGGTGTCAAACAAAAGGCCCGCAAGCCAAATCCGGCCCTTCAGGCCATTTCATGTGGCCCTCGCACCTCTCCTGCAGCTGCAGGAGAGCTCCAGACCTCCTTTAATCCTACTCCAGACCCTTGCTTTGTGCTTTCAAACAATGCACCCAGCTTCTTCCCAGCAGCAGCATAAGGAAAGGGGGGTGCACTGTGATATAAGGGATAGTGGGGGACTCAACTTCTGATGGTGGGGTGTCTCTTGACATCTAATGTAAAGGGCAGGGGATACGCTGGACATCTAATCTTACAGATACAACTGGCCCTTTGGAGGGCAATCATAATGCTGATGTGGCCCACAATGAAATTGAGTTCGACACCCCTGATCTAGAGGCATGACGACATCAGGAACAGTCCACCACACAAGACAAAGGGGCAGAAGCCACAGGGACCAGGCTTGTGCTGGGAAGATCGGAGGATTAGGTAAGTATATCTTGGTTGTCCAATCCCCTAGATAAAAACGAGTTAACCCGTGCAGTGCCGGCACAGTCCCACCATGCAAATGCTTCCGATCATCTATCAAGAATGTATAACTCCATGTAATGCATCAGAAGACAGATTAAATTATGAAATGAAAACCTATTTCTAAACCCCGACACTGTACCCTCCGTAATGAACTTCTCTATTGCCTGACAAGCAGTCATACAAATGGTACTGCAGCTCTGCCCTGCAGTCACTCCAAGAGGTCACATGAAGAAAGTTAGGTTGGGATTATTAAAATTCTGCTTAAATTGATTTGACTTTGACTTGAAAAGAGCCTGTCAGTTTAGAAATATGACATCTACAACAGCTAAATCATCTTTGAAAATGAAAACTTTGGAGCTGTACTCCATCAGTACTTTGTGAGTTACTGACCTGGAACAAACAGAGCGCCAGAGAAGTGTCAGGACTGCAGATGAGCCAATAATGGAAAATCCCATTTGCCTGTGATGGCGACAGAGGAGACCTCATAATTCGCTACAGCAGGTGAATATTTGCTTTTCACACAATAATAATAGCGAACTACTGAACAGGTGTCCAAACTTCAAATGGACCATTGACCAGTTTACTATACTGCAGAGTAGCAGTACCCCCTATGTTGCAACAGTATAAGGGAGTACAAGCTCTCTGTTCCTAGAGGACCTCTGGTTAGCTGGACCCAACAAGGATCACTTGGAAGAAGAAGAAAAAAAACAAACACACACACACACACACACACACACACACACACTAGGATGTCGGCAATCTTTTTGGGTAGTGATGCCACACAGGGGACATGGAGCAAGGTCTTAGTTCTGTGAGGGGAAAGCTGCTGCCACTGTGGCGATGCTCCTCTGGACCACTACCTGGGAGCGAGACGCTCCTCTGGACCACTAGCCGGGAGCGGGACGCTCCTCTGGACCACTAGCCGGGAGCGGGACGCTCCTCTGGACCACTAGCCGGGAGCGGGACGCTCCTCTGGACCACTAGCCGGGAGCGGGACGCTCCTCTGGACCACTAGCCGGGAGCGGGACGCTCCTCTGGACCACTAGCCGGGAGCGGGACGCTCCTCTGGACCACTAGCCGGGAGCGGGACGCTCCTCTGGACCACTAGCCGGGAGCGGGACGCTAGTAAAGAAAAAAAAAAAAAAAGAGGCGATGGCCCAAAAACCTGTACTTTTAAAAACCATGTCAGAAGTTGCACCTTGCATATTTCTTTCTGGGCATTTGCAGTAAAGCTTCCAAACCCTGGTAAGGCCAGTTCACATAACAATTTCTGCATTCCGGATGCACGTTTTGATGCATTCCTGCATTTTTCACCATAATTTCTCTCTTCATCTCAATTGACATGAGCATTTGTGATGTGTTTTTTCTGTATGAAACGCAGAAAAACGCAACATGTTCTACTTTTGTTGAATGCACTGGAACACACTTGTACAGGTGTGAACTAGGGTCATTGGAATCAATGTTAACCACATGCCGATCGCCCCACGCAGATATACGTCGGCAGACTGGCATGGCAGATACAAGGACTCATATATATAACACACACACACACACACACATCCCCTCTAAGAAGCAGCATTGTGAGCGCATGCGCCCCCACCACAAGTTCTGTAACTGCGACCATGGGTCCCGCAGACTTGATGTCTGCGGGCATACTGTACCCGCAATCGTATCACAGTGAGGAAGAAGAGAGGGGGGGGGGGGGAATGCTTATGTAAACAAGCATTTCCCCAGTCTTCCTAGTGACCGGAAAAAAATAAAAATAAAACACAACAAATTTCCCCTCTGGGTGATCTATATACATTACAAGGATTTTACCAAAACATTGTTGCAGATTCCTACCTTTTGTTATTCGAAGGAATAGCTGTTTGTTTGTCTGTGTCAATGTGCTCATTGAATCTAATGGGAGTGGTATTATAAGTCAGCTTAGTGCAGACTTAAGAAATAATTAAGCCAATTCACACAAGCAGCAAATTATATTTCTTCAGTACACCATCTGTGTATAGAATGCCTTTATTTAGCCATATTGCATTTTACTAAAAATTACAGCGCTGCAGACCCCTTTGTTGAATAACATTTTTTAAATTAAAATCCCATTATACACAACTTTTTTCTACAGTCTGTAGGCCTGTCTGGTGGCATCATGGGTTGCTCCTCTAGGGTAAGGTGACCAGATTTTTAAAATGAAATCCGGAGACATATTCTTTGTTTACTAGTAATGGCGGCAATCAGCGACTCTCTGCCCGTCGCCGTTCGCCTCACAGCCTCTCAAATCTCACTCTTCGGCCCCCCGGCTACTACTGGATGGGGAGTGGAGGAAGATCACTCCGCCAGGGAAGGCAAGGAGATAGGCAGGTGGCTGGCCGGGATTTGAGCCAAGGTCGAAGAACATGCAAGCGAAGCTGAATGGGCATGCACCCGAAACTGAAGAAATATTCCCTCCACTCCGACCAATACATGATCATCAGAAAGGGCACAGATAATGGGAAAAATACAACCCCCTATGCTAGTCGGCACGGCAGAGCGGGGGTGTGTAATTAAAATTTTTTTATTTTAATTCGGCACTGACTGTCTTTGAAATTGCCCCTGCCCCCTATTAAATCCAATCTGGGGACAAAACCGGGGACAGACTTGGTCCGGGGACAGTGTCCTCAATCAGGGGACTGTCCCCTGAAACTGGGGATGTCTGGTCACCCTACTCTAGGGGCAGCGGTGGGCGGCTCCTTCTCTTGGACAGTAGGACACTGACATAATGATCTGTGAGCACAGAGGGCTGTCCTGCAGTACTGGGAGCCCAGCATGGTCCCTAGGGGGCATGTCTATGAAGGTGAGGGCTCACATGAAGTGGGTTGGATGCTGCTTTTTTTTTTTTTACAAGCTGGACCACCATTTTTTTTTTTTTTTTTATTAGGTTTATAAAATGTTTTGTATTTGATTGCATTCCTCCCATTTCATGTTATCTGTGTATCTGGAATAATTTATTCCACGTAGTAGAAAAATACGACCCGAATAGTGATTGCTGCAGTCACCTCTCTTGCCTCTTAGGTTAGGATTTAAATTAATTAGCCTTCAATTAAAACCGACAGGTTAAATTGTCCTGACCCCAGCGCTGCCACCATTCAGACGTGATGCGCATCATTACCAATAACACTGCTGTGTTATTATCTGTCACATAAATTACAGGTTATCAGCTGTTAAGAGCAATTTAATTCAGACCCCAGTGCCTGTATTCTAGTAAAATGGTAACTAATAAAATATACCAACTCTACGCAACAAGTGAATTGTTATCCTTAGCCAACAAATAATTGCACCATGTTAAATGGGTTGTAAAGGTTCATGTTTTTTCACCTTAATGCATCTTATGTATTAAAGTGGAGTTCCACCCAAAAATGGAACTTCCGCTTATCCCACTCCTCACATGCCACATTTGGCATGCAATTTTTTTTTTGGGGGGGGGGGGGGGGGGGGGGGGGGGAGTGGGGGCTTCAGGGGGAGTCCCACTTCCTCCTTCCGCCAAGGGGCTGGTAAGGCGATTAAGCTTAATCGCCTTTTGGCAGCCCCTCCCTGTAGGCGATCGCCTAGGACACGTGACAGGTCCTAGGCGATCGCCTGTTCAATCAAACAGCGCAGCGCCGGGCCACGCGTGCATGCGCAGTGCCGCTCGCGCATGCGCAGTGGGTGCCCGGCCGTGAAGCCGAAAGCTGTCACGGCCGGGTGCCCACAGTGGCAATGAAGTCGCCGGCCGGGGGGGAAATGGCGGGGGGGGCGGGTTTGGGGGGGGGGGGGGGGGGGAGAGGAGCGGAGCCCCGACCGGCGCGTCGCTGGAACAGGTAAGTGTCTGTTTATAAAAAGTCAGCAGCTATAAAAAGTGCAGCTGCTGGCTTTTAATAAACATAAATATTGGCTGGAACACCCCTTTAAGGCGCCCCCCCCCCCCCCCAGTTTTACTTACCTGAGCCCATTCACCTGCTGTGCGCGTCCCCCGACGTCCTCTTCTAAACAGAGTCTGGCTGTTGATTGATAGCAGCGCAGCCATTGGCTCGCGTTGCTGTTAATCACATCCAATGACGCGGCACGCCAGGGCCGAGTGATAGTCGGCAGCTGTAGCCGCCGGCTGTATCACGGAAGCGCGCCCGCAAGCTAACCCCCTTGGAAGAGAGCTTCCTATGAAGGGGGTTAGATATTGCAGGGGAGAAGCCGAGACAGCTGCTGAGGGACCCCAGAACAGGAGGATCGGGGCGTCACTGTGGAAAACGAACTACACAGTGGAGGCAAGTATAACATTTTTTTTTTTTAAATAACAAAACACACAAAGCCTTACAACCCCTTTAAATCCCCCAAAAAATGGTCACGTGCACGAGCAGTGCGATGTGAAAGATGACATATGACATCCAGTCAGGGTGGGAAAGACACCGTTCGGCCATCATTTTGCTATAGGCCGAGTGGGAGATGTTAAAGTTGGTCTCTTGGGTTGAACACTGGAGCCCTGTGCACATGGCGTTCAAGAGCACAAAAGAACATCACAAGAGCTGAACAGCGGTATAAGATTTTGGGAAAACCTTCTGTATGGTGGACTGCATTGGTGTCCTGAAGAGGCCAGCTGGGGGGCAAGGGCATTCCTTCCGTTTGTGCTGAACTCCAACCCCTTCCATACAAAGTGCAGTAGAGCCGACACATATACAGTATGTATAGAGCAGTCAAGGGGCTGTCGAGCTGTGTTGTAGTAGAGAACACCTGTCTCAGTTGTATGTGTGTATTCCCCATAGGATCGTAATTAGAAGGAACACTAGATAAGGAAGTCTGCAACAGATTTAACCATTTACCAGTAACATACGTATTTATCTCTTGTGAGTTCCATACTGCGGGGTCCCTCAGGGCTCGGCAATTTCACCGTGGCTGTTTAATTGCTATGTGAGGCCCGTGGTAGATATAATCTCTTCATGGGGATTGGCCACTCAGGTATACGCTGACGACATACAAATTGTGGCCAGTGATGCTCTCAACCCCACGGCAGCCCACCTTCTTTCCTGCTGCCTCTCATCTATCCAGACATGGATGAAGGACAATCGTTTGGCCCTGAACGTATCCAAAACTGAGGTACTTCTTACAGGTCCAACACAAAGTTTAAACCTGCTTGCAGAGTGGCCCGTATCAATGGGCCCGTGCCCCACTCCATCCAGCCAAGTAAGAAACCTGGGCGTCATATTTGACAAACTTTCATGGATTCCACAGGTGAGGAATTGTACCAAGAATGCCCTTTACTATCTTCGGATGCTGCGACGGGTAAAACATCTGCTCTCCCAAACACACAGAAATACACTAGTACAGGCCTTAGTCATCTCACGTCTTGACTTTTGCAATGTGGTATACCTTGGACTCCCTACTAAATGGCTCTCCAAGCTGCAGCTGGTGCAGAACCAGGCAGCTAGGTTGATTACGGGGACCTCAAGATGGGACCATATATCACCCGTTCTCAGACTACTTCATTGGCTCCCATGCGCAAGGAGGATTGAATTCAAGGCTTTGTGTGTTATGTTCAGGGCCTTCAAACAACATGGCCCACTGTTCATTAATAACATGGCCATACATTACCACCCCCCCAGGGCACTGAGATCGGCCGATCAGGACTTTGCTGTCATCCCTCTAGTAAGGTTGATTTCGTTCGGTGGCCGATCTTTCAGAGCCAGAGCCGCCTCGCTTTGGAACCTTCTCCCGTTGTCTTTGAGGAAGTACACTGTTCTTATTACCTTCAGAAAGGCTCTAAAAACCTTCCTCTTTGGGGCAAGTTGATTATGACCACGCCTAATTAAACTGACCTGGCCCCTCCTCCCCTCACCCTATGTCCCCCTCACTCCAAACCCCCTTGCTACCGTTTGTTTTTATTGTTGATATTTTATATGGTTTCTCTTTTCTTTTATGTACACGAGCCATCAGTTCGTCTACGAAGTCTTTTCTTTCTTCTCTTGGATTGCTTTTTGGTCCAGAATAGACCAGCGGACCTCCTTCCAGCGCTTAGACACACCCTTCAGGGTGTATGTGGCGCTGTAAAGAAATATTAAAATCAATCAATCACTGTTCATGTATCTGGTATGAAAACCTGTGTGTGACGAACCCAGGACCATGTCCGCCGTCAATGCTTCCTCTGTCCAGAACCAGCACTATCCAAGACTCTTTAGCCCACCCAGTCACAACACAGTGTAGAGTGGCAAACAAACTGATTATCACACATGGAAGCAACAGATAAAATAACTCAGACCCCCCCCCCCCCCCCTTCAAAACAGGGCGGGTTAAACTGTCCAATGACAATAGACACATAGGTCAGGTGTGTTCAAACTTATCAGTAAACAGTCTTATCAGCAGAGGGGGTGCTGGAGTCCCCCCCCTCTTTCCTCACAGCAAACACCTTCACATCCCATAATAATTTGAGGCAGACAGCCACAACAGAATACAATCACACCCCAAACGATCACAGCAACATTCCACAATAGCATGAGACAACACACATTATATACAACATTGAGTCTGACTAACACAGATCAGTGGGGTTCTCATTCACCCTGTGCCCCTATTAGACACAGGGTAGGGTGATGTACACATAAGAGGGCCTGGGGAAGCTGGACACAGAGTTTACAGAGCTCTCCAAAGTAAGCAGAGTTCCACAAACCCCCCACCCAAAATTACTCCCGTCACACTATGTAATACACATCTACTCTCATCCCTGGTTCTGTGTGCGTTTCCTCGATAACAGCACCAACCAGGCCAATAGGGACAGCGACGAACCCAACTAGCAAGTCATTACACGAATAAGAGCCTTTATTTTCCCATTTAGAAGAAAATTGGGAAACCAAATATAGAATCACGTTTGCACTACACAAAAAACACATCAGTCATGCTGACCATTGAAAAATATCAATTTGAGGAGACATGGAGGAAGAACATGTTTTTTTCATAAAGACAACAACAAACCACCTTTAATAATATAACATCTCAGGAAGAAGAAAAATCAATTCTTAAGAGCAATGTGGTGGAAGTCGATGTGCTGAGTTTGAAATCATTAAATTGTATTTTTTCTTTTGATGGAAACATGTAAAATTGAATCCATCACCCATGAAACATCTGTTTGTCAGCATTTACACAAAAAGCTTTTTGCCATTTCTGACTGCACAGCATTATGGTTCTCATAAGCTACTGGAGCTAAACACTGAACCCAACTATAAGGTGGATGGAAGGTTACCAGATTATGCCAAAATAATCAGTAGTAGCTGTAGACCAGTGGTCTTCAAATGGATGCAGCGCTTTGCTCACTTTTATCCAGTCATTGGGGCACCATTTCATTCACGACATCTCCTCCCAAAGACTCCCAAAGATGGGGAACAATTCCTCTCAACGAGACCAACGATGGGAATCTAGTGACACCCAACAATTTGGGGCACAGTTCCTTCCAATGGTGCACAACAATGGGGCCCAATTCTTCCAAATGACTAGAGCTGTGCGATTTTGGCCACAAAAAAAATAAATAAAAACCTGCGATAAAAAACCCCCCTCGATTCACGATTTGAGTCGAGTTTTGTTTTCCTGATGGACACTAGCCCAAGTTTTTATGCAAGGCCGTGGCATCGGCCTAGTCTGCCGCGATCCTGGGAAAAGGCCGCGGACTAGGCCGAAGCCTTGCCTAAAAATCCTTGCGGCCTTTTCTCAGGATTGCGGCGAGCAGGATTTTTTAGGTGAGGCCGCGGCTTCGGCCTAGTCTGAAGCACTGGTCCTGTGAAAAAAAAAAAATAGATTTGGTCAAAATCTAAATCGATTTGTCCTCGCAACTTGATTCAAATCGATTTTTTCCCCAGCCCTACAAAATGACAGGACAAAATTCCAATCACTTACACCAAAGATGAGGCATTTTTTTACTCCCACTGATGCTAGAACATTTTCTACTCCCGACGGCAGGTCAGTAAACTGGCACTTTGTTTATAAAGTTTGCTGTAGACTGTTTAACCATTTATTTGGATGCTAATCACTGCTATTCAGTACTGCCTTCCCTTATTCCACTTGCAATGGGGTGCTGTTCTTAGGCATTTGATCATGAGATCTTAGTTGGAGGAGAGTATCACATTTTATATTGTCTGGTCTTTCCTTTCTACATGGATCATTTAGCTGGCCAGCTAAGACCTGTCCTTGGTTGCTAATGTGACTTACATGGGAAGAGGGAGATGGAGAACAGACACACACCAGCCAGAGTTCTGTTTTATGGAAGCAAGTGGCCAAAATAGGTATTTAATACAGTTATATATATATGTTCCTATTGTTAATAGTGTGATCAGAACCTAGTTATGTGTTCACTTGTAGTTCCACCAAACATCACAGCAAATGGTCAAACAAGCAAAAGTGCCATCAAACAGCAATATAGAGCGAGTAAAACTATTAAGAGAGATCATAAAGTGTTTAACCACTTGCCGTCGCCGCACCGTCGAAATACGTCCACAAGGTGGCTCTGCTGGGCGAGAGCACGTAATATGACGTCCTCTCTCCCAGCCGCCACTAGGGGCACGTGCGCGCCCCCCGCTCGCCCCCGACTCCCGTGCGTGTGCCTGGCGGGCGCGATCGCCGCCGGGCACACGCGATCGCTCGTTACAGAGCGGGGAACGGGAGCTGTGTGTGTAAACACACAGCTCTCGTTCCTGTCAGCGGGGGAAATGCTGATCTTCGGTTCATACAATGTATGAACCGTGGATCAGTGTTTCCCCTAGTGAGGACACCCCCCCCACCACAGTAAGAACACACCCAGGCATACTTAACCCCTTCCCCGCCCCCTAGTGTTAACCCCTTCACTGCCAGTGGCATTTTTATAGTAATCCAATGCATTTTTATAGCACTGATCGCTATAAAAATGCCAATGGTCCCAAAAATGTGTCAAAAGTGTCCGAAGTGTCCGCCATAATGTCGCAGTACCGAAAAAAAAACCGCTGATCGCCGCCATTACTAGTAAAAAAAATATAATAAAAATGACATAAAACTACCCCCTATTTTGTAAACGCTATAACTTTTGCGCAAACCAATCAATAAACGCTTATTGCGATTTTTTTTTACGAAAAATATGTAGAAGAAAACGTATCGGCCTAAACTGAGGAAAAAAAATGTTTTTTTTATATATTTTTGGGGGATATTTATTACAGCAAAATGTAAAAAATATTCATTTTTTTCAAAATCGTCGCTCTATTTTTGTTTATAGCGCAAAAACTAAAAACCGCAGAGGTGATCAAATACCACCAAAAGAAAGCTCTATTTGTGGGAAAAAAAGGACGCCAATTTTGTTTGGGAGCCACGTCGCACGACCGCGCAATTGTCTGTTAAAGCGACAGAGTCCCGAATCGCAAAAAGTACTCTGGTCTTTGGGCAGCAATATGGTCCGGGGGGTAAGTGGTTAAAGAACTTAAAGTGAGAGTACAGATACTGAAGAAATATATCTATCATTTTATGTAGAACGACAAGATTGAACAGTTGAACTACCATTTGTTATATATTAAGAAAAGCTGAAGTTAATAAAGAAGTTATCTCAAGAGTTTGGTGTGCTCTTTAAACCTACTGCTTCCATAGAACGGCGCTAGAGGAATTATAGAGTAACAGATAGTCTCGTTTGGTCTCCTCTCTCTCTCCAACACAGGTAATCTCTGCACTCACCCGTTCATTCCAATTTCCTTCTTCACTGGGTGATAATCCCTCACCATGGTCCTTCACCTTCACTCCCGGTTGGTCTCCATTCCATTCTGCCACCCCTGCACCAACCACTTTCCCCATCCATTCCATTTCTCTAATTACTTGACCTACATCACATGCACATAGCCTTAACCTCATTTTTTGCCTTTTTCTTCAATTCACTATAGTCGCCACCTCTCACCATCCCCTACACTTACACCAGGGGGGCTCAGAGCCGCCTGGACGGCTTTCTATGATGGTTGCCGTCTTGTACATCATGCCCTCTCAGTTCGACACTGATGCTCTTGGGTGGCCTACCGTCCTTGACGCGATGCCTTCCAATACACACATATCGTAAGTTATCTTGTCTTATATGTTTTTTTTTTTGGGGGGGGGGGGGGTGTTCTACCCATCCTCCCCTACCCTGACATAGTTAACCGACATGGCCAATTTATCACCCCATTGCAGATACCTTACATGTCTGCTCCTGAAGAGTGGTTTTAAGCCGCGAAACGCATCAAGATACTAGATATGGTGTACCAGTTACGCACCCACCTGAATATGTGTCTAATATTTCTAACTTGATAGGGATCCCAAGAATATTGACCGTGAAGATGCCATCATTTTAACCTATTTATCCAACTATGAATATGGTGGCCCTCTTGAATTTACTGTGAATATTAAAATGTTTGTAAACATATTACCAATGATTGCCAGGTTAGAAATTGGCACCTTGTTGTTATAGGTGCATTTCTTTGTACATGGATTTCAATGTATGTAAATATGTTTTATGCATCATTAAATTGTATATTTTCCAACATTCCATTCATTATGTCATCCTGAGCTTCATATAAAGTCCCATTTTCTTGCTTGCATCATACCTGCCCCTTGCCGCAAATGGTGCTTTTATCGTCAAATGACAGGGATGGAGGCACATGACTAACCAGTCATGGCTTCATTTTAAGTCCAAATTTCCCCAATCCCCCTCTTTATAGTCTTTCTGGTGTAGCTGGAAGTCGGAAAAACCCGATAGGACACTGAACCCTACCCTTACCCACTCATATAGAGCATACATTTTGGCCTTGGACTCTGTACAGTCCTGTGGGGATTGCAGATTTTCCAAAAATGATGAGAATATTTTGGCTTGCATGTTTTTACATTCATCTTTCTTATGTCTCCAAAGTACCTCAAGCTGATATTTATTGCACTGCAGCTCCATAAAAGCAGGTGAGGATGTAAACAGATACTGCTTATAGAGTCAATTTGGCAAGAAAACAGCAGCTGTTAAAACAACGGTTTCATCTGCTGTAAACTCTTTACTCTCCAAATTGTTATTAAAAGGATGTGAATCTGGCTCCATCCACACAGGGCCATCTTCTTCATAGCAGCTGCAGCAAACAAACGTCTGATGAAACGGGGAGAGATGCTTTGGACAGACAATCCATTTGACGAATGTTCTACTTTGCTCGGCGTTTGGATGGATAAAGATCTGTAGAAGGGAATAGGCAAAGTCCCAGAAGGCCAGACTGATGATTGTGACTTGCATCCTCTGAGATATCCCTAGACAGGATGCAGAATGGATGTCTGCGTCACTACAGGATGCACAACCGGAAAACCCATTCTATAACCAGAACATCTTTATGGCAGTGATGATAGACACAATGAGGAATGGAATGCTGGTCATAGCTTTGTTATACTGTGAACTGCACCGCTGATTGCTTGCCGCCCATAGCTGTGATTGGGGTGGCAGGTGTCCTAGTCTATCATTTATTATTTTTACTTTTAGGCTGAATTGCATGTCAAAATTTAGCAGCTTTAAAGGGTCACTAAACCCTCATCATAAAAAAAACGGTGTATTACATGCTGTTTATACTCAGTCACTACGAGATTTGCTTTCTGCATCCTAAAAAAACCTGGTTGATCCTGCTGCTCTCTATCTCCCCCTTCTGTCTGGGTCCCCAATTCAGCGAGGGATTTTGCAGAGCAGTGTTGGCAACTCTGCACATGCTCAGTTTTCAGTGAGTTTCTATGAGGAGCATTTCCTCACGATCACATCTGAGCAGCCCACGTGACTATAGAGCCACACATGTGGATGTACACACAGTGGTAAATGACAGCCCACTCCCTCTCTCCTCCTTCATGCCCACTAACCAGCTAAACACAATGGTGGCGGGATATAAATACTAGGGATCGACCGATATCTTTTTGGTGCCGATACCGATATTTCGGCCACTTCTCAGGCCCATATTATGTACATTTAAATAATAATAAAAACAATATATATATATATATTTTTTTTTTCCCAGCGGGAACGCAGTCCCGGCACCTTCTGAACTGACTGTATGTAATAGCAAGGGATGCTGGGGTGTTCTGCAGGGTATTGATGCTCACTGCTGTGGATCTATTTTTGCAGGGGGGGGTCTATTGTTGCTGGTGGGGGACCTATTGTTTCTAGGGGGGTCTTATGTTGTTGATGAAAGAGATCTACTGTTGGGGGAGGGGTCTATTGTTGATGGCAGCCAGAGAGTCTATTAATGCTGGCTGTACGGAGATCTGTTGATTCTGCCGTGAGTCTATTGTTGCTGGCGGGGACTTTTGTTGTGGGTGGTCCATTGTTGTTAGGGGGATCTATTGTTGCTGGCTGCAGGGGATCTATTTTACTGCATTTCTCGATATCATTACCAAAATTCCATATAAATTACTTATCACCACAAAATGATACTTGGTTCTATATTGTCTAAAAGGGGCGGTACTTCGAGGTGGGTAGGGGGCGGAGAAAAGGGGTGATTCGGAAAGGGGGAGTTCCTGCACCTATTGTCTGAGAAAAAAAGCTATATATATATATATATATATATATATATATATATATATATATATATATATATATATATATATATATATATATATATATATCTCAACCACCTTTTATCACTCTTATTGCTGTCACAATGAATGTAAACATCCCTATTGACAGTAACAGGAACTCTTTATGGAGGGAATCAGGCTCTACAAGACCCCAAACCCTTGCTATGCACTTGGAAGTATTCAAAACAACAAGATCAGCATTTTTGAATACTTTATTTTTATTTTTTTAAACTGGTACCTCCAAGATGGCAGTTATCCAGGGAGTGATGTCATGACATTGCTTCTGGGTTACTAGATTCGAAACCCGAACAGCGCATTGTCCCCTCCCATTGCTTACCATAACAGCAGAGCGGCTGCTGCACTGCAGCGGTTATTACAATAAAACCAACTGTCCGCTCTAAAGAACGGTATTGGTGTGTGCATCACCCCGGTAAAAAACTCTTTGAAGCAATATCGGTAATTATATTTGTGACCGATACTGAAAAAAAGTAAAATAATCGCCCGCACCGATAATCAGTCGATCCCTAATATACACACACACACACACACACACACACACACACACACACACACACACACACTAGAACTAGCAAGGTCCATAAAATATATGGATGAGCGAATTTGGAGTAGAGGAACTTGATTGGCCTGACCTCAACCTGATAGAACACCTTTGTGATGAATTAGAGCCGAGACTGCGGGCCAGGCCTTCTTGTCCAACATCAGTGCCTGACCTCACAAATGCGTTTCTGGAAGAATGGCCAAACATTCCCATAGACACACTCCTAAACCTTGTGGACAGCCTTCCCAGAAGAGTTGAAGCTGTTACAGCTCCAAAGAATGGGCCAACTCAATATTGAACCCTACGGACTAAGACTGGGATGCCATTAACGTTCATGTGCGTGTAAAGGCAGGTGTTCCAATACTTTTGACAATATAGTGCATGTCAAATTTTGGCATGCGACTGTCCCTGAGTTCGGAATCCACTTCTATGGGCTGCCTGTGCTCAGCAGATAGCGGGCTCAGCACGGAGGACGGGTCTCAACACCCATCTGAAATTGCCGTTAGATGTCGCCCCATCACACCGTTCCCATATAAGAGTCAATAAAAGCACCCCATATGACCAATCTAAGCACCATCTCTAGTTCTCCCGAGCTTGGCCCAATTTCCCCCATGCAGCTTTTCTGCTCCACAGCTTGCAGCGATTTCAGTTTTTCTCCTATAAAAGCAACACAGACTACGCCGTCATTGTGGCTTTATGGATGTCTTTAATTATTCCACCAAGTAGAAGAGTGTTACTTCTGGCTCTTCGAGAGAGTATTAGAAATAAATGACATTAACGTACCCAGCAGAGGCACTGAATAGAAATGCGCCGGCATGGGGAGAGACGCATTCTTCACCTGCATTTCCAGCCCAGGTTGTTTTAGCTTTTAAAACTTTAATGACGCCGAGTGCACTCCCTGACCTTAAAACATCTCCTAATGGAAGGCAAGGCTGCTGGCTGTAAAGATTTCTTTGGCTTACTAAAGACAGATGTGTAGTGAAGGAAGACAACCTTTGTGGGAAAAATATAAAATATACAACTATATTGTAGTCCGGGTGCTTTTTTTAAATGGATCATCAGAGACGCGTGCAGAACAGTATGCTAGGTATTTATAAAATAATTCACATATCTATGAAGTTTTATGTACATTTGTTGTGTGCGAATGGGGCAAAAAAAGTTATGAGGCTACTGTGTCAAAGGCTATACAGTAAAACCTTGGATTGCGAGCATAATTCGTTCCAGAAACATGCTTGTAATCCAAAGCACTTGTATATCAAAGCAAATTTCCCCATAAGAAATAATGGAAACTCAAATGATTCGTTCCACAACCATTTTTTAATAAGTCTATCAGTTTATAGTCCATATAAAAAGATTATAGCAACGTGGTGGTGTAACCATAAAATGCCCATCCACAAATTGAAGCCTCCACAAGGGGATTAGAAGCAAAATCCAGCAGAAACTACAGAATATAAAAGAGAAGAGAGGCGCCGCTAAGTGTAGCAATATGTTGCACCTTCATTAAATGTAACCATTTTTCTACACTTAGTGGGGCCTTTGTGCTTTTATACTCAGTTGTGACATGACATCGCTTGTATATCAAGTCAAAAACGTATTTAAAAAGGCCTAGTTAGACTTACCGGTGACGGTATTTCTAAGAGCCTTTCAGGACAACCTTGGAGAGAGAGCGCAGCTCCGCCTCTTCTGTAGGAAACACCCACAGGCTTTAAATCCCTCCTCTTCCACCATGGCTTCAGTTATTGTGTGGCCTCCGGCACTGGAAAACAAAGCACAGAGAACCACAACACCATGATAGATATATACTTTACTTTTTTATACACATTTAGGGAGGGAAATAGCGGTTGTCCTGAAAGGCTCTTAGAAATACCGTCACCGGTAAGTCTAACTAGGCCTTTCTCAGATCGCCTTTCAGGACAACCTTGGAGAGGATAACCACGTAACTTACCCTAGGGTGGGACTACTGCCTGCAGTACCTTCCTGCCGAAGGCTTGATCTGCGGCCGACAGCAAGTCCAACCTGTAGTGCCGAATAAAAGTTGAGAAACTGGACCAAGTAGCAGCCTTACAGATCTGATCAGGCGTAGCACCGGCCCTTTCGGCCCAGGAAACTGCGGTTGACCTTGTAGAGTGAGCAGCGATCCCAGAAGGAGGAACTTCTCCTTTTGCTTGATAGGCTTCAGAAATTGCTTGTCTAAGCCATCTACCGAGCGTACTCTTAGAAGCTTTTTCCCCTTTACGGGAACCAGAGAATACCACAAAAAGAGCGTTTGATTTCCTGAACTCCTTGGTGACGGAAAGGAACTGTAACAGACATCTCCTTACATCCAGTGTATGGAAAGCTTCTTCTCCTGCATTAGCCGGAACTGAGGAAAATGTTGGTAGAATTATTTCTTGCGACCGATGGAAAGTTGAGGCCACTTTCGGTAGGAAGGCTGGATCCGTTTGAAGGACCACTCGGTCTGGCAAAACTCTAAGGAAGGGTTCCTTAATTGCTAGAGCTTGGAGCTCACTGATTCTCCTTGCTGATGTAATGGCAACTAAAAAAATTGTTTTGAGAACTAAACTTTTTAACGATGCACTCTGTAAAGGTTCAAACGGAGCTCCCGTGAGACCTTGCAAAACAATAGATAAGTCCCAACAAGGGAAAACTTTGAGGGCTATCGGTCTATTTCGAGCCAGAGCCCTAAAAAATCTAGAAATTAAAGTTTCTTTGGATAAAGATCTTTCAAGATAAACTGAGAGAGCCGCTACCTGCGTTTTCAGGGTGCTGGCGGCTAGACCTTTCTCCATTCCTTCATGGAGAAATTCCAGAACTGAAATAGTACTCTTGATTTCGAAACTTTTGGAAGAACACCAAGAGTTAAATTTCTTCCATACCTTGAGGTAGATGGACCTAGTTACCTCTTTTCTACTTGATAGTAGAGTTTTAACTACTTTATCAGAAAGTCCTTTAGATTTTAGAAGGTCTTCTTCAGAAACCAAGCAGTTAGATGTAGCCTGCTTGCTTCCGGATGGCACACAGAGCCCTGTGTCAATAAATCCTTCCTGTATGGTAATTTCCAGGGAGGTTTTGAGGCCAGGTTCAAGAGTGTTGCAAACCAAGGCCTTTTTGGCCAAAAAGGAGCGATCAGAAGCAAGTTGGTGTTCTCCTCCCTGAATTTCCTTAGGACCAGAGGGATTAGTGGAAAAGGGGGAAAGGCGTAACACAGCCGGTAATTCCATGGGTGTGCCAGGGCATCTATCCCCACTGCCTGATCCATTCTGTGAATTGAAAAGAATTCCTGGACCTTCGCATTTTGTTGACTTGAGAATAGGTCCACTTGGGGATGTCCCCATTCCTCCGATATTATATCGAACACCTCCTGGTTCAGACTCCATTCTGCTTCCACCACTCTTTTTCTGCTTAGCAGATCTGCTAGGAGATTTTGTGATCCCTTCAGGTGGACTGCCGATAGGGAGGCCACATTTATTTCCGCCCATGACAGAAGTTGATTGGCTAAGTCCATGAGCCCTTGGCTCCTGGTTCCCCCTTGCTTTAGCACATAGATCACTGCTGTCGTATTGTCTGACAGAATCTGTACATGATGTCCTTTGACCTCCTGTTGAAAAGCTATCAGACCCAAATGAATGGCTTTCAATTCTCGCCAATTTGACGATTTTCTTGCCTCTATTTTTGACCACTTGCCTTGAGCGGTTTGACCCTCCAGGTGGGCTCCCCAACCCCAGGAGCTTGCGTCGGTTGTTAGACGCTTGTCCAGGGGAAAAAACCATGGGAGACCCTTCGTTAGATTGGAAGGGTCCCTCCACCACCATAGTGCTTGTTTCACTTTCGTAGAAAGTCTGAAACGCTTCTCGAACGGCACCTGGTGTGACCAGACCTGCAAGATGTTTTTCTGAAGTGGTCTGGAATGCAGTCTTGCCCACTGGACTGCCGGAATTGTAGCTGTAAGAAGGCCCAGAACTGACATAACTGTTCTGACTGGTACTGAAAGGTTCGTCTGGATCTGACCCACTGCTGAAAAGATTTTGTCTATCTTTTCCTGAGGCAGGAACACTTTTTGCACTACTGAGTTTAGGGTGTAGCCCAGAAACCTCATCTCCCGAGAAGGATCTAGATGCGATTTTTCTAAGTTCAAAATCCAACCTAGATTTTTGAGATGAGTCTGTGACGTTTGGAGGTTCGTCACAAGCTGATCCCTGGAATCTGCGAAGAATAATAGGTCGTCCAGGTATGGCACGACCGAGATCCCCCTCAGTTTTAGAGGCTCCAGGGCTTCCGCCATAATCTTTGTGAAAACTCTGGGGGAAGATGACAGGCCAAATGGTAGGGCCCTGAATTGGAGATGCCATACTGATGTTCCCAGATTGATGGCCAGGCGAAGGAACTTTTGGGAGGCTGGTGCTATTGGCACATGTAAATAGGCATCCCTTAGGTCCAGGGATGCCATGAAGCAACCTGGAGACAACAGTTTTGTGATGGAGTAAATTGTGTCCATACGGAAGTGTTTGTACCGTATTGATCTGTTCAGGATCTTTAGATTCAGAATCAACCGGTATTTGCCTGAAGGTTTTTTTACAAGAAATATATGGGAATAAAACCCCCGACCCTCCTGCTGTTTCGGGACCTGGACAATGACTTCTTGTTGAATCAGATCCTGTAAAAGGTTCATCATGGCCGAAGCCTTTTCTTGGTCTCTTGGAAGGGCTGTAATGTAAAACCTGCTTGGCGGACATTCCGAGAATTCCAGTTTGTAACCTTGTGAAATGATGTTCTTCACGAAAGGACTTGTGGATATTTGACTCCACTGAGGGAGAAAGGATGACAGTCTTCCCCCTACTGGAGTAGTTACGTCATTTGTCTTTAGGGTTTTGATCTGGAGGAGATCTGAAGAGAACCCCACCTCTTCCCCTACCCTTTTGAGGAATCCAACGTTTTTTGTTGACATCTTCTCTATTTTTGTAGGGTTGTTGAACAGCACGAAAATTCTTTTTAAACGTCTGTTTCTTCTTGGCTGGGAAAGCCTTCTTTTTATCGGCCGTTCTATCTAAGACTGTTTCCAGGTCTGGCCCAGAAAGAAAATCCCCTGAAAAAGGGATGCCACAAAGTTTAATCTTTGAGGCTGTATCCCCTGACCACGTTTTTAGCCAGACTGCACGCCTAGCTGAATTGACAAGTGCTGAGGATCTGGCTGCCATTTTAATTGATTCGGCTGATGCATCAGCCATGTATTTAATTGCATTAAGGATTAGAGGAAAGGAGTCTAAAAGGTCTTTCCTATGGGTGCCTGCTTCAATGTGGCCCTTCAGTTTCTCTACCCAGCATTCCAGGTTTCTTGCTACCACCGTGGAAGCCATGGCTGGTTTAAGGCTGGCGGATGCGGAGTCCCAAGCTTTTTTAAGGAGAGCATCTGCTCTTTTGTCCATCGCATCTTTCAAGACCCCCATGTCTTCAAAGGCCAGATCTGTCCTTCTAGAAACCTGTGAAAAGGCAGCATCCACTCTGGGTTTCTTATTCCAAACCTCAGTTTCTTTGTTTTCAAAGGGAAATCTTCTCTTAAGAGATTTAGGAAGGAAGGGACCTTTTTCAGGGTCTTTCCATTCTTTCTTAACTGTGTCAGATAACACTTTATGGACAGGAAAAACTCTATGTTTGGAGTCATCCATACCCTGGTACATTTTATCATGGACTGATAGTTGTACTCTTTCCTCCTGAATGTCAAGGGTAGTGTAGATTGCACCTAAAAGTTCATCCACATCCTCCAGGGATAATTTATATTTAGAGGTTCTGCCTGCATCCTCTTCTTCCTCTTCCTCAGAATCTACAAGTGAGGGAAGAGTACTTGTCCCCTCATCCCCAGAGTCCACCACTACCGGCCTGGAGGTGGAAGCTCTTGGGCTTGCTGGTGGTTGCTGGGGCTCAGTATGGACCGCACTCTGCACTAGCATGGATTTCACTGAACTAAGTGAGTCCGAGAGTTCCTTGACAGATGAAAATAATTCTTTAATTTGTTGAGAAGATTCCTCTTCAACTATGTCTTTAATACATGATCTACACATGGCTTTCTGCCAAGAGTCTCTCAAAGGGTTTTTACAGGAAGGACATTTCCTTTGGCTTGGTGGATTTGCTGGTTTAGATTTACTAGCAGTTTTCTCCTGAAACGAGAAATTAAACTGACTTAAATCAAAGCTCTCTTAGCTACGCAAGGGAAACCACCACCGTGCTAATACCACCACCAGAGTGAAAAAATGTCCCCTTTAAGAAGAAAGATAGAACATAGCAACCACCAGAGTTTCTGCTAGATGGCCCAGCATAGGCTTCCATCAGAGCAGAGCAGGCTCCCATAAGGAGGAAAACAACCAAACACAATAGAAAGCCCATAAGGATAAGAATAAAGGCACCAATGTACCCCTCTTACCTGGGCCTGACCGGTGCTGACGGCGCCTGCATCCGCCATCGCTGTAACTCTTTCCTCCATTGCAGAGAGACAGCTGTAGAGGAAAACGCTGGGCTTTTGAATTTCCCGGGCTCCGCGTCATCAGTAGGAGCCGGAAACGGAAGCGCCGGTCAGAGAACCCGCCCTCCAGTCCCTGCGTTCCAGGCGCCAGGAGCCACGAGCGCCACGCCTCCACAGGAAACGCCGCGTCGCCGGCGTGACGTCACCCGCCAGACCGGGACCCGGAACCGACATGCAGGACATGTTTCTTGAAAGAAACGGTACCTGCCCGACCACCGGGGTCAAAACCTGCGGACTCCGGGCACCAGACGCAGCGTCCCCTATGGATCCTAAAGCTCCCGTGAGCAGGCGAGACCAGAGGACTCCGGAGCATCCCCCCTTAAAGGTACAGCGGAGGAGCTGGGATGGTTCGGTCACCACCTTACAAAAAAGGTAAAACAATGAGGGAAAAGCCTGTCTCCAGCCTTGGAGAGAACGCAGCTCCCTGGCTCCAACCTGATGCTTCCACCATGGCGGAGGAAACACAATAACTGAAGCCATGGTGGAAGAGGAGGGATTTAAAGCCTGTGGGTGTTTCCTACAGAAGAGGCGGAGCTGCGCTCTCTCTCCAAGGTTGTCCTGAAAGGCGATCTGAGAAAATGTGGCTTGTCTTGCAAAACGCTCTCAAACCAAGGTTTTACTGTATACTGTATTCTCGGCTTGATTTTTAACTGAAAATACCATACTTGGCCACTAGATGGTGCCAAGCAACATAGGAAATTTCTATGAAACTTGGCAAATGTGGTATTTTCCATTCTAAAAATCAATGAAAAAACATTTAAACCAGAATAGGAAGTAGCCAAATAGTTCACACAAAGCTAACTCACCATACCTCCCAACTTTTTGAGATGGGAATGAGGGACACCTATCGGCAAAGTATGCAGGCATAGGAGACATCCCTTGACACACCCCCTTAAAAGGAGAATTATACAAAAAACAAGATTGGTTAAAGCCACAAGTGCTTTTTTTATCACTACTATTCCTTTATATTGGCTTTTGAAATTTACAAATGCAGCAATTTTGAAATCAGGTAAAAGGTTTAGCACTGGGAAACACTTTTTGATATATAAAAAGTGCATTTTATATACAACTATATAGATCAGATCAAAATGAGGGACAAATGAGGAGGAATGAGGGACATTGCTCCAAATCAGGGACAGTCCCTCAAAATCAGGGACAGTTGGGAGCTATGACTCACTGTGAATTTTTAATACATTGACCCCCCCCCCCCGTGTGTTACATATTGTGCCAATATATGTTAAAGCGGAGGGGCAAACAAAGATGCTGTGCAGGCACCAAACGTCCTCCTTGTCAGATGCCGGAAGGTTGCAATGGTGAAAAACCTGTGGATTTGTGTAACTAAAAAGGAAGACTTGATCCACCCACTGGCTTGTTTACAGTTTTTTGGGCAAAACTAGTTGCCATAAACCTGGTATGATTTTTTTTTTTTTTTTGTGGGCAATTCTGCATCTGCTAAAAGTGATCCGGGTGGCGGACTCGCCACAGGATCACTTTTAGAGGGAGAGGTGCCCCCTCCCTCCTGCCACTTTTCAGAGGTTTCTGGGTTTACCGACGGCTCCGGTCCGATCCGACTGACGGCTAGGCATGAAGTCAAGTGAGGGCACGATCCCTCTGTGCTTGCACGCAGAAGCAAATGCAAGTTGCGACACGATTGTTAGAGTGAGGGCAATAATTCTAGCACTAGACCTACTCTGTAACTCTAAACTGGTAACTTTTACAGATTTTTACACTGTCGCCTATGGAGATTTTTTAACTACTGTAGTTTGTCGCCATTCCATGGGCATGCACAATTTTAAAGCATGACATGTTAGATATCTATTAACTCAGCGTAACATCTTTCACGTTATAAAGAGAATTGGGCTAACTTTAGTGGTTTTTTTTTCTTTTTCATTAAAGTGTATTTTCCTCCCCAAAAATTGTTTGTGAATACAGCGCGACACAAAATATTGCAACGATCGCCATTTGATTCTCTAGGGTCTCTGAAAAAAAAAAAAAAAAAAAAAAATTATATATAACTTGTTCGTGGATTATATCCAGATCACCCATCTGGGAATTGCAGATGTGACCGGTCGTATTTGGAAGGATTCCTTAATGTTCCAGTGAGGACCATTACTGAGCCTGTTCTGACCCCCCCCCCCCCCCCCCGAGAAGAGCGGTCACTGGCTAGGTCGGTAAGCCTTCATTTCTCCTCCTGGTGGCGGGTCTCTCCATTTGTTTGTTTTCCCATCACTGGAGGTCTACACAAATTGGATTGAACTTTATCTTCTCCATTCAGGGGATATTTATTTAGATTCATATGATATAAACTTTTTTGATTCACTATTTATAACCTTTTGTTTTTATACTTTTTTCACTATATATGCACATATTGAACTATATGGTTCATCATCCAGAGCTACACTTTTAGGGCCAGATTCACGTAGCCCGGGCGCAACTTAACTTTTCCGATTTAAGTTACACCGCCGCAATTTTTCAAAGTTAGTGCCCGATCCACAAAGCACTTACCTGGAAATTTGCGGCGGTGTATCCTAAATCCGGCCGGCGCAAGGCGGGCCAATCCAAATGGGGCGAGTCCCATTTAAATTAGGCGCGCTCCCGCGCCGGACGTACTGCGCATGCTCCCGACGCAAATTTCCCGACGTGCTTTGCGCGAAGTTACGATGCGCCAAGGTTTTGTGAATCGCGACGGGTAAAAAAAAGTTGCGTCGGGAAAAAAAAAAAAAAAAAACATTGACAGCGACGCGGGAAAGACGGGTATACTTTTACATGGTGTACTAACTTTACACTTTGTAAAAGGTACCCTGGGCCAAATCCTCAAAAGGGATACGCAGGCGGAACTGCTGTTCAGCCTGCGTATCCCTGTGGCTATCTTTGGAACTGATCCTCAAAAGGATTTTTCCAAAGATAGGCAGAAGATCTGACATCTGTAAGACACTTACACTGTCAGATCTTAGGATGCAGTACCGCATCCGCCGCTGGGGGCATTTCGCATTGAAATGCCGCTTTGCGTATGCAAATGAGGACTTACGGAGATCCACAAAGCTTTTCAGCTTTGTTTTTTCTGCGTAAGTTTATGTTTGCATGCGTAAAATTAGGGCTGCTTTTACAAGGTGTAAACTGTTTACACCTTGTAAAAGCAGACCTTTTTTTCGATCGCCGCAATTTTTTTTTAATTAGATTTTTTTTTTCGCCGTATCTTTTTTTTAACCCGGCGCGATCCTCAAAACTCGGCGTATCGTAAAAACACGCGATGCACGTCGGGAAAAATTACGTCACGGGCATGCGGGAGCGCGCCTAATTTAAATGGGAATCGCCCATTTGTATAAGGGACGCCTTTCGCCGGACGGAGTTAAGTTGCACTGCCGAAAATTTCCAGGTAAGTGCTTTGAGGATCGGCACCTAACTATAATGTGTGTGTGCGCAATATAGATTTTTTTTTTTTGGGGGGGGGGGGTGTTAGGGAATTTTTTTGCAAAAAATAAATAAAAAATGTATACTTGTAATCGAAAAATTTCCAGAAAAGGTCTGGTCAGCAAGTGGTTAGGGCAATCTGCAAGCAAATACTAAACTAATGGTCATCATCTTGTCAAGCACTGTTGCCCAAGGAAGATTTTATTACGCGAGCAGTGAGTTTATACTCCATTTGTAAAAATAGCTTCTCTGAACTGCCTGCAATCACTGTCATGTGCTCCCACATACATAAATATATACAGTATATAAATAAGTATTGCGCTGCTCTAAATATTATACAAACTATAAATATTCAAATTAAACAAATCACCATTTTTGGCGATTTGTTTAATTTGAATATTTATAGTTTGTATAATATTGAGAGCAGCGCAACACTTATTTATATACTATAGATATAGCAAGGTGCAAAGCCAACAGCAGCATTACATAAAGAAATAGTCAGTCCTTGCACCAGAGGCATTTATGGCCACAGAGGAATAAGGTTGTGTGGCGAGACATACCGAGACAAAAATTTGTGCAGCTTTGTAAAATGTTTGTAGCGCCTGTGCACTTTTCAGTACAGGTGCTATGATAAATTTAGTGGGGGATGAGAGAGTTACCTTGCTCTGATCCGTGCAGTTTTGCTAAAATAGGCTGTTGCCAGTTCTGGATTGTCCTGTGGGTCATTCTGTGCTCCAGAGATGTAGTTCCATCTCAGGATGGCAGGTGGCGCCAGAGGGGTCAAGGCGGAGGCGCCTTTCTCCAGCAGCCAATCGAAGTGTTTCCCTCGCGGGGCATGCTGGGGGGGAGGGTATTTCTGTGGCAGACACCATTTTGTGGGGATCTTCGCGGGTTCCTGGTTCCAGGTGCGGCACCCACCTTTAGGGTGTGCGCTAGGGTTGCCAACTCATCCCTTTAAAACAGAACACATATTAATTACACAGGTTCTGTGGCTGATTAAGGAGGTAATTAACCACTTGCCGACCGTGCACCGCCGAAATACGTCCACAAGGTGGCTCTCCTAGGCGAGAGCACGTAATATGACGTCCTGTCTATTAGCCGCCACTAGGGGCGCGCGCGCGCCGCCGGAGGCGCGCGCCCCCCGCTCGCCCCCGACACCCGTGCGTGTGCCCCAGGCGGGCGCGATCGCCGCCGGGCACACGCGATCGCTCGGTACAGAGCGGGGAACGGGAGCTGTGTGTGTAAACACACAGCTCTCGTTCCTGTCAGCAGGGGAAATGCTGATCTTCGGTTCATACAATGTATGAACCTAGGATCAGTGTTTCCCCTAGTGAGGACACCCCCCCCACAGTAAGAACACACCCAGGGACATACTTAACCCCTTCCCCGCCCCCTAGTGTTAACCCCTTCACTGCCAGTGGCATTTTTATAGTAATCCAATGCATTTTTATAGCACTGATCGCTATAAAAATGCCAATGGTCCCAAAAATGTGTCAAAAATGTCCGAAGTGTCTGCCATAATGTCGCAATACCGGAAAAAAAAAAAAAAAAAAAAAAAAAAAAAAAAAAAAAAAAAAAAAAAAAAAAAAATCGCTGATCGCCGCCATTACTAGTAAAAAAAAATATTAATAAAAATGCCATAAAAATACCCCCTATTTTGTAAACGCTATAACTTTTGCGCAAACCAATCAATAAACGCTTATTGCGATTTTTTTTTACGAAAAATATGTAGAAGAATACGTATCGGCCTAAACTGAGGAAAAAAAAATGTTTTTTTATATATTTTTGGGGGATATTTATTACAGAAAAAAATATTCATTTTTTTTCAAAATTGTCGTTCTATTTTTGTTTATAGCGCAAAAACCGCAGAGGTGATCAAATACCACCAAAAGAAAGCTCTATTTGTGGGAAAAAAAGGACGCCAATTTTGTTTGGGAGCCACGTCGCACGACCGCGCAATTGTCTGTTAAAGCGACGCAGTCCCGAATCGCAAAAAGTACTCTTTGGTCTTTGGGCAGCAATATGGTCCGGGGGGTAAGTGGTTAAACTCACTTGGTGCCTTATTTGCATTAAATTAGCCTCAGAACCTGTGTAATTCATATGTGTTCTGTTTTAAAGGGATGAGGTGGCAACTCTAGAGTGCGCACATCATGGACCCCGGCTATATGGCCTACCAGGCCGGGGCGCACGTGCTACGCGGATTTCCTGACTCTGGGCCGCCAAGGGGCCACAGTGACTTACCGGGTCCCCCAACTTTATTAAGAAGATCCCAAGCAAGTTGTGCTGTTCAGTGGGGAGTCGGTCTGAGGTGAGCCTGGAGGCAGGTGATCCAATAGGGATTAGACAAACCATCGGGGATCTGGGTGACCAGACACTGACAGGTTGAATGCTGCAAACTGTCAGTCGGTGACCCCAAAATATCAAGTCTACCTGGGGAAGATTCAGGCAAGATTGTGTTACTGGGAGGATTCGCTCTACTATCCATGCTTTCAAGTACTAGGCCTGTGGCAGAGGTCTCATTACTAATCCTAATCCTATTAGAGCCAAGTCTGTGGCAGAGACTTGTTCCTTCCCAGAAGTTCTAGTGACGCTCCGGCTGCCAGGCCTGTGACCTGTCCGGGGCACTATACGCACTTCGGCTGGAGTGGCGACAAAGTGAAAGCTTCTACTAGAAGCAGGACTGCTTCAATCTATCCATAGGCCTGAATCTGAAAAGTTCTCTCTTTTTACCAACCTGTCCTCACTACCTCAAGTTGATTGTTGGTCGTGTTGGGCCGCAAATAAAGCATTGAAAACGTCACCCTACTATCTGGATATTCCGTTATTGCTTCACACCACCATCATCATCCCTAGACATATCGTAGAGGTAACTTAATTACGGCGATCCCAAATCTAACCAGCAGCTCCTCCGAGGGTAGCGCTACATGTTCATGAATTTTATTGTCATACCCAAGGTAATGGAAGCTATTAAGATAAAAAAAAAAAAAAATACAAAAGTTTCCTTTACAAACCCTTTAATATTCAGTTACAATATGACTGGTGTTGGCATTTTACACACTATACCCCCCCCCCCATTAAAATGGAGTTATCCTTTAAAATTCTCAGTAGCAGGTTGATGAGGGACCAGTGAAGTAGTGGAGATAAGGACCATGAGAGCACCCTGGACCTATGTCTCATCCCAGAGCTGCCATCATTAGTCTGTGCCAGGGGTAGGCAACCCTCCAGCTGTTTTGAAACTACAAGTCCCATGAGACATTGCAAGACCCCGACAATCACGGGCATGACTTCTAGAGGCATGATGGGATTTATAGTTTCACCACAGCTGGAGAGCCAAGGTTGCCTACCCCTGGTCTATACAGATTACCTATGGCTAGCCACCCATTGAACATCCCTGAATTTAGGAGTCTGTATAAAAGAAACAAATGAAATGATGCCTGAAATGGTACAAATAGACAGAAAAGACGTGAGATTGTAGTATGGAGGATTCAGTCGTTGCGATGAGCACACAATAATGAAGTCTATAGGGATTTCCCCTGAACGTCTCCAGCTCAGGATGTCTGCTTTCTGACGATAACCCCGACGCCGCTCAGCCTGCGCTCCGCTAATAGCAGATTTTATTTGAAGTAAAGTTCACTGAACATCAAGGAGAGCGGCAGCAAAATGTCATCCATCTACTCCTCCAGTCTTCGATCGTCAATGCTGGGAGTGGAACGGTGACATTTTCACACCTCGGCAGAGTCTTCCAATGCTACAGATCATCTTAGAGCTAATCACAGGTGCTAATATTTACAGGACTTTAATGTCCCAATACTAAATAAATATAAATAATAATAGACAGCAAAAAATAAAAAGTCCTAAAGCCGAACTCCAGAATAGCGCAAACGAATCTTGCCGTGCTTTGTGTATTACTTCTAGACAGTGGCAGCTGGTGCGCAAAAATTTGGGGGGCGCAAACAAACTGAAAAATTCTAAAAACACATTAATTGCAGCCTCACTCTGCCCATCAAATGCTGCAACTGTGCCCATCAAATGCCGAAATTTTGACATCCCACCCTCTGTTGTGACGGCAACGAGCGGGGTCCTCCATGTGTCTCCTGCTGTCCTCATCTCCTGATAAGCATCCAATAGCAGCGCCTGTCATTTCAGCCAATCAGGTGACGGGTAAAAGACGAGCACCTGACTGATGAAGTGTTATGAAAGCGAAGATTCATTCGCTTTTCTAACACACCTGGGTGGAGAGCGAGTGCCAAGCACTGCACTCGCAGTTCACTTTTTTGAAGCCTATGGCTCTAATCAGGCACTTCAAAAACACACCCTGCCGCTGTAATTCAGGTGCTCGGCAAGGGGCCGGGTGCCTGAATAGGGGGTGGCAGCGGCGGCCATGGTAATAGACTGGGTGGCTGGAGAGAGAGAGGGTGGCGCCATTGGTCAGAGTGGGTGGCTGGAGAAAGAGGGTGGCGCCCATGTGCCCTTATGGACGCACCACCACTGCTTCCAGGATCTGTGCAGTCATCCAGTGCGAGACATTCCCTCTGTCCCCTCATGGTCTTACATCTACCCCATCAAATAAAGGGTTAACAACACACGAAGCAGGATACTGATTGGTCCAAATTATTAGGACAATCAGTTGAGGAGCATCGTCTCACCTAAGGCCTGGTTCACACTTGTGCAGGTTGCAGTTTGCATATTGCAGGTGCATTTTCTCAATACACATCTTTAAAGTGGTTGTATACCCCACTTATTGACTTTTGCCTACAGGTAAGCCTATAATAAGGCTTACCTGTAGGTATAAAGAATATCTCCTAAACCTGTACGGTTTAGGAGATATTCCCCCCGCAATGCGCCGCTGAATGCAGCGGTGCATGCGCAGCGGGGATCCTCGGCTAAAGGACCGGCAGCCGAATTGAAGTCTCTCGCACGCGCGGGAGTGACGTCATCGCCGCTCCAGCCAATCACAGCGCTGGAGCGGCGATACCCGGAAGAAACGCTGGAGCAAGATGACATCTCGCTCGGCATGGACCAGGTAAGTTCTCTTCGCCTCGTTTTAAGGTAAGTATTTCATAATGAGCTAGTATGCGGTGGCTTTTCCTTTACAGGTGTAAAAAAAAAAAAAAAAAAATACATAAAATGCACAGATGTGAACTACATCCATAGGAAACCATGTACAATGGACTGTAGTGTGCAAAACTGAAAATGCACAGGTGTGAACCAGGCCTACATCTAAAGGTGGGGCCCCCACTATTGAACCTAGCAATGCAACAAAAGTAGGGGAAAAGAGCCCAAAAGTGGTTCCACAAGAAAAGGGGGGGGGGCTGCCTCCACCACTGGCAGAACACAATGACTGTGTTGATGGGGGGAAAAAAAAAAAATAAATTCAAGCAATTTTCTTTCCTTGAACCCATGGTTAAAAGGAAGGAAAAAAAAAAAATCAAATAATCTATGGCCTGCCTAACAATGCCCTCTCCCCAGACTGACAGTATTGTCATCCAAG
Organism: Rana temporaria; assembly: GCF_905171775.1. Taxonomy (NCBI): domain Eukaryota; kingdom Metazoa; phylum Chordata; class Amphibia; order Anura; family Ranidae; genus Rana; species Rana temporaria. The sequence continues at coordinate 494,754,560 of NC_053490.1, forward strand.
AGTGGCTCCATTGCTTTTCCACCCAGAATGGAGACACACTGACATGCGGTTTTAAAATTGTGAAATTTCAGATGAAGTCGCATGATTTCAAAGCTGCATTCAATGTGAACGACCATCCATCAGTTCTGGGTGCAGGTGCCGGCATCCCTACTAAGGGAAACAGGAAGTGAAGCCTTGCGACTTTACAGCCTGTTTCCTACAGCGCATGCGCGAGTCGCACTGCACATTCTGAATGGTCTCTGCGGTCATTGTAGTTCACCACACAGAATGGGAAGTGGGAGCAGATACCTGGATTTGACAGCTATCGGCTCCCCCCTGAAAGGTGTCAAATATGGCACCGGAGAGCAGGAGGAATCCGATCTGTGGAAGTTCCAATCTCTGGGTGGAACTCCACTTCAAAATGGTTGTAAAGGCAGGTTTTTTAATGCATTAAGAAAAAAAAAAAAAAAACTATGTGCAGCAGCCTCCCTAATACTTACCTGAGCCTCCTCTCAATCCAGCAATGTCCACGAGTGCCTCGGCCGTTCAGGACTCTCCCTCCTCATTGGCTGAGACACAGCAGCGGCGCCATTGGCTCCTGCTGCTGTCAAAGTCCGTTAGCGAATCAGGAGAGAGAGAGAGGGGGGCAGAGCCGAACCGTGGCTCCGTGTCTGAATGGACTTGGCTCAGATGCCCCCATAGCAAGCCGATTGCTGTGGGGGGCACTCAACAGGAGGGAGGGGCCAGGAGAGCGGAAGAGAGACCAGAGAAGAGGAGGATCTGGACTGGACTGTTCTGTCCATTACACAGAGCAGGGAAATTATATATATATTATATACACACACACACACACACACATAGAAAAAAAAAATCAATATATATATAACCAATCTTGATGGTTGTATATTTCTTGTGTACTATTGCTATGCTCTTTATTGTTGACACAATCGTTTATCTTCCGGATTAAAGTTTTGTCTTCCCCCCACACATGCACTGTACCAACAGTTCCTTTTTTAATAGGCAAGAAACACATTAAACTTTTCAATTTATCGTTCGGCAGAAGTTTTCCAAAAATTATGCCCATTAACTGAACGAAAAACGAAGGAACAATCTGAATGACAGATTTTCAAACAATTGTTCATCTAGTGTAGGCTTGTTACTGGCCAGATTACCAGGTGAAAAAAAAAGAAAAAAAGAAATAAATAAATAAATAAATAAATAAATCTACTTCTGTAGCAACAGGAGGTGAAATTGAAGGCTTGGTTGGTCAATTGTGGCATCATTGGATCACAAAAAACGCACAACATTTTTGATTTTCAAAAAAAAATTCTTTCGAAATTCAACCCACATATAGCCTGCCTAAGGCTCTGTTCACATCGAGCCATTTAGCCAGCGATTCCAAACCGCACTGCAATGCTGGTAAAACGCAGCATGCGTGTTTAGGGGCCATTCACTTTCAATAGCACCTAAATGCGGTGCAGTTTTTTCGATATTAAAAAAAAAAAAAACGCACGGCAATTGCAGCAAAACGTGTAAAGCTTGTCACCCAAAAAGGAACAGGGGCTTCTTTTGGGGCGACGAGCTGTGCACGATGCAGTTTGTTTCAATGGCAGCTCAATTTATTGCAAAGCAAAACCGCATCACGTTTAGGTGCCATTGAAAGCGAATGACACACAAACACGCTTGCTGCATTTTGCCAGCATTGCCGGCAGAATCGCGGAACATTTGAATCGCTATAAGCGAACGGAGCCTATAAAAGAAAACTAATGCAGCCACCACATCCGAGGACTGGTAAGCTGCAATATATGACATTTTTTGTATATAGGAGTTTAATAAACCTTGACACTTTTTCCTGTTCCTCCTCTCCATGTTATTTATCTTTATCCACCCATCCCCCCCCCATCTCACCTCTTTTGCCATTCAGTGGCCTGTTGGTCTGTCTGTGCTGTCTGCCAGACCATTGGATACCATGGAGCCATTCCAGGTGTGGAGCACAGGCTCTGCTCACATGCTGTGCTCAGGTATTGACTGCTACTCTTCCCAAGTTCACACAATATACTCATTTATTATGACCAATCACACATACTGAATCTGCAGCCAATCAGGAAAGGGATGACCTTGTCACATGACAGAATCAGAATTCCCAATTGGCTACATCTGCAAAGCCCTTAGCTTTCGTCCAGACTTGCCCTTTGATTGGAATCCCAGACATAATAAACAGCTTTCATTACAATATCATTATTATTATTAACCACCTGACCTCCGGAAGATTTACCCCCCTTAATGGCCAGGCCATTTTTTGCGATACGGCACTACTTTAAGTAACAATTGCGCGGTCGTGCGACGCTGTACATAAATAAAATTGATGTCCCTTTTCCCCCCACAAATATAGCTTTCTTTTGGTGGAATTTGAACACCTCTGCGGTTTGATTTTTTTGCGTTATAAATAAAAAAAGTGAAAATTGAGCTAAGCATTTAATATATATTTTTTACTTTCTGCTATAAAACATATCCAATAAAAAAGTTTTAAAAATCTAATTTATTCATTAATTTAGGCCGATATTAGAGGTGATCCGAATGGAAGTTTTGGTACCGAAACCAAAAATGCTGAATGCACTTGGCCGAAAAACAAAGCAAAAATAGAAGCATTCTGATTGGCCACCAAAGAGGAGGGAGGAGACGGAAACCGCTGTGATGCCCACAGGGGAAGAGGATGCCCCCCGTAATGCCCACTGCCTGTGATGCCCACCGCCCGTAATGCCCACCACCTGTGATGCCTGACGCCCATGATGCCCGCCACCTGGGTGAAGCGATGCCCGCCATTAGGGTGACAACGTGTCCCGGATTGCCCGGAGACAGTCCCGCATTTTACATTCATTCCAGGACAATACAGTGTCCCGGAATGAAACTGACATTCTTGCCCCTAAAAAAGGCCGCCACAACACCGCTTTACTCATCGACAGCACTTGTCCTGGCCGGGAATGCCTGGAGGAGCACAATCCCGCCCCCTGCTTGTGATTGGAGAAATCATAAATCCCGCCTCTTGTGTCCAATCACTGTGCTGTGATTCGTTACAGCACAAGCTGATTTTTGGGAAGGGAGGGTGTCCCTGAATTTTAGTTGGGAAATGTGGTCACCCTACTTGCAATAGATGGGTTAAGTGCTCCAACTGGGGTTGCCACCTGTCCGGATTGACCCGGACAGTCCGGGTTTTGAATCATGTGTCCGGATTTCAGTCCACCTGAAACCTGGACACATTATTCAGACAGAAATGTGTCTCAGAACAGAGCTTGACAGGAGGGTGAGGGGGCACTATGTGCACCGCATTACTATTCTCCTTGGAGAAGGTAATGTGGTGGCCTTTTTTGGAGGCATCAGATTGGCCCGAGGGTGGTTGTGTCAGTTTCATTCCGGGACACTATATTGTGCTGGAATGAATGTGCCTGGGACATACCTGCAAAATGCGGGACTGTCCCGGGCAATCTGGGACACGTAGTCACCCTAGTGGTGGGGTGTTTTTCTGAATAATCCGGCTGCAAATCTTCAGTGGCTTCCGGATGTAACAGATTCCTCACAGTGGGGCACGGCAGGGACAGGTCTCTGAAATCTGAGAGCTAGAACGATCTCCCGGCAAGGCAGCGCCGCCTACACAGGGAGGTACAACAGAGCCAAATACGCATGTAGAAGAGAGAGCTGCCTACACAGAGCGCTACTAGAGACACCTACAAAGGGAGAGGTAAGAGAGAGTAGAGATGCGAGGAAGCTTTGGGGATAGGGGGCAGTGGGTTATTGGTGCACACTGTGCATAGCGCACCCCTAAACTCTGCACTCTGTACACAGCATGCCCCTGAACTCTGCACTCTGTACATAGCGCACCCCTGAACTCTGCACTCTGTACTCAGCGTGCCCCTGAGCGCTGCATTCTGTACTCAGCGCACCCCTAAACCCTACACTCTGTACACAGCTTATCCCTGAACTCTGCACTCTGTACGCAGCGCACCCTAAACCCTGCATTCTGTACACAGCACACCCCTGAACTTGCACCTCTAAACCCTACACTCTGTACGCATCTCACCCCTGAACTCTGCACCCTGCACATAGCGCACCCCTAAACACTACACTCCATACAAAGCGCACCCCTGAACTCTGCACTCTGTACATGATGTACCCCTAAATTCTGCACTCTGTACACAGCACACCTTTTAACTCTGCACAGAGTGCACTTCTAAACCCTGCACTCTGTACACAGCACACCCTGGAACTCTGCACCCTGTAAATAGCGAACTCCTTAACTCTGCACTCTGTATGTAACACACTTCTGAATAATAAAAGAGTAGATACATAGTCTTACAGATACTATATAACCAGACATGAGCAGTAATATTTATTAAAAATAAAAGCACACAATGGTAAATAGATTTATACTTACGAGAGGACATTTCCAATGTAGGCATAGTAGGAACAGCAGTATGGCGGGTTTCCATCACAGCAATAGGACTTGCAATCAGTTCCACAGTGTGCACAGCAGGGGTCTAAGTACACAATAAATCAATGCGAGTTGGTGAATCAAAATGCATATAAAGACACCTAAGCAAATAAAACATTTTATAATACAGGAAATAGCAAACAAATAACTCTCTACCTAAATGGAGGAAACAAGTCAAAGAAACCCCTTAACAACCATCACGTGTAATGGTCAGGAACTCTTCTTTTTCTTAAAGTCTCAGTTATTTATCAGCAAGGTTAGAACATCATAAATCCTAGGAATGGAAGGTTGTCTCTGTTATCAAGGATAATTTAGCTGAAAAGAAATTGCTTGATGGGAACAGAAGCTAATGGAAAAGTTTGAAATTTGGAACAGACAACATATTATTAGAGTCCAGTTAAATGGGTTTGACATTTTCCATGTTATACTATTGCAATTCTTGATTACTGCCAGGTTATGCAAAAAAAACGGTAATAATAATAATAATAATAATTGTATATGTAGGAAAGTGCTTAACTGGCAGAGATAGCAACTACAGACACTGGGCCATATTCTTAGAGATCTCCGGCGGCGTAACGCATGTCCTTTACGTTACTCCGCCGCAAGTTTAACTGGCAAGTGCCTGATTCCCAAACCACTTACCTGTAAACTTGCGGCGGCGCAAGCACTCCTAATTCAAATGATCCTGGTAGGGGGCGTGGATCATTTAAATTAGGCGCGCTCCCGCGCCGATCGTAATGCGCATGCTCCATCGGGTAAATTACCCGACGTGCATTGCGCTAAATGAAGTCTCACGGACGTCATTTGTTTTGACGGTTAAATTTCAACGCGGGAACGACGGCCATACTTAACATTGAGTATGCCACCTAGGGGGCATGTTTATCTTTACGCCGCGTATCGCTTACGGAAACGACGTAAAATCACTACGACGGGCAAGCGTACGTTAGAGAATCGGCGTGACTAGTCATTTGCATATTCTACGCTGACCGCAAAGGAAACGCCACCTAGCGGTCAGCGTAGATATTGCAGCCTAAGATACAACGGCGCAGGCCGTCGTATCTTAGGCATGTTTAAGTGTATCTCAGTTTGAGAATACACTTAAACATAGGACGGCCTTAGAATCGGACTTACGTCGGCGTATCTGCTGATACGCCGGCGTAAATTCTTTGAGAATATGGCCCACTGTGCTGCATTCGGCTTATGTGCCTAAACAGGATTTTTATGTTGGCTTAATTTCAGCCTCCACTCAACAGGGGGAGCTAGTGGGACTTCAGAAATGGAAATGACTCAATGCAGGCCACACTGAACTTGTATCAGATTGTATGGCCAGCTTGTAACATGTATGGCGAGCCTTTTTCTTGCATTGGAAAGTTCTGTTACAATCAACGCACCTTGAAAAAGAATTGTCTACGCTGCAGCAATCAAGTCTAATTATTTTACTCATTTTCAGCGCATTTCTTCATTTGATTGGTTGCCATGGAGCAATATGCGATTCCTATTTATACGACACTAATGAGGTCACTTGTAATGGAACCACAATAATTCTATTTTTCTAACACTCCAAAACAGCCAACTGTTTACTTCAACAACAATTGTATCAATACAAATGGATTTAGAACCAAAACCTGGTGTATTCACAATATGTGGCGGCTTGTCTAGATTCCTATAAAAATAGGATTTATTACCGAAAACACTGTAACATAGAAATGATCTGACTACATATGTTCTTCCATATTGTTGTCTTCCCTATTAACATTCCTGTTAGTTTGTTTCATTCCCCATGTGTGGTGCTATTTTTAGCCCCCATTCACACCTAGGCATTTTGTCGCCTGTAGTGTGACGCCGCAGCAGCCCCGAGACGCTGGAGGGATGAAAACACATTGCCCTCTATGGAGATGGTTCACATCTCCACGCCGAACGCCGTACGCCTGCCGCCTGAAAAAAAGTCCCGGACCTTTTTTTCAGGCGGCTTTCGGCGTTCGGCATAGGAGATGTGAACAATCTCCATACATCCTCTCCGTACACACGAGAGGATCCATCCGCTGAAAAATCTCAGCGGATCGGTTTCAGCGAATAGATCCCCTGGTGTGTACGTTCCAGCGGATATTTATCCGCGGAGATTTCCGATTTCCAGCAGATAAAAATTTGTTAGCATGCTAACAAATCTATCCGCTGGAATCGGCTCCAGCGGATCGATACAGTGGTCTGTACAGACTCACCGGATTGATCCGTCCGAACCCGTCCCTCGCATGCGTCGTAATGATTCGACGCATGCGTGGAATTGCTTATATGACAGCGTCGCGCACGTCACCGCGTCATCATCGCGGCGACGGCGCGACACGTCACCGCGGTGTAAATTCGGCGCGGATTTCGATCCGATGGTGAGTACACTCCATCGGATCAAAATCCTCAGAGGATTTATCCGCGGATACGGTCCGGCGGACCGTATCCGCGGATCAATCCTCTCGTGTGTACCCGGCATGAGGGTTATCCTCACTGAAAAAACAATTCCTACACACAGACCAAGCTAAACAGAACATCTCACTTTTCAATTGTCGCCAATGTTTTGTGTCGGTTGTTAGGAGCCAGCAAAGAAGGCAGTTATTAAAAATAGTTAAAAAAAAAGAAAATGCCATAGGGATCCCCCCAAAATCCATACCAAGCCCTTGGGGTCTGGAATGGATTTTAACTACTGTATTTGCTGGCGTATAAGACTACCTTTTACACTTAAAAAAACTGGCAAAAAAGCAGGGGTCGTCTTATACTCCGGGTCAGCTGCTCGGATGCCTGTTGGATGTGCGGTAATACTGTATGTAGCTTCCTCTACATACAGTAAATACCGCTTAGCCAATCCCGGTGAGCGATGTATTCAAATGAATACAGAGCCTGCTCGGATTGGAGTAACAACCTCTGCCAATCCCAGCAGGCTACATACAGTAGCCTGCTCTGATTGGCTTTGAGAGTCAGAGAGGCGTGGGCTGATGATGTTACAGCCTCTGCCAATCCAAGCAGGCTTTGTATTCATTAATAGAATACATCACTCGCCGTGATTGGCTCCAGCAAGAAGGAAGAAGAATATGGCTCCAGAAGGAAGAAATATGAAGCCTCGGAAGGGGGGTCGTCTTATACGGTGAGTACAGGCAAAACGTCTTAAAAAACTGTAAAATTAGGGGGTCGTCTTATACGCCCGGTCGCCTTATACACCGGCAAATACGGTACTTGTTTACTGGGCACTTAAATCCCCCTCCTGCCCAGACCAATTTTTAGCTTTCAGCGCTGTCACACTCTGAATGACAATTGCGCGGTCATACAACACTGTACCCTAATGAGATTTTTTATCATTTTATTCCCCACAAATGGAGCTTTCTTTTGTTGGTATTTGATCACCTCTGTGGGGTTTTTTTTGTTAAAAAAATAAAAAAACATTTTATATTTTGTTATAAAATTTTGCAAACAGGTCATGTTTCTCCTTCATTGATGTACGCTGATGAGGCTGCACTGATGGGCATCGATAGGCTGCACTGATAGGCTTCACTGATTGGCACCGATAGGCTGCATTGATGAGCACCGATAAGGCGGCACTGGTGGACACGGATAGGAAGCACTGGTGGGCACTGATAGGTGGCACTGAGAGGTGGCACTGATGGGTGGCACTGAAGGGCATTAATAGGTGGCTATGTGGTCTTGCCAAAAAATGCGACACTATTGGGAGGAAGTAAGAAGAATCTCTCAAAAATTTTCGGAAGAATGGATTGCGGACGATCCTGCTCTCTTCCTGTTACATAGCTCACAGATACCAGTGCAGAAATATAAGAAGTCGGTGGTGTGTCACATGATAAACGCGGCAAAAGTAGGAATCACGTTGAGGTGGAGGGATGTGCGCCCGCCATCTATTGCAGGGTGGCTGAAAAGGATTGATGAAGTAGGAGCAATGGAAGATTTGGTATATACAGCACAGAATAAGAAAACACAGTATGAAGAAACATGGTCGGGGTGGAAGGTATTCATTAGATCAGAAGAAGGAAGGAGGTTGTTAGAGGGAAATTAGAATCGTAGTGAGAAGGAAGTAGGCCAGAAGCTGATGAGAAAGTTCTGAGAGGTTCAAGTCCTAGTTACCGAGAGAGGAGAGAGGGAGGGAAAGGGAGGGGAGGGTGGACGGGGAGGATAGGGGGGTTTTTTTTTTTTTTTTTTTTTTTTTTTTTGGGTTTGGGAAGGGAGGGAGGTTAAGAAGGGATATAAATAAAGAAGGGTTAGGAGGCAGGAACTGTTAAATGGTAATGTGTAGAAGATGTATTTACAGTTGTAACATTTTGTGTTGTTTATTGGAGAAAAACAAAATAAAAGATATGTAAAAAAAAATAGGTGGCTATGACTAAGGCCTTATAGGCTGAAACGCGTCAACCTTTCCTATTGCGTTTGTCTACGGTGGCTTGTCAATAAATACGTCAATTGTTTAGGAGCAACGACCGGAGTGCGGATCATCTTTTCTTCATTAATAGGTGGCACTGGTGGGCACTGAGAAGTGGCACTAATAGGTGGCACTGATGGGTGGTAGTGATGGGCACTGATGGGTGGCAAGGATGGTCACTGATCGGCACTGGTAGGTGACACTGATAGGCAGCACTGCTAGGTGGCACTGATGAGGCACTGATTGGCACCACTGGTGGGCATTGATAGGTGGCACTTATGGGCTTTGATAGGTGGCACTGTTTTGCACTGGTGGGCACTGATTTGTGGCACTTTGGGCACTGGCAGGCGGTACTGGTTGGCACAGATGAGGCGGATGTGCCTCTTCGTGGACCGATGTCCCTTGCACAGAAACAGGCGATCGGCCATTTTGTTCTCCTCACGCTGTCAGCAGTGAGGAGAACAAATGATTACCGAGCTTCTGTTTACATCACGTGATCAGCTGTCATTGGCTGAGAGCTGATCATGTGGTAAGGGGTCGGAATTGGCCCCTTACTCCGATCTGTCGGCTTGAGCAGAGAACTCTGCATAGAATCGGGAAAATGCTTTGTTAAGATCGCTAATGGTAATCGTGCATCTCTAGTTTCAGGTGTTTTTTTTTATTGGATCAGCGTGACAGCCAGATAAAAAGTAGAAGCCTCAATATTTTGTAGATATGTGCATTCCCGTTCGTACAAATGTTATTTTCGTATGAAAATGTTCATTTTCGTACCCGCAGAATAATGTGTACATACGAAAAAATGAAAGCACCAAAATACGAAAACGACGGGATTACGAATGAGCCGCATAACGAACAACCGCAAATACGAACGAACGATCTGACGAAAATACGACAAAACGAAAACGGCAAAAGAACGAAAATTACATCTATAACAAAAGATTTGCATTCTGTATCCTGTTTGAATCCCCTCTCTGCTCGTATCCTCAGCCGTATGTTCCCATGACATCCACAACAAAAGATTTGCACTCTGTATCTTGTTTGAATCCCTTCTCTGTTCGCACCCTCAGCCGTATGCTCATATGACATCCACAACAAAAGACCCGCACCCTGTATTTTGAATTCCTTTTTTCTGTTCGTATTTTGGATTCAACAGAATGCAAATCTTTTGCCACAGATGTCACACGAACACACAACCGAAAACACCAAAAGAAAAAAGGACCCAAAACACAGAATGCAAATCCCTTGCCACAGATGTAATTTTCGTTTTTTTGAATGGGCATTGAGTGTAGTTAGTAAAGCAGCTTCTCTTTTGTGCTGAGTAGTACAGTAAAGCCAAATAAACTTTTCTGTGGATTTTCATCTGAAGGGAGATCAGTTGGCCAGACTTTTGAACCCAAAAATGGTTTTCTGATGGAGTTTAAAAACGAACAAATTTTCTGAGAACGAACGGAAAACGATCATTTTTATGTTTGTTGTTAAAAAAGTCTGACCAAGTGTATGGGGCTTAACAATCGTTAATATGGATGAGCCGCGTGTTGAAAGTGCCGCGAATCCCGCGATATATTTACGAAAGTACAAAATGACGAAAATCCTTTTTCTGCTCGTATCTTCAGTCGCATGCCCACATGACATCCACAACAAATTGTCATAGATGTCACACGAACACATGACCGAAAACACGAACAGAAAAAAGAAATCCAAAACACAGAATGCAAATCATTTACGAAAATTCATGAAAATTATTGTCTAACAAGTAACGAACATGAATTAAACAGAATAACGAACCATCCCGCATGTACGAAAATAAAACGGTAACGAAAATACGAAACGATCGGAATACGAAAAAATCTCGTCGTACGAAAAACTAACGGGAACGAACAGGAAAACGGGCGTCTTACGAAAAACGAACGGAAACGAACCTACGGAACGATACGAAACAGAACAAAAAAATATGAATTTTTTTTCTGTGCACATGTCGAATATTTTGTTCCTTTAAAACCCAGTTGTAGAATAGAATATGACAATGGGCCAATTATAAATATAAAAGAAAGGTCGAGTTGCACTTTTAGGCATATAGAATCTTCACGCCAAGGATCATCCTTCATTGCCAGTTCCTAAGTTCAATCAACACTTCTAATAATGAAGTCTAATTTCCTGTATCTAATGGTGTTCACCAGCGGATATGAAATAGCTGGCGTTGTTTTTCTTCCCCCCTCTGTTAAATACTACGTGTTAACCAATTACAAGGTAAAAACAGATTCATTAAATTAACTTGATAATGAAATTGTCCATAAACTGGGTTAATGTCCCAGAACTGCCAAGTAAAAGGTGAGAGCGGAAGCTGCCCTGGAACGGCTGAGTGACATAATACAGCCGAGGATTCCTGCCGCAGCCGGTGAAAAGGCAGCCATGTACGGCGACCGCCATCTCCGCTGCATTACAGGGCGAAGAAACGGCTTCATTATTTTACAATTTAGTCGCATAAGGCGAACAAGGTTAATTGAAAATGGCTGTATTCATGGATGGATGGCGGCATTTCAAGAGGTTTCTAGGATAGTTTTTTCTCTTCTTTAACTTTTAATTAACTTGATTATTTCTAAACTGTGTTTTCTTCCACACAGACGGATCTCATCAAAGTTTAAAGATTCTCTCTAATAAGAAAAGAAAACCCTCATTTCAAGAATTAGTAGGCTCTGCAGTACAGAGGTTTTAGATCGGGTAGACTGTAGATACGATCTGGGTTTAGACATTCCTCCTCCGATCCATATCAGACCCTCCTGCTGCCAGTCTGATTTGAAATTTCAGCTGGTGTTCAGAAAATGGTGGTAATTTAAAATGAGGCTGCCAGTATAGAAATGTGGGAGCTGCCGTTGTTGATGTGTTTTTGAAGGTAAAGTGGATGTAAACCCGAATATTTTTTTTTTTAATGTCACAATGTAGAGTATAAGATTTCCTATCATCTGTGCCTAGTCTTGCCACACAGATTTAATGCAGCTCTGAGCAATCCTCTTTTATTGTTCAGTGAAAAAAACAGACTTGTAGAGAAAAACCTTAGGGCCAGATTCTCGTCCAGCGGCGTATCTTTGCGGCGGCGTAACGTATCCGATTTACGTTACGCCTCCGCAACTTACACGGGCAAGTGCTTTATTCTCAAAGCACTTGCTCTGTAAGTTTCGGCGGCGTAGCGTAAATCGGCCGGCGTAAGCACGCCTAATTCAAATTTGGAACAGGGGGGCGTGTTTTATGTAAATGTTCTGTGACCCGACGTGATTGACGTTTTTCACGAACGTCGCATGCGCCGTCCGTGGAAATCTCCCAGTGTGCATTGCTCCTAATACGCCGCAAGGACGTATTGGTTTTGACGTGAACGTAAATGACGTCCAGCCCCATTCATGGACGATTCACGCAAACAACGTAAAACTTTCAAATTTCGTCGCGGGAACGACGGCCATACTTAACATTGGTACGCCGTACTTACGCCTCATATAGCAGGGGTAACTATACGCCGGGAAAGGCCTAACGTAAACGGCGTAACTTTACTGCGTCGGCCGGGCGTACGTTCATGAATTTGCGTATCTAGCTGATTTACATATTTCGACGCGTAAATCAGTGTACACGCCCCTAGCGGCCAGCGTAAAAATGCAGTTACGATCCGACGGCGTAACAGACTTACGCCTGTCGGATCTAATAGATATCTATGCGTAACTGATTCTATGAATCAGGCGCATAGATACGACGACGTATCTGGAGATACGCCGTCATGTCTCCACTGAGAATCTGGGCCTTAGTCCGTTCCGCCCCCTTGCTGTGAGTGACAGGTTATTTACATATTTCATGCACTAGCCTGAGACAGGCATTATTTTTTAATTCCCACCCCCACTCCTTTTCTGAAGTCATGTGGTTACTTTTCTGGATTTTGACTGGATGTTAGTGATCATAGCAGAATTTAGTGTAAGGAATACACAGGAAAAAATGCACGTTGACAAGAGTGTAGAGGAGGGCGGGAAGTCTACTGACATCACGACTCCACCCACAGAGCTCCAGGCAACAGACCCACCCACAGAATCTGCAGTTTTTCGGTTCTTATAACAGACAGAGGGGAGACATTTGACAGGTAAGAATACATGCAGGAGGCATCTATATTCTTATAGATCAGCACTATGGCAGTAGTTTAGAAAGGGTGAGAGCGGGTTTACATCCACTTTAAAGTGTTACTAAACCCACAACAGTAAAATCAGTCAGTATATGCAGTACAGCATGCTTGTTATACTCACTGTGGAACCTAAGGGGGTTAACCCTCTGCATTGTGTAAAAAGACTGTTAGATCATGTCTTCTCTGATCCTCCCCTCCTTCCACTGTCCCCTAATAATTCCCTGATAACACAGGGTCTATGGGGTCAGGCTGCACATGCTCAGTTTGGTGTGTATTGCTAGAGCGTGCATGTGATCAGCACAGGGCCAATCATCCCTCCAGACAGAGGGTCAGGGGTTCTGCAGCCACACAGAACAGTCAGTGGAGAATACATTTTTCCTACACTGATATAAATCACAAGACTGCTATATACTGCTGCTGAGAAAAGGTATTTAGCAGTTTATATTTACTACTAAAACTATCGCATTTCCATGTTCTGTGTACTGTGGGAGACCAGATATATTGAATGCAGGGTCCTGGGTTTAGTAACACTTTAAGTTTAAGCCTAGCTTAACAAGCCTTAGATCGCCGTAACAAGCTAATTTGCATACTCAACGCGGAATTCGATGGAAACGCCACCTAGCGGCCGCCGAACAATTGCACCTAAGATCCGACGGCGTACTAAGACGTACGCCTGTCGGATCGATCCGAGATGCAGTCGTATCTTGTTTTGTAGATACAAAACAAAGATACGATGCGCAAAATTTGAAATTACGCGGCGTATCAAGAGATACACCGGCGTAATTCTTTTGTGGATCTGCCCCATTATATCTACAGTACATATAGATTTACTAATCTCTGTTCCATCCTGTGTATTTTTCCTTTGGACCTGTAGCACTACCTGTTCAAGCTCCTGAAAAAGCTCAATTCGAGCGAAACATGTAGAGCAACTTTTGCAACAGGTTCCTTTAAGCTCATGTTTGGAGCTATAACTCATATTTAGCGGATGGTTTTTGTATTGACTGTTTTCCAATAAATCCATTTTTCTATATTTTTATATTATTTGTGTTATCTTATTTACTAGCACCGTTTGAAAGTCCCCAGGGTTTGTTACCCTTTCCCCAATGTGCATTTTGTATTCTCTATAGGGGATGAGGTGCTTTAATTTGAGGGTCTGCTCTCCACAAATTGTTTCTATTGAGACATCATTTGTTGTTAATTCCGCCAACAGTTTTCTGATGGAGCATACAGACGGTCGGATTATCCGACACAACACATCCATCAGACAATTATTGTCATAAAATCCGATCGTGTGTGCGGGCCTTTATACTGACATGCTTTGTGCAATAGTTTTGCACAGAGCAGCCCCGATCCACCTCTTCTCGGTTCCCCAGCTGGAACTCCAGATCCCTCCCTGCTTCCTAGTGCACCCAAAGCAAGCAACTTGCTATGGGGGGCAACCAGTGCCGATCCTGACCTCTCGGGGGCCCTAAGCACAATTCTGCTAAGGGGCCCTCTATCTGACCAGTGATACCGTGAGCTATGTAAACCATTTGCCATTGCCACATAACATTCAGGGGTTTTTTTTTACCACATGACATTCAGGGTTTTTTTTTTTTTTACCACATAACATTCAGGGTTTTTTTTACCACATAACATTCAGGTTTTTTTTTACCACATAACATTCAGGGTTTTTTTTTACCACATAACATTCAGGGTTTTTTTTACCACATAACATTCAGGCCCCGTACTCACGACCAAACATGTCTGCTGAAACTGGTCCGCAGACCAGTTTCAGCAGACATGTTTGGCCGTGTGTTGGCCCGAGCGGACCATTTTGGGACGGATCGGACAGGTTTCCAGCGGACAACTGTTTCCCGGACTTGTTTTAAAACAGTCCGCTGGAAACCTGTCCGCCCGGACATGTACGGTCGTCTGTACAGACCTACCGTACATGTCCTGCCGCCCGCATCCCTCGCATGCGTCGAATGACTTCGACGCATGCGTGGAAGCATTTTTAAGGCGGCCCGCCCACGTCGCCGCGTCATTGTCGCGGCGACACCGCGTCATCGACGCGGCGACACCGCGGACACGCCCCGCGTAATGTTTACGCGCGGGCTTCTGTTCGATGGTGTGTATAGCCATCGAACAGAAGTCCCCGGGCAGTCCCCGGCCAGACATGTCCGATGGAAACGGTCTGCAGACCGTTTTCATCGGACATGTCCTGCCGTGAGTACAAGGCCTCAGGGTTTTTTTTTTACCACATAACATTCAGGGTTTTTTTTTTTTACCACATAACATTCAGGTTTTTTTTTTACCACATAACATTCAGGGTTTTTTTTTTACCACATAACATTCAGGGTTTTTTTTTTTACCACATAACATTCAGGCCCCGTACAGACGACCGGACAGTCCGCTGAAAACGGTCCGCCGGACCGTTTTCAGCAGACATGTCCGGTCGGAGATTTCTGTCTGATGGTTGCACACACCATCAGACAGAAATCCGCGCGTAAACAATACGCGGGGACGTGGCCGAGCCGTCACTGCGACGATGACGCAGCGACGTGGGCGGCCCTGGAAGTTCAAAGCTTCCACGCATGCGTCGAATCAGTACGATGCATGCGAGGGATGGCGGCCGGTCGGACATGTCCGCTGAGTCTGTACAGACGACCGAACATGTCCGACCGACATGGTACCAGCGGACAGGTTACTTAGCATGCTAAGAAACATTTGTCCGCTGGAAACTGTCCGATCCGCCGGACAATTGTCTAGTCGGGCCTACACACGACCGAACATGTCTGCTGAAACTGGTCCGTCGGACCAGTTTCAGCGGACAGATCCGGTCGTGTGTACGAGGCCTTAGGCCTCGTACACACGACAGAGATTCTCGGCAGAATTCGCCGAGAAACTCGGTCAAAACCCGGATTCTGCCGAGAATCTCTGTCGTCTGTACAGTTTTGGCTCGATGGAGCCGCCGAGGAGCTCGACGAGAAAATAGAGAACATGTTCTCTATTTTCTCGTTGGCCGCGTTGTTCTATAGGAGAAGGCGGCCCGCCGAGCTCCTCGGCGGCTTCATCCCAAAACGAGACGAGGAACTCGACGTGCCAAGCACGTCGAGTTCCTCTGTCGTGTGTACGGGGCCTTAGGGTTTTTTTTTTTACCACATAACATTCAGGGGTTTTTTTTTTACCACATAATATTCAGGTTTTTTTTTTTTACCACATAATATTCAGGGTTTTTTTTTACAACATAACATTCAGGTTTTTTTTTACCACATAACATTCAGGGTTTTTTTTTACCACATAACATTCCGTTTTTTTTTTCCCCCCACATAACATTCAGGTTTTTTTTTTTACCACATAACATTCAGGTTTTTTTTTTACCACATAGCATTCAGGGTTTTTTTTTACCACATAACATTCAGGGGTTTTTTTTACCACATAACATTCAGGGTTTTTTTTTTTCACCACATAACATTCAGGGTTTTTTTTACCACATAACATTCAGGGTTTTTTTTTTTTTACCACATAACATTCAGGGTTTTTTTTTTTTTACACACATAACATTCAGGTTTTTTTTCCCCCCACATAACATTCAGGTTTTTTTTTACCACATAACATTCAGGTTTTTTTTTTTTTACACACATAACATTCAGGTTTTTTTTCCCCCCACATAACATTCAGGTTTTTTTTTACCACATAACATTCAGGGTTTTTTTTTTTTTACACACATAACATTCAGGTTTTTTTTCCCCCCACATAACATTCAGGTTTTTTTTTACCACATAACATTCAGGTTTTTTTTTTACCACATAGCATTCAGGGTTTTTTTTTTTTTTTACCACATAACATTCAGTTTTTTTTTTCACACACATAACATTCACCTCCTAGTCCTACCGTTTCCAAAAGGCATTGTCAGGGAAAATAAAATCTGACAGTCACCACAGCTGTGCCGCTCTCCTCTCCTCAGAGTGACTGACTCCACCTCCCCAGGAGCAGGGAGCTTCAGCACTTAGCCGCTCGTGGACTACAGCTCCCATAAGCATTAGCGGTGGCCGTCTCACTGACGTCACCTGACGTCTGACTCACTACTGCTACCTTGTCAATGTTCAGCGCCGCGGGCGGATACTCAAAATGCTGCCGCGGCGGCGGCGACCATTGTTCCGTTTAGGAATCGCCGATGCAAATAGAAACTCCATGCTTCCCAGCAGGGCCCCGAGTAAATCCGGGGGCCCTACGCAGCTTGCGTAGTCTGCGTATAGGGCGGATCGGCCCTGGGGGCAACCGCAGGCTTGCTCCCGAGCCGCTGCTCCGTGTGTCCATTCACTCAGCCCTGCCCCCACTCTCTCCAATGGCTACTGCTATTGTCTCAGCCAATGAGGAGGGAGAGACCCGGGATAGCCAAGGGTTTTGTGCACATTGCTGGATCGAGATGGGGCTCAGGTAAGTATCGGGAGGGCTGCTGCACACAGAAGGTTTTCAACCTTTATGTACAGAATGTATGAATGTAAAAAACCTTGAGCCTTTACAAGCACTTTAACATATGATGATCTTCACCGATGCATGGGCGCCTCTTCCTTCTAATATAGGACAAAGAAGACACAGTAATTTTGTGTCCTAAAATAAATGAGTATATAAAATTGATGACAAAATGTTGCTGGCGTGAAATCACATGCTCAGGATGTAGAGTCTGAATCTCCGTCACCTTTGCCAAAAACAGCTTGCAGTAGCTGGAAATAGCGAAGTCACATTATGCTGAAAGGGCACATTAGCTGTGAGACGCCTTGAGGGAAGAAACCAAGAAAGTGAACTTCTACCATGAAGGATAACCCGAGGCTGCAGGTGAGGGTGAGCAGCGTTTGCCCCGATCGATTTAACAAAAAATCAGCCGACAGTTCAATCATCTGTTGGCCTCTTATATCTTTATAATAAAAAATATATATTTTTTTATAAAAAAAAAATATCAAACATGTTTTACTTACCTGCACTTTGCAATGGTTTTGAACAAGAGCAGCCCGAATCCTCCTCTTCTGGGGTCCCCTTGCCGGTTCTCTGGGATCCTCTTCTCCTCTGTGTGTCACCATATGAAGCCGCTTCTTATGGTGACACACGTGTGGGCTAGATTCTGAGTCATGTAGTGTGTGTCTATTGACACGCACAGTGCAGCTCAGCCCCACCCTGCTTCCTTGTTTCTAAATTTGATTGACAGCAGCAAGAACCAATTGCTGCTGCTGCTTAGACTGAGTCCAGTGAGAAGGGAGAGAGAGAACAGCGCCGCTACTCTCAGGCACAGAGCTGGATTAAGATTAGGATCAGGTGAGTGTTTAACCACGTAACCCCCGGACCATATTGCTGCCCAAAGAGCAGAGCACTTTTTGCGATTCGGGACTGCGGTGCTTTAACTGACAATTACGCGGTCGTGCGACGTGGCTCCCAAACAAAATTAGCGTCCTTTTTTCCCCCACAAATAGAGCTTTCTTTTGGTGGTATTTGATCACCTCTGCGGTTTTTATTTTTTGCGCTATAAACAAAAATAGAGCGACAAATTTGAAAAAAATTAATATTTTTTACTTTTTGCTATAATAAATATCCCCCAAAAACATATATAACATTTTTTTTTTCCTCAGTTTAGGCCGATACGTATTCTTCTACCTATTTTTGGTAAAAAAAAAATCGCAATAAGCGTTAATCGGTTGGTTTGTGCAAAATTTATAGCGCTTACAAAATAGGGGATAGTTTTATTGCATTTTTATTATTATTTTTTTTTTTACTACTAATGGCGCCGATCAGCGATTTTTTTCGTGACTGCGACATTATGGCGGACACTTCGGACAATTTTGACACATTTTTGGGACCATTGTCATTTTCACAGCAAAAAATGCATTTAAATTGCATTGTTTATTGTGGAAATGACAGTTGCAGTTTGGGAGTTAACCACAGGGGGCGCTGTAGGAGTTAGAGTTCACTTAGTGTGTGTTTACAACTGTAGGGGGGTGTGGCTGTAGGACTGACGTCATCGATCGAGTCTCCCTATAAAAGGGATCACTCGATCGATGCGCCGCCATAGTGAAGCACGGGGAAGCCGTGTTTACATACGGCTCTCCCCGTTCTTCAGCTCGGGGAGCGATCGCGATGGAGCGGCTAGAAACGAATAGCCGCGCCGTGCTCCCCGAGGGAACCCGCCCGCCGCGGAGGGGGTCCCGAACGTATATATACGTCCTTCTGCCTGTCCGTGCCATTCTGCGGACGTAAATAGTCGTGCGGCGGGCGTTAAGGGGTTAAAGGTGGAAAAAGTTGTGAAATTATTTATCTTTGTCTCATTTTTTTTTTACATCACAGAAACCTGACATTTTAACAGGGTGGTGTGTAGACTTTTATATCCACTGTAGTGTTATGCCAGGACAAAACTATTATAAGATAATAAAATAGATTTTGTAAATAATTAGACCCATGATGATTGTCATATTTTCACTTACGTGATTATTTTTATATAATCACAAAATTACAAAATTTACATAGTTTACATGATATGTAAACTAGCTAATGCAGGGCCTGATGTATAAAATATTTAGGAAATTCATTACGAAAAATGATTCTTATTAGAGCATTGATTGCATGATTACAGTTGGTGATTAATGCTTATGCCATAGGGATGAAATGATAGTGGCTCATTAGTAGGTAATAAATATTTATATCATGGGGCTGTAAATCACAGAATGTGCTGGAGCTTCCTTCCCTGTCACCTATTTCTCTCTTGGTGTCTGGAAAACTTGTTAGAAGTGAGTCATGGTAATAGCAGAGGAACAGGGCAGCTGACAGAATAGACACTCTGGATTGAGGCAAGTACACACTATGGAGGGATGTGCTTTTTTCATATTTTAAGTCTGAGGTTTATAACCACTTTAGCAGACCAAGCTGTCCAGACAAAGTAGCAGTTTGGGGTTAGAGATAAAGGGCTAGATTCAGAGAGAAGATACGCCGGCGTATCTCCAGATACGCCGTCGTATATCTGAGTCCGGCCGATCGTATCTATGCGCCTGATTCATAGAATCAGTTACGCATAGATTTCCCTAAGATACGACAGGCGTAGTCTTACACCGTCGTATCTTAGGCTGCATATTTACGCTGGCCGCTAGGTGGGGCTTCCGTATAGTTACGCGAGGAATATGCAAATGAGCTAGATACGCCAATTTAGAAACGTACGTCCGGCCGGCGCATTTTTTTACGTCGTTTACGTTAGGCTTTTTTCAGCGTATAGTTTCCCCTGCTATATGAGGCGTATCCTATGTTAAGTATGGCCGTCGTTCCCGCGTCGAGTTTTGAAAATTTTACGTCCGTTTGCGTCGAAAGCAATGACGGTTTGCGGCGGAATTTCGAGCATGCGCACTGGGTTTTTTTCACGAACGGTACATGCGCCGTTCGTAAAAACCGTCAAGTACGCGGGGTCACAGTTAATATGCATAAAACACGCCCACATCATCCACATTTGAATTATGCGGGCTTACGCCGACACAGATACGTTACGCCGCCGTAACTAAGGGCGCAAGTTCTTTCTGAATACAGAACTTGCGCCCTAAATTACGGCGGCGTAACGTATCAGAGCTACGTTACGCCGGGCATAAAGATAGACGATTCTATCTGAATCTAGCCCAAACTATTTAAAGTGAAACTAAACTCTCATTTAACATGACTATTTTTAATCCTTATGCCGCATACACACGACCGTTTCATGACGAGAAAAATGCAACTTTTTTAATTGGTCGTTAAAAACGGTCGTGTGTATGCTCCAGAGCATTTTTCTCGCCGTAAAAAATTCAGAACCTGCTCTAATTTTTCTCGTCGTTTTTCACATCGTGAAAAACGGTCGTGTGTACGCTTTAACGCGGGGGGAAAAAACGCACATGCTCAGAAGCAAGTTATGAGATGGGAGTGCTCGTTCCGGTAAAACTAGCGTTTGTTATGGAGATAGCACATTCATCACGCTGTAACAGACAGAAAAGCACAAAGACTGAAAAGCGCGAATCGTCTCTCATCAAACTTTTACTAACACGCGGTAACAGGAAATTAGCAAACGATCGTGTATAGACAAGGCAGGCTTGAATAACGGTGGTGTGTACGCGGCATTATGCTGCTAGCACTGAGACATAGATAAGAAGGTGTATTATATTTACTTGGTGGAAAACTTTTTTTGTACATTTCTTAAAACGGAGCGCCAGCTGCGATAATTTTTTCCCATTCGATTAATGACCCCCATATCAATAATTACTCACTTGTTCTGATTTCTCAAACCTCTGCAGTCCGGTATACTTGTAATTAGGGTTGTCCCGATACCGATACCAGTATCGGTATCGGGACCGATACCGAGTATTTGCGCTAGTACTCGTACTCGTGCAAATACTCCCGATACCAAAATAGAATACTTTTATTTTTTATTTTTTGTGACATCGAGCGGTGCATAGAGG
This sequence comes from Rana temporaria, assembly GCF_905171775.1. Lineage (NCBI taxonomy): Eukaryota > Metazoa > Chordata > Amphibia > Anura > Ranidae > Rana > Rana temporaria. Next base: position 494,776,027 of record NC_053490.1, read on the forward strand.
CAGGGCCGGATTAACCGTGGGGCTGATGGAGCTGCAGCTCCAGGCCCCCATCATAATATAGGCCCAAACTTAATTCTCTCACCAGGGCCCGGCGGCCGGCCGACGACCGCTATATAATAAATCCACACGTCCAGGCAGCTGCAGTGCCATTGGATGGCACTGATAGGTGGCACTGGCATTGATTGACTGGCACTCATAAATGGATGGCACTGGCATTGATTGGGTGGCACTGATGAGATGCACTAATAAGCTGCCTCCCTGCACTGATGCACTAATGGGCACTGATCTGCACTGATAGGTGGCACTGGCTAGCTGCACTTTTGGGCACTGGCACCGATGAGCTGCACTGATAGGTGGCACTGGCAGTGATCACTCCTTCAGTGATATGTAGTTTTCCAGTATGCTAAAAAACAGCCCCACACCATGATGTACCAGTTCTTCATAATTCTAAAGAAAATATCCTTAGTCTGTATTGTGGTTTGAAAACGGTCACATGACATTTAAAAAAAGTATCGGTATTCGGTATCGGCGACTACTTGAAAAAAAGTATCGGTACTTGTACTCGGTCCTAAAAAAGTGGTATCGGGACAACCCTACTTGTAATGGATTATTTATTAAAAAAAGCTGCCGGACGTTTCCATTTTGCTTGTGGGCACTAGAAGCCCACAAGCACCTATTTCCTGTATGCGATGAATGCTTCTTACCCAGAATTCATCGATCGATCCCGCGCATGCGCAGTGTTGACGGCGTGCAGCGCCATCAACACTAAGGGTTGCCATCACAAGGGGCGGCGGTGTTGAAAGTTCCCGCCCCCGTTGTGACTTGGGGAAAGGGAGTTACCGCTCCAGGTGGGTATGCTTATACAATCAGTGTCTTCTCAGGAAATCAAGGGTGCCGGCAATGCGCAAAGCAAGTAATAGAGAAGATAAATGGACAGCCGCACTCCAAAAAAAACTTGATAGTTGTCTTTATTTGTAAAATAACTACAAATCACAGCAAAAATGGGGATTAATAGCCTACGCATTTCACACTATTGGTTAGTGCTTAATCATGGCTTGCCATGGTTAGCCATGATTAAGCACTAACCAATAGTGTGAAACGCGTAGGCTGTTAATCCCCATTTTTGCTGTGATTTGTAGTGCCAATTTTTATCTTTTTTACAAATAAAGACAACCATCAAAGTTTTTCTGAAGTGCGGCTGTCCATTTATCTTCTCTATTACTTCCTGTTGTGACTTCTTACTAGAAAATCTTGCAGGATTTCAAAGGACGGCGTTCCGCATTTTATCTTGGTAAGCACGACACTGTGCTCCCTGTAGACATTGCGGAGAGCTTCCAGACAACACTGCGGCGCCAGGGAGACACCTACTCCAGCGGGAGGGAAAACCCAGAAGTCTGCGATATTACGGTATTTTAAAGAGGAAAAAAAAATTCTTAGGGCAATTGTATATCTATGTTGTGCAATGATGCGGATAGGATAGTGTTGTGATTTGGGTGAACCTCCACTTTAAGTTGCTTCCCAGTTTCGGGCCTAGGCCAAAATAATGTCATACATCCCTGAAGTCTTAATGGGAGGAGGGGCTTTCTCAGATAAGCACAACCTCCTGCCTGCATGCCTAAGCTAAGGTCAGAGCGATTTTAGGAAGTAAAATGCTACATGAATCATCTGCCCTTACTCAAGATGGCCACAGCTAGAAATGATAGGGGGGTGTTTTTTCAAAGTGTTTTATCGACAAAACAAGTCAAGTATGGATGGGTGATTTTGCTTTGAATATAAAAAAATGAATGAAACAGCATTTTCAGTTTGTGGTGCTCAGATACAGTTAACCACTGAATCACTGCCTCATAGCCGAATTACGGCTACAAGGCGGTTCCTTAACTCTGGGAGGATGTCCATGGACATCCTCCCAGAATGGCGCTCTCACGCGCCCCCTGGGGCACGCACATGGGAGTGTCCGGACCCGGCGCATCACAGATCGTGGTAAATTGCCGCTAATAGTGGCTGTTTACCACGTGATCGCTCCGTCCAATGACGGAGCTATCACATGTAAACAAACCGGCGTCATATGATGACGCTGGTTCCTCCCTCCTCTCTCTGTACCGATCGGTACAGTGTGAGAGGAGAGAGAGCGGGTGTCGGCAGCGCTGTGGGCTGGATCTGTGACTATTGCAGTCACAGATCCAGCCATCCCTGCTCAGCCATCCCTGCAATACTCTGCAATACCCCTGCGCAATACTCTGCAATACCCCTGCGCAGTACTCTGCAATACCCCCTGCGCAGTATTCTGCAATACCCCCTGCGCAGTACTCTGTAATACCCCCTGCGCTGTACTCTGCAATACCCCCTGTGCTGTACTCTGCAATACCCCCTGTGCAGTACTCTGCAATACACCCTGCGCAATACTCTGCATTGCAATACCCCCTGCGCAATACTCTTCTACCCCCTGCACAGTACTCTGCAATACCCCCTGCGCAGTACTCTGCAATACCCCCTGCGCAGTACTATGCAATACCCGCGCACAATACTCTGCAATACCCCCTGTGCAGTACTTTCCAATACCCCCTGCGCAATACTCTGCAATACCCCCTGTGCAGTACTCTGCAATACCCCCACACAATACTCTGCAATACCCCCTGCGCAGTACTCTGCAATACCCCCTGCGCAGTACTCTGCAATACCCCCTGCGCAGTACTCTGCAATACCCCCGCAGAATACTCTGCAATACCCCTGCACAATACTCTTCAATACCCCTGCACAATTTTCAGATATTGGCACCATATCTTGTGGACGCTATAACTTTCACAAAGACCAAATAATATTCACCAATTTGTACTTATTTTTACCAAAGATATGTAGCAGTATATATTTTGGCCAAAATTTATGAAGAAAAATTACAAATTTGCTAAATTTTATAACAGAAACAAAGAAAAATTCATTTTTTTACAGAATGTTCAGTCTTTTTTCTTTTATAGCGCAAAAAATAAAAAACCCAACAGTGATTAAATACCACCAAAAGAAAGCTCTATTTGTGGGGAAAAAAAGGACAAAAATTTGGGTAAAGTGTTGTATGACTGAGTAATTGTCATTCAAAATGTGAGAGCACCGAAAGCTGAAAATTGGTCTGGTTTAAGCGGAGTTCCGGCCACAATTTCACTTTTTAAATATAAATACCCCTGTAATACACAAGCTTAATGTATTCTAGTAAAGTTAGTCTGTAAACTAAGGTCTGTTTTGTTAGGTTGTTACAGCATTTAGACACTTTATAAAATAGAAATTGACTGGGGCCATCTTAAGTGTGGGCATCATGAAGCCAGACTGTATGACTTCCTGGATTTCAGCCTTGCAGATCTCGCACATGCTCAGTGCTGCACAAGCAGTGTCAGATCAGGTTTCAGCACTTGTACTGTCCAAGTCACATGATTCTTTGAGACTGGGGAGTGCACAGACTCCTGGTAAGTTACACCCACTACATTCCCAGGAGTCTGTGCGGTGCATTAAGCACCTAGGTGCAGGAAGTGGGAAGATTAACTATTCTGCCTAGCAACAACACTTTGAAGGCATCTAAAAAATTTTTTTTCGTAAAGGACTAATGACATTTTTTTAAAACTACTGATGTAATGTTATATTTATGGGTGGAACTCCACTTTAAGTTCCATTTGAACCTCCTTGTGTGTATTGCTCTATCCCTCTTCTGTATGCGCACCAGCTGGAACGCAAAGTGCAGGAAGCCCAACATCTAGTGAAATGCATTTCATGTTAATTAAATCTTCAGCCACCCCCCTCCTAACCCTTAGACATTTATTTGTTAGCAACATAAATATATACAGTAAATTATGTATATTAATAAAAAATAAAAAAAACATCCATTTACTAACATACCAGCTCTTATCCTCTCATCTCTTCTATATACATGTTAATTATCCACTAATGAGCCACTATCATTTCATCCCTATGGTGTAAACATTAATCACCAGTTTTAATCATGCAATTGCTGCACTCATTTTCATTTTCAATCATGAATTCCATATGTTACTCCCTCCATTAACTAATTTGTATATCATACAAACTAATCTTGGTCATTTGATGATACAAAATAATAATAATCAAGTGAAGAAATAATAATCATCATAGCTTGAATTTTTTATAAAATCTAAAAAACATTTTGTAAAAAATTTGAACTATGATGATTATTATATCTTCACTTGATTATAATTTTTTATCATCAAATGACCAAGATGCGTTTGTATGATATGAAAATTAGTTAAAATATAATATAATAATATATAAAATAATTTGTTGTATTAAAACCTCCATTCTGCTGTGCAAACATATAGGGGGATTATTACGAGATAATAAAAAATGATCTCGTATTAATCCCCCTATATTTTCGCACATCAGAATGGAGTTTTTATTACAACAAGTGTGTGTATATATATATAATATTTTTTTTATCTAGTTATTTAAAACTCAACAGTGACTATAAGTATCTATTACTACTTTAATGGTATACATTGTTTATATTATGCTTTTATTTTATATTATTTCAATTTTATCTTCTATTTAGTGTTCTATACACCTATCCAACAGAAGTGGCAATTAGAGTGCCACAAAACGTGTTGGTGTTGTTTTTAATTGCTGTATGATGAATAAAATGTTTTTGGAGAAATACTTGCTCAAGCATCTCCTTTCAACTTGGCCACCTTTGCTGACCTCACTTGTATTTTTTGGGGGGCAAAAAACTTCTACCCTATTCTGTACTTGGATCCAATTACTTCCCAGGGCTGGATTATCCCGAAGAACCTGAACATTAAGTACGACCACCAGGGGGCGGACTGACCACTCATGGGGCCCCCGGGCAATAGGAGATTATGGGGCCCTCAGGCGATAGATTATGGGGCCACACAGTACTGTATACACACACATACAGACACACAGTATACATACACACAGAATACACATACAGACACAGGCCCAGATTGACAGAGAGCGGGTGCACATTACGACACCATAGCGCAAACCAATGTACGCCACGCCGACGCAGTGCAGAGAGGCAAGCATGGAATTCAGGAAGCCAGTGCTCCCCACGCTGCGTCGGCGTGGCGTAGGTTTCGAAGGCGCAGGCCGGCATAGGTGGAAGTGGGCTTGACGCATGCAAACCCATGCAAATGAGGCGTGACCCCATGCAAATGATGGTCCGAGCGCCAGACAAGTACGTTTAACGAACTGCGCATGCATCGTGCCGTGGACGCATCCCCCTTCACATGCTCATAACCACGTCGGAACAACTGCCTAAGATACGCCGGATCACTGCCTACACCATGAATGTATCCTACGCCCAGCCAGACTCACGTCCAACGTAAACTGCGTAAAATACGCCGGCTTGTATTCCTTGGTGCAGACCTTTGCATGTCTGCTGCTGGGTTACACCTCCTTTATGAGGCTTAACTTTACGCCGGACGTACAACTTACGCGCACCAGTCATCGCCTGCGTCGGGCTCACTTACGTTTGTGAATCGCCGTATTTTCCTCATTTGCATATTTGAATGCCTGATCAATGGGAGCGCCACCATGCATCCAGCCTAAATATGCGCCCACGCTACACCGGCGTAGGCAAGTTACGTCGGCGGGATGAACCCTTTTTTTAGGCGTATCTTAGTTTGTGGGTCCGGCGCACATTTCCACTTACGTCTGCGTTTCTTGAGATACGTCGGCGCAAGTGCTTTGTGAATCCGGGCCACACAGTACACACACACACACACACACACACACACACAGTATACATACACACACTCAGAAGGTACTGGAGAGGCATGGTAACTATAATCTTGGGATTTTTAGCCCAAAAGGATGTCGGTAAGGGACATTTTAGGGACAGATGTAAAAAAACACAGCTTTTTACATACTGTCCCTGGTTTTACTGAGGCTGGCAACCCTGATGGGGCCCCCTAGTGGCATGGGGGCCTCGGGCTGTGCACGAATTGTCAGTCCGCCCCTGACGACCACCCATCCAACCTGCACCATCACAGATATTTTTATAAGCTCCAAAATCAGGTTGCACGCCCCCTATTTGGGCTTCTTGCAAACTTACAGATGTGAGAATACAAACTGAAATGATATTGATCTTTTCCAAATCTCCCACTTTTTTTGTAAGAACAAGGACCTCTCCTACTGTGTTTTACACCCCTTGTTCTCCTCTCTTCTGCTCTCTCACTCTCTGGAGAACCTCCACAAACTAATTTTACAGTGTTGTGTGCTGTTTAGAGATCGGCTAAAAAACTGCTTAATGCTTAACTCCAGGCAACTAAAAAATGATCCCTTACGATGTTTTGGAACTACATTTCCCATGATGCTCATTCAATCTGCAGTGTAGTTGAGCATCATGGGAAATGTAGTTCCAAAACATCTGGAGTGCCAAGGTTCGCCATCACTGGTCTAGGGGAAAAAAGAAGACTTACTTACCTGCTGCTCCCCACAGCTAGACAAATCCCTGCAGGGTCTTCTCTCACAGAATCATACCCTCACAAGTCATCAAGACCAAACCAGAGTCCATAGCCCTACAATGGACCTGAGGAAGCTGCTTCTTCTCTATAAAGTGCCACCTTCAGTGCCACCTCTCCACTGCTACTAAGGACCGGATACCCAGCCTCGCCAGAGTGCCCTCATCTCTCCCTCCTCAAAGCTGTTATAGCTGAAAAAAGCGGGTCAACTCCATATTGATACCTACAGAGTAAAGCCTCATACACACGATCCGATTGTTGGCAGGATATTTTCTGTTGACAGACTGTTGTCTGACCGTTAGTACGCTCCTTCTGACAATTGTTGTCCAACTTTTTGCCAACAAATGTTGGATGGCAGGCTAGTAAATTTTCGGCGGACAACGGCCTGTTGTCTGATTTTCGGATCATCGGTACACAATTCTGTCACACAAAAGTCAAAAGTACAAACACGCATGCTCGGAATCAATGCTCACCAAACACGAAATTAACAGAAAGGGGCCCAAAGGGTGGTGCTTAAGAGCTGAAATTCCTCGTAGTACGTCAATACGTTCGTTGTGTTTGTTGGCCAAAAATTGTGTGCTGTAGTATGCAAGACAAGATCCAGGCACACGCCCTTTGGAAAAAGTCAGAGGTTTGGTTTGCCAACAGTCGGATCGTGTGTACGAGGCGTTAGACTGGGATGCCAATAAATTTCAAAGTGTAAAGGCAGGTGTCCCAATACTTTTGGAAATATAGTGTATATTGTGTGTATATATATATATATATATATATATATATATATATATATATATATATACACAGAGCTTTTTTTCTCAGAAAATAGGTGCAGGAACTCAACCACGACCCCGTTCAGATTTCACAAACAGTAGAAGGGTCTTAAAGGGGCATTACATACCAGGATTGCATTACATACAGAGTTCAGAGTTCTGGGGGGTTACACACAGTGAAGAGCTGTCACATGTAAACACAGAAACCAGACTTCTGTATTAACAAGTGATTGTGGTGAGCAGGCACCAAAGGGTCTGAGCCAAAGGTGGTGGAACTGAGTTCCCCCAAGTTCCCCCTGAAAAAAGCCCTGTATATATATATATATATATATATATATATATATATATATATATATATATATACATACATACAGTTGCAATAAAAAGTATGTGAACCCTTTTGGAATGATATGGATTTCTGCACAAATTGGTCATAAAATGTGATCTGATCTTCATCTAAGTCACAACAATAGACAATCACAGTCTGCTTAAACTAATAACACACAAAGAATTAAATGTTACCATGTTTTTATTGAAGAAACCATGTAAACATTCACAGTGCAGGTGGAAAAAGTATGTGAACCCTTGGATTTAATAACTGGTTGAACCTCCTTTGGCAGCAATAACTTCAACCAAACGTTTCCTGTAGTTGCAGATCAGATGTGCACAACGATCAGGAGTAATTCTTGACCATTCCTCTTTACAGAACTGTTTCAGTTCAGCAATATTCTTGGGATGTCTGGTGTGAATGGCTTTCTCAGGCCCCATACTCACGACCAAACATGTCTGCTGAAACTGGCCCGCAGGCCAGTTTCAGCAGACATGTTTGGTCGTGTGTGGGCGCGAGCGGGCCGAATTCCAGCAAACATTTGCCCGCCGGGCCTTTTCCCAGCAGACAAATATTCCTGGACTTGTTTTAAAACAGCCCGCTGGAATTCTGCCCGCTCGGACATGTACGGTCGTCAGTACAGACCTACCGTACATGTCCAGGCGCCCGCCGTCCCTCGCATGCGTCGAATGACTTCGATGCATGCGTGGAAGCATTTTAAAGGCGGGCCGCCCACGTCGCCGCGTCATTGTCGCGGCGACACCGCGTCATCGACGCGGCGACACCGCGGACACGCCCCGCGTATTGTTTACGCGCGGACTTCTGTACGATGGTGTGTACAACCATCGTACAGAAGCCCTCTGGCAGACATGTATGGTGAAAACGGTCCGACGGACCACTTTCACCATACATGTTTGTCCGTGTGTACCCGGCCTTAAGGTCATGCCACAGTATCTCAAACGGGTTGAGGTCAGGACTCTGATTGGGCCACTCCAGAAGGCATATTTTCTTCGGTTTAAGCCATTCTGTTGTCCTGTTGCAACACCCATCTTCTTTTGCGCTTCAGCTGGTGGACAGATGGCCTTAAGTTCTCCTGCAAAATGTCTTGATAAACTTGGGAATTCATTTTTCCTTTGATGATAGAAATCCGTCCAGGCCCTGACGCAGCAAAGCAGCCCCAAACCATGATGCCCCACCACCATATTTCACAGTTGGGATGAGGTTTTGATGTTGGTGTGCTGTGCCTCTTTTTCTCCACACATAGAGTTGTATGTTTCTTCCAAACAACTCAACTTTGGTTTCATCTGTCCACAGAATATTTTGCCAGTACTGCTGTGGAACATCCAGGTGCTCTTGTGCAAACTGTAAACGTGCAGCAATGTTTTTTTGGACAGCAGTGGCTTCCTCTGTGGTATCCTCCCATGAAATCCATTCTTGTTTAGGGTTTTACGTGTCGTAGATTCGCTAACAGGGATGTTAGCATACAGTATGCCAAAGACTTTTGTAAGTCTTTAACTGAGACTCTAGGATTCTTCTCCACCTCACTGAGCAGTCTGTGCTGTGCTCTTGCAGTCATCTTTACAGGACGGCCACTCCTAGTGAGAGTAGCAGCAGTGCTGAACTTTCTCCATTTATAGACAATTTGTCTTACCGTGGACTGATGAACAGCAAGGCTTTTGGAGATACTTTTATAACCCTTTCCAGCTTTATGCAAGTCAACAATTCTTAATCGTAGGTCTTCTGAGAGCTCTTTTGTGCAAGGCATCATTCACATCAGGCAATGCTTCTTGTGAAAAGCAAACCCAGAACTGGTGTGTGTGTTTTTTATAGGGCAGGGCAGCTGTAACCAACACCTCCAATCTTATCTCATTGATTGGACTCCAGTTGGCTGACACCTCACTCTGGGAAATGTCATTAGTCTAGGGGTTCACATACTTTTCCCACCTGCACTGTGAATGTTTACATGGAGTGTTCAATACAAACATGGTAACATTTAATTATTTGTGTGTTATTAGTTTAAGCATACTGGGCCATATTCTCAGAGAAGTTACGATGGAGTAAGTCAGATACTCCATCGTAACTTCCTTTTTAGGACAGTGTATCTATGCTCCTGATTCTCAGAATCATTTTTGCATAGATACACTTAAGATCCGCCATCTTACACTGGCGGATCTTAAATGCAATGACGCCGGCCGCCGCTAGATGGCATTTACGTGAAGGAGTCATTTGCATATGCAAATGATCCTTCTACGCCGATTCCCGAACGAGTTCGCGTCGCGTAACCGTCGCTAACGTCGTTTGCGTAAGCGGAAACTTACCCCTGCTATATGAGGGGTAAGTTTCCGCAAGTCTCGCGTAGGCCATGTTACGGATGGCGTCGGGTCCCCGTCGTGTTTTTTTCGTCGGATACGTCGTTTACGTAAGTCGTTCTTGAATACGACTTTACGTCAATGACGCACACGTCGGCGTCATTGACGTTTTCCGCCGAGAACTGGAGCATGCGCACTGGGCTTTTTGCAGCCCGGCGCATGCCCAGTTCTTTTGCATCGGGGGCGCGCTTCATTTGAATAGAAGCCGCCCCCTTGGAGATCCGCCAGGCTACGCCGGGACACTTACACTCCGCTGTCCCAACTTATGGAGCAAGTGGTTGGGGAATACAACACCTGCTCCAGTAAGTTGGGACAGCGGAGTGTAAGTGCCCTAAGCGAAGCAGGCGGAGATTCTTGGAGAATATGGCCCACTGTGATTGTCTATTGTTGTGACTTATGATCAATTTGTGCAGAAATCCATATCATTCCAAAAGGGTTCACATACTTTTTCTTGAAACTGTATGTATGTATGTATATACATTTTTCCCCCTTGTTATATAAATGTACAAACAATAAAAGTCTTAAAAAACTAGCAATCTTTCAGTTACATAGGATATACATATGGGATTGTTTTTACAGAAAGCCTTCTATTCCAGAAGGCCTTTAAGGCAGACAGAAAATAAATGAAATGCCTCGTACAAAGTCAAGATTGCAAAGCATTTCCTTGTGTAGTGTCTTGTAACGGCACAGCTTCTACCTCCCCTCGCCCTGCAGAGATGGTTGCTGGACGCCTCCTTGCAGATAGGAATGTTCATTTAGGGAAGTGATGTCCGCGGGGGTTTTCATCTTCCATCTGGACCCGATGAAGCTTAAAGACTTTCCTAATTGGTTATTTGCAGAGGATAACGGCTCAAGTAAAATTGCAGCCAATGCTGTTTTTCGTTTAGAATAGAGTATACAAATGTTGAGTTCTGCTATCTTTTCACTCATTGGAGAGGACTTTCTACACATCTTTTCCAATAAGACTGGGGGGGGGGTCTTAAAAGCATGTGGCAAAGCTGCGTTTCTAGTGCCCCTCAACCCCCCCCCCCCCCCTTAATGCCTCAGCCGCAACAAAAATTAACATATTGCTTAATTTAACATTGCTACAGTTCAGTGCCCCCAGTTGTTTGGCCTTATTTCTGTTCATTACTATAGAGTGGTAGCTTACCAACACATAAAACAGTAGTAAAGTCCCTACGGGCGACCCCCCTATCCATGCGTCCGACCCCCTGATCTACATGCAGGGCGCCGGACGCATAGATTCCAATGGAGGGGGTGTTTTTTTCAAAGTACGTGATAAGAGCCAATAGGCTTCAAAAAAGTGTGGGCTCGGGGGGTGGAGCACTCCGCTCCAAGCCCACCCAATTGTGTGACAATAGAGAATGAATATTCGCTATTGTAACACTGATTCTGCCGCCCTGCCAATCAGGAAGTGGGTCCTGAGGCCCATTTCCCGATTGGTTGAAAGGAGAAGCTACCCTATTGGCCAAGGGAAGGAGACGCACAGCAAGGACACCACTGTAATGCCGAGGAGACGCACAGCGAGGACACTGCCTTGATACCGAGAAGGGAACACAGGGGAAGCCGGCCGCCCGGAAGGAAGCACTGTGGGTGACCGACCCCAACCCTGACCTTTGGGGGTTGGCTGTGAACTATTTGCCGCCCCCCCCAATAAATATACCACCGGCCGCTACTGCCTACAGGTAAGCTTACAATCAGGCTTACCTGTAAGTACAATAAATATAGCCAACACGTGCACCGTTTTGGAGAGATTCACATTGGTAATAGCCGATGATGTCACCTGCGCATGCGCAGTGATGCTCTGCATTTATGGCACACAGTATGTCTTTAAATGCAGAGCAAGTGACGTCATTGCGGCCATGGCCATTCAGATGTCCGGAGCACGTGAACCCAGGAGGAAGATGGAGGCTGCGCTAGAGGGCTCCATGTGCAGATAAGTGTGTCATAATGTGCTAATATGTGGTGCATACTAGCACATTATGGCTTAGATCTGTTTATTTATATTTTCTGCAGTTTACGGTGTGACCTGTAATCAGGTGTGTCAGTGGGAACCAAGCAGAGAGCATGGCAGAACACAGAACCCATCATCACCAGCGGCTTCTCCAGGGGTGAAGCCCTGTACACACGATCTGTTCATCTGATGAAAACGGACCGATGGACCGATTTCATCGGACCAACCAATCGTGTGTGGGTCCCATCGGTTTTTTATCCATCGGTGAAAAAAAATAGAACCTTTTTAAATTTTTCTTATGGTTAAAAAAACGATAGAAAAAACGATCGTCTGTGGGGAAATCCATTGGTCAAAAATCCACGCATGCTCAGAATCAAGTCGGGTGTCCTGACTCTCCTGTAGTGCAAGGGAGGGGTCAAGCACAACACCACACCAGGGAGAAAGCCTCGCATTACTGTGTGTAGTTACAGACAGAAGAACAGGAAGTGAGGATTTCTCAGAAGAAATAAGGACATTTAAAAGCAAAATGGAAGGATGAGGTAAGTGAAGGAGGACTGCACTAAGGTAAAGGAAGCTATTTAGGGAAAAAATAAATTGTACCTTTACAACCCATTTAAGCGCTACATTGGTCCAAGCTGGGCCAGCGTATCTATGAATAAAATACTCATACCTGGAATTCTATAACTTTTACAAGAAATGCCAAGATTTGTAAAAACAATCTGGCCCGGATTTACATACATTGGCGCAAATTTATGCGGGCGTAGCGTATCTAATATACGCTACGCCGACGCAGCGCACAGATGCAAGCACTGGATTCACAAAGCACTCGCCCCGAAATCTACGCTGGGTTTCCTCGGTGTAAGCCAGCGTAGGTGGAAGTGGACGTGAGCCATGCTAATGAGGTGTGACCTAGGGTTGCCACCTCATCCCTTTAAACCCGAACACATATTAATTACACGGGTTGAGGCAAATTTAATGCAGATAAGGCACCGAGTGAGTTTAATTACCACCTTAATCAGCCACAGAACCCGTGTAATTAATATGTGTTCGGGTTTAAAGGGATGAGGTGGCAACCCTAGTGTGACCCCATGTAAATGATGGACTGAGCGTCATAAAGATACGAATAACGTACGGTGCTTGCACCTTCCCGTGGACGCAACTCAGTGCGCATGCGCAGAATCACATTGGAACTACTCCCTAACATACGACGGATCACTGCCTACGACGTGAATGTAGCCTACGCCCATAAACGACGTAAAATACGGCGGCTGTTCCCTGGTCCATGCCTTTGCTTGAGTTGCGCCTCATAGATGGGGAATAACTATACGCCGGACGTAAGCCTTACGCAAACCGCGTATATCATGCGCCGGGCGCAACTACATTCGTTTATCGACGTATCTAACTCATTTGCATATTTGCAATGAGGCGGCCAGCGTAAATATGCGCCCACGATACACCGGCGTAGGAAAGTTACGTCGGTCGGATGAAGCCTATTTTCAGGCGTATCTAGTTCTGTGGTCACGGCGCATAGTTACACTTACGCGGCGTATATCGAGATACGTCGGCGTATGTGCTTTGTGAATCAGGGCCTCTGTCTTTATCTCTGGATCTCATTAAGTGCAGTTTTCCCCAAAAAAGCTAACTTTTCAATATAATGCCCAGCAGGATTGCAACTTTAAAGATATTTATGCTCATAATTCCATCCTATCAGACTCCAGAATGTCAATTCAACCATGTTCATTTTATTCATCTGCTGAAACTATTCTGTCTCTCGTCGATTCCACTGACCTCAATTTGCACTTGATTGATAAAGAAACGAAAGCTTGTCAGCCATTTGCATTTCCATTATGTGCTGTGCATTTACACATTAAGAAGGCTAATTAGTTTGCTAAATGCAAAATGAAATGTTCTGTCAAGTGCAAATGACTGACCACAAAACCTCCATTACCATTTGTGGGATATATCTGAACCCAGACCCCCACCCCATGTAGCTGCTACTTTTTCTTTACTCGTTTACTGCTAACGAGATATTGACATGCAAAAGGCGACACGCAGGAATATAATCTACTGATAGCCCAAAAACAGCCTTATGTGTGTAGAAGTACTGCTATGGTGCTGCTCAGAAACATTCCCAGACTCGTAGAGTCTGAGAGAAAGGGATACAACTATTTTCAAATGTTTATATTTATAAAAACATATACAATATATATATATAGATATATCTATATATAGATATATCTGTATACTATATTGTCAAAAGTATTGGGACACCTGACTTTACACATCATCCCTGACTTTACACAAACTTTAATGTCATCCCGGTCTTTGGGCCAGATTCACGTACCTGCGGCGCAGCGTAACATAACCCGTTTACGTTACACCGCCGCAAGTTTTCAGTCTAAGTGCCCGATCCACAAAGCACTTACCTGGAAACTTGCGGCGGTGTATCGTAAACACGTCCGGCGCAAGGCGGCCCAATTCAAAGGGGGCAGGAACCATTTAAATTAGGCGCGCTCCTGCGCCGGACGTACTGCGCATGCTCCGGTCGCAAGTTTACGACGCGCCGACGTGTTGAGAATCGCGACGTGCGGAACGTACTTACGCCGGGAAAACAAAAAAATTCAAAAGCGACGCGGGAAAGACGGGCATACTTTAACATGGTGGAGTAATTTTACACCATGTTAATAGCAGCCCTATCTTTGCGACGGGAATCTAAAACTTGCGACGACGTAACGACGGGAAAAACCTTTGTGGATCGCCGTAACTGCTAATTTGCATACCCGACACTGGTTTACGACGCAAACTCCACCCAGCGGCAGCCGCGGTACTGCATCCTAAGATCCGACAGTGTAAAACAATTACACCTGTCGGATCTTAGGGATATCTATGCGTAACTGATTCTATGAATCAGTCGCATAGATACTCTGAGAGATACGACGGAGTATCTGAGATACTCCGTTGTATCTCCTTTGTGAACCTGGCCCTTTGTCCATAGGTTTCAATATTGAGTTGGCCCACCCTTTGCAGCTATAACAGCTTCAACTCTTCTGGGAAGACTGTCCACAAGGTTTAGGAGTGTCTCTATGGGAATGTTTGACCATTCTTCCAGAAGGTCAGTCACTGTGGATGAGAAGGCCTAGCTCGCATTCTCCGCTCTAAAGCCCCATACACACGGTCACACTTTTTGCCAACCAACTTCAAAATTTGCAAGTTTTCTAATTTGTTCGACTGTGTGTACGCTCCATCGGACCAACTTTTTCGGGTTTCATCCAACAAAAAGTTGGGTCTGCAAACGGACCAACTTTTCGGCAACAAAAGTCTGAGGCCGGAATCACACTTGTGCGGTGCGAATTTCAGCTCTCTTATCTCTGCAGAGAGATAAGAGAAGTGTTCAGCAGATTAGCAACGTTTTAGATGCGAATTTGGAGACCTGGGAGAAGTTACGGGTGAGAAGAGAGTGGGGGAGAAGTGTATTGAGCTGAATGAGAGAAATTCCTGAAGAGAACTGAACACATCTGCGAATCAGCTGCGTACCCATAGAAGATAATGGGCTTGAATTTGCACCTGAGCCGCACCGCAATGCCTAAAAGACGCACACGGTTTCACTGCAATGCGCAGTGCGAATGCATCGCACATATGTGAACCAGCCTCATTGAAAACAATGTATTTAGAAATGTTCTGCGTATTGGATGCGGTTTAAGCCGCACTCAATTCGCATAGGTGTGAACCTGGCCTGATGGTGCCTTGTCTGACTGTGTGTACAGCAAGCCAACCAACTTTTGTACAAAGTACAAATACGCATGTTCAGAACCAATGTTAAAATCAACCATCAATAGCAGAAGTTAACCAAAGGGTGGCAGTAAAGAGCAGAAAAACCATGTGATGTTGGGTAATTTTTAGAAAAGTCTGAGCGTGTGTATGCTATGGGTGTGACCGGACAAATCAATTAGAAAAAAAATCCAAGGGAAAGTTTGTTGGATGTCTGACCGTGTGTACGAGCCTTTATTCTTCCCCATTTTATTGTTCTATCGGATTGAGGTTAGGACAAATGTCTTGGTATGCTGATGCCTTAAAGGAACACTAAAGGCAAAAAAATTTTTTTTTAAATAACAAACATGTTATACTTACCTTCACTGTGCAGCTCGTTTTGCACGGAGTGGCCCCGAATTCTGTCTTCTGGGGTCCCTCCGCGGCTGTCTTGGCTCCCCCTCGCAAAAGCTTTCCACCTTCATGCGAGCGAGCATGGTGGAAAGCTTTTGCGGGCGCGCTCCCGTGTCGTGCCTACCAGTGTAGCCCATCAGTGTCCTTCACTGCCACTTCATCAGTGCCCACCAGTGCAGCCCATCAGTGCATGAATGAATGAATGACTTGTATAGCGCAACGCATGCGAACTGAATCGCCTCTGGGTGCTTTTTCCAGCCAGTATCTGCTTAGCTGGTGCGGTCATTTTTACCCTGTAGGATCATGACACGCTAGGGACACACAGTCATTAACTGCCTACCAGTGCAGTACATCGGTGTCCTTCAGTGCCACCTCATCAGTGTCCACCAGAGCAGCCTCAGTGTCCACCAGTGGAGTGCTCCTGGCTCTGTCCCGCCACCTCCCCTGGCCACAGACAGAAGACAGAGCGGCCACCTCGGCCGTACTTTATTCGGCCGCTCAGGCTGCTGTGTCTTCGACTGAGTGACAGGCCCAGCCAGGAGATCGCCTGACACTCGCGGGGGTCCGGGAGCCCGCAGTCAAATGCGCGACTCGCGGGAGACTTGGGATGTCTGCTACAGCAGCCCCCTCTGGGGTAGCGCTAAACGATGATGGTTGCAGACAGTGCATTGCAGGCTTCAATGCAAAAATGTAAAACATGCACATTTTTTATTTTATTATTGATGGCGCATTTGTTCTTTTTACAAAACGTGGACTATGCCTTTTTAACTTATTATTCTTTGCAAGCCGGAAATGAGAACAAAACTGTCGAATTGTAAAGACTTCAGTGGCCTTTAGCAGAGAGTTATTATGATAAAAGTATTAAATAGGAAATGGAATGTATAAATCAAAAATGTATTTGGTGATTTGTTCCAGCATTATGCTGATTTGCGTTGGTGATAAGCCAAATACACAATGACCGTCAGTGAGCAATGTAGAGAAGATTCTTTGACCTTGTTGTTTTGTTGTCTGGTTTCTCTGACAGACTCCACAGAAGAGTCAAGATTCCGCTCTACATAAACTGTTTTCTCCCCCTGGCAAATAATGGGCAGACAGTGGTACACATCATTATAAGGGGCAATCGTCACAAACATTTACAAGACCTAATAAAAAACAAAACAAAAAACTCTATAATAAAAGCAATGTAAAAAGATTTTAACCACTTCCATACCAGGTACTTACGCAGCTTCCCGCCCAAGCCAATTTTCAGCTTTCAGCACTGTCGCACTTTGAATGGCAATTGCGCGGTCATGCTACACTGTACCCAAACAAAATTGGCGTCCTTTTTTCCCCACAAATAGAGCTTTCTTTTGGTGGTATTTGATCACCTCTGCGATTTTTTTTTTTTGCGCAACAACTAAAAAAAGGCTGAAAATTTGGAAAAAAAATTACGTTTTTATTTTTTTCTGTTAATTTTTTTGTAAATAAGTTTTCTCTTTCAATTACGGGCACTGATATGGCGGCACTAATGGGCACCGATGAGATGGCACTGATGGACATCGATGAGGTAGTACTGACGGGCACAGATGAGGTGGCACTGATTGGCGGCGCTGGTATGCGACACTGATGGGCACACATAGGCGGCACTGATGGGCACACATAGGCGGCACTGATGGGCACACATAGGCGGCACTGATGGGCACACATAGGCGGCACTGATGGGCACACATAGGCGGCACTGATGGGCACTCATGGGCGGCACTGGGCACTCATAGGCGGCACAGATGGGCACTCATGGGCGGCACAGATGGGCACTCATGGGTGGCACAGATGGGCACTGCTAGGTGGGCACTGGGCATGGATGGGCACTGTGGGGTGGCACTGATGGACACTGGGGTGGCGCTGATGGACACTGGGGTGGCGCTGATGGACACTGGGGTGGCGCTGATGGACACTGGGGTGGCAGCACTGATTGTTGCCAGTCAGTGCCCATTTGTGGGCACTGACTGGCATCTTTTTTCTTTATGTTTTATTTTTTATTTAGACTTTTTTTTTTTTTTTAGCTTTTTTTTTTTTTTTCCCACCCTGGTGCTCCAGGGTGGGCACCCTGGTGGTCCAGTGTGGCGATCCGAGGGGGGGCTGCGCTGATAAACAATCAGCGCTAACCCCCCCCTGTCAGGAGAGCCGCCGATCGGCTATCCTCTACTCGCGTCTGTCAGACGCGAGTGAGGAAGAGCCATCGGCGGCTCTTCCTGTTTACATCGTGATCAGCCGTGGTTGGACACGGCTGATCACGTGGTAAAGAGTCTCCGCCGGAGGCTCTTTACCGAGATCGGAGATGCAGGGTGTCAGACTGACACCCCGCATCACCGATCGCCGCGATGCGCGCCCCCACGGGCGCGCGCGGCATGAAATCCTGCAGGACGTTCTAGAACGTCCTGTCAGGATTTCATAACCACTTCCCGGACGTAAATCGACCATAGGCCGGGCGGGAAGTGGTTAAACTATATTTAACCAATTGCTTGCTGTGCACATATACCCCCTTCCTGCCCAGGCGAAATTTCAGCTTTCGGCACTGCGTCGCTTTAACTGATAATTGCGCGGTCGTGCGACGTGGCTCCCAAACAAAATTGACGCCTTTTTTTCCCACAAATATAGATTTCTTTTGGTGGTATTTGATCACCTCTGCGTTTTTTATTTTTTTGCGCTATAAACAAAAGAAGAGCGACAATTTTGAAAATAACACAATATTTTTTACTTTTTGTTATAATAAATATCCCAATTTTTCTCAGTTTAGGCCGATATGCATTCTTCTACATATTTATCTTACCTAAGGTTGCACCAAAACTGGTGCCGATACTAAGCATTTGCACGAGTAACGGTACTCGTGTAAATTCTCCGAGACCTAAAACTGATACTTACAGGCTTGGTTCTTTCAGCTGTCAGCTGGATTATTGGTTGTTAAGCATCTGGACCGCCGTGTCCTTAAAGTGGATGTAAACCCACTCTCATCCTTTCTAAACTACTGCTATGCTGATCTATAAGGATATAGATGCCTCCTGCATGTATCCTTACCTGTCAAGTGTCTCCCCTCTGTCTGTTATAAGAACTGAAAAACTGCAGATTCTGTGGGTGGATCTGTTGTTTGGAGCTCGGTGGGTGGAGTCGTGATGTCAGTAGACTCCCAGCCCACCTCTACACCCCCCTTGTCAACATGCATTTTGTCCTGTGTGTTCCTTACACTAAATTCTGCTATGATCAGTAAAATCCAGTCAAAATCCAGAAAAGTAACCACATAACTTCAGAAAAGGAGTGGGGGTGGGAATTTAAAAATAATGCCTGTCTCCAGGCTAGTGCATGAGATATGTAAATAATCTGTCATTTAGAGCAAGGGGGTGGAACGGACCAAGGTTTTTCTCTGTAATCTCGTTTTATTTCACTGAACAATAAAAGAGGATTGCTCAGAGCTGGATTAACTCTGTGTGGCAAGACTGGGCACAGATGATAGGAAATCTTATACTGTACATTGTGACATAAAAAAAATGTCACATCCACTTTAACAACCGATGACTCATTCAACTGTCAGTGGGTTTCCCCTGTTGACAGCTGAAATCTAAACCAATTGGAGCTGTCTAAAAAAAAAAGAAAAAAAGCAGCCTGGCCATGTTTATCAACAACATTGCTCAGCTGCTGAAACAGAAAGGTCAAACGAAATATTGGGCCATATTCTTAAACAAGTTACGCCGGTGTATCTACTGATACACTGGCGTAAATCGAATTTCCCCGCCGGCGTATCATTATTTTGTATTCACAAAACAAGATACCCTGGATTTAGGCTAGGATTCAACTAGTGTAAGTAACTTACACTGTCGGATCCTAAATGTAATTCGCCGCCGGCCGCTAGGTGGCGTTTACGTTCAGGTCTCATTTGTTTATGCAAATGAGCCTGATACGCCGATTCCCGAACAAAATCACGTCGCGTAACCGTCGCTAACGTCGTTTGCGTAAGGTTACCCCTGCTATATGAGGGGTAACCTTACGCCAGTCCCACATATGCCATGTTAAGTATGGCGTCGGGTCCGCGTCGTCTTTTCCCGTCGGGTACGTCGTTTTACTAAGTCGTTCTTGAATACGACTTTACGTCATTGACGTTTTCCGCCGAGAACTGGAGCATGCGCACTGGGCTATTTTTAGCCCGGCGCATGCGCAGTTCGCTCGAAACGGGGGCACGCTTAATTTAAATACAAGCCGCCCCCTTGGAGTTACGCCGGGCCAATTACACTACGCCGCCCCAAACTACGGAGCAAGTGTTTGGGGAATACAGCACTTGCTCCTGTAGGTTGGGGCGGCGGAGTGTAAATGGCTTACGCGACGCCCGCCCGAAATCTATGAGAATATGGCCCATTGTTTCTATTTGTATCCTGTTTCTTCATCTACAGATCAAAGGGATGAACTTGAATCTGCAGATGAAGTCAGTTTAAAATAACCTGTTAAATTAAATGTTCCTTTGTTTAAACCCCTTATCAACCCTTAATTTACTCTAATCAGCCTTAATTAACACCTTATTCTCCTTCTACATTTAATTATTTTCCTGATGATTTTTTTTTACTTCTATTTTATAAACTTTTCATAATTAAAACCTTTTTTTTGTTTGCTTTGTTCATTAATATTTTACACCTTTTAACATATATTTACATGTTTCAGATAAAAAAAAAGCACAAAATAAAAAAATATATTTAATTTGTAAATAACTTTTTAGTGTTTTTGTACCATTGTTGACGGCTGAAGTGTAAACAAAACTGTTGTGGTAGGTATCGGTAATTGGTATCGGCAAGTACCAGGGGTCAAGTCCTGGGGAAAAAAGTGTGGGAACTCCCACCCAAGATCCACTCCCCCACCAAAAAAAAATAAAAAATTATACCCTCATATGCATAATTACTAAACCGCATGTTTTATTTTTAAGCAAGTTCTTTCTAAATCCTGCGATAACTCGCGGCAGACCTCCGCAAAGTCTCCTGGGAACAATGACAAAAGCTCCCAGGAGACATTGCGGCATCGAGGAAGTGACGGAATTCCCGCACAATACCTGATGAATCCATATACAGGAAGCGGCCAGTAACATAAAGGATTACTAAGGTTCGCCTGCCCCTGACGGTGACTCGAGCTGGGCATCGCAGCTTAATGAAGGATTGGTTCGGGCGGCTCGGCTGCTCTCGGCTGCTCTAGTCCTGCAAAGGGAACTGCGTTCCTGCTGTGAAAAAAGTGCAGGAACTCCGTTCCCACGCGTTCCCGCAGAACTTGAGCCCTGGCAAGTACTAAAAGAAAAGTATCGGTACTCGTAAACAAAACAGTATTCGTGCGTCCCTAATTTTACCTCCGCCAAGAAGGAGTTAATAGAGTATAATACTCTATTTTGTATCAATCTGTATGTTTTCTTTACATAACAGGTGTATTAAATGGTTTGGAGGCAGAGAGAACGATAAATTAAAACTGATGATGTATTAGCCAACATTATGAAATCAGTGTTATGTTCTCATCCACCTCCACTTTCCAAGCAGTTCTCCTCTGGGACAATCTGAAAAAAGCCCCAACTCTGGGAAAATAATTGTCATTTATCAATATAAAGCAAACGGGAGCTTTGGAAACATTGTTTATCTTGCCCATACAGTGTTTCCATGGCGGTTCTATCACAGCGTTTTTATAAGTCCCTGTGGATCCTGGACAAATGTTCTCGGGCAGAAGTTATTCCACGCACATGGCGGTTATAGATGGGTCTGTATACAACATTCCTGGTTATGAACTTGCTACGCCGGAGAATTTACGGTCGAACCCAACACCCTGTTTAAAACCTCATTACCTACACAGCTTTTTATGGTCTTTTTGGAAGATATACACTCTGATGCTGCGTACACACGATAGGTTAGTCTGATGGACCGCTTTCATCAGACCAAAGCGATCGTCTGTGGGCCCCATCAGTTATTTATCCATAGGTTAAAAAAACAGGAACTTGTTTTAAAATTATCTGATGGATAAAAAACCTATAGAAAAAAAACGATCGTCTGTGGGTACGTCCATCGGTTAAAAATCCATGCATGCTCAGAATCAAGTTGACGCATGCTTGGAAGCATTGAACTTCGTTTTTTTCAGCACGTCGTTGTGTTTTACGTCACCGCGTTCTGACACAATCGTTTTTTTAACTGATGGTGTGTAGGTGCTAGGGCTGCACGATTATAATCGTCAAGAATCGTTATCACGATCTTTTTCCCGTTGCGATTCTTGACACAGGGTTTCACGATCTTTGACATGAAAATAATTTTCTCTCTGCACTTTGGTATGCAAAGAATTTCCTCTCTGCTCTCAGCCAAAAGTCAAAGGGCCAGATCCACAAAGAGCTGCCTATCTTTATGCAGGTGTAGCGCATCTAAGATACACTACGCCGCCCTAACTTACTTTTTTTTTTGTATTTCTCAAAGAATTCGCGCCGTAAGTTACGGCGGCGTAGTGTATGTTTGGCGGCGTAAGGGCGCGGAATTCAAATGGATGTGATGGGGGCGTGTTTTATGTAAATACGTCGTGACCCGACGTAAACAAAGGTTTTTTTGAACGGCGCATGCACCGTCCGTGGGGGTATCCCAGTGCGCATGCTCGAAATTAATCCGGAACAAGCCAATGTTTACGACGGTGACGTCATTCTACGTAAATCCCTATCCGCGAATGACTTACGCAAACAACGTAAAAATTCAAAAGGCGACGTGGGAACGACGGCCATACTTAACATTGAGTACACCTCATAATAGCAGAGGTAACTATACGCCGGAAAAAGCCGAACGCAAACGACGTAAAAAAATGCACCGGCCGGACGTACGTTCGTGGATCGTCGTAACTAGCTAATTTGCATACTCAACGTGGAATTGGGCGGAAACGCCACCTAGCGGCCGCCAAAAAAATGCAGCTAAGATCTGACGGCGTACTAAGACGTACGCCTGTCGGATCGATCCCTCATTCCGTCGTATCTTGTTTTGTGGATACAAAACAAAGATACGACGCAGGAACTTTGAAATTACGTGGCGTATCAATAGATACGCCGGCGTAATTTCTTTGTGGATCTGCCCCAAAGTCTGGGCAGCCTGCCAAGTTTTGAAAACATTCTTTATCAGTGGAAAGTTAAGTCTAAACATTGTATCACATCAAAGGAATAAACTTCTGTATGTAAATTAGGGAACGTTTAACCACTTAAACACCAAACCTTTTTCTGACAGCTCTTTTCAAGTTAAAATCATTATTTTTTTGCGAGAAAATTACTTAGAACCCCTAAACATTATATATTTTTTTAGTAGAGACCCTAGAGAATAAAATGGCGGTTGTTGCAATATTTTATGTTGCACTGTATTTGCGCAGCAGTCTTTTTAAATGCATTTTTTTTGGAAAAAATTACTTTAATGAAAAAAAATAGCCAGTAAAGTTAGCCCATTTTTTTTTTTTTTTGTATAAATGTAAAAGATTTTACGCCGTGAGAATCGTGATCTTCATTCTAAGCAAAAAAATCGTGATTCTCATTTTGGCCAGAATCGTGCAGCTCTAATAGGCACGACTGATCATCAGTCATCTTCATCGGATAACTGATGGAAAAATCCATCAGACCGTTTTCATCAGACTAACCTATCGTGTGTACAGGGCATTACCCTAACTATGGATGTTGGGAAAATCATCCTGAATTGAAAATGAACTCATTGAAACATTGATTTTTGGACAAAAAATGAAGGATTCAGGGAACCCCCGTAAACCCTGAAAACCAACAGTAAAGATGGGCGGGGAGGAGGTAAAATATATGACTTGGGAAGCAGTTCTGCTCCTGAGAGAGATAACAGATGTAAAACACAGGTGCTGGGGAGCCGAAAAACTCATTTAACAAAGTGACCGGTCTAAGAACTGTCTGTAACGGCACTTATTAACATGATCCAGACCTGCCCTGAAAAATGACAGATAAATAATAGATGGATGACTCTGATTGGCTCCCGTGAGACAAAGGAAATTGTCTTCATATTAGAGGCGCCAGTAGCTGCTTCTTCTGTTATAGTGGGGAAAATAATTATCTGCTCCCCTGCAGATTTTGTAAGTCCACTTACAAAGAAATGAAGGGTCTATCATTTTTTATCATAGGTGTATTTTAAATGATAGAGACAGAATATCAACCAAAAATCCAGAAAAAAAACACATGACACTAATGTTATACATGGAGTTGCAGTTCAGTGAGTAAAATAAGTATTTGATCCCCAAGCAAAACATGACTTAGTACTCGGTGGAGGTAAGACGTTTCTTGTAGTGGGTTACCTGGGGCCAGATTCAGATACAATGGCTTAAGTTTAGGCGGGTGTAGCGTATCTCATATACGCTACGCCGCCGTAACTTAGAGAGGCAAGTACCGTATTCGCAAAGAACTTGCGCCCTAAGTTACGGTGGTGTAGCGTAAATGGGCCGGCGTAAGCCTGCCTAATTCAAAGTAGGCTGGTAGGGGGCGTGTTGTATGGAAATGAATTGTGACCCCACGTAAATGACACGCCTAACGAACGGCGCATGCGTGCGCATGCTCAGTATCACGTCGAATTTTCTCCCTAAGTTACACCGGCTCTATGTTTAGTCGACGTGAACGTAACCTACGCCCATCCCCATTCACGGACGACTTACGCAAACGATGTAAAATACGACGCTGTTCCGATGTTTCCGACGTCCATACCTTAACATGACTTACCCCTGCTTTATGAGGGGTAAAGTTACGCCGGTCGTACGCCTTACGAAAACAGCATATTTTAATACGCCGGGCGCAAGTACGTTTGTGAATCGGCGTATCTAGCTCATTTGCATATTTGACGCGGAAATATACGGAAGCGCCCCTAGCGGCCAGCGTAAATATGCACCTAAGATACGACGGCGTAAGAGACAAATTCTCGCGTATCTGATTCTTTGAATCAGGCGCCGAGATACGACGCCTCACATTCGGACTTACGACGGCGTATCTGGAGATACGCCGTCGTAAGTCCTTTGTGAATCTGGGCCCAGGTTTGCACACATCTCAGAAGGGATTTTGGTCCACTCTTCTTTACAGATCTTCTCTAAATCCTTAAAGGGGTTGTAAAGGTACAATTTCTTTCCCTAAATAGCTTCCTTTACCTCAGTACAGTCCTCCTTCACTTACCTCATCCTTCCATTTTGCTTTTAAATGTCTTTATTTCTTCTGAGAAATCCTCACTTCCTGTTCTCCTGTCTGTAACTCCACACAGTAATGCAAGGCTTTCTCCCTGGTGTGAAGTGTCGTGCTCGACTCCTCCCTTGGACTACAGGAGAGTCTACGTGGGAGATAGAGAAAGGAGCTGTGTGTTAGTGGGAGTCCTGACTCTCCTGTAGTCCAAGGGAGGGGGCGAGCACGACACTCCACTTCAGGGAGAAAGCCTCACATTACTGTGTGGAGTTACAGACAGAAGAACAGGAAGTGAGGATTTCTCAGAAGAAATAAGGACATATAAAAGCAAAATGGAAGGATGAGGTAAGTGAAGGAGGACTCTTTGTATCTTTACAACCCCTTTAACCACTTAAGGACCGGACCAATATGCTGCTACATGACCCAAGGGGTTTTTACAATTCGGCACTGCGTCGCTTTAACAAACAATTGCGCGGTCCTGCGAAGTGGCTCCCAAACAAAATTGGTGTCCTTTTTTCCCCACAAATAGAGGTTTCTTTTGGTGGTATTTGATCACCTCTGCGGTTTTTATTTTTTGCGCTATAAACAAAAATAGAGCGACAATTTTGAAAAAAATTCAATATTTTTTACTTTTTGCTATAATAAATATCCCCCAAAAATATATAAAAAATGTTTTTTTCCTCAGTTTAGGCCGATACGTATTCTTCTACCTATTTTTGGTAAAAAAAAAAACGCAATAAGCGTTTATCTATTGGTTTGCGCAAAATTTATAGCGTTTACAAAATAGGTGATAGTTTTATTGCATTTTTATTATTTTTTTTTTTTTTTACTACTAATGGCGGCGATCAGCGATTTTTTTCGTGACTGCGACATTATGGCGGACACTTCGGACAATTTTGACACATTTTTGGGACCATTGTCCTTTTCACAGCAAAAAATGCATTTAAATTGCATTGTTTATTGTGAAAATGACAGTTGCAGTTTGGGAGTTAACCACAGGGGGCGCTGTAGGATTTAGTGTTCACCTAGTGTGTGTTTACAACTGTAGGGGGGTGTGGCTGTAGGAATAATGTCATCGATCGAGTCTCCCTATAAAAGGGATCACTCGATCGATGCGCCGCCATAGTGAAGCACGGGGAAGCCGTGTTTACACACGGCTCTCCCCTTTCTTCAGCTCCGGGGAGCGATCGCGACGGAGCGGTTATAAACGAATAGCCGCTCCATCGTCCCGGATCGCTCCCCGAGGGAATCAGACCGCCGCATGTAGCGCGGGGGGGGTCCCGATCGGACCCCCCACCCGCTAGAAGGCAGGGACGTACAGGTACGCCAATGTGCCTGTACGTGCCATTCTGCCAACGTATATATACATGTGGCGGTCGGGAAGGGATTAAGGTTTTTTGGCTGTCGCTTGGCAACTCGAAGTTTCAGCTCCCTTAAATACATTTTCTATAGGATTAAGGTCTGGAGACTGGCTAGGCCACTCCATGATAGAATAAAAATGCTGACTATGACCCTAAGAACACCATCCCTAAAGTCAAGCACAGAAGTGGAAACATGATGCTTTGGGGCTGTTTGGGGCGTACAGGCTGACTTTGCCGCATTGAGAGGCCAATGGACGGGGCCATGTATGGCAAAATCTTGGATGAGATCTTTCTTCCCTCAGCCAGATTGCTGAAGATAAGTCATTGATGAGTCTTCCAGCACAGGCACAATTTTCATACTTTTGGCTCTGAATGCCACCAGAATAAAATTAGACAATTCAAATGAAGTGCAGACTTTCAGCTTTAATTCAAGGGGTGTCCAGTACAAATTTTAGGAACTGCAACCATTTGTATACCCCCCCCCCCCACCCATTTCAGGGGCTCAAATGTAATTGGACCAATTAATATTATCAGAAATAAAATGTTAATTTTTAATATTTTGTTGAGAATCCTTTCCTGGCAAAGACTGCCTGAAGTCTGGAACCCATGGACATTACCAGAGTTTGGGTTTCCTCCTTTCTGATGCTTTACCAGGCTCTAGCTGCAGCTGTCTTTGTTTGTTTTTTGTTTCTGGGTCTTTTTTCCTTTAGTTTTGCCTTCAGCAAGTGAAATTCATGCTGAGACCATTGGGCTGAGATCATTGCAGAATATTCCACTTCTTTTCCTTCAAAAGCTCTTGGGTTGCAGTGTGTTTTGGATCATTGTCCATCTGTATTGAGAAGCGCCGGCCAATCAACTTTGCTGCATTTGGCTGAATCTGGGCTGACAGTATACTTCTAAACTTTTATGTCAGTGATCAGGAACACTGGGACTGATGTAGCGGTGATTAAGGACACTGGGACTGGTGTAGTGATGATCAGGAACACTAGGACTGGTGTGGAGATTATTAGGGACACTGGGACTGGTGTGGGGATGATCGGGGACACTGGGACTGTTGTGGCAGTGATCAGGGACACTGAGACGGGTGTACCAGTGATCGGGGACACTGGGACTGGTGTGGCAGTGATCAGGGACACGGGCTGGCGTGGCGGTGATCAGGGACACTGGAACTGGTGTGGAGGTGATCTGGGACTGGGACTAGTGTGGCGGTGATCAGGGACACTAGGGCTGATTTGAAGGTGATCAGGAACATTGGGACTGGTGTGGCAGTGATCAGGGACACTGGGGCTGGTGTGGTGGTGCTGATCAGGGACACTGGCACTGGTATGGCGATGGTCAGGGACACTGGCACTGGTATGGAGGTGCTCAGAGACACTTTGACTGGTGTGGAGGTGATCAGGCACACTGGGACTGGTGTGGAGGTGATCAGGCACACTGGGACTGGTACGGCGGTGATCAGGGACACTGGGACTGGAGTGGAGGTGATCAGGCACACTGGGACTGGTATGGCGGTGATCAGGGACACTGGGACTGGTGTGGAGGTGATCAGGCACACTGGGACTGGTGTGGAGGTGATCAGGCACACTGGGACTGGTATGGCGGTGATCAGGGACACTGGGACTGGTGTGGTGGTGATCAGGGACACTGGGACTGGTATGGTGGTGATCAGGCACACTGGGACTAGTGTGGAGGTGATCAGGCACACTGGGACTGGTATGGCGGTGATCAGAGACACTGTGACTGGTGTGGAGGTGATCAGGCACACTGGGACTGGTATGGCGGTGATCAGGCACACTGGGACTGGTATGGCGGTGATCAGGCACACTGGGACTGGTATGGCGGTGATCAGGGACACTGGGACTGGTGTGGAGGTGATCAGGGACACTGGGACTGGTGTGGCGGTGGTGATCAGGGACACTGGCACTGGTATGGCGGTGGTCAGGTACACTGGTACTGGTGTGGAGGTGATCAGGCACACTGGGACTGGTGTGGAGGTGATCAGGCACACTGGGACTGGTATGGCGGTGATCAGGCACACTGGGACTGGTATGGCGGTGATCAGAGACACTGTGACTGGTGTGGAGGTGATCAGGCACACTGGGACTGGTATGGCGGTGATCAGGCACACTGGGACTGGTGTGGGGGTGATCAGGGACACTGGGACTGGTGTGGGGGTGATCAGGGACACTGGGACTGGTATGGTGGTGATCAGGAACATTGTGAGGAGTGGATGGCCGTGAGTGGACGGGTACGTCCACCTGTTTCGGCATGCTCCTGTCTGGATGGGAGGTGGTTAAAGTACAACATGGCTTGTATAGCATTTGTAAATGCTATATTATTATAATTTATTTGCTATATTTTTATTCTCCAAAAGTAGAGTTATCCTTTAAGCCTAAGTGTGTCTTATTTCCCATAACATTCCCTATAACACAATCATATGATATCACTCAATACAACAAACTTAAAAAGAAAAAACTTGTAATGGGGAAATAGTTCCCAGGGAAAAGCCATTTCTTATTCTTGACACTAACCTATTACTCCAGCCCTAGAATCTTTATCAGCAATATGTTCCTAGACATCAGCAAATCTAAATAACAAGAACCGCAATATAAAAACACTTCCCATCTAAAGTTAATGATTTTCTCATTGCTGTGTTACTTAGCCATTGTGTCCCTATTTACTAAAGGAAGTCGGCTAATAGAAAACCGTTAAATTACCGACTAGAATAAGTAAATGGAATTGCAAATTGGAGTTAATTTACTCTAATGACACATTACTTACCAGTTACACCATCTAATGCGACATTTAAAGGGAGTGTATAATCCTAACAATGTTATTTCTAGAAAGTACAAGCAGACAGGTTATAGTGAGGCGGGTTATAGGAATAATCTATGTATTTTATATAGAGAAAAATCATCTTAAATTTAATTTATGTGTCTAAAACCTTTCAGACATACTGAAAGGAACATTGCAAAATATTGCCGTGGTCTTCGAAGGAATGTAAAGACTTTTCAAACTTTTTAATACATCTTTCTGGGAGATCAACTTAAAGCGGATCTTCACTGCATCTGAGCACCACAAACCAAAAACACTATTTCATTCATTGTTAATATTCAAAGAAAACTATCCATCCATCCATGTCTCCATGCTTTATTTTGTTGAGAAATCACTTTAAGAAAATAAATCCCCCTAGCATTTCTAGTCGCGGCCATCTTGAGTAAGGGCATATGATTCATGTACGATTTACTTCCTGGAATCCATCTGCCCTTAGCTGCAGGTGTTTCATCGTATAGGGGACCTGTCAGAAAGTGACGTTTCATTGCCGCCATCTTGCTGCACCCCGAACTCGTCCATAGTAAGGATACACTGAGAAGTGGAAAAGCGGACATCTTGTTACACCCACCGGAGTTTTGCATTTTACACTTTTTTAACAGTAAACTGAGTTTATATAGTGAAATACAGAATTTTAAAAGCAGTGAACTTCTGTCAGATTGACAAACCTGTCAGGCCCCGTACACACGACCGAGTTTCTCTGCAGAATTCAGCCAGAAACTCGATCGGAGCCGTATTCTGCCGTGAAACACGGTCGGCAGAATACGGTTTTGGCCGAGGAAGCCGACGAGGATCTCGTCGGGCCAAATAGAGAACATGTTCTCTATTTCCTTGTTGTTCAATGGGAAATTTCGGCTCGCCGAGATCCTCGGCGGCTTCACAAGAAACTCGACTAGCAAAACGATGTGTTTTGCCCGTCGAGTTTCTCGGACGTGTGTACGGGGCCTAAGATCAGCACGCTTGCCGCAGCTTTTAAAATTCAACATCTAAACAATAAGACAGAGCTGTAAGTACTGTATTTCACTATATAAACTCAGTGGGCCAAATCCTCAGCCAGGCGGCGTAACTTAACTTTCAGCAGTTAAGTTACACTGACTTAAAGTTTTTACCTAAGTGCCTGATCCTCAAAGCACTTACGTAAAAATTTCAAGCAGTGTAAGTTAAGTGCCGCCGTCGTAAGGCGTTCCTCCTCTCCGGGGGGCGTTTACAATTTAAATGAGGCGCGCTCCCGCGCCGGCCGTACTGCGCATGCGCGTGACGTCATTTTCCCGACGTGCATCGCGCGAACGTAATTGACGCCGGGCGGCTTTGTGGATTGCGACGGGACACTAAAGTTACGACGGGTGAAAAAAAGACGCGCCGGGAAAACAAATAATTAAAATAAAAAATGACAGCGTCGCTCGGCATGCATTCCTGAGGGAGAACTCCATGCCAATTTTCAATGAAAAAAACGGCATGGGTTCCCCCTCAGGAGCATACCAGGCCCTTAGGTCTGGTATGGGTTGTAAGGAGACCCCCCTCCACCGCAAAATTGACGTAGGGGGTCCCCCTACAATCCATACCAGACCCGTATCCAAAGCACGCTACCCGGCCAGCCAGGAAGGGAGTGGGGACGAGCGAGCGCCCCCCCCCCTCCTGAGCCGTGCCAGGCCGCATGCCCTCAACATGGGGGGGGTTGGGTGCTCTGGGGCAGGGGGGCGCACTGCGGGCCCCCCCACCCCAGAGCACCCTGTCCCCATGTTGATGAGGACAGGACCTCTTCCCGACAACCCTTGCCATTGGTTGTCGGGGTCTGCGGGCGGAGGCTTATCGGAATCTGGGAGTCCCCTTTAATAAGGGGGCCCCCAGATACCGGCCCCCCACCCTAAGTGAATGGATATGGGGTACATCGTACCCCTATCCATTCACCTGTAGGCAAAAAGTAAAAGTTAATAAACACACAACACAAGGCTTTTTAAAATATTTTATTATTCTGCTCCGGACGCCCCCCCTGTCTTCGTTATTAGCTCAATTACCAGGGGGGGCTTCTTCTTCCACTCTCCGGGGGTCTTCTCCGCTCTCCGGGGGGGCTTCTCCACTCTCCGGGGGTCTTCTCCGGACTCCGGGGGGCTTCTTCCATCTTCTCCCCTCTTCCGCTCTTGACTCGGCGAACCCCGGTTCTTCTGCAGCTGTCCGGTGCCTTCTTCTTCAGCGCTGGCTGCCTGCTATGTTTGTGTGTTAGCTCGATTTCAAACAGGCAGCCGGCGCGGTCTTCTGTGATGTCAGGGTCTTCTGGTCTTCTGTTCTTCCGATGTTGCCTCGTCGCCTCTTGTCGCTGTAATGATGGAAGCGCGCCTTGCATCACATTTATATAGGCATCACCGTCCCATCATGCTCCGGTAGGTACCCACGTGGTGGGTGCACGTGGGTAGGCACCCACCACGTGGGTACCTACCGGAGCATGATGGGACGGCGATGCCTATATAAATGTGATGCAAGGCGCGCTTCCATCATTACAGCGACAAGAGGCGACGAGGCAACATAGGAAGAACAGAAGACCAGAAGACCCTGACATCACAGAAGACCGCGCCGGCTGCCTGTTTGAAATCGAGCTAACACACAAACATAGCAGGCAGCCAGCGCTGAAGAAGAAGGCACCGGAGAGCTGCAGAAGAACCGGGGTTCGCCGAGTCAAGAGCGGAAGAGGGGAGAAGATGGAAGAAGCCCCCCGGAGTCCGGAGAAGACCCCCGGAGAGCGGAGAAGCCCCCCCGGAGAGCGGAGAAGACCCCCGGAGAGTGGAAGAAGAAGCCCCCCCTGGTAATTGAGCTAATAACGAAGACAGGGGGGGCGTCCGGAGCAGAATAATAAAATATTTTAAAAAGCCTTGTGTTGTGTGTTTATTAACTTTTACTTTTTGCCTACAGGTGAATGGATAGGGGTACGATGTACCCCATATCCATTCACTTAGGGTGGGGGGCCGGTATCTGGGGGCCCCCTTATTAAAGGGGACTCCCAGATTCCGATAAGCCTCCGCCCGCAGACCCCGACAACCAATGGCAAGGGTTGTCGGGAAGAGGTCCTGTCCTCATCAACATGGGGACAGGGTGCTCTGGGGTGGGGGGGCCCGCAGTGCGCCCCCCTGCCCCAGAGCACCCAACCCCCCCATGTTGAGGGCACGCGGCCTGGCACGGCTCAGGAGGGGGGGGGGGCGCTCGCTCGTCCCCACTCCCTTCCTGGCTGGCCGGGTAGCGTGCTTTGGATACGGGTCTGGTATGGATTGTAGGGGGACCCCCTACGTCAATTTTGCGGCGGAGGGGGGTCTCCTTACAACCCATAACAGACCTACGGGCCTGGTATGCTCCTGAGGGGGAACCCATGCCGTTTTTTTCATTGAAAATTGGCATGGAGTTCTCCCTCGGGAATGCATACCAAATGCCGTCGCTTGAATGGGCCTTTACAAGGTGTGACTAACTTTACACTTTGTAAAAGCAGCCCTAGTTTTACACCAGGCAAACTAACACTTACGGCGTAAAAACTAGGTACAAAAGCTTTGAGGATCGCCCTAAGTGCTAATTTGCATACTAACAGAGGCATTTCGACTCGAAATGCCCCCAGTGGCGGATGCGGTACTGCATCCTAAGATCCGGCAGTGTAAGTCCCTTACAGATGTCGGATCTTCTGCCTAACTTAGGAAAACTGCTTCTGAGGATCAGTTCCAAAGTTAGAACCAGAGATACGACGGCTTACGCCGGAGTATCTCTTTTGTGGATATGGCCCCGTTTACTTACTATGGAGAAGTGCGGGGTGTAGCAAGATGGTGGCGACGGAACGTCACTTCCCGTCTGCCATATAGCAATATGACGTGCGCAAAATGGTTAGTTATCCTGACTGGACATCATATGACGTGAAGCAGGATAACCCGCGATTGCACGGCGATTGTTGGTGTGGTGTCAGTCTGACACACCGCATCTCTGACTTTGGTAAAGAGCCACTGACGGAAGCTCTTTACCACGCGATCAGCTGTGTCCAATCACAGCTGATCACATGAGTAGAGAAGAGCCGATCGGCTGCTCTCCTGGCAGGGGGGGGGGGGTCTGCGCTGATTATCAGCGCAGCCCCCAAGGATGTCTACCCAGGATCACCAGGGATGTGATGTGTTTTCTACAGGCCAGCATCAACATTACATTACCATTAAACTTTCCTAAGAATAGACAGCATTGGTCCCACCACTGAGGTCTTAGCTCTGGGCCCAAAAAACTCTGGAGTGGCACAGCACACATTGTCATGTTACGCTCCAGGCTGCTTGATTTTGGCACTAAAATCTAGTAATCAGTATTTGTTTTACAACTGCCTAGAGTTCCGCTTTAATTCCTTCAGTCAGCTTTCAACAATTTTACTATGAGGCCCTTTATTTAGAAGTAATTGGAGGAATGAAGGATGTAAGCACACATCTGAGTGCAGGAAATGACACTACACAGGAAATGACCTCTGACCTTACCATCCGTTACCCAACAGCTGCGACTGTAAATAATGACCTCCCCAGCTATGCCCTGTGCTGGAGGTCTGCAAGTAATCAAATAGCAGGAGATCAAATCCACCTTCCATCCACTGTAGGCTTCAGTAATAAAGACTATTACAGTTAGTAACTTCAAAGTAATAATAATAAAAAAAAAAAGAACCCATATTTTAACTGGAACCATGAAAGTTAGCCATTGCTTCCCTCTTTATGAAAATGTTTGTTTACTGGCACCTATGTTAACTTTCTGACTTCAACACTGAATTAGTAAGTACAGTAAGTAGTAGGTAGATCAGGAAAGTCAGAGTCAGCAGGTAGTAGGTACATCAGGGAAGTCAGGGTCAGTAGTAGTAGACAATTCAGGAAAGTCAGGGTCAGCAGGTAGTAGACACCTCAGGAAAGTCAGAGTCAGCAGGTAGTAGACACATCAGGAAAGTCAGGGTCAGTATGTAGTAGACAATTCAGGAAAGTCAGGGTCAGCAGGTAGTAGACACCTCAGGAAAGTCAGAGTCAGCAGGTAGTAGACACATCAGGAAAGTCAGGGTCAGTATGTAGTAGACAATTCAGGAAAGTCAGGGTCAGCAGGTAGTAGACACCTCAGGAAAGTTAGGGTCAGCAGGTAGTAGACACATCAGGAAAGTTAGGGTCAGCAGGTAGTAGACACATCAGGAAAGTCAGAGACAGTAGTAGTGGACACATTGGGAAAGTCAGAGACAGTAGGTAGTAGACACATCAGGAAATTCAGGGTCAATAGGTAGTAGCTAAATCAGGAAAGTCGGGGTCAGTAGTAGTAGACACATCAGGAATGTTAGGGTCAGTAGGTAGTAGATCATCAGGAAAGTCGGGGTCAGTAGTAGTAGACACATCAGGAAAGTCAGGGTCAGTAGGTAGTAGACACATCAGGAAATTCAGGGTCAATAGGTAGTAGCTAAATCAGGAAAGTCGGGGTCAGTAGTAGTAGACACATCAGGAATGTTAGGGTCAGTAGGTAGTAGATCATCAGGAAAGTCGGGGTCAGTAGTAGTAGACACATCAGGAAGGTTAGGGTCAGTAGGTAGTAGACACATCAGGAAAGTCAGAATCAGTAGTAGTAGACACATCAGGAAAGTTAAGCCTCGTACACACGATCAGTTCTTCCGATGAGAACAGTCTGAAGGTTAACCGATTGTCCGAAGTGTCCGCCATAATGTCGCAGTCACAAAAAAAATCGCTGATCGTCGCCATTAGTAGTAAAAAAAAAAATAAAAATGCAATAAAATTATCCCTATTTTGTAAACGCTATAAATTGCGATTTTTTTTTTACCAAAAATAGGTAGGAGAATACGTATCGGCCTAAACAGAGGAAAAAAAAAAAAAATTTATATATTTTTTGGGGGATATTTATTATAGCAAAAAGTAAAAAACATGGCATTTTTTTCAAAATTGTCGCTTTATTTTTGTTTATAGCCCAAAAAAATAAAAACCTTAGAGGTGATCAAATACCACCAAAAGAAAGCTCTATTTGTGGGAAAAAAAGGACGCCAATTTTGTTTGGGAGCCACGTCGCACGACCGCGCAATTGTCAGTTAAAGCGACGCAGTGCCGATTTGCAAAAAGGGGCCTGGTCCTTTAGCTGCATTTTAGTCCGGGGCTTAAGTGGTTAAAAGTCAGCAGCTGCAGTATTTGTAGCTGCTGGCTTTTAATATTTTTTTTTTTTTAGGCGGACCTCCGCTTTAAAGTTAAGTAGTGCCGTATCGCAAAAAATGGCCTGGTCATAGGGGGGTAAATCCTTCCCGGGGCGGAAGTGGTTAAGAGCTTGGCAGCTTTCTGGCCCTCGGAGATACAAGTGAATGGCTGTATGCGGCGGTGCTTAGGTAAGCGCTGATGGCTCCTGTAAAGATGTTTACCCACGCATGTGCCTGCAGCACTTCTTGAACGTGCCACCTTCACATGATGTCTTAAAGCTGGAAGGAATGCATCTCCCCATACAAAGGAGAAATCAGAAAAACGTGTTGACTCTTCCCTCTAAACACTTCCACAGAACAGAATACATTCCATATGAAAGGCACTGGAACGTGACAAATTGTATTTAAATGCTTCTAGTGTTACCAGATGAATGGAGGATCTCCTAGCAGAGAAGTCTGCCCCTAGGCTTGTATACATTTCATGATGGGGTCATCACAAATCAAAGAACTCCCCCATAGCTAGATAGTGATGCATTTTCTAAAACATTCAGTGCTATTAATAAAAAAAATACATTTATTTTCAATCCTGTTTAGAAAAAAACTGTTTTTATTCCAAACATCTTTTCAGCACATTAGTCTCATCAATCATCACCCAAAATAAGGACTGCAGCCAATCAGACAGATCAAATAAACAAGAACTCCCATAAGTCAATATGGGCAACAGCTACCGGTTTTTATTTTTAAAGCGTAAGTAAACCGCTAAAAAACGAATTTAGAAAAAATGGTCCTCTGCAGAATAATCGCATAATGTGCTATTAATAATAATGTGCATAATGTGCATAATTGCATACTAGCACATTATGAAACATTTACCTTAGAACGAAGCCCCCAGAGGTGCGCTGTCACGGTCTTCCTTACGTGTTTGTGAGTTTCGGCTGTTTGATTGGCCGAGCTGCAATAATGTCATTCATGCGCATGCACACAGCTCTCTCAATGGACGACATGACGTCACCGGCTGCTACTTTGGTGAATATCTCCTAAACTGTGCATGGTTAGGAGATATTTATTGTACCTACAGGTAAGCCTTATTTTAGGCTTACCTCTAGGCAGGCCTGCAGGTAATATGTATTAAAGCTTTTTGCAAAAATTTACAAAGCAGACATTTTGCTTGGGGCCCCCAAATTCCTTCAAACGGCCCTGCCTGTAGGTATAAGTAAACAATGAGGGGCTCTACTACCACGTTAAAGAGGATGTCCGCTGAAAAACAAAATATTAAAAGCCAGCAGCTACAAATACTGCAGCTGCTGACTTTTAATATTAGGACACTTACCTGTCCTGGAGTCCAGCGCCGTTCGCAGCAGAGGATGAGCGATCGCTGGTCACTCTGCTGCCCCCCCACCATCCTCGGTGAGGGAACCAGGAAGTGAAGTGCCCCGGCTTCACTGCCCGGTTCCCTACGGCGCATGCGCGAGTTGCGCTCGCCTGCTGATTGGCTCCCGCTGTGTACTGGGAGCCAAGTGTTCCCAAAGCACAACAGGGGGGAGGACGGGAGGTGACGTCCTGCCCGCAGTCTGCCCGCAGACTGTGGCCAGAAGTGGGTCAAATACCTGTCTTTAGACAGGTATCTGCACCCCCCTCCCCCCTGAAAGGGGTCAAATGTGACACCGGAGGGGAGGAGGGTTCCGATCAGTGGGAGTTCCACTTTAGGGTGGAGCTCCGCTTTAAGCACTTCAGTCCAGGAGGATTTAGCTGCCCAATGACCGGGGGAATTTTTTGTGATCCGTCACTGCGTCAATTCAACTGACAATTGCGCGGTCGTGGGACGTTGCACTCAAACAAAATTGACGTTCTTTTTTCCCACAAATAGAGATTTCTTTTGGTAGTATTTGATGACCTCTGTGTTTTTTTTTTTTTTTGCACTATAAACAAGAAAAGGGCGACAATTTTGAAAAAAAAAAAGCAATATTTTTTACTTTTTGCTATAATAAAT
Source organism: Rana temporaria (assembly GCF_905171775.1). Classification (NCBI taxonomy): domain Eukaryota; kingdom Metazoa; phylum Chordata; class Amphibia; order Anura; family Ranidae; genus Rana; species Rana temporaria. The sequence continues at coordinate 494,813,621 of NC_053490.1, forward strand.
ATATATAAAAAAATAATTATTATCCTCAGCTTTGGCCGATACGTATTCTTCTACAGATTTTTGGTAACAAAAAAAATGCAATAAACGTTTATTGGTTGGTTTGCGCAAAAGTTATAGCGTCTCCAAAATAGGGGATAGAATTATAGCATTTCTATCAGCTATCTTTTGGAGACTTAAAGGAGCTGTAACGGATTTTTTTTTTTTTTCTGAAATTACTGTTTACAGGGTATAGAGACATAATAGTTAACTGATTCCTTTTCAAAAATTATTAACAATAGATAAAAATCAATCATATAATGTACCTACAGTTTCAGTTTCATTTTGCATGCTGTTTCCTGCTTGTGTGATGTACAGAGACTCAGAGCCAATACAGGGCAGTGATGGTTTGTAAAACAAAACTGATTAGTGCTGTGGGGTTTTAGACACACAGTAATCACACCTCCTTGATTAGTGACCACAGAGAGAAAGCTCCCATGACTTTTTTCATCAGGAAACAGACAACCAGGAAGTGTTCAGAACAGAGAAGGATTACAGCAACATCAGAGCAAAAACGAACAATGAGGACATGAAACCAGGACTGCAGTAAGGTAAAGGAAGCTATTTAGCTAAAAAAATGTTTTCCTTTAGTGACCCTTTAAGTATTGTGCTCCACATGTTACTTAAAATATATGTAAACCCAATTAATCTCATATAAGCTTTAAAAATGTTAGCGTCCTTCCCAGGAGTCCCTCATTGGCACCTTTTCCATTAGTGGAGATTGGTGATACAGCTCTACAGTCTGGACTTGGTTATCATCACACCATGGCTCGTGAATTAAAGTATAGCCTCTAAGGAAACACATGTACTATTTATAATTAATAGTCCCATCATCCAGAAATTTAAGTTGAATAGAGATCAGATTTCCCCAAACCAAAAAAACAAAAAGAACGGGGGGCAGTTGGACTATTGTGGTACAGATAAGTAGATCAAATGTAAAATATATATATACATATATAGAAAGAATATAAGGGCCAGATTCACAGAAGAGATACGACGGCGTATCTCCTGATACGCCGTCGTATCTCTGTGATCCGCCCGTCCTAACTATGCGGCTGATTCATAGAATCAGTTACGCATAGATAGCCAGAAGATCCGACAGGTGTAATTGACTTACACCGTCGGATCTTAGGATGCAATTCTAGGCCGGCCGCTAGGTGGCGATTCCATTGCGGTCGGCGTAGAATATGCAAATGACTAGTTACGGCGATCCACAAAGATCCGCGCGTTTGTCGCAATCTCGTACGTCGTCGCTTGCCGTTTTTTCCCGTCGCAAAGTTACACCTGCTTTAACATGGCTTATCTTTAGATCAGCCATGTTAAAGTATGGCCGTCGTTCCCGCGTCGAATTTCTTTTTTTTTTTTTTTGCGTAAGACGTCCGAGAATACAAAACGCCGTAACGCACGTCGCCGTTCAAAAAAACAACGTTGGGGCGCCGTAATTTCACGCAAAGCACGTCGGGAAATTTTAACACGGAGCATTCGCAGAACGTTCGGCGCGGGAACGCGCCTAATTTTAATGGTGCCCGCCCCATTTGAATTAGGCGGGCTTGCGCCGAGCGGATTTACGTTACACCGCCGCAAGTTTACAGGTAAGAGCTTTGTGAATCAGGCACTTACGCTGTAAACCTGCGGCGGTGCAACGTAAATCAGATACGTTACGCCGCGGGGGAGCAACGTATTTGTCTGTGAATCTGGCCCTAAGTTTTTATTAATACAAAAGCAATAAAACACACAAAATAATGTACAGTTTAAAAACATAGTAACAGACCATACATATCACCAGAATAATAGTCCCCAATGGGGGAAGATCACAGCGGAATTGAGAGTCACGGAAAACATCTCAACTATGCACTCGGTAAAGTAACAGAAGGGCCGGGACCCGGCATCCATTAAAGCGGGAGTTCACCCATTTATAAAAATGTTCCCCTTTTCCCCTTAGATTCATGCTCGTTCGGTCTAGGGGAATCGGCTATTTGTATTAAAATATGATCCGTACTTACCCGTTTTCGACATGCATCTTCTTCCGTCGCTTCCGGGTATGGGTCTTCGGGAGCGGGCGTTCCTTCTTGATTGACAGTCTTCCGAGAGGCTTCCGACAGTCGCATCCATCGCGTCATTTGTAGCCGAACGAAGCCGAACGTCGGTGCGGCTCTATACTGCGCCTGCGCACCGACGTTCGGCTTCTTTCGGAAAATCGTGACGCGATGGATGCGACTGTCGGAAGCCTCTCGGAAGACTGTCAATCAAGAAGGAACGCCCATTCCCGCAGCCCATACCCGGAAGCGACGGAGAGGATGCATCTCGTAAACGGGTAAGTAATGCTCATATTTTAAAACAAATAGCCGATTCCCCTAGAGAAAACGAGCAGGAATCTAAGGGGAAAAAGTGCCCTCTAAGGGTGAACCACCGCTTTAAGTAACCAGAGTCCTGGGTCCCGGGACTTCTGTTACTTCACCAAGTGCATACTTACTATTTGGCCATCATTACCTTGGATGTTCAAGTGGGACAGACTCTGCCCTTCCTCCCCACTTTCATTCACTAGCAGTGTTCCTGCTCATTACACATACGTGTGTTCTAGCACCAGCCTCAGCTGGGTTCCCTTTCCCGGGACCCCCTATCTTGCTATTTACCATTGAAGATAGTAGGTCCATTGATATACACGTCCCCCTTGGTCACCCCGGGAGACCTTGACTGGTGATATCTGGTCTTCTTGATTGGCAGGGTTTTAGATATTCTCCTGACGAAGCGGCAACTGGCCACAAAACTAGTTGAGATGTTTTCCGTGACTCTCAATCCCACTGTAATCTTCCCCCATTGGGGACTATTATTCTGGTGATATGTATAGTCTGTTACTATGTTTTTAAACTGTATATTATTTTGTGTGTTTTATTGATTTTTTATTAATAAAAACTTATATTCTTTCTATATATGTACTTTTAAATTTGATTCTATCTACTTATCTGTACCGCAATAGTCAAACTGCCCCCTGTCCTTTTTTGTTTTGGTGACCAAAAATCAGATCTCTATTCAACACCATGGCTCGTGTCTTAAGGACCTATGAGAACCCTGTTGATGGACAGCCAATGGGAAGAGCTCAAACCATAGAAATGCAGAAAACAGAACCAGACAAAAAACGGATAAAAAAGTTCAAGATAGTTTTAAATATTGGTATAAAAAGTCATATAAAAACAGCCAATAGATCCTGTATGCCTTCTCAGCATCTACTGTCAAGTTGTTCCTCGATGTGGGGAGTTCAATACTGGTTCTACCATACATTGTGAAGTCACTGATTTCTTTGAGTCCACCTCCTGCATTGAGCCCTGATGAAGGGGGAGTGGAGTTGCCCCAAAAACATGTTGATGTTTTTATTTTTTTGTACCATCAGAGAGAGTGACCTTTTGGCTACGGGTGCACATCAAGGACATGCATACATACATTGCACTGGGCATGTACATAAGTTTAGGAAGGTATTCATACTCCCTTATGGTCACTGATGCAGTGACTCCTTGCCAGCTACCTTCATTTACAATACTGCCAATTCCTTTCTTGCTTATTACTGAACCAGATTGCCTGACTTTGCCTGTGCCTCCTGCCCATCTGGTGTTCCTGTTACTTTTGCCTGCTGCCTGCCTTGACCTCTCCCTTGACAATGGCTGCTCTCACCTGCCGCCTGCCTTGGCTTCTGCTTGGATACTGACTACTTTCGCCTAACAATTACCTTGACCCCTACATGAACACTTACTACTCTGTCTTACCTGCCTTGACCTCTGCCTGAACAGTGACTACTCTAACCTGCTGCCTGCCTCAACCTTTGCCTGGACACTGATGACTTCTGCTTGCTTCGACTTCTGCCTGTACACTAATTATTCCCATCTGCAGTGACCAATGCCTGAACACTGAACACTCTCATCTGCCACCTGTTTTGACCTCTGACTACTCTTATCTGCTGCCAGCCTTATGCCGCGTACACACGATCGAAAATTCCGACAAGAAAACAGTGGATTTTTTTTCCGACTGAATTTTGGCTCAAACTTGTCACACCAAATTCTGACCGTCAAGAACGTGGTGATGTACAACACTATGACGAGCTGAGAAAAATGAAGTTCAATGTTTCCAAGCATGTGTCGACTTGTTCCGAGCATGCGTAGGATTTCTCTCCGTCTGAATTGCATACAGAGGTCGGAAAATTTGAGAACCAGCTCTCAAATTTTTCTTGGCGGAATTTCCGACAGAAAAATTCCGTAGGAGCATACACACGTTCACATCTGACTTTTTTTTCTGATTGTGTGTACGCGGCATTAATCTCTGCTTGTAGTGCCTTTATCAAATCTTCACATTGTAGCTATCCTGTTCCTGCAAACCCCTTGGTGGGGTGATCCTGAAGGTAACAAAGTAACCTTGGGGTCCCTGCTGGGTGCTCTGGTGAAGAGACCAAGGTGCCACTTAGACTCTGCGCCTCAGACGAAGCCCCTTCACCTGCCAGGGAGAAACTTGTAACACCCATGTAGTCATCACTAAAGTGCATGTAGACAAGAAGTGACTTTAAGGCCCCTTTCACACGGGGCGGATCAGTAATGATCCGCCCCGTGAACCTCCGCTTGCTCAGCGGGGATCGCTTTGTTGATCCCCGCTGAGCCGGCGAATGACAGGGCGGTCCCCGCACACTGTGCAGGGACCGCCCTGTCTTTTCTCCGCTCTCCCCTATGGGGGGATCGAATGAACACGGACCGTCTGTCCGTGTTAACCCGATTCGCCAGACGGATGGAAAAGTAGGTTTTTCCTCCATCACACTTTGGCCGGTCGGAGCAGGTCGGATGTCAGCGAGCATGTCACCGCTGACATCCGCGCCCGTTCAGGTCCACCTAAAAAACTGGTAGGCGGACCTGAACGGGCCGCCCGTGTGAAAGAGCCCTTAGGAGTCTACAGGAGATCAGCAGCACTGAGAGGCAGCAAAGATCGAAAAAAGGGTAAAAAAAATATTGTTTTTAAAAATACTATTGTTTTTGATACACAATGCTTAAGAGCCGGTTCACACAGGGGCAGCACGACTTTGGGAGCGACTCGACAAGGCGATCTGCACACAACTTCAGAGGCGACTTGCAAAATGACTTCTGTTTTGAAGTCAATGCAAGTCGCCCTGAAGTCGTCCCAAAATGGTACAGGAACCTTTTTCTAAGTCGGAGTGACTTGAGTTCCATAGTACAGAACGGAGCGCGACTTGTCAGGCGGCTAAGTCGCCTGACGAGTCGCCCCTGTGTGAACCGGCTCTTGGCAAACAAAATATTCAGTCAGTATTTACTACTTTAATGCTTTTCATGGATGGGGAGGCATCAACATTTTGGTAAGAGGCCCTGTGGTATAGAGTTATGTTCGTGATTAGACTTTTTCGTCCTGTTTTTGTAACAGCAGAGTGTCATAAAGTCATTGAACACATGGAAAGAAATTCAGTAAACAAGGTGTGTGGTGTGAAAGGTTTGGGATGACAGTTGGCCAGTATTGCTGCTTTCCAGTGTTTATCAGAGCGCTCACACGGGAACCTGGCCGGGCCTGCACACAATCTCTGACTACACCTTGTCCTGCTTGTTGTTACAGCTGTCCACTAATAAACACGGCATTTGTGCCATACGGCTGACTTCTAATATGAAGATATCCAAAGGAACTCCAAATCACAGTGGGACTATGTACTGGAGTGACCACACACAGAACTATGAGGAGACATCTGCCGGCCTTCTTCTTGTCCAGACCAGAAGGTCAATGTGGTAGACACAGATTACAATTCTTTTATTTTACTCTTTGTTCAATGAAGAGGCAACAATTGCTGTGTTTGAAGAGATTTTGCCACATGTTAGACCAGGGTTGTAATTTTTCTAGGTAGGCCTCAAATGCGGCCCTTGAAATTACCAAAGGGCTGCATTTGTTCAGTATATGGAGTGCTAGAGAAGACTGTCAGGCTTATTGGAGGAAATGATTGTGAAGGGGTTGCCTTTAAACCCGAACACATATGAATTACACAGGTTCTGAGGCTAATTAATTGCAGATAAGACAAGTGAGTTTAATTACCACCTTAATCAGCCACAGAACCTGTGTAAATTTAATTGTGTTTGGGTGTGAAGGGATGAGGTGGCAACCCTAGACATCATGTAGAAGACAGTGAGAGACTGGGGAGTTTAACCACTTAAAGGGGAGTTCCAGCCATTTGTATGTTTATTAAAAGTCAGCAGCAACAAAAAGTGTAGCTGCTGGCTTTTAATAAACAGACACTTGCCTGCTCCAGCGCTCCAGCGACGCGCCGGCCGGGGCTCCGCTCCTCTCCCCCCCTCCCCGGCCGGCGTCTTCATTCTCAGTGTGGGTACCCGGCCGTGACAGCTTTCGGCTTCACGGCCGGGCACCCACTGCGCATGCGCGAGCGGCACTGCGCATGCGCGAGCGGCGCGGCCCGGCGCCGTGTAATTGGCCAGGAGATCGCCTAGGACCTGTGACGTGTCCTAGGCGATCGCCTACAGCAGCCCCTTCCTGAAGGCGATTAAGCTTAGTCGCCTACAGGAAGGAGGAAGTGGGACAGGAAGTCCCACTCTTGCTGAAGCCCCCACTCCCCCCCCAAAAAAATTACATGCCAAATGTGGCATGTAAGGGGGAGAGGAGTGGGTTAAGAGGAAGTTCCAAATTTGGGTGGAACTCCTCTTTAAGCCCCGGACATAGGTGTGCGCAGCCTAATGCATTAGGGTGTGCACCCTTTAGCTCAAACACACATGCATGTCTATGTATCTACATATATATATATGACCCCGGCACATTGATCTCCGTGCTGGCACAGTAAAAAAAAAGAAGGGCATAAACGCTTCTCTTATGGCAGAGCCAATAAGAGGGAGATCTTTACAATGTTCCTGTTGCTACATAGAGCGATAACACTAATGCGCACAGGGTAATTAGGGTGTGCCTGAGCACACCTGGCACACCCTGTGCGCATGCCTATGGCCCCGGACCAAAATGCAGCTAAAGGACCAGGCCCCTTTTTGCAAATCGGGACTGCGTTGCTTTAACTGACAATTGCGCGGTCGTGCGACATGGCTCCCAAACAAAATTGGCGTCCTTTTTTTCCCACAAATAGAGCTTTCTTTTGGTGGTATTTGATCACCTCTGCGTTTTTTATTTTTTGCGCTATAAACAAAAATAGAGCGACAATTTTGAAAAAAAAACAATATTTTTTACTTTTTGCTATAATAAATATCCCCCAAAAATATATAAAAAAACATTTTTTTTTCCTCAGTTTAGGCCGATATGTATTCTTCTACCTATTTTTGGTAAAAAAATCGCAATAAGCGTTTATCAATTGGTTTGCGCAAAATTTATAGCGTTTACAAAATAGGGGATAGTTTTATTGCATTTTTATAAATTTTTTACTACTAATGGCGGCGATCAGCGATTTTTTTCGTGACTGCCACATTATGGCGGACACTTCGGACAATTTTGACACATTTTTGGGACCATTGTCATTTTCACAGCAAAAAATGCATTGTTTACTGTGGAAATGACAGTTGCCCGTTTGGGAGTTAACCACAAGGGGGCGCTGATGGGGTTATGTGTGACCTGAAGTGTGTTTACAACTGTAGGCTGGTGTGGCTGTAGGTGTGACGTCATCGATTGTGTCCCCCTATAAAAGGGAACACACGATCGATGAAGCCGCCACAGTTAAGAACGTATCGTCGTGCAGCGGTCCTTAAGTGGTTAACTGGTTGCCGACCAGCCACCACAGTTTTACTGCGGCAGAATGGCACGGCTGGGCGAAGTGACGTTACCTTACATTGCTTCGCCCTTTCGCCACTAGGGGCGCAGCTCGCGGCTTGTCCGCACAGTCCACGTGCAGAGCCCGCCAGGAAGTCGGCACCGCGCTGCGCTAATCACAGGCAGGGAGACATTTCCTGATCTCTGCAGTCGAGCATCGGGACAATGTCTCCCTGCCTGTGATTAGCGCAGTGCCGACTTCCTGGCGGGCTCTGCACGTGGACTGTGCAAACACGCCGGAGCTCATCCTTAATGAACACTGATCTCTCTCTTCCCTTCGTTAGTCCCATCTCTCCTACAGTTAGAACACAGAGAGGGAACACAGTTAACCCCTTGACCGCCCCCTAGTGTTAACCCCTTCCCTGCCAGTGACATTTATACAGTAATCAGTGCATTTTTATAGCACGTATTCGCTGTATAATTGTCAGCGGTCCCAAAAATGTGTCAAAAGTGTCCGATGTGTCTGCCACAATATCGCAGTCCCGATAAAAACCTCAGATCACCGCCATTACTAGTAAAAAAAAAAAATAATAATAAAAAAGCCATAAAACTATCCCCTATATTGAAGACGCTATAACTTTTGCACAAACCAATCAATATATGCTTTTTTGTGTTTTTCTTTTTCACCAAAAATATGTAGAATACATATCGGCCTAAACTGAGGAAAAAAATTGTTTCTTTGAAAAAAAAATTGGGTTATTTAAATATAGCAAAAATTAAAAGATACTGTGTTTTAAATTGTCGCACTTCTTTTGTTTATAGTGCAAAAAAAAAAACACAGAGGTGATTAAATACCACCAAAAGAAAGCTCTATTTGTGGGGAAAAAAATGAGTCAAATTTTGTTTGGGTACAACGTCGCATGACCGCGCAAATGTCAGTTAAAGAGATGCAGTGCCGTATCACAAAAAATGGCCTGGTCATTGAGCAGCCAAATCTTCTGAGGCTGAAGTGGTTAAATGAGGCTAGTGGAGATCACTGTGACTACGCCTTTCCTAACTAATGTGCCTACTCCAGTCATTGACTGCTGGGGTCCAAGGGCGACAACAAGTGCCAAAGGGCAGCATGTGACCCTTGGGCCAAAACTTGGGCGCCAGGTTGTCAGACAATCTCTTTGCACAATTTCTGCACCTCTAAATAGTGTGACTGTTGCAAGTGATGCCCAAAATGCTGACCTTATTAATTGCAGGTACTTATATAGAGCCATCAATTTACACAGTGCTTTACATATACACTATATTGTTAAAAGTATTGGGACACCTGCCCTTACACGCACATGAACTTAAATGGCATCCCAGTCTTAGTCCATAGGGTTCAATATTGAGATGGCCCACCCTTTGCAGCTATAACAGCTTCAACTCTTCTGGGAAGGCCGTCCACAAGGTTTAGGATTGTGTCTATGGGATTATTTGACCCTTCTTCCAGAAGCGCATTTGTGAGGTCAGGCACTGATGTTGGACGAGAAGGCCAGGCTCGCAGTCTCTGCTTTAATTTTTTCCAAAGGCGTTCTGTCGGGTTGAGGTCAGGACTCTGTGCAAGCCAGTCAAGTTCCTCCACCCACACTCGCTCATCCATGTCTTTATGGATCTTACTTTGTGCACTGGTCCAAATCATTTGGTGGAGGGGGGATTATGGTGTTGGGTTATTTTTCAGAGGTTGGGCTTGGCCCCTTAGTTCCAGCAAAGGGAACTCTAAAGCCTCGTACACACGATCGGATATCTGATGGAATCTAATCCGATGGATTTTTTGCTGACTTTCATCAGTCTTGCCTACACACCATCAGTCAAAAATCCGACCTTGCCACACTACGACGTGCTGAGAAAAATTAAGTCCAGTGCTTCCGAGCATGCGTCGACTTGATTCTGAGCATGTGTATATAGGCAGAGGGGCAGAGGAAGGAATGTGCAGAGCTGTGCTGTGAATAGACCAGTTATCTGCTAATCTACACACCCCACACAAATTTCAGGCTGGTTTTATTTCCGTTGGAAAATTTGTCAGAAGTTATCATGCTGACAACAGAGGAACGGAGCACCAGAAAGACACAGGACACCTAGGGCTTTAGAAAGATAAGTTAACACTGCCAGTAAATACCTTATACAGCCCACTTCCTGTTTCGTGTCTGGTCATTAGCCTAGGCTTATGACATCATGCACAGCTTTCGCTCTCACTTCTGTGAGAGTTTGTCGTGAGGGGGGGGGGGTGTTGGGGGTGAGTCATAAGAGGGCTATCTGTGGACAGATGAAGCTGCTGCCTGTTCACTTCCTGGATTTACACAGACACACCTCCAGCTCTGCAGCTCTCATTGGCCCTCTTATACCTCTTCCGGGTATCGCCGCTCCGGCGCTGTTACCGGCACTATCCCCGCGCATACGCACATTTCTGGCGCTTTCCGGCAGCTCCCATTCAAGAGCCGCCACGCTCTGTGCGCCTGCGCCCGCTTTTCTGCAAATATCTCTAGAACCATGTAGGTTACGGAGACATTGCAAGCACCTACAGGTAAGCCTTAATGTAGGGTATACATACCACGTATACCATGAGGGTATACAATCTCTTTAAGGGAGGCATTCTTCCTACTAGGCACCAATGTAACGGGCATTTTTTCTGTGACTCCCAATGAATTATCTTTTGAAGGGGTTTCTTGAGCTGTGGTTGATTGCCCCCCTTTTGATGGTGCCTGCATCGTTCTGGGACCTACACAACTTGGCAGTGCCAGTGGCATGACCCAATGGTCATTTTGTCTGTCTGTAAGGAAGGAATTCTTCCCACTGGTCACGATGCAAGGGACATTTTTTTCCTGACCCCCAATGAGTTGGTTTTAGCAGGGTGTCCTTAACCACTTGCCGCCCGGCAATGACAAATTGACGTCGGCAAAGTGGTTGTAGAATCCTGACTGGACGACATATGACGTCCTCAGGATTCTGACCCGCTGCGCGCCCCCGGGGGCGCTCATCGCGGCGATCGTTGTTGCAGGGTGTCAGTCTGACACCCCGCAACATCGATCTCGGTAAAGAGTCTCTCGCGGAGACTCTTTACCACGTGATCAGCCGTGTCCAATCACGGCTGATCACGATGTAAACAGGAAGAGCCGTTGATGGCTCTTCCTCACTCGTGTCTGACAGACGCGAGTAGAGGAAAGCCGATCGGCGGCTCTCCTGACAGGGGGGGTTCGCGCTGATTGTTTATCAGCGCAGCCCCCCCTCGGATCGCCACATGGACCACCAGGGAAGCCCACCCTGGACCACCAGGGAAGGGCAAAAAAAAAAAAAAAGTATTGAAAAAAAAAAAAGTATTGAAAAAAATAAAAAATAAAAAAGATGCCAATCAGTGGGCACTGACTGGCAACATGTGTAAATCAGTCCCGCCCCACAGTGTCCATCAGTGCCACACTACAGTGTCCATCAGTGCCACCCCACAGTGTCCATCAGTGCCACCCCACAGTGCCCATCCATGCCCAGTGCCCACCTATCAGTGCCCATCTGTGCCACCCATAATTATCCATCAGTGCCGCCCATGAGTGCCCATCTGTGCCGCCTATGAGTGCCCATCAGTGCCGCCCATGAGTGCCCATCAGTGCCGCCTATGTGTGCCCATCAGTGCCGCCTATGTGTGCCCATCAGTGCCGCATACCAGCGCCGCCAATCAGTGCCACCTCATCTGTGCCCGTCAGTACTACCTCATCGATGTCCATCAGTGCCATCTCATCGGTGCCCATCAGTGCCGCCATATCAGTGCCCATAATTGAAAGTGAAATCTTACTTATTTACAAAAAAATTAACAGAAAAAAATAAAAACGTAATTAATTTTCAAAATTTTCAGTCTTTTTTTAGTTGTTGCGCAAAAAAAAAGAAATCTGAGAGGTGATCAAATATCACTAAAAGAAAGCTCTATTTGTGGGGAAAAAAGGACGCCAATTTTGTTTGGGTACAGTGTAGCACGACCGCGCAATTGCCATTCAAAGTGCGACAGTGCTGAAAGCTGAAAATTGGCTTGGGCAGGAAGGTGCGTATGTTCCCTGTATGGAAGTGGTTAAACTGTAACTTACTGACCCCCATGTGATGGTACCTGGATAGTTCTGGGACCTACAGAACTTGGTAGAGCCCGTGGCATGACCCCATGATCTAGTAGGCTGTCTGTAAGGGTGGCATTCTTCCCACTGGCCACTAATGTAAGGGACATCTTCCTTGAGCCGTGGTGACTGCCCCCATGTGATGGTACCTGGATAGTTCTGGGACCCACACAGAACAAAGATCTTTTCGGCTGTCAGTAAGGGGGACATTCTGACCACCACTGGCCACCAATTCAAAGGGCATCTTTCCCCCTGACCCATCTCAATGAATTGGTTTTAGTAGGGATTCCAAAGACCTGAAGATTATTATACCAGTTCCTCTGGGACAACAAGGGCTGAGAAAGGCTGAAGTATAGACAGAAGTATTGCTGGGTACTGACCTGTGCTGAGCGCTGAGAGCACCAGAGCAATCCACAGACTTGAGCTGCTGCTTGTGTCCATCCAAACTTTGGAGGCAATCGGAGCTGTGAGTGTCCCGGAGAGACGAGAACGGGATGAAGGTCCAACTTTGTGACTGTATCCAGCCTCATGGAAGTGTGATGTGTGCAGCTCCTCTCCGCACAATGCTGTGACTCCTCTGTGCCCCCCCACAGATCCTCTTTGTGTGAGAATTCCCTTCTCCTTCCCTATAGGTCTTCCTGATGCCTCCATTCTCACATTTCACATCTCTGCATGGTGGGTGGCACTCACAGCTCTGTGTGTGATATCAGCCGGATTTATCTCTTGTGTAAAGTTCCTTATCCCACACAGGGCTACTTTACATGTGTTACTTAACCGCTTCAGTGCCACAACTTGTTACTGCTATGACACCACAACTTTGTACTGCTATGACACCACAACTTTGTACTGCTATGACACCACAACTTTGTACTGCTATGACACCACAACTTTGTACTGCTATGACACCACAACTTTGTACTGCTATGACACCACAACTTTGTACTGCTATGACACCACAACTTTGTACTGCTATGACACCACAACTTTGTACTGCTATGACGTCACAACTTTGTACTGCTATGACACCACAACTTTGTACTGCTATGACACCACAACTTTGTACTGCTATGACACCACAACATTTTACTGCTATGACATCACAACTTTGTACTGCTATGACGCCACAACTTTGTACTGCTATGACACCACAACTGTGTACTGCTATGACACCACAACTTTGTACTGCTATGACATCACAACTTTGTACTGCTATGACACCACAACTTTGTACTGCTATGACACCACAACTTTGTACTGCTATGACACCACAACTTTGTACTGCTATGACATCACAACTTTGTACTGCTATGACACCACAACTTTGTACTGCTATGACACCACAACTTTGTACTGCTATGACACCACAACTTTTTACTGCTATGACGTCACAACTTTGTACTGCTATGACACCACAACTTTGTACTGCTATGACACCACAACTTTTTACTGCTATGACATCACAACATCATTTACGGGTCAATCCTTGGGTTGCCACCTTTTCTTCAAGTCAAACCCAAGCACTTTAGCTGCGCACGGCAATTTTTTCATTTATAGTATAAACTATACATATATTTTGCTATTAAATAACATCTCTAACCATATGAAGTTAATAACAAGAGTCCCCCTTTACATCAGAGTCCCCCCTTTACATCAGAGGCCACAGAGTTCCCCCTTTACATCAGAGTTCCCCCTTTACATCAGAGTTCTCCCTTTACATCAGAGGCCACAGAGTTCCCCCTTTACATCAGAGGCCACAGAGTTCCCCCTTTACATCAGAGTCCCCCTTTACATCAGAGTCCCCCTTTACATCAGAGGCCACAGAGTTCCCCCTTTACATCAAAGTTCCCCCTTTACATCAAAGTTCCCCCTTTACATCAGAGTTCCCCCTTTACATCAGAGGCCACAGAGTTCCCCCTTTACATCAGAGTCCCCCTTTACATCAGAGGCCACAGAGTTCCCCCTTTACATCAGAGTTCCCCCTTTACATCAGAGTTCCCCCTTTACATCAGAGTTCCCCCTTTACATCAGAGGCCACAGAGTTCCCCCTTTACATCAGAGTTCCCCCTTTACATCAGAGTCCCCCTTTACATCAGAGGCCACAGAGTTCCCCCTTTACATCAGAGTTCCCCCTTTACATCAGAGTCCCCCTTTACATCAGAGGCCACAGAGTTCCCCTTTTACATCAGAGTCCCCCTTTATATCTGAACTCGAAAAGTTCCCTTTCACTGTAAGGGGGGAACTCTGCACACTCTAATGTAAGAGGGAACTCTGCACACTCTAATGTAAGGGAGGACTCTGCACACTCTAATGTAAGGGAGGACTCTGCACACTCTAATGTAAGGGGGAACTCTGCACACTCTAATGTAAGGGAGGACTCTGCACACTCTAATGTAAGGGGGAACTCTGCACACTCTAATGTAAGGGGGAACTCTGCACACTCTAATGTAAGGGGAACTCTGCACACTCTAATGTAAGGGGGAACTCTGCACACTCTAATGTAAGGGAGGGACTCTGCACACTCTAATTTAAGGGGGGACTCTGCACACTCTAATGTAAGGGGGGACGCTGCACACTCTAATGTAAGGGGGGACTCTGCACACTCTAATGTAAGGGGGGACTCTGCACACTCTAATGTAAGGGGGGACTCTGCACACTCTAATGTAAGGGGGGACTCTGCACACTCTAATGCAAGGGGGACTCTGCACACTCTAATGCAAGGGGGGGACTCTGCACACTCTAATGTAAGGGGGACTCTGCACACTCTAATGTAAGGGGGGACTCTGCACACTCTAATGTAAGGGGGGACTCTGCACACTCTAATGTAAGGGGGAACTCTGCACACTCTAATGTAAGGGGGAACTCTGCACACTCTAATGTAAGGGGGAACTCTGCACACTCTAATATAAGGGAGAACTCTGGGGACTCTGACATAAGGGATGCTCTGGGAACCCTGATTTAGACCCTTTTCACACTGAAGCGGTTTTTACAGTGTTTTAGCGTTAAAAATAGCACTCATAAAACGCTCTTCATGCATCTCAATGGACCCTTTCACACCGAGTCCTGCAAACAGCATCTTTGGAGGAGCTTTTGGGGGCTGAAAAAAAAACGCTCCAAAAACGCCCCTCTGCATTGAAATGAATTGAAAGCGCTGTAAAAACGCCTTTCCCTTTGACACTGAGGCACTGTATAAACGCCCTAAAACATTAGGCCCCTTTCACACGGGGCAGTGGAGGTGCGGTGACGGTATAGAGGCGTGATTTTTAGCGCCGCTATACCGTTGTATTTACCGCGATATTCGGCCGCTAGCGGTGCGGTTTTAACCCCCGCTAGCGGCCAAAAAAGGGTTAATACCACCTGCAATGCGCCTCTGTATTACCGCGGTTTTCCCATTGATTTCAAGATGCCGCTAGCAGGACTTTTGAAGGGGTCCTGTTAGCGCACCGCTTCAGTGTGAAAGCCTTCAGGCTTTCACACTGAAAACTGCAGGGCACGATTTTTTAAGTCGGTGATGTCAGTGTGAAAGGGCTCTGAAAGCACTCGGTCTTTCACATTGGGATTGCAGATGAGGCTTCTTTCAGGCGCCTGAAAACGCTTGAATAACGCACGAAAAACGCCACAGTGTGAAAGGGGCCTTAAGGGGGGAACATTGAGAACTCTGATGTACGGAGAGGACTCTGATGTAAGGGGGAACACTGTGGCCTCTGGTGTTAAGGGGAACTCTGATGTAAGGGGTGCACTGAGAACCCTGATTCACCTTAATGTACCGTATTTATTGGGGTATAGCGCACTCCCGCGTATAGCGCGCACCCCTAAAGTTGCCCAGAAATTCCTGTGAAAAAAAAGATTTTTGTACTTGTACAGTTTTGGTGTCTTGCACGCCGTCCATCGGCAGCCTCGTCGGGTCCGGCGTCCGTCTGCGGCTTCGGGTGTCCTCTTCGTCGGGTCCGGCGTCCTTCTGCGGCGTCCTCCTCGCTCGTTTCCCGCTTTCCCGCGCCGAGTTTGAATACTGCGCCGGCATATACCGAGCGCAGTACACTCGCGTATAGTCGGCAATGCTCGCGCTGACGTCCTGGACGTACAGGACGTGAGCGCGAGTGTAGCTGAGACTGCCCGACTATACACGAGTGTACTGCGCTCGGTATATGTCAGCGCAGTATTCAAACTCGGCGCGGTAAAGTGGGTATCGGCGTATATCGCGCACCCACGATTTTGCCCTGATTTTCAGGGCAAAATAGTGCACGGTATACGCCGATAAATACGGTACTCACTCAGAGACAGGAGAGAGAAGGGGGGAAACTTCCGTCACAGACAGGGATGGATGGTGAGCTCACTCACCCCTTTGCAGTCAGCACCTCTCATCCAGATGTATCTGAGGCGGCTGGAATTTCTCCGATGGGGCTACACACGATCGGATGGATCAGTCTGACTTTTTCCATCGGAAATTCCGATCGTGTGTAGGTGGCATAACAGACACTCTCAGCTTAGACAACTGCAGCCAGCAACCCTGCTCGGAAGTCATAGTCCGGTCTGAAGAATGTGTCTGTGTCTGAAACCCGGACGCATGATTCCAAACCCAAACTGTCCGGGTGAATCCCAGAGAGGTGGCAACCCTAATCAGTCCCTTGCCTGGTAACCTTTGCTGCCAGTCCTAATGTACACTTACCAGCCACTTTATTATTAGGTACACCTTGCTAGTACCGGGTGGCCTTAATTCTTCATGGAATAGATTTAACAAGGTGTTGGAAAAATTCCTCAGAGATTTTGGTCCATATTGACATGATAACATCATGCAGTTGCTGCAGATTTGTCGGCTGCACATCCATGATGCCAATCTCCCGTTCCACCATATCCCAAAGATACTCTATTGGATGAGATCTGGTGAGTGCGGAGGCCATTGGAGTACAGCGACCTCCTTGTCCAGTGGTGAGATGATTGGAGCTTTGTGAAATGGTGCATTACCCTGCTGGAAGGAGCCATCAGAAGATGGGGACACTGTAGTCATAAAGGGATGGGCATGGTCAGTAACAATACTCAGGTAGGCCGTGGTGTTTAACCGCTTGCCGCCCGGCGGCCATCAAATGACGACTGGGCGGTGCGGCTCTTGTTCTGACCGGGTGTCATATGGCGTCGTCGGCTTCTCAGCCCTCTAGGGGGCGCGCGCATGCCGCCGGGGGCACCCCTGATTGTCCGATAACAGAGCAGGACCGTACAAACACAGATCCACATCCTGTCAGAGGAGAGGAGACCGATGGTGTGTTCCGATCGGTCGCCTCCCCTTGTGAGCCCCCTACAGTTAGAATCACTCCCTAGGATACACATTTAACCCCTTGATCGCCCCCTAGTGTTAACCCCTTCCCTGACAGTCACATTTATACAGTAATCAGTGCATTTTTATAGCACTGATCGTTGTATAAATGACAATGGTCCCAAAATAGTGTCAAAAGTGACCGATGTGTCCGCCGCAATATCGCAGTCATGATAAAAATCGCAGATTGCTGCCATTACTAGTAAAAAAAAAAAATCTATCCCCTATTTTGTAGACACTATGGCCCAGATTCTCGTAGAATCGTGCAAACCTGCGGGCGTAACGTATCTCATTTACGTTACGCCGCCGCAAGTTTTACAGGCAAGTGCTTTATTCACAAAGCACTTGCGTGTAAAGTTGTGGCGGCGTATCGTAAATCACCCGGCGCAAGCCCGCCTAATTCAAATTAGGCGGGTAGGGGGCGTGTAGTATTTAAATTAAGCGCGTTCCCGCGCCGAACGTACGGCGCATGCGCCGTCCGTAAAATATCCCAGGGTGCATTGCTCCAAATGACGTCGCAAGGACGTCATTGGTTTTGACGTGAACGTAAATGGCGTCCAGCCCCATTCACGGACGACTTACGCAAACAACGTAGATTTTTACATTTCGATGCGGGAACGACGGCCATACTTAACATTGGTTGCCCCTCATATAGCAGGGGCAACTTTACGCTGGGCAAACCTAACGTAAACGTTGTAACTTCGTCGACCGCGCGTACGTTCGGGAATTCGCGTATCTAGCTAATTTGCATACTCGACAGGGAAAACGACGGAGGCGACATCTAGCGGACAACAAAAAAAATTGCATTTAAGATCCGACGGTGTAAGAGACTTACGCCTGTTGGATCTAATGGATATCTATGCGTAACTGATTCTAAGAATCAGTCGCATAGATACGACGGCCCAGATTAGGACTTACGACGGCATACATGGCATTGCGCCGTCGTAAGCCCTTTGAGAATCTGGGCCTATAACTTTTGTGCAAATCAATCAATAGCCACTTATTGCGATTTTTTTTTTTACCAAAAATATGTAGAATACATATCGGCCTAAACTGAGGAAAAACATTTTTTTTTTTTTTTTTTAGTGTGATATTTATTATAGCAAATAGTAAAAAATATTGTGTTTTTTTTTTTCAAACTTGTCACTCTTCTTTTTATTATAGATATATAAATAAATAAATAAATAAATATAAACCGCAGAGGTGATCAAATACCACCAAAAGAAAGCTCTATTTGTCTTTCACAATATAAAACTGTACTTTACTTTACTGTTGTATTTTTTCCCATAAAAGTGCGCTTGTAAAACCCTGCCCAAATACGGTGTGACAGAAAGTATTGCAACAACTGCCATTTTATTCTCTAGGGTGTTAGAAAAAAAATGATATATGATGTTTGGGGGTTCTAAATAATTTTCTAGCAAAAAAAAACAGTTTTTAACTTGTAAACACAAAATCTCAGAAATAGGCTCGGTAATGTAGGGGTTAAAGCGGAGGTTCCATTCCAAAAAAATAAAAAAATTAAAAGTCAGCAGCTACTAACACTGTAGCTGCTGACTTTTGATAAGGACACTTACCTGTCCTAGCCGCCAGCGATGTCGGCCCCCGCCGAGGCCGATCCTCGATCCTGGCAGCTCCAAGCGCCGCCATCCACAGTAAGGGAAACAGGTAGTGAAGCCGTACAGCTTCACTGCCCGTTTCCTACTGCGCATGCGCGAGCAGCGCGGCGCTTTGTTGAATGGGCCGGCTGCTTTCTGGCACACACACAGTTCCCAGAATGCAGCGCGCCCCATTCACAAGAAGACACCGGGCCAGATTCAGGTAGATCCGCGCATTGTTACGGCGGCGCAGCGTATAGTATTTACGCTATGCCGCCGTAAGTCAGAGAGGCGAGTGCTGTATTCACAAAGCACTTTCCTCCTAAGTTACGGCGGTGTAGCGTAAATGGGGCCGGCGTAAGCGCGCCTAATTCAAATGAGGATGAGGGGGCGTGTTTTATGTTAATTATTGGTGACTTGACGTTTTTCCCGAACTGCGCATGTGCCGTCCGTCGAATTTCCCAGTGTGCATTGCTCCAAAGTACGCCGCAAGGACATCATTGGTTTCGACGTGATCGCAAATTACGTCCAGCTCCATTGACGGACGAGTTACGCAAACGACGTGAAATTTTCAAATTTCAATGCGGGAACGACGTCCATACTTAACATTGGCTACGCCACCTAGGGGGCAGGTTTATCTTTAAGCAGAGTATCTCTTACGGAAACGGCGTATCTTTACTGCGATGGGCAAGCGTACGTTCGTGAATCGGCGTATCTAGTCATTTACATATTCTACGCCGAAAACAACGGAAGCACCACCTAGCGGCCAGCGGAAAAATTGCACCCTAAGATACGACGGCGCAGGCTGTCGTATCTTAGCTAGGTTTAAGTGTATCTCAGTTTGAGAATACACTTAAACATACAACGGGCTTAGATTCCGAGTTACGTCGGTGTATCTACTGATACGCCGGCGTAACTCTTTATGAATCCGGCCCACCGAGTGTAGGAGAAGGAAGAGAATCCACCGCGGAGGATGAAGAGGCAGATTCGGCACTTAAGTAAGTAAAACATTATTTATTTCATGTATTTTTTTTTTGATTTTTGGTGGAAATTTTTTTTTCAGGTGGAAACTCCACTTTAAAGACCAGGCCACTTTTTGCGATTCAGCACTTTGTCGCTTTAACTGACAATTGCACGTACAACGTCACTCCCAAACACAATTGGTGTTCTTTTTTTCCCACAAATAGAGCTTTCTTTTGGTGGTATTTGATCACCTCTGCGATTTTTATTTTTTGTGCTATAACAAAAAAAGAGCGACAATTTATATATAAAAAAAAAATATTTTTCACTTTTTGCTATAATAAATATCCCCCAAAAATATATTAAAAAATATTTTTTTCCCACAGTTTAGGCCGATACGTATTCTTCTACATATGTTTGGTAAAAAAAAAATCACAATAAGCGTTTATTGATTGGTTTGCGCAAAAGTTATAGCTTCTACAAAATAGTGCACTGTTTTATGGCATTTTTATTAATACATTTTTTTTTACTAGTTATGGCGGCGATCAGTGATTTTTTTCATGACTGCGACATAATGGCGGGCACATCGGACACTTTTGACATGATTTTGGGACCATTGTCATTTTTACAGCGATTGGTGCTATAAAAATGCACTGATTACTGTAAAAATTACACTGGCAGTGAAGGGGTTGACCACTAGGTGGCACTGCAGGGGTTAAGTGTTCCCTAGGAAGTGATTCTTACTGTTAGGGGGCGTGGCTACACGTGACACGTCACTGATGGCTGCTTCCGATCACGGGGAACGGTCATCAGTGACATTATCACTAGGCAGAATAGGGGAATGCCTTGTTTACAAAGGCATTCCCCATGTTTTGCTCTTGCCGACCGCAATCGCGGGACTCCCGGGAACATCGAGTTCCCGAGACCCGCGGCCACACTTGCGGGACACGTGGCGGGCGCCGTGCGGCAAGTGGTTAAGACGTTAAAACAACATTTTTTTTTATTGTTTTTTTACCTCTTGGGATAAAGGTTTTACATGAAGGAATAAAAGCTGATCATTGTAAGAATCCCTATCAGTGGTAAATGGTTTGTCTCAACCTTCTAACTGCCACTTTTGCTGGACAGTTTGGTCTGTTAAAAAAACTTGAAAAGTACTGATCCAGGTGACAATAAAAGAAAAAAAAAAAGTCTAAAAACAAATGCAACCACCACATCTAAAAATGAGTAAGCTGCAATATACTGTATTACATTTTTGTTTTGGGGTTTAATGAGCTCATGCACACAGGCCCAATATCTCTAAAGTGTAAACACATTTTTGAGTGTTGGGGTTCCTGGTTCTGCCTTAAGCCACCTATAGACAACGAATGGATGCAGGCGGTTATATGCAGCTATGTGCCGCTACTTGCATAAATTGGAACGTGCGCACAGACATAAGTTCCCGAACCCAGACTAACTGCATTCAGTAACTTACGCCTTTGCGTGTGCACCACTTTATGGAGATCAGGGCCGCCATCAGGGGGGTACAGGTAGTACACCTGTAAGGGGTCCGGATGGCAACCTCTATTTTTATTTTTTTTGTAAGGGGCCCAGAGGTCCCCAGGGCCCCGCATGGCAACCCACCTTTTTTTTATTTATTCTATTTTCTTTATATATATATATATATATATATATATATATATATATATATATATATATATATATATTTATATATATATTTTTGTTTCTATTAAAGGGCTCAGAGGTCCCCAGGGCCCCAGATGGCAACCCCCCTTTTTTTATATAAAAAAAAATCTTTTACATTTTTTTTTATATATTTTTTCTTATTTCTTTTTATTTTCTTTTTATTAAAGGGCCCAGAGCTTCCCAGGGGCCCGGATGGGTACCAGCCCCCCCCCTTTTTATTTTTTTTACAGGGCCCAGAGGTCCCCAGGGCAACCCCCCAATTCGCTGCACCCCCCACTTCTCTCAATTTGAGGCGGCAGCACCCCCCCCTCCCAGTTCTCTGCTCCAGGGGGCCCATGCCTGAAGCTGTGTAAGGTAAGGTAACCAGATTTTTAAAATGAAATCCGGGGACATATTTTTTCTTTACTAGTAATGGCAACAATCAGCGACTCTCTGCCCGTCGCCGCCCGCCTCACAGCTTCTCAAATCTTACTCTTCGGGCCCCGGCTACTACTGGATGGGCAGTGGAGGAAGATCACTCCACCAGGGAAGGCAAGGAGACAAGCAGGTGGCTGGCCAGGATTTGAGCCAAGGCAGAAGAACATGCGAGCGGAGCTGAATGGGCATGCGCCCGAAACTGAAGAAATATTCCCTCCACTCCGACCAGCACATGATCATCAGAAGGGGGCACAGATAATGGGAAAAATACAACCCCTCTATGCTAGTAGGCATGTCGAAGCGGGGGGGGTTTAATTCTAATTTTTTTATTTTAATTCTGCACTGATTGTCTTTGAAATTGCCCCTGCCCCCTATTAAATCCAATCTGGGGACAAAACCAGGGACAGACTTGTTCCGGGGACAGTGTCCTCAGTCAGGGGACTGTTCCCTGAAACCGGGGATGTCTGGTCACCCTAGTGTAAGGGGCCCCATAATTCCTGATGGAGATAGCAATACTTACACTATACTTACACCAGGATTGAAAGGGAATACCGCAGCAAAATCTTGTTGTTTTATGTAATCTTTTAATGGGATTTTCCTTGTTATCTTGCTATTTTTGGCTGGGGTTCTGTTTTAAAAGAAATAATCTCTACAACCAAAAAAAAAAAAACACATCAACCAAAAAACTGAATTTAGAGCATTGAATTTGTAGCGATTCTTGACTTAGGAATCAGAATGAAAATTATTTTATATCCCAAAGAGGTTTATACATTAAAATTAATAGGATACTTAAGCCGAGCTGTGTCTAAAAGTGTTTCTGTGATCATTTTTCAATAGTCGCTCGCAGAGTTTCTGCACTGGTTATGTGAGAAAAAAACGTGTTAAAATTCAAAACACAGAAAGTATTGCAGGCAGGAGGAATGACTAGTGTTTGTGCCGATGATTGTCTATTAACATTGCATGCTCAAGTATTTCCAAATTGAACATTTTTCCTACGTGCTGCTCATATATTCATGAGACAAACTCCTCGCAAGTACATTACAGTCAAAATTGAAAATTAAGCCATGAAATACACAGAGGAGCCACCGTCTACCTGCCTAGAATCAGACTTAAAGGGACACTAAAGGCAGATTTTTTGTGTTTAAAAATAACAAACATGTTATACTTACCTCCGCTGTGCAGTTCGTTTTGCACAGAGTGGCCCCTAACCCTGTCTTCTGGGGTCCCTCGGCGGCTGTCTCTGCTCCTCCTCGCAAAAGCTTTCCACCTTCATGCGAGCTCCCTCACATGGTGGAAAACTTTTGCGAGCGCGCTCCCATGATACAGCGGTGGCCATAGCCACCGACTGTATCACTCGGCCCCGCCCCCCAGCGCGCCGCGTCATCCGCTGTGATTGACAGCAGCGCCAGCCAATGGCTGCGCTGCTATCAATCCACCCAGCCTAGCCAATCAACGGCCAGGCTGGGAACCGAATAGGAAGACGAGAACACGCACGGGACTTTCGAGTGGAGAGGTAAGTAAAACGTGGCCTCGGGGGGGGGGGGGGGGGCACCGCTATCAGATGTTTTTTTACCTTAACTACTTGCCGAGCAGCCGCCGTCATTCTACGGCGGCAGGTCGGCTCTCCTGCTCTCTCCTCTCTAGCTATACGGCGGCTCTTTGAGAGGCCACTAGGGGCGCGTGCACTCCGCCGGAGGCGCGCGCCCCCCGCTCGCCCCCGACTCCCGTGCGTGTGCCCGGCGGGCTCGATCGCCGCCGGGCACCCGCGATTGCTCGTTACAGAGCGGGGACCGGGAGCTGTGTGTGTAAACACACAGCTCTCGGTTCTGTCAGCGGGGAAAATGCTGATCCTCTGTTCATACAATGTATGAACAGAGGATCAGTGTTTCCCCTAGTGAGGCCACCCCCCCCCCCACAGTAAGAACACACCCAGGGAACATACTTAACCCCTTCCCCGCCCCCTAGTGTTAACCCCTTCACTTGTTAACTTCATTTTTATAGTAATCCAATGCATTTTTATAGCACTGATCGATATAAAAATGCCAATGGTCCCAAAAATGTGTCAAAAGTGTCCGAAGTGTCCGCCATAATGTCGCAGTACCGAAAAAAAATCGCTGATCGCCGCCATTACTAGTAAAAAAAATATATTAATAAAAATGCCATAAAAATACCCCCTATTTTGCGCTTATTGCGATTTTTTTTTTTTACGAAAAATATGTAGAAGAATACGTATCGTCCTAAACTGAGGAAAAAAAAATGTTTTTTTATATATTTTTGGAGGATATTTATTACAGCAAAAATTTCCAAAATTGTCGCTCTATTTTTGTTTATAGCGCAAAAAATAAAAACTGCAGAGGTGATCAAATACCACCAAAATAAAGCTCTATTTGTGGGAAAAAAAGGACGCTAATTTTGTTTGGGAGCCACGTCGCACGATCGCGCAATTGTCAGTTAAAGCGACGCAGTGCCAAATCGCAAAAAGTGCTCTGGTCTTTGGGCAGCAATATGGTCCGGGGGTTAAGTGGTTAAAGCGGAGTTCCAACCACAATTAGCATTTTTTAAATGTATGTCCTTTCATCCTGCATTTTTATAATATAAATCCGGTCACTTACTATTTTACAATCCGCCGCCGATCCGCATAGATATTCAAAAAAGATAGTTTATAAAACGATGTCTACACCGTTGTCATTTTGCTTGTGGGCATTGTGAAGCCTACAAGCACTTACTTCCTGGAAGTCTTGGATGGGGAGTGATAATTGCACAGCGCACTGCATCCTGGGAAATGATGACACACATTTCCCAGGAGCATTAGAGGGAGATGATGTCAGAATCCTAGGTGATTTCAAAGGCAGATTTCGTGGGACCGCATAGCAACAGGCATTTCCAGATGAGTAAAAAAATTTTTTTTTAGGTCTAATGAGCATAATAATGAAAAAAACATTTTTGGGATGGAAACTCCACTTTAATGCATAGGATGCATTAAGGTAAAAAAAACTTTTACCTTTACAAACCCTTTAAAGTAGAATTCCAGCCTCAAGCTAACTAGTCTTAAAAATAAAGCAACTATGCTAATTAACCTGTGCAAAAAAAACAGTGCCTTGAAAAGTATTTATACCCCTTGAAATGTTCCACATTTTGTCATGTTACAACCGAAAACTTAAATGCATTTTATTGGGATTTTATGTGATAGACCAACACATGGTGACACATAATTGTGAAGCGGAAAGAAAATGATAAATGGTTTTCAAAATCTTTTACAAATAAATATGTGAAAAATGTGGCGTACATTTGTATAGCGCCCCCCGGAGTCAATACTTTGTAGAACCACCTTTCTCTGCAATTACAGCTGCAAGTCTTTTGGGGGATGTCTCTACCAGCTTTGCACACCTAGAGAGTGATATTTTTACCCATTTTTCTTTGCAAAATAGCTCAAGTTCTGTCAGATTGGATGGAGAGCGTCTGTGAACAGCAATTTTTAAGTCTAGCCACAGATTCTCAATTGGATTTAGGTCTGGACTTTGACTGGGCCATTCTAACACATGAATATGCTTTGATCTAAACCAGTGGTCTCCAAACTGCGGCCCTTTACTTGCCTTTATCCGGCCCTTGGAGGACTATCCCTCCCACTGATACACCATTTCTCCCACTAACACCACTAAAGGGGCACTATTCCTCCCTATGATACCAATGATGGGGCACTATTCCTCCCCCTAATACCAGATGTTTAGTCCCACTGATGCCAGGAAAATTTCCAACCCCACTGGCCAAAGTCTAGCCCTCCAAGAGTCTGAAGGACAATAAACTGGCCCTTTGTTTAGAATGTTAGGAGACCCCTGATCTAAACCATGGGTGCTCAACCTGTGGCCGTCCAGCTGTTGTGGCACTACAATTCCCATCATGCCACAGCCTTTGGGAGTCATGCTTGTAATGGTTAGCCTCGCAATGCCTCATGGGACTTGTAGTTTCCGCAACAGCTGGAGGGCCACAGGTTGAGCACCCATGATCACTGTCACTATGCACTATCCCTGCCAGACAGGGAACCTGTCCCTACATAAGCCACTCACATAAAGCGTGCCAAACCCAGGATCTGGAGTCTTAAATAGACTCTGTCCTGACCCAATATAGCGGTCGAGGTCACGTGGGGCGCCATCATCTAATGGGGGCAGCTGTCTCCCTAGTAATCGCAGGAAGTCATAGAGGAAGCAAGTTCCTCACGACTTCCTTCCTCTTCTGCATTGCTGCTTTGGTCGAGTGCCACCTACAGTGGGTAATACAGACTGCACCTGCCTACATGCTTGTACATCTGAAGCCTAGCACACAAAATGAGAATATCAAACTAATGATCGTCTGTTTTTTTGTTTTTTTTTGCATGCTAGACTCATATCGAAAACGAATAGATTATTAAAGTTTTGAAAGTTCTTGTAAGACAGAATACAACTTTGAAAGTGGTATACAGCAATGTATTGTATCGTCTTGTATTATAATGTGTTCTTTAGTTTCCTAGCATGTGTGATCTTGGTCATACATTTTATTTCATAGAAATGCTACACTAAAAAAAAGAAAAAAAAAGAAAAGAGAAATGCTACGCTGATTACATGAAAAACATTCATTCTGTTATCATACAAGAAAATGTTTTGTGCTTGTCCCTTTTGGATATTTTCACATGAAGTGTCGTGATCGGCTCTCGAAAGCTGTGTACTAACGTATAGATTATCGAACGAATGCTCCGAATACTTATTTTTTGTCTGATATTCTCTTTCTGTTTACTAGGCATAACACTACCCTCTCCCTAGAGACTAACAATGCGACAGTCCAAGAGTGGCTCAATTGCAGCTTTACAGAGCAGAGAAACCCTTAGGCCTCGTACACACGACCGGATCTATCCGCTGGGATTGATCCGCGGATCAGTTCCAGCGGACAAATCTGGTCGTCTGTACGGCCTAGCGGATATTTATCCGCAGAGATTCCTCCGGCCGATCGATTTCAAGCGGATATAAATTTCTTAGCATGCTAAGAAATCTATCCGCTTGAATCGTGTCCAGCGGATTGATCTGGTCGTCTGGTCCTCTGCCCCAGAGGAAGCGATTTGTCGCGAAACCAGGTCGGGCGGAACGTGCTTTCACATCGGTATCACCCTCCGTCGTCTGCATATTTCCCACACCATTTGATGGGCTGTTTGGTCTGCTTCCGGCCGGAGCTTCACTTGATAAGCCTGTCAAACACTGCTACATTGTAAGTGTGTTTTTGTTACTAACTTTTAATAAAGTATTTCTTTACGGATTTACACTATTGTGGCCTCCTATGTTTTCTATGTGGTATGGTCACCGTATCCCCTAACACTGGAGTGCAACCGAGATCGTTTGTCTGATTGTCCTTCAAGCTTTGACTCTGCAGAGTTTACAATCTTCATGCTACCTGGGGTCTTCTTTTAATTAAGAGACCACCGGGAATCTGGTAAGCAGATTCAATACTCGTTTGGTGGAGGTCTTTTCTTTTTGGATTGTCACTTACCAATATGGACTTTGCTTTTCATAATCACTGGTGAAAGGACTTTTTTGTTTCCACTAAGGATTTTTCTCCGAATATTTGCTGTTCATGTATATTTCACAATTATTCACGGATGATTTATTTCATTAGTTTTTGGACACTTATTTACATTGTATTATGTGTAGCGCATCTTGTTTTTTTCCATATGTTTTCACTGTCTGTACAGACTTACCGGATCAATCCGTCCGCTCCCCTCCCTCGTATGCGTCGTAATGATTCGACGTATGCGTGGAAGTACTTACCTTCCAGCGTCGCGCACGTCCCCGCGCCATCGTCGCGACACGTCACCACGGACGTATTCCGCGCGGATTTCGATCTGATGGTTAGTACAGCCATCAGATCCAAATCGGCCAGAGGATTTATCTGCTGGAAGCGGTCCGGCGGACCGTTTCCAGCGGATATCCTCTCGTGTGTACGGGGCCTAAGACAGGAAGTGTGTTTTTGGATGGATCACCAGGTGAAAATAAGGGAAATAAAGACTAAAAAAAAATGTATGAATGCAACCACTACCAAATCTCCATTGAAGCTGTGGAGCGGCATGCACAGGAACGGTGTGTATCTTTGGCTCAGTTTCAGTGCCGAATTCAGGCAAAAATGTGTCCCTGATTAGTCCCTGAAACGGAGAACGGGGATACACCGGACCCCTACTGTGAGCAACATCCGTCTAAGGTGTGAATCCAGCCTTAAGGATTTGTAAGTCAAGACAAGTAAGTAATACATTTCTGTTTTTGGGTTTAGATGCTTTTACCACTTCCCGCCCAGCCTATAGTCAACTGACAACCAGGCGGGTGCTTTCCAATCCTGACTGGATGTGTTATGATGTCCTGTCAGGAAGCGCGATAATGGTGCCGGATAGCGGCACGATCTGTCACCGCCTGTGTCCACAGCCGATGACTAATCAGTCTACCGGCTCGCTGCCGGTGTCCTGTCAAATACTGTCTCCCGTCGAAAAATACCTCCGATGGGTCTGCGCTTGCCTCTGATGGGTCTGCGCATTTGCAGACCCAAGCGTCACTCCAGCTGACATGTTGATGACGTAAACACAGCGTATGTGCTATGTACCAAGGCATTATGTGATGATATGCAAACAGCGGAGGGAGAACGTACTTGTCAGATTTTGCTTCGCTGTTGCAGGGCTGGTCTTCCGTGTACTGAAGGGCATGTTTTGTGTGTGTTGCAAGGTGGGTTTATTGTGTTGAACATAGGGTTTTGCCCAGGGGTCAAGTCCTGGGGAAAAAAGTGTGGGAACTCCCACCCAAGATCCACTCCCCCACCAAAAAAAAAATGATCCCCTCATATGCATAATTACTAAACCGCATATTTTTTTTTTTAAACAAGTTCTTTCTAAATCCGGCGATAACTCGCGGCAGACCTCCGCAATGTCTCCTTGGAACAATGACAAAAGCTCCCAGGAGACATTGCGGCATCGAGGAAGTGACCCGCACACTACCCCATGAATCCATATACAGGAAGCGGTCAGTAACATAAAGGATTACTAAGGTTCGCCTGCCCCTGACAGTGACTCGAGCTGGGCATCGCCTCTTAGTGAAGGATTGGCTCGGGCGGCTCGGCTGCTTGAGGCTGCTCTAGTCCTGCAAAGGGAACTGCGTTCCCGCTGTGAAAAAAGTGCAGGAACTCCGTTCCCACGCGTTCCAGCAGGACTTGAGCCCTGGTTTTGCCTGTGTCTAAGGCCCGGTTTAGTGTATTGAATGGCGGGTTTTGCCTGTGTCTAAGGCCCGGTTTAGTGTATTGAACGCCGGGTTTTTCCTGTGTCTAAGGCTGGGTTTAGTGTATTGAACGGCAGGTTTTGCCTGTGCCTAATGCCGGGTTTAGTGTATTGAACGGCGGGTTTTGCCTGTGTCTAAGGCTGGGTTTAGTGTATTAAACTGCGGGTTTTGCAAGTGTCTAAGGTAGGGTTGCAACACACATAAAACTCGCCGTTCAACACACTGAATCCGCCCTGCAACACACAGAAAACACGCCCCGCAACAATGAGGAGTAATCTGATAAATACGTCCTCCCTCGGCTTTTTGCAGATCGTTGGATAATGCCTCCGACCATCTGCGCATGCACTGTGTTGACGATACAACAGCTGATTAACTTGTCAGCTGGAGTGACGTTGTGTACTGCGCATGTGCAAACCCGTCGGAGGCATTATCTGATGGGAGGAATTCTCGATAGAACACCAATACCATGTGACCGCCATGACCAATCACAGCAGGTAACAGGACAGTTGTACACAATGGATGGCTTCCTTTCACACCCTTGTCCTCTGTAGCTCACGCTCAGAAGCACACACGTAAGTCCTGCTCACGAATGTAAACACCGTTCAAACCACACATGTGAGGTATCGTCACGTGCGTTAGAGCGCGAGCAACAATTCTAGCACTAGACTTCCTCTGTAACTCTAAACTGGTAACCTGTAAAAAAAAAATTGAGATTTTTAAGTACCGAAATTTGGGGGCATTCCACTTTACGTTTTGTTATATTTTCATTTATGAAACTTATTATTTTTTTTAAATAATGGCGTTTGAAACCCGTGCGAGATAAAAAGTTGAAATGACAGCCGTTTTATTCCCTAGGGTGTCTGCTAAAAAAAATCATATGTAATGTTTGGGGGTTTTGAGTAATTTTCTAGCAAAAAAATTATGATTTTTACATGTAGGAGAGAAGTGCCAGAATTGGCCTGGTATGGAAGTGGTTAACTACACACAAGACACCTGTACTAACAGTTCCTGACATTGGGGTTTGATAAATATGGGCTGTGACAATATACAGCCCATGACAAATATGGTGAACTGATCTGTAAATCGTTAAGAGCCCGCATGGCAGATGAGAATAATACACTGGAGGGTGAAAATGAAAGTCATTGTAAATATGATTACACACTATTCATTTAGGGGTTATCGAGTGGCATAATAGCTGCACAATAGCACTGGCAGCAATAAGCGGCTCGGTGTCAGTGGAAGAGAATTCTGCTGAGAAATGGCAGCACATCCTTCATGCTGCTTTAATTAAATAGAGATCAATCCATTTCTGACCTAATATAACCACAGTTCCCAGGGTCAACAATGGGATTACCAGGGGCTATTTTCAGTGGCTGCGATGAAATATACTGGACACAATCCTCACAGCGCACATCCCTTACCGTTATATAAAAATGATTTCTGACACATAAAAGTAACTGTTATAGTGGAGATGTTTGATGTTAATGGAGTGGGTATGGGCAACGTCCTTTATCTGTCTGTAGACCTAATTTCTTAAAAAAAATTAAATGGATCACTTGATTATAGTACATACAATTTCTGACACTTACTTAAATTGGAAGAAAATCCTAATTATAACTATTCTTAAAGACTGAGGCCGCGTACACACGGTCAGACAAAACCGATGAGAATGGACCGAGGTTCAGTTTCATCGGTCCAAACCGACCGTGCGTATAGCCCATCGGTCTGTTGTCCTTTGGTCCAAAATTTTAAAACATGCTTTAAAATGTAACCGATGGCCCGCTGCCCGATCGGTCCAAACCGATGGTTAGTACAGAAAAGCATTGGTTCAAACCCGCGCATGCTCAGAATCAAGTCGACGCATGCTTGGAAGCATTGAACTTAGTTTTATTCAGCACGTCGTGTGTTTGACGTCACCGCGTTCTGACCCGATCAGTTTTTGGAACGATGGTGTGTACGCACATCAGACCATCAGGCCACTTCAGGTGAACCGATGGAAATGGCCCGTCGGACCATTCTCATCGGTTTGGAACGACCGTGTGTACGCGGCCTTAGTTCACCTTTTTTTTGTAAATTGCAGCTCCCCTATGTACCAATATAGCATACATGTACTTCTCTTGCAAAAAATATCAAAGCTTTCCGTTAATTCTACACCAGATTACTTTACGGTCCTCATGGATATTTCCAAACACGTATCCATTAGTTCTGCCTTACTTCCTGGTCAGACCATAGGTCATGACACAGGAAGGAGTTGACCAGCTGATCTCAGTAGCACACACCCTGCATCAGGGTGTTGGCTCAGACGAACACCCTGCAAACCACTGAGCGATGCACAGTGCATCAGGGTGCAGTGTAAGCTGGTTGATAAGGAACAGAGCTGAGAAGCTGGTCACTGCGTCCTTAGCAGAGACCCGGGTCTCTGTGAACGGGTCTCTGAGGAAAGATACATTGTATCACTCTCTCTCTCCTTACAGAAAGAAAAACAACAAATGTGTGTAAAAAAATAAAAATAAAATAATAATAATATAATAAACATTGTTTACATATGTGGGTGCGACTTGCGTATGCGTTCACTTCTGTGCTTGAGCTTTGGGGCACTTTAGATTTTATTTTTTTTTCTTATTTATTTTACTCTATATTTTTTATTTTTACACATTTTTACAAAATGTTTTGATCACTTTTATCCCTATTACAAGGAATGTAAACACTGCATAGGATGTAATTGAAAAAAAGCAGGACAGAGCCGTTTAATGTGAGATCTGGGGTCAAAAAGACCTCAGATCTCACATTTACAAAAAAATAATTAAAAAAAAAATATATATAATTATTCTTTTGTAAATGTGAGATCTGAGGTCTTTTTGACCCCAGACCTCACATTAAATGGCTCTGTCCTGCTTTTTTTCAATTACATCCTATGCAGTGTTTACATTATTTGTAATAGGGATAAAAGTGATCAAAAATGATTATATTTTTATAAGGGAAAGTGTAAAAATAAAAAATATAAAGTAAAATTAATATATATATATATATATATATATATATATATTAATTTTACTTTATATTTTTTATTTTATATATATGTAGCACTACCCCCTCAGGAGCCGCTGGTTGTTTTGGGATCAGTGTATTAAGTTACCTCTAAGGCCCCGTACACACGACCGAACATGTCCGCTGAAACTGGTCCGACGGACCAGTTTCAGCAGACATGTTCGGTCGTGTGTACGGCCGACCGGACAATTGTCTGGCGGATCGGACAGTTTCCAGCAGACAAATGTTTCTTAGCATGCTAAGAAACATGTCTGCTGGAAGCCTGTCCGTCGGACATGTTCGGTCATCTGTACAGACTCACCGGACATGTCCGATCGGCCGAAAACGCCCTTGCATGCGTCAAAGTGATTCGACGCATGCGTGGAAGCATTGACCTTCCAGGGCCGCGCACGTCGCGGCGACGGCGCGGCCACGTCATCGTGTCCGCGCGGATTTCTGTCTGATGGTGTGTACAACAATTAGACAGAAATCCGACCCAACACGACCAACATCAACATGAGGTAGAGAGAAAAGGTTGATGAAGCAAGAGAACTTTGCGGTATCAGGCTTGGATAAGAGAAAAGCAATCCTGCTCTCAGTAGTAGTAGATACAGTTCGTCGCCACTCCAGCCAGAGTGGGTGAAGTGCCCCCGGACAGACTCCTGCCACAAGCCTGGCAGCCGGAGTGCCACTTTAAGGTTGCTGGGAAGAACAAGTCACTGCTACTGACTTGGCTCTGATTTTGGATAAGATGCCAGATGAGGCCTCTGCCACAGGCTCAATGCTGACAATGGTGAACAGCAGAGCAAATCCTCCCAGTAAGTCACAATGGGGTCACCTACTGACAGTGCCAAGGTTATCTGTTAGTCTTTGGTCACCCAGATCCCCAATGGTTCGTTCAAGCCTCTCAGACAACCTGCCTCCGGGTTCTCCTTGAGCCGATCCCCCACCGCACAGCACGTAGCTTAGGATCTCTTCAATAGAGCTGGGAACCCAGTAAGTCACTGGGGCCCCTGACAGCATCAGTTGCTCCAGGCCATGAGGACCCAGAGTCAGGAACTCCGCGTTGCGCGCAACCCCAGGCCAGGTAGGCCATAGTGGTGGGGCCCGCGATGTGCGCACACCCTAAAGGTGGGTGCCGCACCCGGAACCCGCGAAGAACCAAGAACAATGGCTTCCGCCACAGAAATACTCCTCCCCAGCATGCCCTGCAAGGGAAAACTCCTCTAATTGGCTGCTAGAAAGAAGCGGCTCCGCCTGGACCTCTCGGGTGCCACCTGTCGCCCAGGGATGGTACCGCATCCCTGGAACGCAGTCTAGCACACAGGACAATCCAGATTTGGCGACGGCCAAATTTGACATAATTTGGAATGAGAGCAAATTATCTCTCTCATTCCTCCGCTAACTTTAGCGTAGTGCCTTTACTGAAAGCAAGGGGGCGCTACATATATATAAAAATTGTCCCTTTAAGGCCAGAGGGCGGAAGTGACGTTTGACGTCGCTCTGGTCCTCCAAGGGCATAGAGTCAATTGGGGACCATCTTGCCCTCACTCGACTTTCTGCCCATCTATCCCGGGGATCGGATCGTTTCCGCTTCTACCGACAGCTCCAGTAAACGGCGGAGACCACTGGGACATGCTGGGAGGGGGAGGGCACCTCTCCCATCGCCCATAAAAGTGATCTTGCAGCGAATCTGCCGCTGAGACAACTTTAATGTTAACGCGGACTGCCTGCCATTTAAAATATACTGGGGTTATGGCAGCTATCTAAAGGCAAAGTAGTGACATATATCTATGGTGGGCGGTCCGGAAGTGGTCTGGAAGCTGATTGGTTTCTATGCAGAACTGCACCAGATTTTTCAATCTCCAGTTTTAGTAAATCAACCCTGTATTGTCTGTATAAAGACATTTTGATAAGTATATAAAAAACAGCCCATGGATTTTATCCATTTTTCTTATTACTGTTACATTTTTAGATCAATTTTTTATATTTCACTTCATTATAAGTGACAATAGCATAGTTTTACTATTTTTGTCCTTATAGAGATGGCAGTGTTAGATAGTAGACTTTTTCATATCTTTCATAACTGATGTGGTTCATGGCATATTTATTATATTTATTATCTGCTTCTTCAGAAAATCATCTATGGATGTGCACAATAGAATCAATCTGTATCTCATGTTTCTGGTGATTTTGTCTAATCCTTTCCCTTCAGCTTTAGATACAACTGGCCGCAGTGATTGCAGGGGCTTCAAAGTGATTCCAGGTCTAACCATGGCCAATTCCCTTCCCACCGTCAAATGTTCCGACCATGGATGAAGCCAGGAGGCTTCCAACTGCAGTCATTTTCTAAAAAAGCCAATGCAACAGGGCAGCCTGGAGGCGTTCTGTACATAGTGGGCTAGATTCACATAGATTAGCGGATCTTTAGATCCGCGTAATCTATGTGATTTACGATCCGCCGGTGCAATTTAGCGAGGCCAGTGCAGTATTCACAAAGCACTTACCTCAAAAATTGCACCGTCGGATCGTAACTCCCCCAGCGGAATTAAAATTCCGCGGCTAGGGGGAGTGTACAATTTAAATCAGGCGCGTTCCCGCGCCGATTTAACTGCGCATGCGCCGCCGGCGAAATTACCCAGTGCGCATGCTCCAAATGACGTCGCTAGGACGTCATTGTTTTCGGCGGCAACGTCAATTGCGGCCATCCGTATTCCAGACCGACTTACGCAAATGACGTAAAAAATTTAAACTCGGCGCGGGAACGACGCCCATACTTAACATTAGCTACCCCTCATATAGCAGGGGTAACTATCCGCCGGAAAAAGCCGAACGCAAACGACGTAAAAAAAAAGCGACGGGCGGGCGTTCGTTTCTGAATCGGCGGTTCTCCTCATTTGCATATCCGACGTGTAAAAGAGCGAGGCGACACCTAGCGACCGGCGGGAGATTGCAGCCTAAGATCCGACGGTGTAAGTCACTTACACCAGTCGGATCTTAGGGAGATCTATGCGGAACTGATTCTTATGAATCAGTCGCATAGATCCGACCGTCGGATCTCAGAGATACGACGGCGGATCAAGAGATCCGCCGTCGGATCTCTTTGTGAATCTGGCCCAGTATGTGTACAGAACACTCCCCCAGAAATGTAATTTCCTGCTTGTGTGTTTGACTTACTAATTTTTCCAGAAGTCTGCACTCAAATTTTGGGCATCTTCAGCAACAAAAATTTCATTTCAGGGACATACTCAAAAAAGGAAATCACATCTAAAGGGAGGCAGACCCTGCCACTTTCTTCCTTAGAATCTTTATCGGTACCAGTAAAGGACATTTACAACATAATTATAAACAAAATTATATATATAAATATGCTACGCCGGCATAAATATGCGCCGATGTATGTGAATCCGGCCTATATATATATATATATATATATATATATATATATATATATATATATATATATATATATAGGCCGGATTCACATACATCGGCGCATATAAGCAATATATATAAAATTCGTAACTCTATCCCATAGTTTGTAGATGCTATAACTTCTGTGCAAACCAATCAATATATGCTTATTGGGATTTTTTTTTACCAAAAATACTGTATGTAGCAGAATACACATTGGCCTAAATTGGTGAAGAAATTAGATTTTTTTAAAAAAATTTATTGGATATGTTTTATTATTATATTTATTTTAAATATTGTTTTTTTTTTCAAAATTTGACGGTCTTTTGATGTGATTAAATACCACCAAAAGACAGCTCTATTTGTGGGGAGAAAGGGACATAAGCTTTATTTGGATACAGTGTCGCACAACGGCGCAATTATCAGTTAGAATAACGCAGTACTGTATCGCAAAAAAATGGCCTGGTCATAAAGGGGGGTAAACCTTCCAGAGCTGAAGTGGTTAAAGCAGAAAGAGGATGTTCCGCTTTAAGCACTCCTCCCCTGCCATTTTTGGCATGTATTTTTTTTTTGTGGGGGGGGGGGGGGCGGATACCTATGCGATCCATGGGATAAAAAATCCCTGGGATTGTTACTCTTATCTAAAAATATGGCTGTTACAACAGAACATTTTCAGGTACTACGATGTTGGTTATGCGCCTTGTTAGACCTGTTCTTATATGCTGACTTGGTTACACTATTATGCCGCGTATAGACGATCGGAAATTCTGACAACAAAACCGTGGATTTTTTTTTCCGATGGAATGTTGGCTCAAACATGTCTTGCATACACACGGTCGCACAAATGTTGTCGGAAGTTCCGAACGCTAAGAAGGCGTTCGGAAGACGTACGCGGCATTACACTTTTAGTGCCCATTCACACCTAGGCGTATATACGCCTGAATCGCGACACCGCAGCAGCCCCTGATACGCTGGAGGGGTGAGTTTACATTGTCGGCTATGGAGATGGTTCACATATCCACGCCGAACGCCGAAACGCCTGAAGCCCAAAACAAGTCCCGGACCTTTTTTCAGGCGGCGTTCGGCGTTCGGCCATAGCTGACAATGTTGATCACCCCTCCTGTGTATGTTACCGCGGCGTATTTTACCGCGTTTTGTTGTGGCAAATCGCGGGACAAAACGCCGCAATTTGTCGCGCCAATTTGCGGTAAAATACGCCGCGTTGTAGTGTGAATGCAGCCTTAAGCTGCATCTCTTCATTTGAAATGGATGGCTGAAATATTTATTTGGGAAACCCAGTAAAGAATTATTGAAAAGAAAATATACATAATAGAAAATATACATAATGGAAAATATACATTATGTAGATGCAACAAGAAAATATACATAATGTAGAAGCAAGAATGTTTTATGTTTTAAAATGAATTTAATTTGAAAGGGGAAAGTATACTGCTTGTTCAGTGTCTGCATATTTTGAATTAATAATGTAGTATTTACCTTTAAAAAAAATTGATGTGACTGCTGGGACACTGATTTACTCGTTTGCTCTCTCATACTTTTTATTTTTTAAATACATAGCTTTGCAGATTAGTAACTAGAGGAAGCTAAATCACATTTTCATTCACTCTGCCCCCTTTCTTTACATCTGTTGAGATAAAATGTTCCCCACACGTGGTGGTTAATTTAGTAAAGACACATAAGCTGTTCAATTTGCAGGGGAATATTCCCTTAGGTTAGTAAACAAGGTGAATTGTTCACCTTCTAGTTAGACCCCAAAAGTTATAAGAGGTCTAATTGCACTTTTTTATTATAATGGATGAACTCACATTATTATTATTAATATTATTATCAGTGGCGGTGCGTCCATAGAGGGCGCCGGAGCGCCGCCCCCTCTCGCTCTCGCACCGCCACTGTATACAATACATTGATTCATGCATTGCATGAGTCTATGTATTGCCGCTGCCACCGACTATTCAGATGGCCGGCCCCCTGGCGAGCGCCGGCCATCTGAATAACGGCAGCTGGTTGGCTGTGGAAGTGCCTATCAGAGCCAGCGCCTCTGATAGGCTTTCTGATTACAGCCCTCAGGCTGTAAACGGCTTCCAGATGCTTACCCAAGGGACGCACGGGGGGTAACCTGATTGGCTGAAGCATCATCAAGGGCGGAAGAAGACATTGAGGGATGGTAGAAGCAGGATTGCTGACCCCAGAAAGGTAAGTGCCAGGCGGGGGTGGGGGGGAGGGTGCATTTTACAGGGCACAGTGGCAGCATTTTACAGGGAACAGTGGCGAAAATTGATGGGCACAGTGGCGAAAATTGATGGGCAAAGTGGTGACAATTGATAGGCACAGTGGCTACAATTTCTGGGCACAGTGGCTACAATTGCTGGGCACAGTGGTGAAAATTGATGGGCACAGTGGTGAAAATTGATGGGCGCAGTGACTACAATTGCTGGGCACAGTGGCGACAATTGATGGGTGCAGTGGCGACAATTGCTGGGCACAGTGGCAACAATTGCTAGCACAGTGGCGACAATTGCTGGGCACAGTAGCGACAATTTATGGGCGCACTGGCGACAATTGATGGGCCCAGTGGCGACAATTGATGGGCCCAGTGGCGACAATTGCTGGGCACAGTGGCGACAATTGCTGGCACAGTGGCGACAATTTATGGGCACAGTGGCGACAATTTATGGGCACAGTGGTGACAATTGCTGGGCACAGTGGTGACAATTGATGGCACAGTGGTGACAATTGATGGCACAGTGGCTGCATTTGATGGCATGGCATAGTGGTGACAATTGCTGGGCACAGTGGTGACAATTGTTGGCACAGTGGTAACAATTGATGGCACAGTGGTAACAACTGATGGCACAGTGGTAACAATTGATGGCACAGTGGCTGCGTTTGATGGCACAGTGGCTGTGTTTGATAGCATGGCACAGTGGCTGCGTTTGATAGCACAGTGGCTGCGTGGTGACAAATGATGGGCACAGTGGTGACAATTGATGGGCACAGTGGTGAAAATTGATGGCACAGTGGCGACAATTGATGGCACAGTGGTGACACTGAGCACAGTGGCGACAATTGATGGCACAGTGGCTACGTTTGATGGCATGGCACAGTGGTGACAATTGATGGGCCCAGTGGCGATAAATGATGGCACAGTGGCTGCGTTTGATGGCATGGCACAGTGGCTGCATTTGATGGCATGGCACAGTGGCGACAATTGATGGCACAGTGGCTGCATATGATGGGCACAGTGGCTACATTTGATGGGCACAGTGGCTGCATTTGATGGACACAGTGGCTGCGTTTGATGGGCACAGTGAGGCTGCAATTGTTTTTTTTTCCGTTTGCGCCCCCCCCAAAAAAAATTGAGCACCAGCCGCCACTGATTATTATACATTTACATGCACAGGTACATTTATATAGCGCCAACAGTTTGCGCAGCACTTTACAATGTTAGGACAAACAGTATAATTACAATACAATTTAATACAGGAGCAATCAGGGCCCTGCTCGTTAGATCTTACAATCTAGGAGGGCGGGTCAGGTGATACAAAAGGGAAAAAAACGGTGGGAGAT
Source organism: Rana temporaria (assembly GCF_905171775.1). NCBI lineage: Eukaryota > Metazoa > Chordata > Amphibia > Anura > Ranidae > Rana > Rana temporaria. The sequence goes on from NC_053490.1 coordinate 494,852,769, forward strand.
GATCCAATGAACTCACATCCAGCTTCATAAAGGATAGGCACAATGATAGGAAAGGGTTGCCTCTTTTTTACTCCATGCAGCATGACATCCATGTAAGAAAACAGAAAAGCCAGAGAAAATAGTGCTCACTGTATATTTAATGGGACGCCAATGCCGCTAAATAAAGCACTTACAAAATGAGCCGACTGCAACAAACAGTACAGCATAAAGGCAGACCAGAGATAGAGCTGTGAAGGAAAACCAGACAGACCAAAATCTTAAAGCTGCCACTTCTCTCTATAGCAGTGGTTCTCAACCTGGGGTCAAATTACGATTTACCAGGAGTCACCAAATCCTGGGCTGTTCCTGAAGCCCGCACCGCTCTCCCAGCCTTTTTGCGACCGCCCAGCAGGACTGTTTCTGGAGCCCGTAGCCGCCCACTCAGCCTCTTCACAGCTTCCCATTCAGTTCATGGCATTGCTAGGGGGCAGAGACTAGAGGTTAGCTGACTGGTGAGGAATGTGAAGTGGGAGGGGCTGGAGGAGACCCCATCTCCTGATTTTGGCATAGGTGTCACTGCTACGAGACACAGTGAATCTGGAGACATAGGTCCGGATTCACAAAGCACTTACGACGACGTATCTCAAGATACGCGGTCGTAAGTGCAAATGTGCGCCGTCGTATCTGTACGCCGAACCCACAAACTAAGATACGCCTAAAGAAAGGCTTCAGCCTTCCGACGTAACTTGCTTACGCCGGCGTAGGGTGGTCGTACATTTACGCTGGGCGCATATTTACACTCCCATTGATCAGCCATTCAAATATGCAAATGAGGAAAATACGCCGATTCACGAACGTACGTGCGTCTGACGCAGTGCGCGTAAGTTATATGTCCGGCATAAAGTTATGCCCCATAAAGGAGGTGTAACTCAGCAGCATCCATGCAAAGGGCTGCACCAGGGAACCCAAGTCTATAGGCAGTGATCCGACGTATCTTAGGCAGTTGTTCCGACGTGATACTGAGCATGTGCACAGAGATGCGTCCATGGGACGGCTCATGCGCCGTTCGTTATAAGTATCTGTCTGGAGCTCGGCCCATCATTTGCATGGGGTCACGCCTCATTTGCATGGCTCACGCCCACTTGCACCTACGCCGGCTTATGCCTTAGAAACCCAGCGCAGTTTTGGGAGCAATGGCTTTGTGAATTCCATGCTTGTCTCTCTGCGCTGCATCGGCGTAGCGTATCTTATTTGCGCTACGGCGTAATAATGTGTGCCCACTCTCTGTGAATCCGGGCCATAGCGAGTAACACTACCTGTGATTATAGTTGTCATTAAAAGTCCCCACTACAGTTCTCAGATCAACAGAGGACCTTGATCAGAGCACCTAAGTTGGCTGATCAGAACTCCTCTCAGCACTGCCACTCATCCCCCAACAAGGAGTAATGCCGCGTACACACGATCGTTTTTCGGCATGAAAAAAAAACGTTGTTTTTCAGCATGTCCAAAAAACTACGTCTTTCCAACTTCATCATTAAAAACGATGTTGCCCACACACCATTGTTTTTGAAAAATGATGAACAAAGCGCGGTGACGTACAACACGTATGACGGCACTCTAAAGGGGAAGTTCTATTCAACTTTGGGCTGCTTTTAGCTGATTCCTTGTTAGTAAAAGACGATTTACGCTTTTTTGTCTGTTACAGCGTGATGAATGCGCTTACTCCATTAAGAATAGTAGTTTTACCTGAACGAGCTCTCCAGTCTCATAACTTGCTTCTGAGCATGCGCGGGTTTAAAACGTCGTTTTTGCCCACACACGATCATTTTTTACAACCCGAAAAACGACATTTTAAAAAACGACGTTAAAAAATGCAGTATGTTCGAATTTTTTTTTTGTCGTTTTTCAGAAGCCGAAAAATGATGTGAAGCCCACACACGATTATTTTAAATGACGTTTTTAAAAACGTAGTTTTTTTTCATGCCGAAAAATGAACGTGTGTACGAGGCATAAGAGAAGGACTAAACATAGAGAATACATGAAAGGTAGAGGAAAATAAGAGGATGAATGAAGAAAAATGGAGAGAAAGAATTATGCTGCGTACACATGACCGTTTTTCGGGGTGTAAAAAATGATGTTTTTTTTTAATGTCATTAAAAACGATCGTGTGTGGGCTCCAGAGCATTTTTCATGATGTAAAAAATGTCCATTAAAAATTTCGAACATGCTCTAATTTTTCACTACGTTTTTAACGTCGTAGAAAATGGTCGTGTGTGCGCCTTTAACGACGTGAAAAAAACGCGCATGCTCAGAAGCAAGTTATGAGACGGGAGCGCTCGTTCTGGTAAAACTACCGTTCATAATGGAGTAAGCACATTCATCACGCTGTAACAGACTGAAAAGCGCTAATCGTCTTTTACTAACACAAAATCAGCAAAAGCAGCCCAAAGGGTGGCGCCATCCGAATGGAACTTCCCCTTTATAGTGCCGTCGTATGTGTTTTACATCACCGCGCTTTGCTAGAGCATTTTTTTTTCATGATCGTGTATAGGCAAGGCATCGTTTTTTCTAGACCATTAAAAATTTCTTTTTTTTACAACCCGAAAAACTGTGGTGTGTACGCGGCATTAGAGAAAGAACAAGAAAGATGGCTAGAGAGAAAGATGGGGGGGGGGGCAAGAAATTAGGATACAGAGAGAAAAAAGGGAAAGAAGGGAGAACAAAGAGAAAGAGCGGTACATCCTAAAATGCTTTCAATAATGTACGAGTGGAAGGGACTCAGGGAGCGCAAATGTCAGTGGGTTAGGGGTGAAAGTTACTTGTCTTGCCTTGGGTGCTGACAACCCCACGCTACAAAAATAGGGGTCCCCACAACTTGGGAAATGTTATAAAGGGGTCACAGCACTTGCAAGCTTGAGAACCCCTGCTCTATGGGGATTGCTCAGAGATCTCAATCCAATTGGGACTTCCTCAGGAGGTAATTTTTTTAAAGCAGGGTAAAAATTCCTCTTCAAAGTGTACACAGTTGTACATGGTTTACAAAGACAATGGAAGCAGCAAGAAAAAGCACAACCATTGTGTAGCACTGCAACTGCACTGGAAGTAGGAGTATGTAATGAGCAAATATGGCTCCCCCATATACAGTGGGGAAACTAATTATTTGATCCCCTGCAGATTTTGTAAGTTTGCCTACATAGAAATCTTAGTTGTATTTTAAATGATAGAGACAATATCAACCAAATATCCAGAAAAAACACATCAATATAACTCATATAAATTGAGATGCAGTTTAGTGAGTAAAATAAGTATTTGATCCCCAAGTAAAACTTGGCTTAGTATTTGGTGGAGAAACCCTTGCTGGGAAGCACAGAGGTAAGACGTTTCTTGTAGTTGGTGACCAGGTTTCCACACATCTCAGGAGGGATTTTGGTCCACTCTTCTTTACAGATCTTCTATAAATCCTTAAGGTTTCTTGACTGTCTCTTGGCAAATCAAAGTTTCAGATCCCTCCATAAATTGTCTATAGATTAAGGTCTGGAGACTGGCTAGGCCACTCCATTAACCTAATGTGCTTCTTCTTGAGCCACTCGGTTGTTGCCTTGGTGGTATGTTTTGGGTCATTGTCATGCTGGAAGACCCATCCACAACCCATCATCAGTTTTCTGGGGAATAAGGTTCTCATCCAAGATTTTACAATACATGGCCCCGTCCATTGGCCCCTCAATTTGGCAAAGTTGGCCTGTACCTTTAGTATAGAAACAGCCCCAAAGCATCATGTTTCCAGGCTTGACTGTAGGGATTGTGGGCCAGAGTCACGTAGAGCGGCGCAAATTTAGTTTGTCCTAACGTATGTCAGTTAAGTTAAGGCGGCTGAATTTTGTGACGTAAGTGCCGTATCCACAGAGCATTTGCGCCCAAATTTGCGCCAGCGCGACGTAAATACCGAGGCGTAAGGCGGGGTTATTGCAAGTGGGAAGGAAGTGGGCGTGCTCCATTGAAATGAGCCGTGACCCCATGCAAATGAAGGGCCGGCCGTACTGCGCATGCGCGCACAAATCTGCACCTCACTGGGCATGTGCAGAACTCGGCTCGGCGCAATCAGTGAGATAGGAAAAAGGCCAAGCATACTTAGTTTGAGAATCGCCCTGTGCTTAAATAGCCCCAGACAAACGCACTTCCATTGCAAAAGTACATCCCTGTGTTCCCCTTTCCTAAAGCAAGTTGCTTTTGCTCTGTTGTCTGTTGGTGTTTGTTGGTGAGTGTAGTAGTGTTAGCTAAAAGATTTATTGTAGTAGGAGGTTGTAGTAGTTGTGTTTTTTTCCTGAGTGTTTTTTCTGTTTGTTTTTTCTGTGTTTGCTTTTGAATTTGTATTAGCTGTCTACTTGTGTTGTTTAATATTGCTGTCTTGTGTTTGCGGTTGGATTTTTGTGTGTGTTTGGTCTGTGTCTTTTTGTGTGTGTTTGTTCAGTGTCTTTTTGTGTGTGTTTGGTCTGTGTCTTTTTGTGTGTATTTGTGTTTGTTTGTTGTGTTAGATTTTTGTGTGTGTGTTTGGTGCTGAGTGTTGGGTGAGATGGCACCAAAGAGACGCAAGTTGAACTTTTCAGTGAGAGAAAAGCAAATACTTGCCAGGGCTATCACCCGATTTGGGCGATATTTGCATGGCCCTGAGAGCCGGGACACCCCCCCGGCCAGGAAGAGGTCCATCATCCAGGAGATTACGGATCAGATCAATGCGGAGGGGGGGGGGAGACGAGGACCCCCAGTGGGATCTCTAAGAAGATAAATGACCTGAGGAGCCTGGTCCGTGACAAGATGGCCAAGATAAATGCCCATGCCACGGGCACTGGCGGAGGACCACCCTGCTCCGTCAGGCTGACTGAGGGGGAGTGGGCAGTGGCCCGGTGCTTCCACCGACAACAAGTGGTGGGCCTGCCTGGCTTTGACTCCGAGGAGGGCGTGAGGACAGGTAATTTTTTTTTATTTCTATCTGGTGTGTAGCATGTGTGGGGGGGGGGGAGGGAATATGTGCCAAGTGTGTGGATCCTCCAACCTGTGAATGTTTTGTGTCTTCCACAGATGGCCAGGAGATTGCTGGGCCATCAGGCCAGGCTGCACCACCCCCAGGACAACAGGCTGCTGAAGAGCCCCAAGAAGGGCAGGAGTCCCCAGGGGAGGGGAGTGGCCACACCTCCCCTCATGAGGAGGTTGAGGGGGGAGGATGAGGGGGAGGAGGATGGGGATGATCCGATGGACCTTGCAAGGGAAATATTTTTGACTTCGGATGTGGTTCCCCATGGGTAGCCCCTCCCACTTCTCCCCCAACAGGGCTCCCCTCACAAGGGTCTCTCTCTCCCCTCCTCCCAGGCCACAAGCCTCATCTGTAGGCAGGAAGGCTACCCAGAAGACCAGGGGGTGGCCGAGGTTCTGCCGGCCAGTCTGCGGAGGGACCAGGCCCGGCAGACCCAACATCTGGGTCAGCTCACCCAGTCTTTGGCCCAGATGGAGGACAGCCTGGGCTTAATTAAGGACTCGGTCAGTGATGTGGGCACCAACTCCTTGGCGGTCATAACATGCATTTGTGACCTGCAGACCGCCACAGCAGGCGTGGCCCTGGAGGTGTCTGCCCTGACCCAGGCTGTCCACGCAAACACCCAGGCTGTCCAGGCCAATACGGCTGCCCTCACTGTGGGTCTGACCAGGATCGCCGTGGCCTTGGAGGGCAGGCCAGCAGGAGGACAGTCACCAGGGGAGGCTCCTCCTTCCCCTGCTCCCCCCCATGAGGCTCCTCCTTCCCCTGCTCCCCCCCCATGAGTCTCCCCTGGTTGGCCGTGGCCGTGGCCGGCCCAGGCGTAGCTCACGCCGCCGCCATTAATTTTTAGCTCTTTTTTTTATTTTTTTTTATTATACTGTGATTATGATTTGGTTTATGTGTGTGAATGATGTGTGAATGTGGGGATGACATTCCTGGTGAAAAAGGGTGTCACCCTCAGTTTTGGTGGATTAGGGATCCCCAGGGCCAGGGAGAAGTGATCCCAGGTCCATGTGAATGGTGTATGAATGCACAGTGACATAATTGGAGCCGTGGCGTGGCGTTGCTGCTCCTTAATACCATTGGGGGTACTTGGGTCTAATCCAATTCGATGTGCATGTGATGTGTCTGTGCTAGGGACCACAGTGGGTGTGCATGCATGCATTCTCATTGTGCCATGATTAATGTGTGTGTTTACTGTGCAAAGATGCATTCTGCGAGGCGTCTCCTGGCTGCTGTTTCCTCAGAAGAGGGGGTACCCTCGGTTACTAAAGTCACTAGTATAGCTATGAGCATGGACGCCCCTGGCATGTTGGCATACAGATTGTTGTCCTGCAAGTGTGTGTGCTCAGCTCTTCCCTAACGGTGTTGCTTTAGCTGACATTTACACGGCTGGTGTAAAGTTAGGGCACCTTTTATAAGGTGTAATTTTACACCGTGAAACTAGCAGATGCGCACAGGGCGTAATCTACGCCGCACAAGCGTACTTTTGTGGATCGCCCTATCTCCTTCATTTGCATATTAGCATCGAAAATCAATGGTGTGTCTAGCGTATTTTGCGCTTCAAGATGCGCCGGTGTAATCGTTTTAAGTAGGACGGAAAAATCTGTTTTTCAGGCGTATTTCGTCTTGAGGATCAGGCGCAAAGATACGCGCGGCGCATTTTTCAATTACGCCGCGCAACTTTAGATACGTCGGCGTAAGGGCTTTGTGAATCTGGCCCTGTGTTCTTGGGGTCATAGTCAGAATGTTTCTTTCTCCAAACACTGCGAGTCGAGTTAATGCCAAAGATATATATATATTACGATTATCTCATTTGATATATAGATATACAACCAAAAGCAAACATTTATTATATTGGATTTTTGGATGTGATGGCTGCATTGGTTTTCTACTTATTTTTTTTTCTTCTATTTTCATCTGGTGATCTGTCCAGTAGGCTCTCTTCCAGATGTATCAGTTTACAGGGATAAGACTAACCATTAACAACTGCCAGGAGTGCTTAAAATGACCAGCTTTTATTTATTTATTTATTTATGTAAAACCTTTATCTCAAAAAGAAAAAAAAAATGTTTGATGTAACAGATTATGAGCTGGCATTTGTCTTAAATTTGTTAGTCCCAGACTGACAATGCTGCTGTCTGCTGTGCCTCCTCTTCTCATTCATCCAGAGTGGGTACACTAATACAGGAGGCATCGCTGCATTAATAATGATTGGACCCTGGGCATACAATTTCTTACCCCCCCCCCCCACCCCCGGACCCAATTATCAAATATTTGTGGGTAGCATGGGCTGAAGGGCAGCTGCTTTGGGCCCCACAACAATGACTGGGCCCGAGGCAGCTTCCCCTTTTGCCATGTGTTAAGGACCGCCCTGAAAGGAGGTGTGTTACTGGCCAGATCACCAGGTGAAAATGCAGCCAAAGCATCTAATGATCGGTAAGCTGCAATATATGAAAATGTTGGTTTTGTGTTTAATACCACTTTGAGTTAAAAGGAACACTAAAGTAACATTTTTCTTTTTTGTAAAATAACAAACATGTTATACTTACCTCCACTGTGCAGCTCGTTTTGCACAGAGTGGCCCCGAACCCTGTCTTCTGGGGTCCCTTGGCGGCTGTCTCGGCTCCTCCTCGCAAGAGCTTTCCACCTTCATGCGAGCTTGCATGGTGGAAAGCTTTTGCGGGCGCGCTCCCATGATACAGCGGCGGGCATAGCCGGCGACTGTATCACTCGGCCCCGCCCCCCCCGGCGCACCGCGTCATCGGATGTGATTGACAGCAGCGCCATCCAATGGCTGCGCTGCTATCAATACGTCCAGCCTAGCCAATCAACGGCCAGGCTGGGAACCGAAGAGGATCACGTGGACGCGCGCAGGATTTTCGAGGGGCGAGGTAAATTAAACGGATGCATTAAGGTGAAAAAACATTTACCTTTACAACCCCTTTAAGTACTGTATCTTAGTATTTAAATGAAGCTAAAATCAAAGTAGATGAAGCCTTATGCCTCGTACACACAATTGTTTTTCGGCATGAAAAAAAACTTTGTTTTTTAGCATGTCCAAAAAACAAAGTTTTTCCAACTTCATCATTAAAAATGATGTTGCCCACACACCATCGTTTTTGAAAAATGATGAACAAAGCGCGGTGACGTACAACACGTACGACTGCACTCTAAAGGGGAAGTTCTATTTGCCTTTGGGCTGCTTTTAGCTGATTCCTTGTTAGTAAAAGACGATTCACGCTTTTTTGTCTGTTACAGCGTGATGAATGTGCTTACTCCATTATGAATGGTAGTTTTACCAGAACGAGCGCTCCCGTCTCATAACTTGCTTCTGGGCATGCGCAGGTTTAAAACGTCGTTTTTGCCCACACACGATCATTTTTAACCACTTCCCTACTGGCGCATTGTAAAATGAGGGCGGCAGGAACCCTCTCTCGATCCGGGTGGACGTCATATGACGTCCTGTGTTCCCGGCGATCTAGGGCGCGCGCGCGCGCCCGCGGCAGCGCTCGTGACCCGGCGCGGGTGCCCGGCGGCCGCGATTGCCCCCGGGAACCGGCGATTGCCGGTAATCACGGCAGAAGTGTGGATCTGTGTGTGTAAAAACACAAATCCACCTCCTGTCAACGGCGAGGAGACCAATGTGTGTTCCCAGTACAGAGGAACACACATCGGTCTCCTCCCCTTGAGAGTCTCCTCCCCCTACAGTTAGAACACACCTTAGGGAACATATTAACCCCTTCAGCGCCCCCTAGTGGTTAACCCCTTCCCTGCCAGTCACATTTACACAGTTTATAGCATTAATCGCTGTATAAATGTGAATGGTCCCAAAAACGTGTCAAAAGTGTCCGATGTGTTCGCCGCAATGTCACGGTCACAGTAAAAAATCGCAAATTGCCGCCAATACTAGTAAAAAAAAATTATAAAATAAAAATGCCATAAATCTATCACCTATTTTGTAGACGCTATAACTTTTGCGCAAACCAATCAATATACGATTATTGCGATTTTTTTTACCAAAAATATGTAGAAGAATACGTATCGGCCTAAACTGAGGAAAAAAATGTTTTTTTAAAAAAAAAAAAAATTATATTTATTAAATAAAAAAGTAAAAAATATTGTGGTTTTTTTTTAAAAAAAAATCGCTCTTGATGATCAAATACCACCAAAAGAAAGCTCTATTTGTGGGGGGAAAAAAACATAAAGATTTAGTTTGGGTACAGTGTTGCATGACCACGCAATTGTCATTCAAAGTGCAATAGCGCTGAAAACTAAAAATTGGTCTGGGCAGGAAGGGGGTGAAAATGCCCTGTATGGAAGGGGTTAACAACACGAAAAACTACATTTTAAAAAACGACGTGAAAAAATGCAGCATGTTCAAATTTTTTTTGTCGTTTTTCAGAAGCCGAAAAACAATGTAAAGCCCACACACGATCATTTTAAATGACGTTTTTAAAAACGTTGTTTTTTTTCATGCCAAAAAACGATCGTGTGTACGCGGCATTAGCCCTCGCACCAGTAGCTTTGTGAGTAAATCTCCTTGGAAAAGATAATGATAGCTTGGGGCTTTACAGAACTCGTGCCCCCACTAAATTACAGGGTGCTTACCTGCTCCTTCTCTATAACTATGCTGTCCTTTTACTTCATTGGTATGAAAAATGAAATTAATGTACAGAGGGGAAAAAAGGCAATTTTTAAATGAAACGAGGCATGTAAAGATGGAGGCAGGGGAATTCAGAACTTATACCTAACTTGTCACGTTCATCGCCGGAAGATTTCTTGTGATTATATGAGAAAAACGAGGTTAACCACATCTAAAGGAAGATGCTCATGCAGTTCCAGTGCCTAGGGCTGTGCTTCTATCTGCAGCTCCCACCGGAACGCTACATGTATCTGCGTTCTCTACTCTGCAGCCTTTACATCTCTCAGGCTCAGCACGGACTCTAGGCATGACACATAATCTTCTTATATACAGTATATAGGATGTATCCATGTACCAGGCTCTTATCTGGACCTGAAGCAGATTACACTCTTCTAATACATATTCCTATGGATATGCAATCACCCCAAATGCATTTATTATCCCTATTATCATAATGTATGTAATCCATGTTTGACCGACTGAATTCAGGTTTAGCCGCTTAGACTGAAAAATGTACTTGTTTATATTAAAAATAAAAATTGCCTACATATCAGAAGCTACCAATATCCACATTAAAGAGATGATCTTTATTTTTATTTTTTATAGCCATTATAGCCAGTCTGTTGCAAAAATTAAATAAAAAAGAAAAAGTTATATATAAAAAAAAAATGTATAAAAGAGGTACATTAGTACTTACCTGTCCCTCTGTGCATGTCACAGATCTTTGTCCTCAACACCAATTTTGATAACCCCCTAAAAAGAAAAGTAATTACAATTATCTTTATTTTATTTTCTGTTATTGTATATGTATATATATATATATATATATATATATATATATATATATATATATATATATTGTGACAGGAAGTCAGGTAAATCTGTGGGTGTTGTCACAGACGGGAGATACATTTCTGCCTTGTTTAGACAATACACCAATTATTATTAGGTGTCGGCTGCAGAAGTAGCCAGAAAGATTTAAGGGCGTTGCAAAACTTCAGCTGTTCAGAATGAGGCAATTAAGGCCTCTATAAATAATCCAGAGGATTACTATTGATTGCTGCATCCTGAGGCTTTTTGAGTGAAGGAGAGCAGTGTTCAGAAATACTTCTGAAGAGGTGAGGTGCTGTTGATTTTTCTGTGTGATAAAAATCAAAAAGACTATTTGTTTTTCTGCTGTATGACCAGCAGTGTCTGCCCAGCACTAGGCTGTGCCAGACTCCATAGATAGGCTCCTGTGTGGTGAAGGTAGACGCCCCAAGTGGCCAGGGTTTATTTTATGTTTGATTTTGTTTATGCTGTTTGGATGCTTGCACTTGTTTCCAGCAAGATGGAAGAATAAACCAAAATCTTTGCTTTCAACGGTCTTCGGCTGCCTGTCTGTATAATTCAGTGTGTAGTGATACCATCCAGGGGGTCACACACCCCGCTACCAAGCTAACCCCTTACAATATATATATATATATATATATATATATATATATATATATATATATATATATATATATATATATATATATATATATCATGATATAATACTAAATATAATTATTATATTTATTACTATTATTAATTATTATAATTTATATAACACTAAATATATAATAATATCATATTAAAATAAAAATAATAATACTAACACTAAAATAAAAATAATAGCAACTAATAATACATATTATTAATATTATTATTAAATAAATATTATCATTCATTTTATTTGTATATTAATATTATTTAATTAGTTATTAAAAAATTTAGCCACTTCCTGCCCAGCCTAAGCATCCCTCTGAGTCTATACACCCGGGGGCCGGGATAGATTTCCCGATCACACAACCACTGCTATTGGCTGTCCCAGTGGTCACATGATTTGGAGCCCGTTTCCTCGATGTCCACACATAATTAGAGACCGAGAGCTGTCTGACAGCTAGGTCACTTCTCTGGCAGCACTCTCTGGTCATATATGTATGGTTATTGATGTGCGCAGCCTATTGCATTAGGGTGTGCACCCCAAACCACAAACACACATGTGTGTATATGAGCAGAGCAGTGGACAATTTCAGTAGAGCACAGATTGGTGTTAGTAGTTTATTTTATTTTATTATTTTTTACAATATTTTTTATTTTTTTTACCAGCCCTGTTAGGGGGCTTCGGTGAAATATCAATAATCTTAAAAGACCCCTCCCTGCTGACTCACTTTTAAGACAAAAAAAGGGATTGAGGACAGAGATTTCCCAGTCCCTTTCTCTGCAGACTTATCTGCACTGGACAGTATGACAATACGCTAAGATGGCAGAATCCACAGGCAGTATTCAACTCACCATGAAGACCCAAAATAAAATCCATTTTTTTTTTCTTTTTACAGATGTGGCAAGTTGCAAGGATGTTTTCCGAGCACTTCTTGAAGATGAAAGAGCAGTCCAGAACAATATTCTTCCTAACCATCAGGTGCACTGCACTTATAAACTTTGCTGCCAGGTTGACATCTTTGTTCCTGGCATCCCATGTGTTCATAGGCATGCACAATGGGTGTGCCAGGTGGGCCTGGGCACACCCTAGTCCCACCATGCAGCGCAGATTCCCCCAGCTGATATTTCACCAAAGCCTCACAATGGGGCTCGCACACATTTTTAAAAAATAATACAAAAATAAATTAATACAAATTAAAAACGACTAATGCCTCATACACACGACTGGTTTTCCTGGCAGGAAAACTGCCATGAGAACTTTTGGCCAGGAATCCCGGTCGTGTGTGTGCTCCATCGCAGTTTTCCCGACAGGAAAACTACGGGAAAAACTGCGATGGAGCACACACACGACCGGGATTCCCAACCAAAGATATCACCTCAGTTTTCCTGATGGGAAAACCCCTGGTGTGTACAGGGGGGAAGTTACCGAGCAGGTTCTCCCCTCGGGATTCCCGGCGGTAAAAAGTCCCATACGTGTGTACTAGGCATGACATGTCCACAGCCCTACTAACACCATCTATGTTTGTATACATTTTAAAATGTTTTTTTTTACATTTATTTATAAGAGTGCCTGTGTGTATATATTACACATACATATTGTCAAATTTAAAAGAGAAGTATGGCCAAAGTGGCAGAGCAGAGAGCAGTGACTAGCAGTCATTGCTCTCCACACCGAGAAGGCAGAGAACTGAGTGATCAGCAGTCAAGTGATCGTTCAGTTCTTGGTCCTAGAGCCGAGTTTAGCACCAGCTGCCACTGCTTCTTTCTGACTTGCATCAAGCTGTCTTTGTATTCCCATTGACTTGTATGGGGAGAAAAGGAGTTTTGGTGTGAAAGAAGCCTGTGTACATTGTAATAGATTTTTCCCTGGTCCAATTCCAGGATACATGTTCTATTCTGCCACTGAGCCAAATTTATGATGATGTGAGCATGTATGTAGATGAAATATCACACTGCTTCAGTCTCCATCATCATCTCCAAAAGAAGGGAACCCTTTATTCAAGTTACAGCTTTTATAGCCAAAGTGACATAAGCAAACGTCATCACATATGGGTGCATCTGATTGGCTCATTTATATGGTCTTCTCTTATTACATCTGTTCTTGACCACGAGGCTTCACACTCAGTCGCCATATTCTTTTGCTCAGTGGAAGGAGGGAGGAGTAGTAGTTAAAAGACATCTGTTTGTCATCTTCACTCTGGGAGGATTAACTCTGTCATGACTTTCATTTAAGGAAAATAATACTAATGTTTCTCACCTGAATACTGAAAGACACATAGGGGCAGATCCCCAAAGAAATTACGCTGGCGTATCTGTTGATACGCCGCGTAATTTCAAATTTTGCGCGTCATACCTTTGTTTTGGTATCCACAAAACAAGATACGACGGCATCTGTGTTAGATCCGACAGGCGTACACCTTAGTACGCCGTCGGATCTTAGATGCAATTTTTCTGTGGCCGCTAGGTGGCGTTCCCGTCGTATTCCGCGTCGAGTATGCAAATTAGCTATTTCCGACGATCCATGAATGTACGAGCGGCCGTTGCATTTTCTTACGTCGTTTCCATTCAGCTTTTTCCGGCGTATAGTTAAAGCTGCTATATGGTGGCGTACTCAATGTTAAGTATGGCCATCGTTCCCGCGTATAATTTTAAAAATTTTACGTTGTTTGCATAAGTCGTCCGTGAATGGGGCTGGACGTAATTTACGTCCACGTCAAAACCAATGACGTCCTTGCGACGCCATTTAGAGCAATGCACGCCGGGAAATTTTAGGGACGGCGCATGCGCAGTTCGTTCGGCGCTGGAACGCGCTTCATTTAAATGAAACACGCCCCCTACCTGCCCAAATTGAATTGCGCGCTCCTACGCCGTGAATGATACACTACGCCGCCGTATCTTACGGCACAAATTCGTTGAGGATTCAAACCAACTCAAAGTAAGTTACAGCGGCATAGCGTATCTGACATCTGCGCCGGGTTCAGCGTAGGTATGTGAATCCCCATAATATATATATATACACATACACACACACATCGCAACAAGAAAGAAAATAAATAAAATATTAATAGAAAGGATTCATTATTTCTTATAAGTGATAAGTGGTGCCACAGTAAAGGCTGAAGTTTGCAGAGTCTGATAGCGATGCTGATCTGACATGCTGAGAAAATTTGATTATTTCACATAAACTGTGTAAAATCAATGACAACACTTTTTGATAATTGGGTATAGATTAATGATTGGCCCACAGAGGAGGAAACTGCTAGGGTATGAATATGCATCTTGCAAGGAGAACGGATTATTGGCTTTCACATTATATCACTGATTCCTCATAGCCCTGTGGTGATTCATATCTGGATTAAAGGGATCAATAATGTTATTCATAGCAAACTTACTGGCTGTGCAGTTTTCACTTGTGAGAGGCTAGCGTCTTAGCTAAGGACACATTAAAGGCAATTAAAAAAGGACACCGCCTAGCACTATTTGTATCCAAACTGCTATATATAACAATATATATAACAATATATATATATATATATATATAACAATATAACAATATATATATACATATATATATATATATATATATATATATATATATATATATATACATATAAAAATATATAATATTGTATAATATACCTGGTAACAAATCAGGGCCTCTGGTGGTGCTCACAGGGCTGGAGGGGATGTAGTGCTTTGGATTACGAGTATTCTCCTGGAATGGATTATGCTCGTAATCCAAGGTTCCACTGTATATAAATTGCATTCCACAAGGTGCTACAACCTCAGATGTCAAATAAAAATATATTACAAAAAATATATAAACAGTGCTTGTAAAATGAAATTAAGTGCTCAAAATAAATAAATGACAGTGTAAAAACTTGTGATGATGAAACAATCAAATTGCATCCATAATTGAAGAAAAAACACACGCAGTCTCTGTAAACAGCCATCATTTCTGGTGAGTGTGGTCACAAGAGGGGAGTCTGGCACACAAACACCTGCAATACATTTGGAGCACTTTAGCACTTTATTCATTTGGAGCACCCAGCACATTGCAAGAGACTGCGTGTGTTTTTCTTCAATTATGGATGTAATTTGATTGTTTCGTCATCACAAGTTTTTACACCGTAATTTATTTATTTTAAGCACTTAATTACATAGTAGGTGAGGTTGAAAAAAGACAGAAGTCCATCAAGTCCAACCTATGTGTGTGATTATATGTCATTATAACATTGTATATCTCTGTATGTTGCGGTCGTTCAGGTGCTTATCTAATAGTCTCTTGAAACCATTGATGCTCCCCGCTGAGACCACCGCCTGTGGTAGGGAATTCCACATCCCTGCCGCTCTTACAGTAAAGAACCCTCTACGTATTTTAAGGTTAAACCTCTTTTCTTCTAATTTAGATGAGTGGCCACGTGTCTTGTTAAACTCCCTTCTGCGAAAAAGTTTTATCCCTATTGTGGGGTCACCAGTACGGTATTTGTAAATTGAAATCACATCCCCTCTCAAGCGTCTCTTCTCCAGAGAGAATAAGTTCAGTGCTTGCAACCTTTCTTCATAACTAATATCTCCAGACCCTTTATTAGATTTATTGCCCTTCTTTGTTCTTGTTCCATTCCCAGTACATCCTGCCTGGGAACTGGTGCCCAGAACAGGACAGCATACTCCAGGTGCGGCCGGACCAGAGTCTTGTAGAGCGGGAGAATTATCATTTTATCTCTGGAGTTAATCCCCTTTTTAATGCATGCCAATCTTCTGTTTGCTTTGTTAGCAGCAGCTTGGCATTGCATGCCATTGCTGAGCCTATCATCTACTTGGACCCCCAAGTCCTTTTCCATCCTAGATTGCCCCAAAGGTTCTCCCCCCAGTGTATAGATCTCATTCCTATTTTTGCCACCCAAATGCATTATTTTAAATTTTCTACATTAAACCTCATTTGCTATGTAGTTGCCCACCCAATTCAGTTGTTCAGATCTTTTTGCAAGGTTTCCACATCCTGCGGAGAAGTTATTGCCCTGCTTAGCTTAGTATCATCCAAAAAACACAGAGATTGCACTGCTTACCCCATCCTCCAGGTCATTAATGAACAAAGGATTGGTCCCAGCACAGAACCCTGGGGGACCCCACTACCCACCCCTGACCATTCCGAGTACTCCCCATTTATCACCACCCTCTGAACTCGCCCCTGTAGCCAGTTTTCAATCCATGTACTCACCCTATGGTCCATGCCAACGGACCCTATTTTGTACAGTAAAGGTTTATGGGGAACTGTGTCAAATGCTTTTACAAAATTCAGATACACCACGTCTACGGGCCTTCCTTTATCTAGATGACAGCTCATCTCCTCATAGAAGATTAATAGATCGGTTTGGCAAGAACGATTCTTCATGAATCCATGCTGATTACTGCTAATGATACAGTTCTCATTACTAAAATCTTGTATATAATCCCTTGTAACGAGACCGTTGCTCGCTCGGTTCCACTCTCCCGACACTCCTCTGCTGCTGTTGAATCAGATTGCGGATCGCAACGTCTGATGGTTCGGTCATCCAAGGCTCCAGGATCCGAACTACAGCTATGTGCCGTTCGAAATCCATCAGAACAAACACCAGGCAGGCTGTATGTAAGTTCAAACAGGAAACTCTTTTATTGGATGCACACACACTTTTATACAGCAGTTTAAACGCCCTGCCCCCAACAACCACTTTCCTATTGGTCAATTGTAAAGTACATTGTAGTTCTCAATTAGGTCCTCTTAGCCATGCAAATGAGGACTTTAAACAGGGTCAGCAGGGATTGGTCCGATAGCTTGAATAGAAGGACTGCTATGTGTAATGAGACAGAAGCCCCAGGGGGCAATCAATGTACACAAACAGCCAGACACAGAACATTGCTTTTCCTCCAGACCATTGAGCCGTCTGGGGGGGAGCGTTAAGACAGGGCAGAGGACCCCCCACTGTGTAACTGATTTCAAGGAGAAACACTTCCGCATTCCAAGGTCCACGACATCCCTTATCATCAATTCATTTTGCAAGCGCTGTTTATATATATATTTATAAATAGAAAAATGTCTTTATGTAGAATTTCAGGAATGACATTGTAAATAAATAAAAAATAAAAAAACAATTTCAGTCTTCATAAACTGTCTGCTAAGTGTTACCTGTTTATAGCAGTTTAAATACAACTAAACGTATTTTATTAATACTGTACAATTGTGTAACAGGTACTCCAAAATGGCCTTTCCTGCTGCTCTTGTAATCCAACTCTTTGTTAAACACCATTCCTCTGTTACTAAAAAATCCTGCGTATTATCAGTATTATTATTATTATACAAACATAAAATCAGAAAGGAAAGCAAGCATGTGATTACCCAGAGCCACTAAAAGACTGATAAAATATAAATACAGACAAATGATAGCAATAAACAAAGAATACATAGCAGGCACAATCTGCCCCCAGGGACTGATAAAATGGAATGGATGAGCAGCTGTCACATCCAGAAGCTGCGATCCTCTACAAGACAAAACTTATTTCTCTGAAAAATAATGAGTCATAAAATAGAAAAAAAAAAAAAAAAAATATCGCCTGAAGCACGACGCTCAAAGATGCTAGAGGGGAAAAATAACATTATTCTCTATGGAGATGGTTCACATCTCCAACGCAAAACGCCGAAAGAACGCCGAACGCCTGAATTTCAAACAAGACCCGGACCCTTTTTTGACGCGCGAATCGGGCGGCTTGGGCGTTTTACATTGATGCCAATGACCTGTACAAAACCGTGGGGAAAAACGCCACGTTTTGACCCGGCAAATCGCGGGGAAAAATGCCGCAATTTGTCGCGGCAAATCGTGGTAGAAGACGCAGCAAATCGCCTACGCCTAGGTGTGAATGCAGCCTTAGACACTAGATGACAGCAGTACAAGTGTGGGAAAAAAAAACTACAAGGATGTCCCAGCACGCTGGATGGGCAGCAGTTAAACTTGCTCAATAAATGGCCAGACTTTGTACTGTAAAGTCCTAGTTATAAAGGTTTGAAATGCATAGCTTGTTCTCTTCATTCATTCAACCCCGTACTGCCGACTCCAGCTAGTCCTTAACCACTTAAGAACCGAGCCTCTTTTTTAGATGTGTTTTTTACAAGTTAAAAAATATTTTTTTTGCTAGAAAATCACTTAGAACCCCCAAACATTATACTTTTTTTTTTCTAACATACTAGAGAATAAAGGGCCAGATTCACATAGAATTGCGGCCGTGTAACGTAACCCGTTTACGTTACACCGCCACAAGTTTACAGTGTTAGTGCCCGATCCACAAAGCACTTACCTGTAAACTTGCGGCGGTGTATCGTAAACACGTCCGGCACAATTCAAATGGGGCGGGTACCATTTAAATTAGGCGCGCTCCCGCGCCGGACGTACTGCGCATGCTCCGTTCGCAATTTTCCCAACGTGCTTTGCG
Organism: Rana temporaria; assembly: GCF_905171775.1. NCBI lineage: Eukaryota > Metazoa > Chordata > Amphibia > Anura > Ranidae > Rana > Rana temporaria. Next base: position 494,871,353 of record NC_053490.1, read on the forward strand.
CAAAATTACGGCGGCGCGACGTGTTTGTGAATCGCGACGTGCGTAACGTACTTACGCCGGGAAAAAAAAAATTCAAAAGCGACGCGGGAACGACTGGCATACTTTAACATGGTGGAGTAATTTTACACCATGTTAAAGTACCCCTAATTTTGCGACAGGAAACTAAGACTTGCGCCGACGTAACAACGGGAAAAACCTTTGTGGATCGCCGTAACTGCTAATTTGCATACCCGACGCTGGAATACGACGCGAACTCCACCCAGCGGCGGCTGAGGTACTGCATCCTAAGTTCCGACGGTGTAAGTCAATTACACCTGTCGGATCTTAGGGCTATCTATGCGTAACTGATTCTATGAATCAGCCGCATAAATAGAACAACAGATACGACGGTGTATCAGGAGATACGCCGTCGTATCTGTTCTGTGAATCTGGCCCAAAATGCCTGTCATTGCAATACTTTTTGTCACATTGTATTTGCGCAGCAGTCTTACAAGCGCACTTTTTTGGGAAAAAATACACTTTGTTTTTACAAAAATACAAGATAACAGTAAAGTTAGCACATTTTTTATTTTTTTTTATATTATGAAAGATAATGTTACGCCGAGTAAATTGATACCCAACATGTCACGCTTCAAAAATGCGCCCGCTCATGGAATGGCGTCAAACTTTTACCCTTAAAAATCTCTATAGGCGACGTTTAAAAAATTCTACAGGTTGCATGTTTTGAGTTACAGAGGAGGTCTAGGGATAGAATTATTGCTCTCACTCTAACGATCGCGACGATACCTCACATGTGTGGTTTGAACACCGTTTTCATATGCGGATGCTGCTCACGTATGCGTTCACTTCTATGCTCGAGCTCGTTGTGACGGGATGCTTTTTTCTTACTTATTTTACTTTATTTTATTTATTTTTACACTGTTTTTAAAAAAAAAAAAAAAATACAATTTGGGTCACTTTTATTCCTATTACAAGGAAAGTAAACATCCTTTGTAATAGAAAAAAACATGACAGTACCTCTTAACCACTTAAGCCCCGGACCAAAATGCTGCCTAAAGACCCAAGGGGTTTTTACAGTTCGGGACTGCGTCGCTTTAACAGACAATTGCACGGTCGTGCGACGTGGCTCCCAAACAAAATTGGCGTCTTTTTTTCCCCACAAATAGAGCTTACTTTTGGTGGTATTTGATCACCTCTGCGGTTTTTATTTTTTGCGCTATAAACAAAAAAACTTTTTGCTATAATAAATATCCCCCAAAAACATATATAACATTTTTTTTTCCTCAGTTTAGGCCGATAGGTATTCTTCTACCTATTTTTGGTAAAAAAAATCGCAATAATCGTTTATCGGTTGGTTTGCGCAAAATTTATAGTGTTTACAAAATAGGGGATAGTTTTTTTGCATTTTTTTTTTTTTTTACTACTAATAGCGGCGATCAGCGATTTTTTTCTTGACTGCAACATTATGGCGGACACTTTGGACAATTTTGACACATTTTTGGGACAATTGTCATTTTCACAGCAAAAAATGCATTTAAATTGCATTCTTTATTGTGAAAATGACAGTTGCAGTTTGGGAGTTAACCACAGGGGGCGCTGTAGGAGTTAGGGTTTACTTTGTGTGTGTTTACTAGTGTAGGGGGGTGTGGCTGTAGGAATGACGTCATCGATCGTGTCTTCCCTATAAAGGGAATGACGCGATCGATGCGCCGACACAGTGAAGCACGGGGAAGCCGTGTTTACACACGGCTCTCCCCGTTCTTCAGCTCCGGGGAGCGATCGCGACGGAGCGGCTATAAACGAATAGCCGCGCCGTCGTCCCGGATCGCTCCTGAAGCCACGGGGACCGCCGCATGTACGGGGGGGGGGTCCTGATCGGACCCCCACCCACGTTAATGTGCCTGCCTGTGCCATTCTGCTGACGTATATGTACATGAGGCGGTCCTTAAGTGGTTAAATATGAGATCTGGGGTCAAAAAGACCTCAGATCTCATATTTACGCTAAAATGCTAAAAAATTTATAAAAAATAAATGTTGTCATTTAAAAAAAATTACCCTTTAAGAGCTATGGGCAGAAGTGATGTTTTGACGTTGCTTCCGCCCTGCTATGGTATGGAGATGGGTGGTGGCCATCTTGCCCTCACTCGTATCTATACCAAGCAGGAGAGAAGACTCGATTGCCTCCGCCGATACTGATGCCTCAGGTAAGCGGCGGAGGGCGTGCGGGGGCGAATCCGCCGCACAGACCACCATTGTCGCAAACCGCTGCCTGAAGAGATGGATACCTGGGTTATGGCAGCAGCTGCTTACCGATTCTAAAATGTGATGGCTGCATTCCTTTTCTTTTATAGGCTTTTTTTCTTCTATTTTCATCTGGTGATCCAGTCAGCAAGTTTTTCTCAAGCTCTCCAGCAGAATGTATCAGTTTACATGTATGAGACAAGCCACTTAACACTCACAGGTGGAGAATAAAATTACCAACTTTTATTTATTAATGCAAGACTTTATCCTAAAAGGGAAAATGTTTGCTGTAACTGATTATAATGTTTGGCTTTAACGTGTCACTAAACCCACAACAGTAAAATCACTCTGTATATGCAGTAAGGCATGCTTGTTATACTCACAGTGGAACATACGGGGTTAATCCTCTGAATTGTGTAAAAAGGCTGTTTGATCTTGTCTTCTCTGATCCTCCCCTTCTTCCACTGACTCCAAAACCTGTACGGATAAGACAGAAACAGTGGAGTCAGGCTGCACATGCTCAGTTTGGTGTGTATTGCTAGAGAGTTATTTTTTTTCTTGGGAGGGTGCATGTGATCAGCACAGGGCCAATCAGCACTTTCCAGACAGAGAGTCAGGAGTCCTGCATCCTGATAGGATAGCCAGTGCAGTGTAAAAACTCCTCCTAAAAGCTTTAACAAGACACTGATAGAAGTCACAAGACTGCTATATACTGCTGATGAGAAAAGGTATTTAGCAGTTTATAGTTACTAAAATAATTGTATTTCCATGTTCTGTGTACTGTGGGAGACCAGATATAGTGAATGCAGGGTCCTGGGTTTAAAAACACTTTAATTTGTTATTGGTTCTAAACCTGTCAATACATTTGTAGCACCACCCCTGTAGGGGCTTCAAGTGACAGGGTTTCCCACTGCTGATCCCAACGATAGGCAGTGTTAGATCATTCAGTTCTCAGTTTTGGAGCCGGTAGGGGACAGTTGCAGCATCGGATCCACCTAGATAAGTATGAAAAAAAAAAGTCCATACTTCTCTTTTAATACTGCTTTGTGATGGATTTGTTTTTTGTTTTTTTAGGCTTTTTCTCTTTATTTTCAGTAAGTAAGGGCCAGATTCACAAAAGGGATACGACGGCGTATCTGCTGATACGCCGTCGTATCCCTGTTTCTATCTATGCGACTGATTCATAGAATCAGTTACGCATAGATATCCCTAAGATCCGACAGGTGTAATAGTTTTACACTGTCGGATCTTAGGATGCAGTACCGAGGCCGCCGCTGGGGGGAGTTCGCGTCGCAAACCAGCGTTGGGTATGCAAATTAGCAGTTATGGCGATCCACAAAACTTTTTCCCGTCGTTACGTCGCCGCAAGTGTTAGTTTGCCGTCGCAAAGATAGGGCACCTTTTACAAAGTGTAAAATTACTACACCATGTAAAAGTATACCTGTCTTTCCCACGTTGCTTTTTAATTTTTTCTTAAAAAATTTTTTCCCGGCGCAAGTCTTTTTTTCACGTCGCGATTCACAAAACGTTGGCGTGTCGTAATTTCGCGCAAAGCACGACGGGAAATTTGCATCGGGAGCATGCGCAGTACGTCCGGCGCGGGAGCGCGCCTAATTTAAATGGTACCCGCCCCATTTGAATTGGCCCACCTTGCGCCGGACGGATTTAGGATACGCCGTCGCAAATTTACAGGTAAGTGCTTTGTGGATCGGGCACTTAGACAGAAAATTTGCGGCGGTGTAACCTAAATCGGTTACGTTACGCTGCGCCCGGGCTACGTGAATCTGGCCCTAACTGCCTGTCTTTGGGTCCATTCACACACAATGTGGTAGGACTGCATTGGGCAGACTAATTCAGTGCAGTTTCACCACAAGACAAGGCAAAATTCCTTGTCTCCTATGTGCATACCTCCCAACTTTATAAGATGGGAATGAGGGACACCTATTAGCAAAAGTATGCAGGCATAGGACACACCCCCTGCCACACCCCCTTACAGGAGAATTCTACAAAAAAAAGATTAGTTAAACCCACAAGTGTTTTATTTTTAACCACTAATATTATATTGGCTTTTGGAATTTACAAATGCAGCAATATAGAAATTGGATGAAAGGTTTAGCGCTGGGAAACACTTTTTGAAAGATAAATAGTGCGTTTTATATACAACTATATACAGTATCTCACAAAAGTGGGTATACCCCTAAGTGAAAATGTCCCAATTGGGCACAAAGTGTCAATATTTTGTGTGGCTACCATTATTTTCCAGCACTGCCATAACCCTCTTGGGCATGGAGTTCACCAGAGCTTCACAGGTTGTCACTGGAGTCCTCTTCCACTCCTCCATGACGACATCACAGAGCTGGTGGATGTTGGAGACCTTGCACTCCTGCACCTTCCATTTGAGGATGTCCCACAGATGCTCAATAGGGTTTAGGTCTGGAGACATGCTTGGCCAGTCCATCACCTTTACCCTCAGCTTCTATAGCAAGGCAGTGGTCATCTTGGAGGTGTGTTTAGGGTCATTATCATATTGGAATACTGCCCTGTGGCCCAGTCTCCGAAAGAAGGGGATCCAGCTCTGCTTCAGTATATCACAGTACATGTTGGCATTCATGGTTCCCTCAATGATCTGTAGCTCCCCAGTGCTGGCAGCACTCATACAGCCCCAGACCATGACACTCCCACCACCATGCTTGACTGTAGGCAAGACACACTTGTCTTTGTACTCCTCACTAGACATGTGCACTGCCGAAAAATGTGTTCATTTTCGTTTCATTCGTTTCTTAGCTTTTTTCGGAAATTCAGAAAATTCAGAAATTGACGAATTTCCAAAATTGTCGAATTTCCAAAATTGTCGAATTTCCAAAATTTAGAATTTTAATATTCAAATTTTCAAATATTCTGAAATTTTGAACTTCCGAATTTTCCAAAATCTCGAAAATTTGAAATTTCAGAACTTGAAAATTTCAGAAATTTGAAATTTCAGAAATTCGAAATTTCAGAATTAGAAAATGTGGAATTCGAACATTTTCTAATTTTAAGATCTTCAAATTTTCAAATTTGTGAAATTCTAATTTTTGAATTTCAGAAATGTTGAACTTTCGAACTTCCGAATTTCAAATTTCGAACTTCAAATCTTTCGATATTTCAAATTACTAAAATTTTGAATTTCCAAATTTCCAAATTTTGGAAATTCGAAATGTTGGAAATTCAAAATTTAGAAATCATGATAACATGATAATTTGTCGAAATTCGTTAAAAGAATAATTCGGAACTAAACTAATTGCACATGTCTACTCCTCACCTGGTTGCTTCTACCTAATGCTATGTTGGTCTCATCAGACCATAGGACATGGCCCTAGTAATCCATGTCCTTAGTCTGCTTGTCTTCAGCAAACTGTTTGCAGGCTTTCTTGTGTATCATCTTTATCAGGGGTATCAAGGGTCTTGGCAATATTATTATAGCCTAGGCCATCTTTATGAGGAGCAACAATTATTTTTTCATATCCTCCGAGAGTTCTTTGCCATGAGGTGCCATATTGAACTTCCAGTGACCAGCATGAGAGAGTGAGAGCGATAACACCAAATTTAACACACCTGCTCCCCATTCACACCTGAGACCTTGTAACACTAACGAGTCACATGACACCGGGGAGGGAAAATGGATAATTGGGCCCAATTTGGATATTTTCACTTAGTGGTATACTCACTTTTGTTGCCAGAGGTTTAGATATTACTGGCTGTGTGTTGAGTTATTTTGAGGGGACCGCAATGTACACTGTTATACAAGCTGTACACTCACTACTTACATTGTAATTTCTTCAGTGTTGTCACATGAAAAGATAGAATAAAATATTCGTACTTCTCCTGCAAGGGGATCCTCCGGAGCTGGAAGGATCCCCTTGGGGAGAAACCAAGCCCAGCAACGTCGGAAAACCAAGCCCAGCAACGTCCCTATCCTCCAGAAATAGGACGGACACTGAGCTGAGGCTGCACCAACTGCCCAGGGAGCAGGAGAATAATGACCCCACCATCTACCCTGAGCGTTCTACCTTCTATACCAGTATGTACTGGGGGGGACTGGGATCATACCCCACCATAGGCACATAGGCGAGCAAAGGGGGGTGGTGTATTTACAGCCCTCCCAAAAAAATGGAGCATCAACTGCCACTTGGGTGGTCCCTCTGCATTATTACACACAATACAGACCTGTTAACCCTGCATTGCACATGGATGGCATACGATCATGCCTGTGAATGGCTTAGAGAAGAGGCTGCAGCGAACCAGCTGCACCACTGGAGGGAGTGTAGAAATATTTCTCTTTATTCTGCCACCTCTGGACATAATGAGTATTTCACCCCTTGCACTGTGGTTTTTAGTTGTGCCTGGAGTTGGGCTCTAAGATCTGTGGGAGTCAGTGGGATTGGTGGTTTATCTGTGCACATTTCCACCATTGCGCCATCATTACTGACATTTGAAACCCAGGATGAAAATATCCTGTTGGTAGTGGTGAGTAGAGATATTTTTTTTTTTTGCTCCATTGACAGACCACACACAGGAAGAGAACTGGCCTACAATTCTTATAAAATACCGGGTGTATTTGTCAGGATCACAGATGCTGATCTGCAATACTTCTGTGTCAGAAACTCACAAATTACTGAAACCATTAATTCATGATGACTGTTCTGTCTGTAGGACAGAGAGCTAAACCCTATTGCTCCATAAACTCCAGATACCATATTTCTTTGATCTTAAATGTATTGGAACAAGTCACATAAAATGTGATGGCTGCATTCCTTTTCTTTTATAGGCTTTTTTTCTTCTATTTTCATCTGGTGATCCAGTCAGCAAGTTTTTCTCAAGCTCTCCAGCAGAATGTATCAGTTTACATGTATTAGACAAGCCACTTAACACTCACAGGGGGAGAATAAAATTACCAACTTTTATTTATTAATGCAAGACTTTATCCCAAAAGGGAAAATGTTTGCTGTAACTGATTATAACGTTTGGCTTTAACGTGTCACTAAACCCACAACAGTAAAATCACTCTGTATATGCAGTAAGGCATGCTTGTTATACTCACAGTGGAACATACGGGGTTAATCCTCTGAATTGTGTAAAAAGGCTGTTTGATCTTGTCTTCTCTGATCCTCCCCTTCTTCCACTGACTCCAAAACCTGTACGGATAAGACAGAAACAGTGGAGTCAGGCTGCACATGCTCAGTTTGGTGTGTATTGCTAGAGAGTTATTTTTTTTCTTGGGAGGGTGCATGTGATCAGCACAGGGCCAATCAGCACTTTCCAGACAGAGAGTCAGGAGTCCTGCATCCTGATAGGATAGCCAGTGCAGTGTAAAAACTCCTCCTAAAAGCTTTAACAAGACACTGATAGAAGTCACAAGACTGCTATATACTGCTGATGAGAAAAGGTATTTAGCAGTTTATAGTTACTAAAATAATTGTATTTCCATGTTCTGTGTACTGTGGGAGACCAGATATAGTGAATGCAGGGTCCTGGGTTTAAAAACACTTTAATTTGTTATTGGTTCTAAACCTGTCAATACATTTGTAGCACCACCCCTGTAGGGGCTTCAAGTGACAGGGTTTCCCACTGCTGATCCCAACGATAGGCAGTGTTAGATCATTCAGTTCTCAGTTTTGGAGCTGGTAGGGGACAGTTGCAGCATCGGATCCACCTAGATAAGTATGAAAAAAAAAAGTCCATACTTCTCTTTTAATACTGCTTTGTGATGGATTTGTTTTTTGTTTTTTTAGGCTTTTTCTCTTTATTTTCAGTAAGTAAGGGCCAGATTCACAAAAGGGATACGACGGCGTATCTGCTGATACGCCGTCGTATCCCTGTTTCTATCTATGCGACTGATTCATAGAATCAGTTACGCATAGATATCCCTAAGATCCGACAGGTGTAATAGTTTTACACTGTCGGATCTTAGGATGCAGTACCGAGGCCGCCGCTGGGGGGAGTTCGCGTCGCAAACCAGCGTTGGGTATGCAAATTAGCAGTTATGGCGATCCACAAAACTTTTTCCCGTCGTTACGTCGCCGCAAGTGTTAGTTTGCCGTCGCAAAGATAGGGCACCTTTTACAAAGTGTAAAATTACTACACCATGTAAAAGTATACCTGTCTTTCCCACGTCGCTTTTTAATTTATTCTTAAAAATTTTTTTCCCGGCGCAAGTCTTTTTTTCACGTCGCGATTCACAAAACGTTGGCGTGTCGTAATTTCGCGCAAAGCACGACGGGAAATTTGCATCGGGAGCATGCGCAGTACGTCCGGCGCGGGAGCGCGCTTAATTTAAATGGTACCCGCCCCATTTGAATTGGCCCACCTTGCGCCGGACGGATTTAGGATACGCCGTCGCAAATTTACAGGTAAGTGCTTTGTGGATCGGGCACTTAGACAGAAAATTTGCGGCGGTGTAACCTAAATCGGTTACGTTACGCTGCGCCCGGGCTACGTGAATCTGGCCCTAACTGCCTGTCTTTGGGTCCATTCACACACAATGTGGTAGGACTGCATTGGGCAGACTAATTCAGTGCAGTTTCACCACAAGACAAGGCAAAATTCCTTGTCTCCTATGTGCATACCTCCCAACTTTATAAGATGGGAATGAGGGACACCTATTAGCAAAAGTATGCAGGCATAGGACACACCCCCTGCCACACCCCCTTACAGGAGAATTCTACAAAAAAAAGATTAGTTAAACCCACAAGTGTTTTATTTTTAACCACTAATATTATATTGGCTTTTGGAATTTACAAATGCAGCAATATAGAAATTGGATGAAAGGTTTAGCGCTGGGAAACACTTTTTGAAAGATAAATAGTGCGTTTTATATACAACTATATACAGTATCTCACAAAAGTGGGTATACCCCTAAGTGAAAATGTCCCAATTGGGCACAAAGTGTCAATATTTTGTGTGGCTACCATTATTTTCCAGCACTGCCATAACCCTCTTGGGCATGGAGTTCACCAGAGCTTCACAGGTTGTCACTGGAGTCCTCTTCCACTCCTCCATGACGACATCACAGAGCTGGTGGATGTTGGAGACCTTGCACTCCTGCACCTTCCATTTGAGGATGTCCCACAGATGCTCAATAGGGTTTAGGTCTGGAGACATGCTTGGCCAGTCCATCACCTTTACCCTCAGCTTCTATAGCAAGGCAGTGGTCATCTTGGAGGTGTGTTTAGGGTCATTATCATATTGGAATACTGCCCTGTGGCCCAGTCTCCGAAAGAAGGGGATCCAGCTCTGCTTCAGTATATCACAGTACATGTTGGCATTCATGGTTCCCTCAATGATCTGTAGCTCCCCAGTGCTGGCAGCACTCATACAGCCCCAGACCATGACACTCCCACCACCATGCTTGACTGTAGGCAAGACACACTTGTCTTTGTACTCCTCACTAGACATGTGCACTGCCGAAAAATGTGTTCATTTTCGTTTCATTCGTTTCTTAGCTTTTTTCGGAAATTCAGAAAATTCAGAAATTGACGAATTTCCAAAATTGTCGAATTTCCAAAATTGTCGAATTTCCAAAATTTAGAATTTTAATATTCAAATTTTCAAATATTCTGAAATTTTGAACTTCCGAATTTTCCAAAATCTCGAAAATTTGAAATTTCAGAACTTGAAAATTTCAGAAATTTGAAATTTCAGAAATTCGAAATTTCAGAATTAGAAAATGTGGAATTCGAACATTTTCTAATTTTAAGATCTTCAAATTTTCAAATTTGTGAAATTCTAATTTTTGAATTTCAGAAATGTTGAACTTTCGAACTTCCGAATTTCAAATTTCGAACTTCAAATCTTTCGATATTTCAAATTACTAAAATTTTGAATTTCCAAATTTCCAAATTTTGGAAATTCGAAATGTTGGAAATTCAAAATTTAGAAATCATGATAACATGATAATTTGTCGAAATTCGTTAAAAGAATAATTCGGAACTAAACTAATTGCACATGTCTACTCCTCACCTGGTTGCTTCTACCTAATGCTATGTTGGTCTCATCAGACCATAGGACATGGCCCTAGTAATCCATGTCCTTAGTCTGCTTGTCTTCAGCAAACTGTTTGCAGGCTTTCTTGTGTATCATCTTTATCAGGGGTATCAAGGGTCTTGGCAATATTATTATAGCCTAGGCCATCTTTATGAGGAGCAACAATTATTTTTTCATATCCTCCGAGAGTTCTTTGCCATGAGGTGCCATATTGAACTTCCAGTGACCAGCATGAGAGAGTGAGAGCGATAACACCAAATTTAACACACCTGCTCCCCATTCACACCTGAGACCTTGTAACACTAACGAGTCACATGACACCGGGGAGGGAAAATGGATAATTGGGCCCAATTTGGATATTTTCACTTAGTGGTATACTCACTTTTGTTGCCAGAGGTTTAGATATTACTGGCTGTGTGTTGAGTTATTTTGAGGGGACCGCAATGTACACTGTTATACAAGCTGTACACTCACTACTTACATTGTAATTTCTTCAGTGTTGTCACATGAAAAGATAGAATAAAATATTCGTACTTCTCCTGCAAGGGGATCCTCCGGAGCTGGAAGGATCCCCTTGGGGAGAAACCAAGCCCAGCAACGTCGGAAAACCAAGCCCAGCAACGTCCCTATCCTCCAGAAATAGGACGGACACTGAGCTGAGGCTGCACCAACTGCCCAGGGAGCAGGAGAATAATGACCCCACCATCTACCCTGAGCGTTCTACCTTCTATACCAGTATGTACTGGGGGGGACTGGGATCATACCCCACCATAGGCACATAGGCGAGCAAAGGGGGGTGGTGTATTTACAGCCCTCCCAAAAAAATGGAGCATCAACTGCCACTTGGGTGGTCCCTCTGCATTATTACACACAATACAGACCTGTTAACCCTGCATTGCACATGGATGGCATACGATCATGCCTGTGAATGGCTTAGAGAAGAGGCTGCAGCGAACCAGCTGCACCACTGGAGGGAGTGTAGAAATATTTCTCTTTATTCTGCCACCTCTGGACATAATGAGTATTTCACCCCTTGCACTGTGGTTTTTAGTTGTGCCTGGAGTTGGGCTCTAAGATCTGTGGGAGTCAGTGGGATTGGTGGTTTATCTGTGCACATTTCCACCATTGCGCCATCATTACTGACATTTGAAACCCAGGATGAAAATATCCTGTTGGTAGTGGTGAGTAGAGATATTTTTTTTTTGCTCCATTGACAGACCACACACAGGAAGAGAACTGGCCTACAATTCTTATAAAATACCGGGTGTATTTGTCAGGATCACAGATGCTGATCTGCAATACTTCTGTGTCAGAAACTCACAAATTACTGAAACCATTAATTCATGATGACTGTTCTGTCTGTAGGACAGAGAGCTAAACCCTATTGCTCCATAAACTCCAGATACCATATTTCTTTGATCTTAAATGTATTGGAACAAGCCAGTTGAAACTACAAATTGATAAAATAAACATCAATCAGTACAAGTTTGCATATAGTAAAGAAACAATTCACTATAACACAGAATGTGCCATAAAGTAATATACTCAAAGAAAAAAAAATGATGAGTATCCAAACATACAAATAAATAATTAAATAAATGTGAATAAAGTCCAACTAAAGCCCAATGGTAGGAGTTAGTTCATATAAAGGCAAAAATCTCATAGAGGTAACTGGATAGAAGAAAAAACAGATAAAACATCTATGCAAACATCGACTGTTAAATGTATGAATTGGCTGCTCACCTCCAACAATGACCCAAGGGTCAAACAAGGCTCATCAGATAGTCAGATAAGGAATCCTGCTGATGGATCTGTAAAGGCATCCAGGTTCCAGGCGAAGACGAAGAACTACGTCCAAAACTTGGCATCAAAACATCTGGGTTAATTCCACATATAGAGGAATCAGCTCGCTCCAAGGAATAGCACTTCTTTGTTTCCTTTGAGGGCCATTTATACAAGATCAGCCATAGTGCAATATTGTCAAATAAAAAGTAAATTTATTTAGTTAAAAAACTGCTTACATCAAGTAAAAACCGCAGTAAAAAGCAATGGGAGTAGTGACACACAGGCCTCCTCAACCTTACTTCTGTTAAAACACCACCGGAACTGACGTCACAAGGCTCCACCCGACGCGTTGCATCACTGGTCACAAGCCTTTCTGTCGCTGTAGGTTCTTAAAATGGAAGCTGAGACACTTTCTCTAGAGAATTCTCCCAGAATGCACTGGTTACTAACAACTGTATTAACACATTCTAAGAGAATACAATATGTAACTTCTACAAACAGCAAAGCTATACCAGAAAGGGAACGGGGAAAGGGTGGTGCCTGCGCTCTGCCTATAACTAGCTTGGTGTACATCAAGAAAACTCACATGTTATTTCAAGCACATAAATATAACTAAACTGAATAGAAGCCCAGTGGGCAAAACAATGACCATGAAACTAGCATAAAAATTTCCAGATTCACGTGTGGCTTCCCCTCCTAATAGCTACTGTAAATTTTGATAACATACAGTGGAAGCTCGGTTTAAGAGTAACTTGGTTTAAGAGCGTTTTGATTTGCGAGCAACTTTTTTTTTCAATTCTGACTCGGTTTGCGAGTGTTGACTCGCAAGAATTCAAGCTAAATAGGCCTGCAGTACCTCATTCGGCCTAAGGTACAGGGGCGCAGGAAACGAGCCGAAGTGTCCTCTGGCCTTTTCGGCCATTTTCTCTCTGGCGCTCCCCCACCTTTGGCCGCATTCCGTATTGCATCCCCTTGAAGTCAATGTGGAACAAATTATTTTCGTTTCCATTGACTTCAATGTGAAAACTCGCTTTGATATGCGAGTACTTTGGATTACGAGCTTACTCCTGGAACGGATTATGCTTGTAATCCGAGGTTCAACTGTAAAGCTAAAACCTGACATCCCCTGCTTCCCTATCATTGTGAGGGGCTTGAGGTTCTCCCTTTCAGCCACTAGATGGCACTTTGCATATGACAAATATGTGATCAGGAGAAGCACTCGGGAAAATCTCCTGTAGAGATGCAGGGGTTGCAAAGCTTTCTTTTAGCATCTCCTCACAGGAAAGCCTTGACATGTATTTTTCCATAGGTTTGCTTGCGGAACTCATTTGCCTTTTGAAGAATTTATTTTGCTTAAAAAAAAAAAAAAAACGTCATGCAACTGTATACTGTAATTTTGATAGACTCTAAAGCTGTTCTTCAATCCTGTCCCAGTCAGGGGCGAACTGACAAATCATGGGGCCCACGGGGCAATAGAAGCCCCTGGGCTTACTGATGGCCACCATGCCAGGAGGCAGTGCAGAGGCTGGGCAGCTAAAATCTCGGGATTTTCACATCAAAAGCATGTCGGTTTTGGACATATCAGGGACAGATGTAAAAAAAAACATAGATTTTTACATACTGTCCCTGGTTTTACTGAGCCTGGCATCCCTGATGGGGCCCCCTAGTGGCATGGGGCCCTCGGGCAGTGCCCAAGTGACTCAATGGTCAGTCCGCCCCTGGTCCCAGTATTACATTTTAGAAAATATAGAAGGCTATAGAAGGAAATATGCTACACAAAAAACTTAAGATGCTGTTAACATGTGTTTCTTTTTCTTCATTATGAAGTGCTAATTAATTCCAATAAAGAAGATTAGTAATCACTGCTCCTCTACAGGAAACATAATTATTTCTTGTGTAGTAAAAACATACAATTAAGTCAGTGAAACATATAAATCGGGAGATGGCACTTGTGAATTCTGCTGTGTCTGTATGGCTACTGTGCATGTGAAATGTTGCTTGCAATGATTCTACATTACAATGGCCATTTTGGTTCCATTGCATTCCTCCTTTAATTATTTAATTTCATTTTAATTAGTTTAATCATTCTTAAACCACAGATTACAAACAATGTTACACAGTTTGTTTCACCCATTTAGTTTTGTGTCTGCAAGCCTATAAAACCTAGAGGTTGTATAGAAATTGTTCCTGTGTGTGCTGTTAACCATTAAATGTGATGACCAGGATATTCCATTGACTTTATTCTGATTAAGCTTTGGTAACTGAGCTGAAACAAAATCACCTCGACTGTGACTGGCTGTAGGGTTGCCAACTGTCCCCTATTGAAAGGACATCCCTCATCTTTAGTAAAGTAATATTACCAGAGGTATGAGAATGGATATACCGTATTTTGTCGGTGTAAAACACGCACTTTTTTCCCCTTAAAATCAGGGGAAAATCGTGGGTGCGCATTATACGCCGATCCTCGCTGTCTCTGAGCGCCGCCGACAAAGACCGAGTCGAGCCGAGTGTACTGCGCACTCGGCTAGGCTCGGCCACGCCCGCAGCCACGCGAAAGGAGCCGAAGGGAGCCGAACACACCGGAAATCCGGCTCTGCACAGCTCGACCGAGGCGGCAAATTCAAACACACATGCAACCCCCGGCAGACGGACGCGGCGGACACCGACAAGGCTGGACGGACCGGCAGACGGACGTGACGGACACCGACAAGGCTGGACGGACCGGCAGACGGACGTGACGGACACCGACAAGGCTGGACGGACCCCGCGCAAGGCCGCAGACGGACACCGGACAAGGCCGCCGATGAACGCCGGGCAAGACAGCAGACGGACACTGACAAGGCTGGTCCCCGCGCAAGGCCGCAGACGGACGCCGGACAAGGCCGCCGATGGACGCAGACGGACACCGACAAGGCTGAGCATCCAAAACGTAAGTTTTTTCCTAAACTTCCCTTCTAAGCTTGGGGTGCGCGTTATACGCCGGCGTGCGCTATACCCCGATAAATACGGTACTCTACATCGGCGGTCTTCAAACTGTGGCCCGGGGGCCAAATGTGGCCCATTATCTGAATTGATTCGGCCCTAGGGGCAATATTTCATCCTCTGACACCAACAATGGGGCATAATTCCTCCCACTGACAACAACGAAGGGAGACAATTCCTCTCACTGACACCAAATGTGGGCACTGTTTACTCCCACTGATGCCAGGACATTTCCTGTAGCTGATACCAACAATAGGGCACTATTCCTACCATTGACCCAAACAATGAGCACTATTCTTCCCACTGACACCAATGATGGGGCACTATTCCTTGCTCTGATACCAACAATGGAGCATTATTCCTTCCAATAACACCAATGATGGGGCACTGTTTCTTCCCCAAATACCAACAATGGGGCAATATTCGTCTCACTAATACCAATGATGGGGCATTCTTTACTCCCATTGACACCAGGGAATTGTTCTACTCACACTGGCTACAGTTCGGCCCCCTCAAAGTCCGAAGAACAGTAAACTGACCTTTTGTTCAGAAATTTTGGAGACCCCTGCTCTACATTAGCCTTAACCCAGAGAAAACCATTGACATGATTTCCAGGTTTCATGGAATCCCTGGCACAATTAGTCCATTAGGGGGTCATTGGAAAAATGCCCTTTGCACAAGTGCTGGTAAATGAAATGAATGCCCCCCTTTACAAGGTGGTCAGACTGTCACTCTTGCAGTCATGTTGATGGCTCTGCCAAGTGGCATTGGACCTGGAAGTATGCAGGCATCATCAGATGGGAGGTCACAGCTCAGGGAACCCTTGGGGACCTCTGGAGGAACCCTTGGTTTCCACAGAACCCTGGTGGAAAATGTCTGCTTTACATATATAAAATACATCTCTGAATCCTGGTTCATATAAGATTAGAGTATGTTTGTCTACATGTAGTGCTACTCTCATAAGGGCTACTGGATTTTGGGTCCTCCCTTACTCACACAGCCAGGCGACAAGAACTTTGCTATAGACTTCAAGAACCAGTCCAGGGTATTTGGATTTTTTTAGTTTATTGGGGGATGAACTTGGATAGGGATGGGATTCCCAGAACTGTAAAACTTTAATGCAAACTTGAGGACTTGATCCGGTCTCTGGCTGCTAGGAAGGTCCTCCAGTAGGATTGATGGATCAGCTGACTCAATAACAAAAAGTCACAACTGTTGAATGCAGGTGCTGCTCCTTAAGGAAATGCAGGTGCACCTGGCTGATTCTGGACCCAAGCTAAAGGTGAGGTGTAGGATGGCTTTAATAGCTGTGAACTGTCTCTAAGCTGTCTCTTGGTTATGGGCTAGCAGAGCATTGCACCCTGCTGCCCCTCCTCTGTCCAAGCTTGGGGTATGAAAAATTAAAGTTATTTGCTCAGTCCCTCTTTGGTTAATCCTGAAGCCTGGATGGCTGCTGCACGTAGGGTTGCCACCTGTCCAGGATTCACCCGGACAGTTCGGGTTTGGGATCTTGTGTCCGGGTTTCAGTCTGCCTGAAACCCGGACACATTATTTAGACTGGGCTGTGGCTCCCCAAGTAACTGAGGTAGTCACACAAAAATCTGTTGCCATTCGGGAGATGTGGGCCGCTGTCTGGGGGCAGGTTTGGCATCACTGAGGGGGAGCCACGATGTCAGCAAGAGCAGTTTGGCCACACCCACTGTTTGCCGCAGCAAGCTGCAATACCACTGTCCTTGAGGCACCCGAAGGTGCCCTAGGTCTTTTATTATCCGATTGTGTATACTACGGGAAAAAACGTGCCCTGTGCCGCTAAAGTGTTGGGGTTTGGCTTGAAGAAAAGGTGGCAACCCTAGCTGCACAGGCTTCATGCTGAGCAGGCCCAGCTCCTGACTGTCAGGGTAGCTCTAGCTAAGCTTAGCTTAGGCTGGAAAGGGGTGTGTGAGTCTTCAGATTCTCTCTCTTTTCCACTAGCTTCTTCCTTCTGCCCAATGGCATAGCCCTCCAGCAACAGGGGTCCCCTCCAAGCAACTGGACCCTGGATTCTCGTCCCTCACTGCCAGAGTCCAGAATATTTATGACCTATCACCCAGGGATTGAAGGAGACTCCATAAATATTCAGGCTTAAGCAGGGGTGGACTGACAACTCATGGGGCCCCTGGGAAATAGAATATCATGGGGCCCCTGGGCTTACAAATGGTCACCAGGCCAGGAGGCAGTGCAGAGACAGGGCAGCTAAAATCTCAAGATTTTCACATCAAAAGCATGTCGGTTTCGGACATATCAAGGACAGATGTAAAAAAAACAATCAGCGCCAACCCCCACTGTCAGACGCGAGTGAGGAAGAGCCACCAGCGGCTCTTCCTGTTTACATCGTGATCAGCCGTGAGGCTCTTTACCGAGATCGGAGATGCAGGGTGTCAGACTGACACCCCGCATCACCGATCGCCGCGCTGTGTGCCCCCACGGGCGCACGCGGCATGAAATCCTGCAGGACGTCAATAGATGTCCAGTCAGGATTTCAGAACCACTTCCCGGACGTCAATCTGTTATTGACCGGGCGGGAAGTGGTTAAGGGGGAGTGGCAAGGAGTGTGTCCTATGCCTGCAAGCTTTTGCTGACAGGTGTGCCTCATTCTCATCTCAAAAAGTTGGGAGGTGTGCAAACCTGGAAAACCAGCATCCGATCACCATCCATCAGTGCTGGGGGGAGATCGCTTTACTAACATTGATCGTTAGTACAGCTAGCTTCTCCCAAGTTCCTCAGTTTTTCTTTTCATTCAGCCTTTCGGTTAACCCAGCAGGGGTTAACCGGAAAAAATAATAATAATAGTGTGTAGTAGGCCTTGTCTCTGTTCCTCCACCCTCTAAGTTCACGAAATATCTAGCCAGTTCCAGAAGTCAGGGCCGGGGGAGTTAACAGAGACCCAGGTGCCAGGTATGCCACGCTAATTCAAAAATCTCCACCCCCTCCCAATTCTCTTATTTCATTATGTTCTTTTTTTCCTAGGCAATGCATTAAATATTAGGTTCAAAACACCTTTTATTAAAATGACTATTGAAACATTCTTAAAGCGGTAGTTCACCCTCACTGACTTGATTTTACCATCGAGACAGGCATTGTAGCGCGAGCTACAGTATGCCTGTCCCGATTTTTTTAACCCCGGACTCACCTTGTAATCGTACATTATAGATTTCGGCTCCCGCGGGGAATGGGCGTGCCTATGGAGAGGGAGGATGATTGACGGCCGGCCCTGGCACGTCACTCTCCCCGAAGACAGCCGGAGTAGGTCTCGGCTCTTCACGGCGCCTGCGCACAGGCTATGCGCAGGCGCCGTGAAGAGCCAAGCCTATTTCGGCTATTTCCGGAGAAGCGTGACGCGCCAGAGCCGGCCGTCAATCATCCTCCGTCTCCATAGGCACGCCCATTCCCCGGTATCTTCGATGTACGAGTACAAGGTGAGTACGGGGGTAAAAAAATCGGGACAGGCATACTGTAGCTCGCGCTACAATGCCTGATTTTATGGTAAAAGAAAATTTTTTTTTTTTTTTGCGTTCATAGGGTGAACCCCCCGCTTTAAGGGCAAGGCCAGTGAGGGCATTTGATGTAAATGTGCTTCTGGCAGCAGAGAAATGCCGGTTTGTTTGTATGTATTAATGGAAGAAGCAGATAAGCTGGATGTTTATAACTACTACTAACAGTTTTAGAGCTTTTAAATGTGAGTGTGTTATTTTGTTATTGTAATTTTAATAAAAGGTTTTTAGATTTGAGCTTTTCATTTATTGCAGAAAGAATGAGATGAAAGTAAGAGGATCATGGGACATGGAGATTTTTGTATAAGCGCGGCAGACCTTTATAGATAAGTAAGGTCATTTACTTTTGTTGAGTTGTCTGTGAGAGCGCAGGGTATAGAATTATGGCGCGTACACACGAGCGTTTTTCGGGTTGTAAAAAATTAAGTTTTTTTATGGCATTTAGGGCATTTTTCACGATGTAAAAAATAGCCATTAAAAATTTCGAACATTTTTCATTTCGTTTTTAACGTTGTCGTTTTTTACGTCGAAAAAAATGGTCGTGTGTGGGCTTTAATGATGTGAAAAAAACGCGCATGCTCAGAACATGTCATACTTGCCTCCACTGTGCACCTTGTTTTGCACAGAGTCGCCCCGAACCTGGTCTTCTTGCGTCCCTCGGCAGCTGTCTCGGCCCCCCCCCCCCGCACGCACTCAACACCTTAATGCGAGCGAGCTTGCATGGTGTTGAGTGCTTGCGGGCGCGCTCCCGTGATACAGCCGACCCTGCCCCCCCGCTGCTTTCAATCAACCAATGAATGAGTCGGGAAGATGGCCGAGAAGCCTGCTCGTTCACGGCGCGGGACTTTCGAGGGGTCAGGTAAGTAATCGGGGGGACTGGGGGGGCACTTATACTCGGATGTTTTTTTTTCTTTTTTTTTTAAGTGTATTTTGTATTTTGCAATCTGCCACCTTTCTCCATGCCCCAGGTGGAAATGGTGGGTGTGTGAGGGGTTCCTCCCACACAGCCCGCCCTACCTGCTCCGCTTTGAAGCCCAAAGGGGCAGAGGGACTCCCTATAAGGGAGTGAGAGGATCTAGCCCGCTCAACCAGCCCTGTTAGTCCTTCGCCTCTCTTTTTTAGAGACCGCGTGGTCAAAGTGCGTGCATGTTAACCCAATTTCGACTGCATGTAAGTGTGGTGGTTTTTGTGGGAGGGGGGTGGGCGTACTAAGCACAGGCTTACCTCGCATAGCACACCCACCGGGAGCCGGGCTGAGACCACCAAACTCAATTCACATGTAGCTGAGACCGGGATCCGAACCCCTAGCTGCAGAGGTGAATGGCTTGTCAGCGCAGTTCCAATCGCGTTGAGCCACCGCAGCTCCCCCTCGGATGTTTTTTCACCTTAATGCATAGAATGTAAAGGCCGTTGTAAAGGCATACGTTTTTTTTTAATCTTAATGCATTCTGCATAGCTCCCAACTGTCCCCGATTTGGAGCAATGTCCCTCTGTCCCTCTTTCCTCCTCATTTGTCCCTCATTTTTATCTGATGTTTATTGTTGTATATAAAATGCACATTTTATCTTTCAAAAAGTGTTTCCCAGTGCTAAACCTAATGCCGCGTACACACGATCGTTTTTCGGCATGAAAATAAACAACGTTTTTCAGCATGTCCAAAAAAACAAAGTTTTTCCAACTTCATCATTAAAAACAATGTTGCCCACACACCATAGTTTTTGAAAAAAACAAATCGCGGTGATGTACAACACGTACGACGGCACTCTGAAGGGGAAGTTCTATTCGCCTGTGGGCTGCTTTTAGCTGATTCCTTGTTAGTAAAAGACGATTCGCGTTTTTTTTGTCTGTTACAGCGTAAGGAATGTGCTTACTCCATTATGAATGGTAGTTTTACCTGAACGAGCGCTCCCGTCTCATAACTTGCTTCTGGGCATGCGCGGGTTTAAAACGTCGTTTTTTAGCCCACACACGATCATTTTTAATAACACGAAAAACGACATTTTAAAAAACGACGTGAAAAAATGCAGCATGTTCGAATTTTTTTTTTGTCGTTTTTCAGAAGCCGAAAAACGATGAGAAGCCCATACACGATAATTTTCAATTACGTTTTTAAAAACGTCGGGTTTTTTTCATGCCGAAAAACGATCGTGTGTACGCGGCATTACATCCAAATTCGAAATTGCTGCATTTGTCAATTTTATAGTGGTAAAAAAAAAGCTCTTGTGGATTTAATTAACCGTTTTTTTTTGTTAAATCTCCTTTAAGGGGGTGTGACAGGGGGCGTGTCCTATGCTTACATACGTTTGGTAGTAGGTGTCTGTGATACATTTGCCTATATGTCTCAGTTTACTGCTCCCTGCTAGCCATATGGGTAGAGGTAGAAAGGAATTTCATGTGTGATTCATTCCTCTGACAGGTTATTGACGTGCTAATGTCCCCTCACTATTCTAAACGTTAATTGATCTATTGTGTTGTGTGAAGAAGATCTGTGTTTACCCTTAAAAGATGTGTATTGTATCATCAGGCTAAATGATTAGAGAAGTAGTATGTTAATTATTCTGATTGCTTCAGTGTATTAATTAACTCCACTTATGTCTTTATCTAAAGAAACGTGTCTGCATGGTCGGCTCCGACTTGTCTCCTATAATCTGTATGGGAAACCCCACTGTGTGAGGGGGGCGTTCCTAACAGGCTGTAACCACATATAAGCTGAGTTTTTGTGTCATTAAAGTGTCTTGTTCTAGCAGTAAGCTTGGCATGTGTGGCTTTCTGGGCGATTCCAGGGATATCCCTCCTCGTGGAATATTGGGGTGATTTTCGTTATGGGAAGAAGGGAACGTTGACGGGGATATCATACCAATACCGTCACAATTGGTTGGCAGCAGTGGGATTTTTCCCTTCTATTCCCCTTCACACCCGGATTCCAAGCAGACACTGGAAGAACTACTGGAAGTTCGTGGAAGGATTGCTAGCAACAAAACCAAGCGGGTCATCATAGCAGAATCAATGGAGATAGACCAGGAGGACGGGATTGCAGCAACGCCAGCAGTACAAGAGATGGAGACACCAGTGATTCAGGAGGAGGAATCGCCAGCCAACAAGCTAATGAGAGAGAAGCTAGCGTGGTTCGGCCCGAACCCAACGGCAGATGTGGTGCTGAGAGTGATGGACCTGTTAGCGAAGGAGGCTGAAGAAATAAGAGACGCAGAACTACAGAAGGATAAACAAATAAGAGACGCAGAGCTACAGAAGGATAAACAAATAAGGGACGCAGAACTACAGTTAAAACTGGCAGCAGTCCAACAAGCAGCCGCACCTTCTCCGAACAGTGAGTACAGCACAGCAGACGCAAGGAAGATTCCGTTTAGCGCTTTTAAAGCTTTTGATGAAAAGGACTGTGAAATTGATAACTACCTGGCGGATTTTGAGCGACAATGTAACCTGCACCGAATAGCTAGAAGAGAGTGGGTTGCAATATTGTCAGGCAAACTGTCAGGCAAAGCTTCTGATGCTTTCCGGACCGTGCCAGATCAGGATATCCATAGCTACGCCAGGGTTAAAGAAGTGCTCCTGGCTCGTTATGCGGTAACCCCAGAGTCCCACCGACAGAAGTTCAGGGACTCACGCAAAACCACGAAAGACTCTTACGCGGAATGGGCATGCCAGTTGTCCCTGTCGGCCTCTAACTGGGTTAACAGCAGCCAGGCCACCACCGCAGAGGACATTTTGCAACTAATGCTCCTGGAGCAATTTTACAATCACATCCAGACGGACGTCAAGGATTGGGTGAGAGATCGCAGGCCCATGACTCTACCAGAGGCCACGAAGTTGGCGGATGAATATGCGGATACTCGCAAGACAAACCAGGTCACACCACGGGTACAACCCCCACAACCAACGGCGCCCTCACACCCACCAGCCGCTAGATACCAACCGCCTAACAGACCGATGACATATAGCCCTCGCTACCCACACCAGGAGGACAACGAACAACGCTGCTTCCGGTGCAAACAGTTGGGTCACTTCAAGCAGAATTGCCCCATGAATGACAACACCAGGTCAAATTGGTCTCAACCTGGGTACCGCCCACCAGCAGCAGCCCATTGTGTAGACTCGGCTTGGGATCCCCAGGAGCTGGGTCAGGAAGAACCATTGGGCACCC
The DNA here is from genome assembly GCF_905171775.1 of Rana temporaria. Classification (NCBI taxonomy): domain Eukaryota; kingdom Metazoa; phylum Chordata; class Amphibia; order Anura; family Ranidae; genus Rana; species Rana temporaria. Next base: position 494,894,075 of record NC_053490.1, read on the forward strand.
ATTACGAAGCCCTCATGGTACAATCTGTTATTACGGACAACAGGGAACACCATTGTCAGCTGGTCATGGGCGACAGCCATGAGCCGGAGGGGCCTTGGAGGGAGCTGGGCAGAAAGAGGCACCGCCAGCTACCCTCCAAGAAGAAGAGGTCCTGGAAGTCATATAACCAGCGGACCTGGGAGGAGAAGAAGCGACTGGAGGAGATGGAATCGCAGCGGGCGCCCCAGATGCGGGCCGAGATGTTCGCCAAGGGCCCACCGGTGGCCCCTTACACCACCACCCAGTTCCTGATGATGAAGGACCACGTGGAGAGCCTGCAGGACATGAGCAAGCAGGATCTGATCCGTGAGTACATAGAGCTGGAGGAGTGCATAAGCCGCATGGAGGAGGAGAACAACCACCTGAGGTCACAGCGGGCTGACCCCCCCAGGCTCCATGAACTGGAGATGGAGCTGGAGAAGCTCAAAGAGGAGAACCGGCGGCTGCGGAGGGAGCAGGGGGTGGCTGACCTTATGGGGCTCTGAGTCCCCTCTCCCCCCCCCGGACTCTGAGCACCAGTGCTACAGCATTTCAACAAATATAACTTTTTCTTTTTATGAATCTCCTGTGATTGTCACTTCAGAGCCATAACCTGCCCCCTCCCATAGCGGGACACCTAGACGGCGGCGCATCAGACCCATTCGCTGTCTTCACACTGACTTCTGGTGACTTTGCAGATCGCACAAAGACTTGGGGACTGACCGGCGTGTGATCTGACGACCCGGTGACATACCTGAGTCTGAAGCAGTTGTCAAGGGAGGTCAGTCATGCCAAACGGAGTTAACCTCGGACTAAAAGCTCTGAACCCGTCAACCCTACTGGACCAGGGAAGGTCCAACCGGTTTTGCCGGAGCAGGGAGCAAAAGGGGGGCCATTGTGATACATTTGCCTCTATGTCTCAGTTTACTGCTCCCTGCTAGCCATATGGGTAGAGGTAGAAAGGAATTTCATGTGTGATTCATTCCTCTGACAGGTTATTGACGTGCTAATGTCCCCTCACTATTCTAAACGTTAATTGATCTATTGTGTTGTGTGAAGAAGATCTGTGTTTACCCTTAAAAGATGTGTATTGTATCATCAGGCTAAATGATTAGAGAAGTAGTATGTTAATTATTCTGATTGCTTCAGTGTATTAATTAACTCCACTTATGTCTTTATCTAAAGAAACGTGTCTGCATGGTCGGCTCCGACTTGTCTCCTATAATCTGTATGGGAAACCCCACTGTGTGAGGGGGGCGTTCCTAACAGGCTGTAACCACATATAAGCTGAGTTTTTGTGTCATTAAAGTGTCTTGTTCTAGCAGTAAGCTTGGCATGTGTGGCTTTCTGGGCGATTCCAGGGATATCCCTCCTCGTGGAATATTGGGGTGATTTTCGTTATGGGAAGAAGGGAACGTTGACGGGGATATCATACCAATACCGTCACAGTGTCCCTCATTCCCATCTCAAAAAGTTGGGAGGTATGCATTCTATGCATTAAAGTGTAAGTAAACCCACCTATCATTTTCAGGCAAGGAAGCTGCCATCTTGGCCTATGTTTAATCTTTAACTGCCATGATGCTGCACATGTGATCAGTTATGACACCAGCCATTGGATGGTTTGACAGTTTGGTTGAGAGCACAATGTGACAGTTAGCAATCCCGGCATGCCGGGAATGTAACTGCTTTTTGAAACTGTTAGATCGATGGGTTTACTTCCGCTTTAAGATAAAAAAAAAACTTTTGTGTGCAGCAGCCACCCTAATACTTACCTGAGCCCCATCCCTATCCTGCAATGAACATGAGTGCCTCGGCCGTCTGAGACTCTACCTCCTGATTGGCTGAGACACTGGCTCCCGCTGCTGTCAATCAAAGTCAGATAGCCAATCAGGAGAGGGAGGGGACAGGGCCGGACCGCAGCTCTTTTGTCTGAATGCAGCTCAGCTTGTTTGCTGTGGGGGCACTCGACAGGAGGGAGGGGCCAGAAGCACTGAAGAGGGACCCAAAAAGAGGAGGATCTGGGCTGCTCTGTGAAAAACCATTACATAGAGCAGGTAAGTATAACATGTTTGTTATTTTTATTAGAATAAAAACAAACTTTTAGGATCACTTTAATGTCTCAATGCTTTGTTTTGTGTATAAATCACTTTGATTTCTCCCCCCTAGAATTTCTTCAAATGGAAAAATAAAATATGGACAGCCGCACTCCAAAAAACCTTGATAGTTGTTTTTATTTAAAAAAGGAAAAATGCACTACGAGTCACAGCACATTACACGGGAGTAAAACAGCTGACGCGTTTCGCACTATAAATTAGTGCTTAAGCTTAGGCCCCCTATCCATGCGTTTGGCCCCTTTTAGGACGCCGGATGCATGGATTTCAATGGTGAGGTGTATTTTTTAAGCACCTGATTAGCTAGAGGCTCTAATAGGCTTTAAAGTAGGGTGGGCTCGAGGCACAGAGAATACGAATGGAGCCCACCCGGGTGTGTTACATCGGCGAATGAATATTCGCTGTTGTAACACTGATTCTCCTCCTGGTCAATCAGGAAGCGGGTTTTGAGACCCGTCACCCAATTGGCTGAAAGAACAGTCAATCATATTGGATGCCTAGGAGGAGGGGAGGTGACGCACAGCTGCCGAGATGGAGGAGTGGAGGAGATGCTCAATGCCCGCTGCCAATCCCACTGTCGATGCCCGCTGGCTGATACCCGCCACCTAGATGGGGGTAAAAAAGCGAGCGGAGGGCACGCCAGGGGGGGGTGATGGTTGTTTGCCCCCCCCCCCCCAAAAAAAAACACCAGCCCGCCACTGTGAGCCAAAAGAGGTAAGTAGCTTTAACAGTTGAGCAACCCTCAAGCAAGAAAGCCGTTAACTGATGGGAGACCTTCTATTCAGTCACTACCAGTGCACAAAATGAAGCATTTCTAAAATTTGCAGAAAAATAGACTATCCTTTTAGCATATGGGCTTTTTAAAAAATGCATTTACTAAGTGCAGCAAAAATCTACAAAGGGCAGTAAATGTTAGTAAGTGTTAGCAAGCAATCACATCTCTTTACTCCGATCATATTGGTATAAGGATGCTTTTAATTGGAGTTGCTCTTACATTCTATTCTACATTGCCTTATTGGGCAAGGTCTTGTTCAATTGTCCCATTCAGACACCATGGCCCAGATTCTCAAAGGAGATACGACGGCGTATCTCCAGATACGCCGTCGTATCTCTGAGTCTAAGCTGTCGTATCTATGCGCCTGATTCTTAGAATCAATTACGCATAGATTTGCATTAGATCCGACCGGCGTAAGTCTCTTACGCCGTCAGATCTTAACTGCATATTTACGCTGGCTGCTAGGGGCGTGTACGCTGATTTACGCCTAGAAATATGTAAATCAGCTAGATACGCGAATTCACGAACGTACGCCCGTCCGACGCAGTACAGATACGCCATTTACGTTAGGCTGTTCCCGGCGTAAGGTTACACCTTTGTATGGAGGCGTACATGCGGCGTACCAATGTTAAGTATGGACATCGTTCCCACGTTGAATTTTCGCGAATAGGGCTGGGCGTCATTTACGTTCACGTCGAAAGCATTGGCTTCTTGCGTGTTAATTTGGAGCATGCGCACTGGGATACTTTCACGGACAGCGCATGCGCCGGTCGTAAAAAGCGTCATTTACGTGGGGTCACATAAAATTAACATAACACACGCCTACATCTACCACATTTGAATTAGGCGGGCTTGCTCCGGCCTATTTACCCTACCCCGCCGCAACTTTTGTTTGAGCATACGGCACTTGCCAATTGTCCCCACTGTGCCCTGTAAATTGCTTTCTCCCCCCCCCCCCCGCCCGGCACTTACCTTTACTGGTTTTAGGCATCCACGTCCCACGATGTTTTCTCCCGCCCTCGATGACTGACAGGCGTCTCAGCCAATCAGGTTACCGGTAGCCAGAACCGGCCAACCTGATTGGCTGAGACGCCTGTCATCTTATCCAAGGGGCGTACAGTCTGTGCGCTCCGAGAATAAGCTTCCAGGACCCGAGGGCTGTATTGGGAAAGCCTATCAGAGCTGTTGGCTTTGATGGACATTTCTGTACAGCCAACCAGCTGGCGTTATTCAGATGGCCGGACATGAGCGCCGACCATCTGAATAACAGCGGCAGCGGCGATAATAACATAGATTCGTGCAATGCATGAATCTATGTTATTTCAGTGGCGGTGAGAGCCAGAGGGGGCGGCGCTCCAGCGCCCTCTATGGACGAACCGCCACTGGTCAAAAGATAAGAATGTACAGCAGAGGTCTCAACTGTTGCCTTTTGCTTGTCTTTATCTGGCCCTTGGGACACTTTTTCTCTGACACCATTGATGGAGCACCATTCCTCCAACTGGCACCATCAACGGGGCATTATTCCTTATAAATTATACCAACAATGAGGCACTATTGCACTAAAACCAGTGATGGGGCATTGTTTATTTCCATTGACGCCTGAGCATTTTCTACTTCCACTGGCCATCGTCCGCCTTCCTAAAGCCTGAAGGCCAGTAAACTGGCCCTTTCTTTAGAAAGTTTGGAGAGCCCTGATGTACAGGATTGCTCAGAGAGTGAAAATATGTATCTTCACATAAAAGAAGACCTCTAAACGACACGGGAAGCAGAAGAGATTTAAGAAAAAGTAAAAAGGGTAGCCTGCAAAGAAACATGGGAAGGGAAGGGGTAAAAAAATAAATAAAATAAATGTGAGCATGTGGGGAAAAGTCCTCAGGGAAAAGAGGAGGGAGGACCAAGATCAGGTGAATGATTCATACCAGCCCCTATACCATACTCAGGAGGGCACTGTACTAGTAGTTTGGAATACTGACTGAATCAGGTTTTAAGGAACCGTTCTTCTGTGTGATTTAGTTCCACCATTAGATCCTCCATGCAGGGCTGTCTTAATGAGACTGCCCAGGGGCCCCAGCTGTGTGAGGGGCCCCTGCATTTTCCCAAAAGCAGCTGGTCTTTGAGCCCACGCTGCCCCAAAATTGGGGGGCCCATGATGGCACTGAGAGTGATAGATACACAGGGGAGGCAATCTGCCTCCTACCTACTTGATGTCTGTTTACCTGCACTGTCATCATTGTAGGGGCCCCAGAGCATTACTTTGCCCAGGGGCCCATGATGCTATTAAGACGGCCCTGCCTCCATGGTTCTGATTTCATTGACCTTACCTTTCCACAAACCATTACAAAGTGGAATGCAGGCTTTCACGGCATTGAGGAGACGTACTGTATAAGTAGCGGCTGGAGGAGAAAGGCAGCAGAGTGACCTTCCAACCAAACATCAGACAATTGGAAGATAATATCTTGGATTTGTCACAAAACGCTTGTATTACAGGGCAATCTCAGAAAACATGTAGTACCGACCCGTAATACCATTGGCATCTCCAGCACAGGTGTGAGCACTTTGGGAACTTTTTATGCAAGGCTTTTGGAACCCGATACCAGTGAGTTAACTGTTTGTAACACGATTCTTGTATCCTACTAGAGATGGAGAATTTGGGTGCAAGCTATGTATCCTCTGACGTTAATGCATTTGTTTTTTGAAGCAGCTCGGTCAATGGAACAATGTATCCCTTGGCACTTGTATGAATTGTGGTCACATAGTAACAATATTATTGATGAGTAATGGGCACAATGTCAGTTTAATATTTCATTCATGAATTATGCATGTTCTGCATCATTTTGGCGCTGCTCTAGTCCAGGGAATATAGCACTATCACTGTAATTAAAAGGATATTGTCTAAAAATAATAAGGTAGAATGATATATGGAGGATACAAGCAGGGCTTTTTTTCTCAGACAATAGGTGCAGAAACTCCACTTTTCCGATTCACTTGTTTTTTTCCGCCTCTACCCACCTCCGAGCACCATTCTTTGGTTCCATCCCCTACCCACCTTCCAGTACCGCCCCTTTTAGACAATTCAGAACCAAGTATCATTTTGTTGTGCTAAGTAATTAGTATGGAATTTGGTTTCCCCTTCAGCCAGCAACAATAGATCCCCTTAACAATGTACCACCCACAGCAAAATATTAGACTCCCTAGAGCATGAACATATCTCTGCACAGTCAGCATTAATAGACTCTCTGGCAGCCATCAAAAATAGACCCCTCCCCCAACAGTAGATCTCCTTCAGCAACACTAGACCCCCTGCAAAAATAGATCCCCTCTAGCTAGAATAGATCCACTAGCAGTGAGCATCAATACCCTGCAGCACACCCCAGCACCCCTTGACATTACATACAGTCAGTCCAGGAGGTGCCGGAACTGCGTTCCCCCGCGTTCCTGCTGAAAAAAAGCCCTGGATACAAGGAAGTATTAATGGATGATATAAGGATGTTTGCTCTGCTGTTACTGCCACACTTGGAAATTATTATAGAAAAATCAATTATAGATTACTGAATGTGTATATTGGAAACATTTTAGAGGATCAGTCCCCCTCATACTGATAGTTCAGTTACGTGTAGGCTATTTCTCCCAATGTCTTTTTTTGGTGGGGCAAGTTGCTGACCGTGCTTCTGCATTTTTTGGAGTCTTAGGCCCCGTACACACGAGAGGATCTATCCGCTGAAATTGATCCGCGGACCGGTTTCAGCGGATAGATCCCCTGGTGTGTACGATCCAGCGGATATTTTTCCGCTGATTTTTTTCCCCGGGGATGGATTTCCAGCGGATCAAAATTTCTTAACATGCTAAGAAATCGATCCGCTGGAATCCAGTCCAACGGATTGATCCGCTGGTCTGTACAGACTCACCGGATCAATCCGTCCGAATCCATCCCTCGCATGCGTCGTAATGATTCGACGCATGCGTGGAAGTCCTTATATCACAGCGTCGCGCACGTCACCGCGTCATCATCGCGGCGACGGCGCGACACGCCGGAGGATTTATCTGCGGAAACGGACCTCCGGACCGTTTCCGCGGATCGATCCTCTCGTGTGTACTAGGCATTATTGCTCTTGCTGCAGAGGATGGGTGGTTTTAGGCAGAGCTTTTTTCCTCAGAAAATAGGTGCAGGAACTCAACCACGACCCGTTCAGATTTCACAAACAGTGGAAGGGTCTTAAAGGGGCATTAAATACCAGAATTGCATTACATACAGAGTGCAGAGTTCAGGGGGTTACAAAGCTGTCACTTGTAAACACAGAAACCAGACTTCTGTGTTTACAAGTGATTTTGGTAAGCAGGCAACAAAGGGTCTGAGCCAGAGGTGGTGGAACTGAGTTCCCCCAAGTTCCCCCTGAAAAAAAGCCCTGGTTTTAGGAATCATTGTTGCTACATCCACTGCAAACTTTTGCAAGCTGAGCCAATTCCTGGTTTATATGAATCAGATCGTCTGAACCAACACAACACCTTTTTGGTTCAGGCAATCTGATTCGTACAAACCAGGAATTGGCTCAGCATGCAAAAATTTGCAGTGTCTATGTTAACTTTTGGTAGCTTTCTCAAAAAAAATAATCTGCATTATTCTTAGGTGGTTTTAAGCCAGGGGTGCCCAACCAGTGGCCCGGGGGTCAGTCAGGTTGTTGGTGAGAGGGCAATTGCCCATCTTTTTTACTTTCAATACATTTTTATTGAGATTTTAAATACGGTTACAACAAATAGATAAGCATCAAAAGCATCAAACACCCCTAGGGGTCAATCATACCATTTTGTGAAGATAACATAAAATTACAATATAAAGAATAATAAACAATATCAAAAAGGTAAATCAAGAAGAGGGCTGCCTGTATAACATTCCGTGAATGGTACTTTAAGGATCAAGCAGATGTGTGGTAGTAATACCCTGTAGAAAAGGGCTCGGGTCTAAGGGAAATCCGGAGCCAACTCCCCCAACACCCCATTTGGGATCCTGCTGTGCCAAGGTGTAGGCCCCCAATACCCCCAGTCCCCCCCCCCCCCAAATTACAATTGCCCATCTTATGCAATCCTTCCCTGGTCACTTGATTTGAACACTGTGTACATACACCTTTACCTTGGGACGCACTTTACTGTGCTTCTATTTGAACACTGAACATAGACATCTTTGCCTAAAACCACTTCAAGGAGTATCACTAGCCTGTTCCAGCCATTTATATTGCTATCACATCACTGTGCCTTATTGGATATAATCTAATGAGCTCCAACTGCCAGTGAAGACTATCAGGTCAGCATTTTGGACATTGCTATTGTTACCAGTTAAAGGGCCCTATTCTACCCATATTCTGTGTGATCTCTCATTAGGATATATAGGTTGGGATTCCCCTGTAATGTGTAACTAACTGCCTTAAATAGTTAACCCATTCCTGTCCTTACAGGTCATTAGATGGTAGTTCATTGTACTTTTATGTATATTGTGCTCTTGTGTTGTTGAACTGTTTCTAAGCTGTCTTTTAGGGGAATTCTTCTCCTGAGTCTTGCCTTTTATCCAGAACTTGGGTAACCAATTACCCTCCTTTGTATGTAAATACCACACTGCTTACACCAGTAAAATTGGACATAATATCAACATATTTGACTTGTGTGATGTGTCATTTAACCCCTTCCCGACCGCCGCATGTATATGTACGTTCACAGAATGGCACGTACAGGCAAATGGGCGTACAGGTACGTCCTTGCCTTTCCGCGGGTCGGAGGTCCGATCGGGACCCCCCCCCCGCTACATGCGGTCGGGTTCCCCCGGGGAGCGATCCGGGACGACGGCGCGGCTATTTATTTATACCTACTCCTTCGCGACCGCTCCCCGGAGCTGAAGAACGGGGAGAGCCGTGTGTAAACACGGCTTCCCCGTGCTTCACTGTGGCGGCGTATCGATCGAGTGATCCCTTATATAAGGGAGAATCGATCGATGACGTCAGTCCTACAGCCACACCCCCCTACAGTTGTAAACACACACTAGGTGAACCCTAACTCCTACAGCGCCCCCTGTGGTTAACTCCCAAACTGCAACTGTCATTTTCACAATAAACAATGCAATTTAAATGCATTTTTTGCTGTGAAAATGACAATGGTCCCAAAAATGTGTCAAAATTGTCCGAAGTGTCCGCCATAATGTCGCAGTCACGAAAAAAATCGCTGATCGCCGCCATTAGTAGTAAAAAAAAAAAAAAAAAAAAAATGCAATAAAACTATCTCCTATTTTGTAAACGCTATAAATTTTGCGCAAACCAATCGATAAACACTTATTGCGATTTTTTTACCAAAAATAGGTAGAAGAATACGTATTGGCCTAAACTGAGGAAAAAAAAATTTTATATATATGTTTTTGGGGGATATTTATTATAACAAAAAGTAAAAAATATAGCATTTTTTTCAAAATTGTCGCATTATTTTTGTTTTTAGCGCAAAAAATAAAAACCGCAGAGGTGATCAAATACCACCAAAAGAAAGCTCTATTTATGGGGAAAAAAGGACGCCAATTTTGTTTGGGAGCCACGTCGCACGACCGCTCAATTGTCTGTTAAAGCGACGCAGTGCCGAATCGCAAAACCTGGCCTGGGCATTTAGCTGCCTAAAGGTCCGGGGCTTAAAGCGGGGGTTCACCCTTAGAGGGCACTTTTCCCCCTTAGATTCCTGCTCGTTTTTACTAGGGGAATCGGCTATTTATTTTAAAATATGTGCAGTACTTACCCGTTTACGAGATGCATCCTCTCCGTCGCTTCCGGGTATGGGCTTCGGGAATGGGCGTTCCTTCTTGATTGACAGTCTTCCGAGAGGCTTCCGACGGTCGCATCCATCGCGTCACGATTTTCCGAAAGAAGCCGAACGTCGGTGCGCAGGCGCAGTATAGAGCCGCACCGACGTTCGGCTTCTTTCGGCTACGAGTGACGCGATGGATGCGACCGTCGGAAGCCTCTCGGAAGCCTGTCAATCAAGAAGGAACGCCCGCTCCCGAAGACCCATACTCGGAAGCGACGGAAGAAGATGCAGCTCGAAAACGGGTAAGTACTGCTCATATTTTAATACAAATAGCCGATTCCCCTAGACCGAACGAGCAGGAAGCTAAGGGGAGAAATTTTTTTTTTTTATAAATGGGTGAACTCCCGCTTTAAGTGGTTAAAGGTGCTGTAAAAGATGTTGGAACCCAGAGTCTCAGGTGGGTTTAAATGTTCACAGGGTCATGGCCATGTAGAAGAACAGGTAAATCCAAGCAGTCCTCAAGGGGGCCATGCTATATTTAGATAGGTATGTACCATTACAATGATTTCCAGAAGAGGATTGGAGCTTAACTTCACACATTGAAACTGTTTGCAGAAAACAGAGTAAAATACAATATATACATAGCTGGATATGTAGTGGTGTATATGGTACAATAAAGATCCTTATATTATGACTCTTGCCTGGAGCACAATGCTGTAATAAACCTTATAGTAATCATTTGAATCTCTTCTGCACAGTCTGAATTTATTTTTATTTCTTCTGTGATTTTAACAGCTGTTCTGTTGGTAGTATACCAAGTCTCTTTCTGTGTTAATTGGATCTGCTGTATGTTTTTTGTATTGCAGTTGGCAGCACATCTTCTTCACACTCTGGTTTACTACGTTTGAGTGACATTCTAGACAAAAAACGTCACACAAGTACTGACCTTTATCTATTATTCATCAGCAATTAGGTCAATTGCCATTAATGACGGCTATACCAATAACACAGATAGATCCCACTTAAGTGGCGTGCTACATTAATGCCCTGCTTGTAATTAAATTCCCTTGTCACAGAAGAGTGCTTTGGTCACAGATACATCCAAATGGAAATCTGTTTCCAAGAGAAAATGCAGAAATGGAAAATACTGAGAGGGAAAGCGTGAGAGGAAAATATTGTTTTAAAGGGGACCTGTTATTTCAGTACATACCTGGACTGTATGCATTTGCCAAAAGGTCCCTAGACATCTTTCAACATGTTAATGTAGGATGCTGTGTTGTTTTGTAGTGCTATCTCAAGAGTATCAGACTCATCAGGCTTGCGTGTAATCCTGGATCCATGGCACAGTGATTCAGGATAGAGAGCAGTGGAGAACTCTCGTTCACTGATCTTCGTTGTATTTAAAGGGGTGGTTCCCCTATAAATAAACTTTTGACATTGCATTTGCTACATTAATTACAATTAGAATCGGCTGGTTTTATTGAAAAAATACCTCCGTACGTAGCGTTTGCTATATTCGTTCCCACCGCCACTTCCGGGTACGATGCTGGCGGTGGGCGTTCCTAATTGATGGACAGGCATCCGACCGACGCATCCATCGTGTCACGAGATGCCGAAAGAAGCCGAACGTCGGTGCGCATGCGCCGTATAGAGCCGCACCAACGTTCGGCTTCTTTCGGCATCTCGTGACGCGATGGATGCGTCGGTCGGATGCCTGTCCATCAATTAGGAACGCCCACCGCCAGCATCGTACCCGGAAGTGGCGGTGGGAACGAATATAGCAAACGCTACGTACGGAGGTATTTTTTCAATAAAACCAGCCGATTCTAATTGTAATTAATGTAGCAAATGCAATGTCAAAAGTTTATTTTTAGGGGAACCACCGCTTTAATGAACTCACAAGGGCTTAGCTTTAAGCACTCCTGGGTTCAAGACTTTAAAATAGTCATGCAGTAGGTGGGTAACATGCAGATCAAAGACTCCATATCCTGAGCTATATAGGTTGGTGGTAGAAGAGGCATCAGGAGTCTAATGGCTAATATACCCCTGATCTCTCCATAATTAGAACCTGTCTCTCCTCCAATGCTTGCCAGCATATGTGGGCTGTAGTTTAGTTTAGATTTTAGGTTTGCTTTCAGGTCATGAGTCTTAGTTCTTCCCTCTGTGGTTAATAATGAAAGTTGTAACTTTTGGTTGAACAAATAACACACATATGTCAAACACAAACCCTGTGGGCTGAATCTGGCCTGCCGGACCATTTGAGTGAGTGAGTGAGTGAGAAACTTATATAGCGCAACACATGCGAACTGAATCGCCTCTGGGCGCTTAGTATCCGTTCCCTACTGTCCATTTGCCTTCAGAAAAGATGGGTTTTGAGTTTTTTTCTGAAGGCCAGGTGATTCACCTCCATTCGGATGCTGGTTGTTAGAGTGTTTCATAGTCTAGGTCCTTGGACTGAAAATCTTCGTTCTCCTTTGGACTTGTATCTGGCTTTGGGTATCTGGAGTAGATTTTGGTCAGTGGATCGGAGAACACGATTGGGGTTGTGACTTTTTAATTTTTCACATAGATATTGGGGGCATTTCCTTGAACACACTTATGCGTCAGACAGAGTGCCTTAAAAGTAATTCTGTCTTTTACTGGCAACCAATGAAGGTGAGATTGATTCCCATGTTTTTTTCCCAGTCACGAGTCGAGCGGCCGTATTTTGAATGACTTGCAGACGAGAGATTTGGTATTTGGGGAGTCCGAGGTAAAGGGCATTTGCATAGTCGAGTCTGGAGTTGATAATTGTTCCCACCACGACTGCTATGTCTTCTTTCGGGATAAAGGGAACGAGTCTACGTAGTAGGCGCAGCAGATGGTGGGATCCGCTGACTACTGACCCTTTTTGTGCATCCATTGTCATGTTGGTGTCAAAAATTACTCCGAGACTTTTGACTTTGGTGCTAGGGGTGATGATTTGTCCCAGAATGGGTGACGGTGTCCATGTTGGTGCGGGAGTTCTCTTTCGGTTGGCATGAAACAGGAGAAGTTCTGTTTTTGAGCCGTTAAGTTTAAGGTAACTCTTCGTCATCCAATTTTTTATCAAAGTTTCATGTGGCCCTCGCACCCAGGGCTTTTGTTCAGCCAAGACGTGGTGGAACGGAGATTTGTCACCTCCAGCTCTTGCCCCCTGCTCCCCGCTCACCACTGTCACTTGTAAACACAGAAGCCTTCTGAATTTACAAGGACAGCTTTCCATGCAAACCGGGCTTGGATGTTTTTTCTTTTTCTTCTGTCTTCTGTCATACCCCATAGTCCAGACATATGAACAATACGGGAGTTTTTTGTCACTTGTACCACACAGCCAGTACTTGCCAGATATTCCTGCAGCTTCTTTAATGTTGCTGTAGGCCTCTTGGCAGCCCAATTTTGAAGGGACGTCCAGTTCTTGGTAATGTCACCTATGTGCCATATTTTCTCCACTTGATGATGACTTTCTTCACTATGTTCCATGGTATATCTAATGCCTTGGAAATTCTTATGTACCCTTCTCCTGACTGATACCTTTTAATAATGAGATCCCTCTGATGCTTTGGAAGCTCTCTGTGGACCATGTTTTTTGCTGTAGGATGCAACTAAGAAAATGTCAGGAAAGACCTACTAGAAGAGCTGAACTTTTTATTTGGAGGCACTTCAAATGATGACTCCTATTTAACATGAGTTTGAATGCGGTTGCTTAATTCTGAACACAGCTACTGTACATCCCCAGTTATAAGAGGGTGTGCACACTTATGCAACCACATTATTATAATATTATTTTTTATCCCCCCCCCCCCAAACGATTTCAGTTTGTTTTTGAATTGAGTAGTACAGTTTACAGGTCACATTTAAAATTTCTGAAATGATTTAACTTTGTCTCATTTTTTTTACATCACAGAAACCTGACATTTTAACAGTTGTGTGTAGACTTTTTATATTCACTGCACCTTGTCCCCGGGCAGGTGCTATAGCGCGGTGTCCCTATTCCTCCCAGCATGTGTACTTGAAACGTCAGAGCCGAGGAGGAGGCTGCTATAGTCCGGTATACAGTGAGCATGTTGGACCCTGGGCACCTCTGCCTCACTCCCTCCTCCCCCACTCAGCCCGCACATCGCTTGCAGCTGAAAAGATTCCAATGTCACCCTCTGGCGGCTGTCACCCAGGTGGGGGCCCAGTAATGCTACTGCTGTTAACAAACAGGTACAACTTTTGTAGGAGGGTTTGTTTCAACTCTGTGTATCACCTGAGGCGAGTCACTTCACTGGATAAATGTTAGGGTTTACAACCACTTTAATTGAACAAGCTGAAGTTAGAAGCTGAATTAATTATTTTTTTTTTCATTAAAAAAAATTCACTTAACTTTTTTGCTATCACACAGGAGAAAACAATTTCCTGTGTGATAGCAATTGGAGGTGACATGTTCTCTTTATTGACCCTGTCACCTCCAAAACAGGAGTCCTAGCACTGTGCTAGAACTCCTGTCACAGCTGAGATGGTAAGAGCACAGCTCTCCCCTCTCACTGTGTACACCGGCAGCAGGGACAGGAGACAGACTCGTGGCCGGGGGGAGGACGGAGTCCCGAAAACAGAGCCAGCAGAGAGAGGTATGTGGGGGGGGGGGAGCACATATTTTACAAGTGATTTCGGCGACATCGCCGCAATCACTTGTTAACGAGCGAGCGGATTCCCCCATAACTAACCGCTCTTAACTGTTTGTTCCGGGCGTCGGGGGACTCCATGCCACTGCCGCCCCTTGGAGCCCTGCCACCCCAAGGCCTGGCCTCAGTGGCCTTGTGGGAAATATGGGCTTTCTGCTGCATTCAGCACTATACACTCTCCCATATCTTGTTCTATGTATGGCATTTCAGTTATAAGGCCCTTTGCTGTTATCTTACCACTACATAGTGTCTCAGGTATTGTACTTTCACTCTCAATGGTGGGAATCTGCGGTCCTCCCTTCTGTGGTCTTGGTATACCGTTCCTGCATAAATTAATTGCCACCAGATATTTCATTACTTAGCAGGAGTCCAGCCCATCCCCTCACCACTAAGCCCCACCCATTTGGTAAGTCCCACCCTTTGTCGGATTGTGTCATGACTGGTGCAAACACATGTACCACAGCTTCACACATCAGTTTTTAAATGGCTTCTTCGATAAACTCCCACTCTACCATTTCTCTTCTCACCTATCAGTTCCTCCGGGGTGTTCTCTCCAAGTTAAAAACACTTCCCTCTCCACCTTCCTCCTCCTTATCCACAATCATTTCCCCCTACACTGCCTTGTTTCATGAGCTCTTGTTTAATTGCATGTATTTGTTTTGTTTCCCTTGGCACTGAATTGTGGTCACATAGTAACCATATTATTGATGAGGAATGGGCACAACGTCAGTTTAATATTCCATTCATGAATTATAAATATTCTGTATCATTTTAGCAGGTCCTTCAGCCCAGGAAATATAGCACTATCGCTGTAATTAAAAGGATATTGTCTAAAAATAATAAGGTAGAAAGGTATATGGATGACAAAAAAAATGCTCCTGGCAGGTTTGTTCTGCTATTACTGCCAAGCTTGGAAATTATCCTAGAAAAAATGAATTCTAGCTTACTGAATGTGTAAATCTGAATACACATTAAATGATCAATCCAACCCATACTTATAGTGTAATTATGGGTGGGCTAATTCTTCATTTCATCGTGGACCACATCAGTATCATAATTGTCCTCAAAGAGCCGGTTGTATCTGTGGGACTAGATGTCCAGAGCACCTTACCTCCTCTTACATCAGATGTCAAGAGCCCCCCCCAACATCAGAAGCCAAGAGTCCCTCACCTTCTGTTACATCACATTGCACCCTTGGGTGGGGGGCAAAGCTGGAAAGCAGAAAGTGCGTGGTCTGGAAGACCAGTGGAGGGATGAGGTCAACTGAAAGCTGAGAACAGGGGAGGCAGAACCAAAGGGGTGCTGCAGCTGCACAGAGAGGTGCAGGACCTGTGAGAAGTGTTTTTCCTCCTCTTTGTTGCCGACCACTGAAACAAGGTGGAGGTGGAGACAAGGGGGGCACCGCAGCTGCAGAAGAGGTGCTATGGCCAAATGATATCTCCCGCTCTACCTTTTTTTTCACCCATCAATTCCTCTTGGGCATTCCTCCCAGTTAAACCTTCTTTCCCTGCCCTATTGTCCATGAATATTTGTGGCCAGATTCTTGTAGATCGCCACATCTTTGCGGCGGCGTAACCTATCTCATTTACGTTACGCCGCCGCAAGTTTTACGGGCAAGTGCTTGATTCACAAAGCACTTGCCTGTAAAGTTGCGGCGGCGTAGAGTAAATCCTCCGGCACAAGCCCGCCTAATTCAAATGATCCGGGTAGGGGGCGTGGATCATTTAAATTAGGCACGTTCCCGCGTTGACTGCGCCTCATATACCCAGGGGCAACTTTACACGTCGCAAATCTTACGTAAACGTCGTAACTTCACTGCGTCGGTCGGGCGTACATTCGGGAATTCGCATATTTTGCTAATTTGCATACTCGATCGGGAAAACGACGTCGGCGACACCTAGCGGCGAAAAAAAAAATTGCATTTAAGATCCGACAGCGTAAGAGCCTTACGCCTGTCGGATCTAATGGTTATTTATGCGTAACTGATTCTATGAATCAGGCGCATAAATACGACGGGCGGACTCAGAGATACGACGGCGTATCAGGCGATACGCCGGCGTATCTCTTTTGAGAATCTGGCCCTTGGTCTACACCTTCCTCCTCCCCAGTCACAATCGTTTTATTTTTTTATCTCCAGCCATACTCGGCCCCACTCATTCCTGCTGTTTCTCTTTCACTACCCCTGTTCATAATCATCGCATGGTCTGCTTATGCTCCATTCTTAAGCCTTGTACACACGATCGGACTTCCATCAGACAAATACGTGGTCCGTGAACTTGTTATGCATACACACAGGCAGAACATTTTCAGCCAATAAACACTAACGTAGTGACGTAATAGATGTAATACATGGTTTTTCAGCTCTTTAGCGCCACCCTTTGGGCAACTTCTGCTATTGTTGTCTTATGGTTAGCATTGCTTCCGAGCATGCGTGTTGTACTTTGGATTTTAGTCCGACGGATTTGTGTACACACAATCGGATGATCCGACGTAACACATTTGTTTTCGCACAATTTGAGAGCATGCACAGCCAACATTTTTTGTCGGAAATTCTGACAACAATTGTCCGATGGAGCATACAGACGTTCAGATTATCCGACAAAACACGTCCGTCGGACAATTGTTGTCGGAATATCCGATTGTGTGTACGGGCCTTTATAATGATCTGATCTCTGTATTCTCGCCTCTCCTTAATTAGCTCACACTCGGCTCTAATCTTTTTCAGCCTTCTCTCTCACACCTGTGCTTTCTCTGCCTCCTCCATTGTTCTGTGGTTAGCAGTCCCTTCTCCCTCCACACCCTGCCAAGATCAGTTTCCACTCTGCCCCCCAATTGGCTCGCTAGTCCGCAACCAGTGCCATTTTGCCTCTGCTTCACCGTTACTCCTCCTCAAGTCCATGTTCAGCCACCATTCATCTTCCTCTTCTTTCCAGAATGGTCTGTGATCAGTTCCCTCTCTTCCCACTATACCTTCCAGCCCAACCACTAGTTTATGCTTATTCGCTCACCATAATGGCACACTAGCCTTGGACCGGCGTGTGACGTCAGCGGAATCAGAAGGGTGTCACCTCTGATTTTGCTGACGTTAGACGCCGGTCCAAGAGCAAACGTTCACCATCTCCACCAAAGGAAATAGCCGGCTTCCCCTCTGGCACCTTGTGGCTCTCATAGCCCGGATTGTGAGACAACTCTGGACACGCTTTCAGACACTGGAAAAATCACCACGAGATGCTGATTCCCTAGGAGCACATCTGTACTTACTGATATGTAAGTGTTGGATACTTTTATTGTACCATTATTAAAATTTTTACCTAGAGGCGCTTTTCTGTTCTTATCTTCTATGCCCATGTTGTAAGGTTGAGGAGTGAATACACTTTGTGTTCTAGGGTGACAACACTGATCCTTCATAAATACAGTACAGTGAGTGTTGTCATCCTAGTGTGTTACTGGCAGGATCACCAAATGTAAAAGAGGTGAAAAAAAGCTTGAACACCGAAAACAAATAAAGCCACAACATCTATGGACTGGTAATCTGATACAGATTTCATTTTTGTTCTTGGATTTAAATACACTTTAATTCGTGTTGTCGAAAGGTGTACAATATGAGCAAGTTTTTTCTTCTTACATATTCAAAATGACACTTTTCTTTCAATGTAAATAGTACATCTTATATGTAACGCCCTGCTCCCAAATGACTGGGCGCTATGTTAAATTTAGTGGGTGTCTGAGCCGATAATCTGGCTCAGACTGTATGATTCATTCTAAATAAGCCTCTGTCCTGGCAGTGGCTGTGCCTGATAGCATTTTCCCACTGTTGCCTGTGGGTGGCGATACCCTCACAGGCCAGTGTTGGAACAAGGGCAAGCCATAGGTCATTGAGTATCTTTCCTCGGGAACAGCCCAGTGGGAGTGGTGCCCCGCTGTGCATGCCGGGAAGGGATACTTAAGGGGAAGACGCCATATTTTGGGGTCCTTGGTCCTTTGGGGCATGAGGTATGTGTTGTGTGATTTTCAACCCCGGGACCACGTTGACCCGAGGCTGCACCTCTATTAGTAGGCCCAGTTATGCTGACTGGGGCCTACGAATCCAGGGGGATCCCAAGCTGTCCATCTAAGCGAATGAAGCTACACTTAATGAAGGAAACCAGGGGAGGACCTGCCCTGGAGGAGACCAAGCGGAAGGCTTATGTCTCAGGATAGGCCTGGTGACCTTATTAAGAAGGGATCCACAACTCAAGTTGTCCTACAGTTTGCCGGGTCGGCTTAAAGGCTCTTTAACTGTACGGCTGGAAGTTCGGGTGTTACATCCTGTGGCAAAGGATTCCGGACTGTTCAATTTGTTCCCAATCAGTATGTGGCAGAGACTGTTATTGAACTGGTTCGTGCATCATTCCGGCTGCTAGGCCAGGTGAGAGGGGTCTATCTGGGTGAGCAATACCCACTCAGGAGGGAGTGATGAATGACCTTAGAGTTTAGGGGTTTTCCCCAGTGATCTGTACCAGGTACCTGAACCTTCCCCTTCCCCCATTCATCCTTCTACCTTCTTCACAAGTTTTGAGCAAAATAATAAAACCTGACAGTTATGCCTCGTTTCCACTGAGCGGATCGGTTCGGTACGGTTCGGTTCGGTACGCTTTTTTGGGTGTTTCCATTATGAAAGCGTGCCATAAAAGCGAACCGTACCGGACCATTCTGGGTCCTGCTTCAGATGTGGGGCCATAGAGAATGGAACGGTTCCATTAGGGCGGACCTACAAATACATCTCACTGATTGGTGGACGTGCTAGGCTTTTTTTCTAAACCTTGCATGGTCCCGGATGGTCCTATTTGCAGTGGAAATGCTCCATTCTTTCTGACCCGAACCGATCCGTGCAGTGGAAACAAGGCATTAGAGGCTTTACATCTTGTGTGGACATTGGATTTCTTTCAGACTTTCTTCCCCTAGACGACAAATGTTGAGGTAACCTGTAGGCCCAAAAAAAAACCCAGCAGCTCCTGTTTTATATTAGTACATTATATTTTAGTGTAGCGTCATATTGTCAAATTGTCAAAGACTTGTGGTAATCTTGCATACCTAAATTTCTCCCCGGGGGTTCCAGTTACCTGTAATATATATTTGTTTGTTTATCTCTTTCTAAAGAAACCAATGCATTGTGGGACTAGAGGTACCTGGAGAAACGGACTCCATTGACAATTAGTACAAATAGACTACAGTTCCCACAATGCCTTGTCTTCTTGGAGCACATGACACCTCCGCACAGACTTATGGGGGAGGTTATTTTAAGACTGGGTGGAGCCGAACTCGCTCTCTTGGGACCTGCATCTCTCCCTCTGCGGAGCTGTGTAGAGCATCACAGCTGAGCTTTTAGGCCAGAAGCCTGGGCCGGGATACACCGGGAGACCAATCATCCAGAGGAGACAAGATCAAGTGTATCCAGCTCGTGTTCCAGGAGATCGGACAGACTGACTGACTGACCATTGCGCATGCGGAAAGCAGGACACCGGTGATCTTGTGCTGTGGCGTGCCGCTGAACAATTTATCTTCAGCAAGAAGCTCAGGCGGACTAGGCCTGTTCGGGTGAGAGGGCACTTGCCCAAGTTTCCATACCCCATAGCTTTGTGACTTACAGCGCCTCACATCTCAGAAAGGCATACTGGGCCATATTCTGAGAGAAGTTACGATGGAGTATCTCAGGATACTCCATCGTTTCTCTCTTTTTTGGCCCGTGTATCTATGCGATTGATTCTTAGAATCATTTTCGCATAGATACACTTAAGATCCGCCATGTGTAAGTCACTTACACTGTCGGATCTTAAATGTAATTACGCCGCCCGCCGCTAGATGGCATTTACGTGAAGGTCTCATTTGTTTATGCAAATGAGCCTGCTACGCCGATTCCCGAACGATTTCACGTCGTGTACCCGTCGCTAGCGTCGTTTGCGTAAGCGGAAACTTACTCCTGCTATATGAGGAGTAAGTTTCCGCATTTCCCACGTAGGCCATGTTACGGATAGCGTCGGGTCCGCGTCGTGTTTTTACGTCGGCTACGTCGTTTCCCTAAGTCGTTCTTGAATACGACTTTACGTCAATGACGCAAACGTCGGCGTCATTGACGTTTTCCGCCGAGAACTGGAGCATGCGCACTGGGCTTTTTTAAGCCCGGCGCATGCGCAGTTACTTAGAATCTGGGGGGTGCTTAATTTGAATAGAAGCCGCCCCCTTGAAGATACGCGTGGCTACGCCTGGCCATTTACACTCCGCCGCCTCAAACTACGGAGCAAGTGTTTGGGGAATACAGCACTTGCTCCTGTAGTTTGGGGCGGCGGAGTGTAAATGCCTTACGCGCCGCCCGCGGACATTTAGAGAGAATATGGGCCACTGTTTATTGATCTGTTAAGGAATATCTGACAGTCACGCTGGCCGCGTTGACTGATGCTGACTGGAAGATCGGTACATTAAACCTGTGTTGATCATACCTTAGACTGAGCTTAAGGACCCCTGTGGATTACAAATATATTAAAAAGTGCACCAACGAGCCTACAAATAGACTTTGTCGCTGAGGAACTTTCTGGATTTGAGCAGGCTAGGCCTGATTGAGATTTGTTAGCAAATGCACTCCAATAGACTGCCCACTAGGGGAGCTCGCGAGCATAGATCATTTAGAGTTGATTATAGATTTTATACTGTTAACATTCCTTTTGTTGTTTTATTGACTCTCGCAAAGGGCCCTTGGCAGATATATATATATATATATATATATATATATATACAGTATATATATATCTATATTTGTGTGTGTAAATCATTGTTTGTTCTTTTATCCTTACATGCCAAGTAAAGTTATTCATGGTTTAACTGCATTTATTGTGAGGTGTGTTTGCTCCCGAAGTCTGCAATCAATGAAAGGTAACAACAATACTGCATGTCACTTTAGATATTTTATTTGTGTATTATTGGGGTCCCATAGCTACACGTGGGATTCGCAATATATTTGCAATTTGCTTGGTGTGCCAAGGGCGGGTTCGAGCCACTTAAAGGGGGTGGATAAATTAGTGAGAGTAGATCCCAAATCTAACCAGCGGCTCCTGAGGGGGTAGCGCTACATGAGTTAGAACCCCTGCAGATTAACTAAAGAAATATGTATAATGTAAAACTGAAAGATCGGGAGTAAAGAGGAATTTAAGAGCAAAGTCATGGAATAATAGGGATGTATATAATATTATCATTTTAATACAAAAATTCTAAGAGAATCTTCTGACTTTCTTTATAGTTTCTTTGGATGTAGGCAGATTGTAAGCCATACTTTGAATACCTGGTAAAAAGACCCCTGAGAATGCCTCTGACAAAAGCAAGTGGCATCTGCTTCTCCTAGGAAGCTGACATTGTCTGTCCCTTCTAATTAAAGAGCTGATTGTCACAGCTTCCCGTGGCACTGGGGTACACTCATTCAAACATCTGTTGCTTAGAAGAGGAATATACACCCACCTGGAGCTGTGTGCACACATTACAGAATAAAATGCACTCCTGATTAACCATTGATTCTGCGGAACCGATGACAGTTGTATAATAAATGTATAGCGCTACCCCTGTAGGAGCCGCTGTTTTAACTGGTTCTTTCCCAAAAGTGCAGAGGCCCCCATTCACACAGACACAAGTTTGATTGTTCCAGCTCCATTAAACAGACTGGGGGATGTCTTTTAAAGGTTTACTGCTTGAAGAAATTCAACAGGAGAGGGGTAAGGAGCATTGGATACTCTAAAATGCTTTTACAGAGGAACCCCTTCTCTCCAGGGCCGTCTTAATAGCATCATGGGCCCCATGGCAAAGTAATGCTCTGGGGCCCCTACAATGGAGACAGTGCAGGTAATGCGTCATCACGGCTCCGGCCAGTCACAGCGCCGGAGCCGCGATACCCGGAAGTAACCCCAGGAGAGATGTCAGCCGCCGGAGCAGTGTGCGAGGATGCGGGGGTTTCGATCTCAGGTAAGTAATCCATAATGAGCTAGTATGCTATTTTTGGGGCAGCGTGGGCTCAAGGACCAGCTGCTTTGGGGAAAGTGCAGGGGCCCCACATGCAGTTGGGGCCCCTGGGCAGTGCCCAGGTGTGCCATCTCATTAAGACAGCCCTGCTTCTCTCAGTAAAGATAGAACAGTTAAGCTCTCACAACTGGCGACCATGAGATAGCTCCAGGAGATGTAAATCCTCATGACTAGGGACCGAGAGATTGAGGTTTGCAGAACAGTTAAAGTCTCTACTCATTAGTCTCAGAGCAGACACCTCCCAAGGCTTGAGCCGTTGATAGAAAAATGCGGCAGTCAGTCCAGGGATGCCTCGGGGCAAGCAGCCCCCTGAAGCCCACGGTTCATCTGTCCAGCAGGAAGAGACAGCCTGCTTCAGCCTATTTACCACCCTCCTAGACCACCTGGGCACACCTCTCCAGGGATTGGCCAGGGCATAGTATATATTCAGGCCAGTCATTTGAATTCCTCGTCCTAAGCTCTTGAAGCTTCTCTCAGAGGCAGGAGGAAACAATCAAACTTCCTACCTGTGAAACCATGACCCACAGACCAAAGCAAATGATCTCAGAGCAAGCAAACAACTAAATTTACTTAGCATCCTATACAAGTGTTAAAGCATTTCTCTGCAGTTTTTTTTTTAAAGGGAAACCCACACTGTGCTTTCTTGACTTTAAAACAATTCACACTAGTAACACTCTATATGGCCAAACGTTAGTGGACACCTGACCATTACACTTATATGAGTTTTCGAACATCGCATTTTCAAACCATGGTCATTTATATCAGGGGTCAAGTCCTGGGGAAAAAAGTGTGGGAACTCCCACCCAAGATCCACTCCCCCACCAAAAAAAAAAAATAATACCCTCATATGCATAATTACTAAACTGCATGTTTTTTTTTTTTCGATCCACTGTACCTTAGTAATCCTTTATGTTACTGGCCGCTTCCTGTATATGGATTCATCGGGTAGTGTGTGGGTATTCCGTCACTTCCTCGATGCCGCAATGTCTCCTGGGAGCGTTTGTCATTGTTCCCACCTCCCGCAAGTTATCACGGGATTTCGAAAGAAGTTCTTTCTAAATCCCGCGATAACTCGCGTCAGACCTTCGCAATGTCTCCTGGGAACAATGACAAAAGCTCCCAGGAGACATTGCGGCATTGAGGAAGTGACGGAATACCCGCACACTACCTGATGAATTCATATACAGGAAGCGGCCAGTAACATAAAGTATTACTAAGGTTCGCCTGACCCTGACAGTGACTCGAGCTGGGCATCACCGCTTAGTGAAGGATTGGCTCGGGCTGTGAAAAAAGTGCACGGACTCCGTATTGTTTACGCGCGGACTTCTGTACGATGGTTAGTACAACCATCGTACAGAAGCCCTCTGGCAGGCATGTACGGTGAAAACGGTCCGACGGACCGGTTTCATCGTACATGTTTGCTCGTGTGTACCCGGCCTAAGAGTTACTCGCCACCTGTTGCCCCACCCAAACCCTACCTTGCCCCGCCCCTAAACACCCCCTTTTAAATGATCTTATGAAATAACAACACTATTAAATGTTTTATTCAGAATTTACCAAAATAAATAACAACAACAACCAGTACGCCTCCACCTCCAACACCTCCCCCAGTACGCCTCCACTTCCAACGCAGTACTCCTCTACCTTCAACGCCTCCTCCAATGCCTCCCATTAGCACACCTCTAAACATATAATATCTCTTCCCAGTATGTCTCTGCCTCCAATGCCCCCCCAGCAAACTTGTGCTTTTAAAGACCCCCCAGCACACCTTGTCTTCCCACCTCCCCTCACCATTGTACCTATGCCTCCAATTCTGCCCCCCTCCCCCCATTCTATCATACCAATGCCTCCAATTCTGCTCCCTTCCCCCATTCTATCATACCTATGCCTCCAATTCTGCCCCCCTCCCCCATTCTATTATACATATGCCTCCAATTCCACTCCCCCTCCCCCATCTATCATATGGTATGATAGATGGGGGGGGGGGGCAGAATTGGAGGCATAGGTATGATAGAATGGGGGGGGGGGGAGAAATGGAGGCATAGGTATGATAGAATGGGGGGAGGGGGGCAGAAATGGAGGCATAGGTATGATAGAATGGGCAGTGAATAATATATAAAGAAATCTATTGCACTACTGTGAGTATACAGATGAAAAAACTAGAATAAATATCAGTGAATCTGAGGCAGCTATATCTAAAGTGTTCACAATACACAAAGAATAAATGAAAAAAGTAAATGATAAGCGCTTCAAATAAGTGATACGACACACAACAAAGGTAAATGTGTGATAATAGTGATAAACACAAGCAAATGAAAATGCTACACTAGTGATGAGTAGCAGTGAGTCCAAATTCAAAGAGGTTCAATGAATGAAGCTCTAATCACCAAGGTGCATCTCAGTGCAAAGTAATGGACAAAAAATGAATGAAACAGATCAGTCTATATAGAATATATTGTGATGATGTTTCGAGTGGATGACTTCTTCACTCTGACAGCTATTGTGCATCTAGATATCCACACAGGTCTCATAGTTCCCTTACCTTAAAGGTGCTATATGTGAGCATATAGTATAATTCCTCCAGGTTCCGGATCTCGCTTTTCTCAGGTGGATTCACTCAAGCTGGTATGTGCCACTGGTATGGTCCAGGCTTACAGGTGCTATATGTAAGCATATAGTGTTGATCCTCCAGATTGTGAATCTCTCTTGTCCCAGATGTATTCACTCTACCTGCTGCCCTACCTTATCGTACAAAAAGATAAAAAAGATTGTGCAGGTGGATAAACAAAGTGCGGGGACGTAGCAGTCTTACTGCCGCCTTATGTCTGCTGGCCTCCGGCTAGTGCGGGTATCACTTGGTCTCGACTCCCTACGATATTTTTGTGCAATAAACTACCCTTGTTTTAAAACCAACTACACTATTGGAGGCATCTGTTCTCTCTCTTTCCCTTCCTCACTGCATTTCCCAATTTGGAGTATTGAGCTTAGACCATACCAGCGGTGGGCAGCAGGTAGAGTGAATACATAATCAATTTGTGTGAGCTAATGAGTTGACGAGTTAGAGATATATGTGTAGCAATGTGGACTACAATTATAAAGTACAGTGATCCTCTGTTATTTCTATGCATCGCATGTCCCTCTATTGCCCCGTGTTATCAACTGATATCATGTATATGAGCCAAACTAAAGGGATTGTGGGATGAGTAGTTCCCCAGACGGATAATTGCTACGCATGACTCTGCACATGGACTACATATCCCAGGGTTCTTTGCTACCATCAGAGAGATTACTGGGAGGAACTATAAAAGAAACCAAAGCCCCACCTGGCGCTCTCTCTTCCTCTTGGGCCTGACGTGAGACAGACTTCTCCATGCATGGAGAGAGAGAGTACAACACGCGGTGTACAACATTCCAACCCGGATAAGATGGGCCTAGCACTGCTTGCTGTTCGTTGGACATCCATCCAACACCACTCCAGTCGCCCGCCAACCTGTGTTCTAAGCTTCGTATCGGGAGATCGATACGGTGGGATCCGCTGCGTACGTGTCGCTACATGAGCTGCTGTCCGGAGGGCATTAAATTGGCCTGGTTGTTGGTGAGAGGGCAATCACCTACCTTAACAAATCCTTTTCTCACGGTTTCACTGGGACACTTTGCACAGGAATCTTTACATTTGGTATACTTTACTGAACCTATCTTAAACACTGTGCATAGACACCTTTAGCTACTACCATTTTAAGAAACCGTATTGCTTGCTATTACACGTTATTGGATACAATTAATGAGCTCCTACTGCCAGTAAAGACCATCAGATCTGCAACAGGGACATTGCTGTAATTATTGCTACAAGGGTCAATATACCATTGCCATTAAGTCCAACCTCTCATTAGGGTTAAAGGCTGGCTGAGGTTTCCCCTTTAGAAGTTGTCAGTATAACCACCTAACTTTGTTTATCCTTTCAGGTGCAAGCAGAAATCCACTGTACATGTGTATATACTAGACTATTTTACCTGCAAATATTTGGGCTTGTGTTATTTGGAGGAATTCCTTTGCTGAGTTGGCGCTGTTGCCCAAAACTAAGCAGATCTATTACCTCCTCTTAGTGACAATATCTTCTTTGAACTGTTCTAGTAAACATTATTAGAAGATAAACGCACAGAGTTGTCTGACTTATTGCTTTAAGGTGGTGCAAAGATGTCTGAACCCAGAGTGTCAGGTGGGTTGGAATGTTTATCAGGTCGTGGCAGTGCAGATAAGCAGGTAAATCCAAGCAGCCCCTTAGGGGGCCATGCTACATATGGTTTTGTTTTAAAAATTTTATATTTTCATATGCAAAAATAAAAAAAGTAAAGAAATTAAAAAAAAGTTTTATATTACATGTTGCCATCAGGGATATATAATACAGTGATTGGGGAATGTGTATCCAGCCTCTAGCCATTTCATTGTGCTACTTTGATTGAAGAGATCCTTGACAGATGTGATTATGGATAATTGTCTTATTGATGCAACTGATTCCAATTATGATGTTGTTATAAATAATGAGATTAAGATGTCTAATTGTGACGTGTTCCAGTCTGAAGAAGGGCGTGATCGATATAGCCCGAAACTGTAACGATGGAACAATGGAATACCTTTGATAACAATTTTGTATGTCATTTACTTTAATAAATATTTGTGCAGCAAACTTTTATATAAAAAAAAAATATATATATACAGCAATTATAAATACCCTCCTTCCCCTTTTTTATAAGTGATCACATGCCCTCTGTTCTGAGCTTCATATGAATCCTAAAGAGGAACTGCTGGCTGCTCACAGAATTTGTAATAAAAACTGTTCATATTATTTTATATACATGTAGCGTCCCCTTACTTTCAGTAAAGGCACTACGCTAAAGTTAGTGGGAGAATGAGAGAGATAAGTTGCTCTCATTCCAAATTATGTCAAATTTGGCTGTCGCCAAATCTGGATTGTTCTGTGGGTCAGACTGCGTTCTAGGGATGCGGTACCATCCCTGGGCGGCAGGTGGCGCCAGAGAGGTCCAGGCGGATCCGCTCCTAGCAGCCAATTAGAGGAGTTTTCCCCTCGCGGGGCATGCTGGGGAGGAGTATTTCTGTGGTGTTGTTCTTGGTTCTTCACGGGTTCCTGGTTCCAGGTGCGGCACCCACCTTTATGGTGTGTGCACATCGCGGGCCCCACCACTATGGCCTTCCTGGCCTGGGGTCGAGCGCAATGCAGAGTTCCTGACTCTGGGCCCTCATGGCCTGGAGCAACTGATGCTACCAGAGGCACAAGTGACTTACTGGGCCTCCAAATAAGAGATCCTAAGCTACGTGCTGTGTGGTGGGGGATCGGCTCAAGGAGAACCCGGAGGCAGGTTGTCTGAGAGACTTGAACGAACCATCGGGCATCTGGTGACCGGGACATTGACAGGTACAATTCAACTGTCAACCGGTGACCCTAACGTAATTCATTGGGAGGATTCGCTCTGCTGTTCACATTGTCAGCGTTGAGCCTGTGGCAGAGGCCTCATCTGGCATCTTAATTCAAAATCCAGAGCCAGGTCTGTGGCAGAGACCTGTTCCTCCCAGCAACCTTAAAGTGACACTCCGGCTGCCAGGCCTGTGGCAGGGGTCTGTCCGGGGGCACTTTACCCACTCTGGCTGGAGTGGCGACGAACTGTACTGTTACTGAGAGCAGGATTGCTTTCCTTTCATCCATGCCTGATACCGCAAAGTTCTCTTACTTCATCAACCTTTTCTATCTACCTCAAGTTGATGTTGGTCGTGTTGGGCCAAGAAATAAAGCATTCAGAAAACCTTATCTACGAACTGGACATTCGCTTATTGCTCTACTGACTACCTTCACCCCTAGACAACACATAGAGGTAACTCAATACGCCGATCCCAAAACAATCTGCGGCTCCTGAGGGGGTAGCGTTACATACAGTATCTCACAAAAGTAGGTACACCCCTCACATTTTTGTAAATATTTTATTATAACTTTTCCTGTTGTCAAAGAAGAAATTACACTTTGCTACAATGTAAAGTAGTGAGTGTTCAGCTTGTATAACAGTGTAAATTTGCTGTCCCCTCAAAATAACTCAACACACAGCCATTAATGTCTAAACCACTGGCAAAAAAAAGTGAGGCCCCTAAGTGAAAATGTCCCAATTTGGCCCACAGTGTCAATATTTTGTGTGGTCACCATTATTTTCTATAACTGCCTTAAACCTCTTGGGTTGCCACTGGTGTCCTCTTCCACTCCTCCATGATGACATTATTGAACTGGTGGATATTAGAGACCTTGCGCTTCTCCACCTACTGTTTGAAGATGCTCCACAGATGCTCAATGGGGTTTAGGTCTGGAGACATGCTTGGTCAGTCCATCACCTTTACCCTCAGCTTCTTTAGCAAGGCAGTGGGGGTCTTGGAGGTGTGTTTGGGGTCGTTATCATGTATCATTACCCATCTAATTGACATTTCCTTAACCACAAACCCCCTTATAATTCCTCTCGGGAGTGATGCCATCTTGGCCTGGCCAATGATAATGGCCAAAGATCGGTGCCCAGAAGCCAAAGATGTCAGTGGCCGCAGCACTGGAGAAAAGGTAAGTGAAGTTCTACTTTAAAGACATTGGGCACAATTCACTAAAGGTTATCACATGTGTTATGATGATCAGATGACCACTTAACGCATGCAATTATAAAAAACTGTCAATTCACTATGTGGTATTTAGCTGGGGACACCTTAAAAATGCTAGTTAAAGCGGATGTTCCGCCCAAAAAAAATATTAAAAGCCAGCAGCTACAAATACTGCAGCTGCTGACTTTTAATATTAGGACACTTACATGTCCTGGAGTCCAGCGGCGTCCGCAGCAGATGACGAGCGATCGCTCGTCACCCTGCTGCTCCCCCCTCCATCCACGCTGAGGGAACCAGGAAGTGAAGTGCTGCGGCTTCACTGCCCGGTTCCCTATGGCGCATGCGCGAGTCGCGCCGCGGCCGCCGATTGGCTCCCGCTGTGTGCTGGGAGCCGAGTGTTCCCAGCACACAACGGGGGGGGGGGGGCGACGGGATGTGACGCAATGCCCGTCTTTTGCCGGGCCGGAAGTGGGTGCAAATACCTGTCTTTAGACAGGATCTGCACCCCCCTCCCCCCTGAAAGGTGTCAAATGTGACACCGGAGGGGGGTAGGGTTCCGATCAGCGGGACTTCACTTTAGGGTGGAGAACCGCTTTAAATACCACATAAAAAGCCATTAAAGTCAATACACAAAAGGAAGTAAATAAGTAAATGCATGCAGTAATTAAAGGAGTTGTAAAGGCAGAAGATTTTTTATCTTATGCACTTGCAACAGCAATTATACTGCGGTAAGGTGGCTCGGCTGCGCGAGTCACTGTACCGGTACGGCGGCTCATGCACCATGCTCTGTGGGCGCACGCGCTGATTGGCTAGCATGGGAGCCAATTAGCGGGTCTGGCAGACTCAATGTCCGCCGGCGTACGTTCCCCGCAGAGACAGAATGGAGATCTGCCGAAAGTAAGCAAGGCAGATTTCAGTTCTGACAGGGGATTACGCTGAGATACTGTCTTCCAGGTATTCAGGAAGACGGATCTCTGTGTTTTCCCAGGCAGCCCAGCCCCCATACGGTTAGCAAACACACCCAGGGAACACAGTTAACCCCTTGATCGACTCTGTTGTTCACTCCTTCCCTGCCAGTGTCATTAGTATAATGTCAGTGCATATTTTTAGCATTGATCACTGAAATAATGTCACTGGTTCCCAAAAAAGTGTCAAAAATGTCAGTTAGGTGTCTGATCTGTCCACCGCAATGTCGCAGACCCGCTAAAAATTACTGATCACCGCCATTACTACTAAAAAATGTTTATAATACTGCTATAAATCTATCCCCTATTTTGTAGGTGCTATAACTTTTGCGCAAACCAATCAATATAAGCTTAATGTTTTTTTTCTTCCATAAATATGTAGCAGAATACACATTGGCCAAAATTTATGAAGAAATTCGATTTTAAATGTTTTTTTACTGGGTATGTTTTATAGTAGAATCTTAAAAAATATATATATATTTTAGAAATATATAGTGAAAACATAGTGAAAACAAAAAAAACCCCATTGGTGATCAAATACCACCAAAAGAAAGCTCTAAGAACAAAAAATTTGTTTGGGTACAGCGTCGCATGACCGCACAATTGTAATTTAAAGTGTGACAGCGCTGAAAGCTGAAAATTTAACTGAGCAGGAAGGGGATGAACGTGCCCGGTATTGAAGTGGTTAATATGTACAGTCTGGAAGAAAGAAGGAAAAGGGGAGACATGAGTGAAACCTTTAAATATATCAAGGGGTGAATAAGGTCCAGGAAGGCATTTTTTTTTCAATATAAAAATGCAAAATCACGAACACGGGGACATGACCTCAAACTAACTGGAGGAAAGTTCGAAATACATTTTATAAAGTATTATATTACTGAAAGGGTAGTTTATGATTGGAATAGACTTTCAATTTAGAGGTAGTGAGACAATCAACAGTAAGTGGCTTCAATCATGCTTGGGACAAACATAGATCTATACTCAGACAAAAAAAAGTTAACGAAAAAATAAAATAAGAAAAAAGAAATGGGCAGACTCGATGGACTACCCTGTCTTTTTCTGACATCACTTTTCTATGTTTCTACGAATACACTCCAAAGTTTTACACTGTGAGCCAGTCAAGGGTCAGCAGTGTGAAAAAGCCCTGTCACGTGGGTAGGGCCGGTGCTAGTGCAAGGCAACATGGGCACTTGCCTTACGGCGCCAGGGAACAGGGTGGAAAATTGACAGTGTCACTGTGTCAGTGTTACTGTGTCAGTGTCTCTCTTGCCTCTGTGAGTCCCAGGATTACACACAGCAGGCATCTCCCGCTGTGTGTATTGGAGCTTAGTGTGTTAACTTTGGCCGCACCGTGAGAAAAGTCCATCCCTCCTCCTAAATCAGCTTGTGTGATAGGCAGAACAATGCCTCTATCACACAAGCTGATCTAGGAGGAGGGCGGGACTATTCTCACAGCGCGGCCAAAGTTTTCACACTAAACTCCGATACACACAGTGGGAGATGCCTGCTGTGTGTGAAGTCACAGTGTAGAGGAGGAGGGAGGGAGGGGAGTGCTGCAGCCACACTGGCAGTGTGTGTGATAGGTTCTCTCTCATGTCACGCTGCCCTGGCGGCCCCTCCTCTCTTCTCATCCATCCCCATTTGCTTGTGACATCATCTGGGATGGACGAGAAGAGAGGAGAGGCCGCCAAGGCAGCGTGACATGAGAGAGAACTTATCATAGATGCTTCCTGCATAATGGCTGCCAGGTAAACGCTGTGCCCCAATGTGCTCCAATATGCCCCAATGTGCTCCAATATGCCCCGATGTGTGCCAATATGCCCTGATGTGCGCCAAGTGCCCCGTGCCCTGATGTGCCATGTGTCCTGATGTCCCGTGCCCTGAGCCCCAGTCTGCTGTGCCTCAATGTCGTGTGCCCTGATGTGCTGTGCCCTTTACCCTGATGTGGCCTGGTGTGCTGTACCCTGATGTGCTATGCCCTGATGTTCACTGTAACCTGATGTGTTGTGCCCTTAGCGTGCGTGCGCGTCGGGGGGGGGGGGCGGCAAAATGCACCTTTGCCTGAGTTGGCAAAAATCCTTGCACCGGCCCTGCACGTGGGAGCCTTCCATTCCGATCACTCAGATCCCCTGCGGATTGGAGTAGAGCAGGGTGGATGACCGGTCTGTGTCTGCTCGGTTTTGGGAGAGTGAACACAGACAGACCCTGTTCTGCTCTATGGGTAGCCAGGAATTAACAAACTCTGCTGTCCCTATAAATAAAACTCTTACTTTATCATATATGTCTATTTAGGAGTTATTTCAATCATTTTACGGTGCTCACCCTGCGATTCCCATTGCTGGACTTTGCGTAAAGGCATATGGGAGACTCCAAAACTGTATGGAGGAAGGTGCTCTGGTCTGATGAGACTAAAATTGAACTTATTGGCCATTAAAGAAAACGCTGTCTGGCGCAAACCCAACATATTACATTAC
The DNA here is from genome assembly GCF_905171775.1 of Rana temporaria. NCBI lineage: Eukaryota > Metazoa > Chordata > Amphibia > Anura > Ranidae > Rana > Rana temporaria. Next base: position 494,926,550 of record NC_053490.1, read on the forward strand.
ACAAAGAACACCATCCCAGCAGTCGGGACTGGGAAACTGGTCAGAGTTGAGGGAAAGATGGATGGTGATAAATACAGCAAAACCTGTACCACTTTGTGTGTGATTTGAGGCTAGGACAGAGGTTCACCTTCCAGCAGGACAATGACCCCAAACAAACTGCTAAAGCAACACTTGAATGGTTTAAGGGGAAACATGTAAATGTGTTGGAATGGCCCAGTCAAAGCCCAGACCTCAATTCAATTGAAAATCTGTGGTCAGACTTAAAGGGTCACTAAAGGAATTGTTCTTTTTGCTGAAATTACTGTTTACAGGGTATAGAGACATACAAGTTAACTGATTCCTTTTAAAAATTATTAAAAATTGATTAAATGCAATCATATAATGTGCCTCTAGTTTCACTTTTGGTTTTAAACTGGTTTCATGTTTCTGTGAAGTAAAGAGACCCACAGAACAAAAACAAACAAATCCAGGGCAGTGTTTTGTTTTTAAAATGAATCTGATTGGTTCTGAGGAGTTTTAGACACACAGTAATGACAGCTTAGACCACAGTGAAAAGCTCCCAGTATGATGGTTATAAGGAGCCAGACAAGCAGGAAGTGTGGAGATCACAGCAGAATTACAGCAACTTCAAAGCAAAAACGAACAATAAGGACATGAAACCAGTACTGCAGTAAGGTAAAGGAAGCTATTTAGCTAAAAAGATTTTTTCCTTTAGTGATCCTTTAAAGGGTTAGTAAAGGATTTTTTTTTCCAAAATAACAAACATGTTATACTTACCTCCACTGTGCAGTTCGTTTTGCACAGAGTGGCCCTGATTCACATCTTCTGGGGTCCCTCGGCTGCTGTCTCTGGTCCTCCCCGCAAGTACTGACCACAGTCATGATAGAGAGCTTGCATGGTGGTGAGTAATTGCGGGCGCGCTCCCGTGATATAGCCGGCGGCCATAGCGGCTCACTGTATCACTCGGCCCCACCCCTCGGTGCGCCGCGTCACTGGATGTGATTAACAGCAGCGCCAGCCAATGGCTGCGCTGCTCTCAATCCATCCGCTCTAGCCAATCAGCGGCCAGGCTGATGGGCGAAGAGGTTCTCGGGACCGAGTGCGGGACTTTCGAGGGGTCCGGTAAGTAAAACGGGGGCTCGGGGGGGGGGGGGGGGGCGGCGTCATCAGATGTTTTTTCACCTTAATGCATAGATTGCATTAAGGTGAATTTTTTTTTTCTTTAGAGATTGCTGTTCACAAGTGCAAACCATCCAACTTGAAGGAGCTGGAGCAGTTTTGCAAGAAAGAAAAATCCCAGTGGTAAATCCCAGTGGTAAGATGTGGCAAGCTCATAGAGACTTATCCAAAGCGGCTTGGAGCTGTGATAGCCGCAAAAGGTGGCTCTGCAGTATTGACTTTAGGGGGGTGAATAGTTATGCACATTGACTTTTTCTATTATTTTGTCCTATTTGTTGTTTGCTTCACAATAAAAAAATAAATAAAAATTTTCAAAGTTGTGGGCATGTTCTGTAAATTAAATGATGCAAATCCTCAAACAATCCATGTTAATTCCAGGCTGTGAGGCAACACAGGGGGTGAATACTTTTGCAAGGCACTGTATACAGCTCCTTTAGCTCTATATGCGCATGATTGTTCCATATTATGTTTTGATAATTTTATATATATTTTCTGTACTCTTGAGAGTGAACTTTGTTTACTCTTTTTAATATTTTAATATCAAAAAATAATTTTTATTATAAAAAATATATCTTATGTTCATACATGTGGCACCACTAAAATCCCCCTTTCAGAACTCTGGTGACCCAGCTACCTCCATGGAGTCCTCCTCCATTTTGCTAGCAGACTTGATCGGACCTGCACGTAGTCCATTTACACCCACCAGCCTACAGGAAAGTAGAACCGATCGGACCACCCGTGTGAAAGGGCCCAACTCAAGGTTTTTTTAAAAATGAAATTATTATTTTTTTTACTAGTAATGGCGGCAATCAGCAACTCTCTGCCCATCGCTGCCGCCACCCGCCTCACAGCCTGTCAAGTCTCACTCTCCGGGCCCCGGCTACTACTGGGTGGGGAGCGGAGGAAGTTCACTCCGCCAGGGAAGGCAAGGAGATAAGCAGGAAGGCGGCTGGCCGAGACTTGAGCCAAGGCAGAAGAACATGCGAGCGGAGCTGAATGGGCATGCACCCAAAACCGAAGAAATATTCCCTCCACTCCGACCAGCACATGATCATCAGAAAGGGGCACAGATAATAGAAAAAATATACACCCTTAAGCTAGTAGGTGTGGCGGAGCAGGCGTGTGTAATTTAGAATTTTTATTTTTAGTCTTTGAAATTGCCCAAGCCCCTGTTCAAATCCAATCTGGGGGACAAAACCGGGGACAGACTTGGTCTGGGGACCTCAATCTGGGGGTTGTCCCTTGAAACCGGGGATGTGTGGTTACCAGGGCTTGAATCTTGCGGGAACGCGTGGGAACTACGTTCCTGCACTTATTTCACAGCAGGAACGCCGTTCCCTTTGGACTCGGGCAGAAGCACTGTGACAGGCAACTGTCATGTGTCAAGCAGCGGCAGCGCCACCCCCCCATGCGCGGATCTCAGCTCTGACATGTTTTTTCCAGAAATCACTGTGATATGTGTACACTGCCCCCCCTCTCCACTCTGAGATCATGTCATCACGGTCACAGCAACTACACACTTCTCCCGAGTCCCGCCCCTCCTGTGTGCTCCATCCAATTCACCTCCAGCATGTCTGTCCCAAGCAGCTTCACACTTCTCCCGAGTCCTGTCCCTCCTATGTGCTTGTTTGTGAAGGGGAGATGGGCGGGAAGATTAAAAACAAGCATCCACATGGACAAACTGCTGAACAAACCAGTGAGCCAGCCCCTGGGAACCATTCCAATTGAGTGAGCACTTCCACTGACCAGACCCTGCTCCCTCTCTCTCTCCTCTCTCTGACCCCCCTCTCTCTCTCTCTCTCTGACCCCCCTCTTTCTCTTTGACCCCCCCTCTCTCTCTCTGATCCCCCTCTCTCTCTGACCCCCCCTCTCTTTCTCTGACCTCCCTCTCTCTCTCTCTGAACCCTCTCTCCCGCTCTGACCCCCCCTCTCTCTCTCTGACCCCCCTCTATCCCTCTCTCTGACCCCCCCCCCTCTCTCTCTCTGACCCTCTCTCTCTGACCTCCTCTCTCTCTCTCTCTCTCTGACCCTATCTCTCTGACCCCCCCTCTCTCTCTCTGACCCCCCTCTCTCTCTCTCTCTCTCTCTCTTAACCCCCCTCTCTCTCTCTCTTCCCCTGTGTAATGTAAAGGGGTCAAGGGGTACAAGGCTGTGTAATGTAAAGGGGTCCAGTGGTGCAAGGTGCAGTGTAATGTAAAGGGATGCAGGGTGCTGTGTAATGTAAAGGGATGCAGGGTGCTGTGTAAGTTCCCACACTTTTTTCCCCAGGACTTGACCCCTGGTGGTCACCCTAACTCTAGTCAAGCGCATTGAACATTGGGTGCTGTTGACACATTGTCACGTTTCCTCTCTACCCCAGTTGCAGGCTTTGAGCAAAGGAGTAAATGCATGACATATAATACAGTATATGGGTTAAATAATGAAATAAAACACACAGAAAGGTAAAGTAGAATAAAAATATGTCTACATTCATAAGAACAACTACGTGGTTCTATCCAAACACTCAATCATGCAAACAATTTATTTCTTTGTTTGGCGCATGCATGGCCTTGGCTATAGCGGAGGACCTTTGCAAGACTAGCACAGGCAAAAAAACAAGTCATTTTTGTAGATCGCCTGATATTTCTGAAGCATGTGTAGTTTTGAGTACACATCATTTATAATACATAAATGTGTTTTGCAATTGAAATCCTTGCTTATCTTTAGTAAAGCTAAAAATGTACATGGCATTGAGTCTATGTAAGTTTTATAAATGTCCCCAATCTGTGGCCCTTTGGAAGAGTTTCAGCACAACTCCAGTTGGAAGATACTGCCCGGGGTAGGGAGTGGTTCTTACTCCCATTCTGCACGGCACACATATAATGATCTGTGAGCGCCACTGAGTGCAACAGGGTGTTTGGGCAGTACAGTGGCTTAGTGGTTAGCACTCCTGCCTTTCTGCACTAAAGTCATTGGTTTCAACTTGGACACTAGCGGCCTTGAGTTTCTATGTCTTCCCTGTGCTTGTGTGGGTTTCCTCCCATGCTCCAAAAACATGCTGGTAGGTTGATTGTCCAGCATATTTGGTATGTATAGCTTAGAGTGCAAGCTCCTTGAGAGCAGGGACTAATGTAAAGTGTTGTCAAATATCTGTAATAAATAATAACATTCTAAACCCAGGCTGGCATCAAGATGATGCTTTTCTGGTGAGGGGGTTGTCAGTGACAGCCTGAGCTCTGAGAAAGTAGAGTGAATGATTAAAGCCATCATTCAACCCAGAAGACTGGTGACATCTAGTGGCAGAAAGGGGTTACTACAGTGGACAGTTCTGACTTCATGGGGACTGCTACAAATTTTGGCATCAAATTTCGATTTAGTTTAAGTCATAGTCTTTTCACTATAATGGCATTTTAGTTTTAGTTGCATTTTAGTAATCTGCAATTATTTTAGTTTTAGTCATATTTAGTCAACTAAAATCTCTAGTAAATTTTAGCCTAAAATGTTTTTTATCTAAGCATTTCTTCAGGATTTCCAAACTCATTATATACTCCTGGAGTAAAAATAAAATCTAATATCATGTTATAATTTACGGTATTAAGGTTTAAACAAACAAATCGGTTGTCTAAGGAGGCCTGTAAATGCTACACAGTGCCCTAGACCAGTGTTTTTCAACTTCAGTCCTCAAGGCGCGCCAACAGGTCATGTTTTCAGGCTTTTCATTATGATTACAGGTGATTTAATCAGTTTCACAGCCTTACACACGATCTGAAAATCGGACGAAAAATACAGCTTAAGACACGATCGTACGATAATCGGATCGTTAGTACAAAGCTTTCGAGAGCTGATCATGACAGTTCATCCGATATTATTTTATCGGACATGCACGAAAAAAAACATTTGTACGATGACGATTTTCGTTTAACCAGTACAGTTGTCGGCCGAAAATACAATACAAATACATTACAACACATGACATCACTTTTGTTTTCCGTCGTACGAGAATTTTTGATGACTTTAGTAACCAATCCAACTTCAACTTGCGACTATTCAGCGAAAAAAGTCGGACGATCTGTCATCCGATTTTCGAATCGTGTGTATGGAGCATTAGTAATTACCACATCTTTTTCATCTGAGGGAAATCATGAAAACATGACCTGTTGGGGCTTCTTGAAGACTGGAGTTGAGAAACACTGCTCTAGAAGGTGCTCTGAGGAGACCTGTAAATGTTGCACAGTGCTCTGGACGTGGTCTGAGGAGGCCTGTAAATGTTGCACAGCGCTCTGGACGTGGTCTGAGGAGGCCTGTAAATGCTGCACAGTGCTTTGGACAGTGGTCTAATGGGGCCTGTAAAATGCTGCACAGTGCTCTGGACGGTGGTCTAAGGAGGCCTGTAAAATGCTGCACAGTGCTCTGGACAGTGGTCTAAGGAGGCCTGTAAAATGCTGCACAGTGCTCTGGACGGTGGTCTAAGGAGGCCTGTAAATGCTGCACAGTGCTTTGGACAGTGGTCTAATGGGGCCTGTAAGATGCTGCACAGTGCTCTGGACGGTGGTCTAAGGAGGCCTGTAAATGTTGCACAGTGCTCTGGACGTGGTCTGAGGAGACCAGTAAATGCTGCACAGTGCTTTGGACAGTGGTCTAATGGGGCCTGTAAAATGCTGCACAGTGCTCTGGACAGTGGTCTAATGGGGCCTGTAAAATGCTGCACAGTGCTCTGGACAGTGGTCTAAGGAGGCCTGTAAATTAGGGTGATCACATTTCCAAACTGCCTCTCATTTGCTGGCACTTGGCTATTGAAAAAAAAGAGAAAAAAAACGTAGTTGCCCCCCCCCCAAATCCATACCAGACCCCTCGGTCTCTACCCCCCCACCCCAAAGCACCTTATCCCCATCTTACCCCTTGCCGGTGGTTGTGGTGGCATGCAGGCGGAGTGGTTATCAGAATCTGGAAGCCCCCAGAGCACCCAAAGGGTCTGGAATGGACTAGGGGAGGGGGACCCCATGCCGTTTTTTTTTTTAACTTTTTTTTTTATTTAGCTGTCAGCGGGGAAGCCCATTGACAGCTAATGACTCATCAGTCACTAAGGATGCTGGCTTCCCAGCCCCGCTCCTTAACAACCAGCTTTTACTGCGCCCTAGTTGGGTGCAGTGCGCAGTGCATTGCAGGGCATTTGGCGGGGCGAACACCCTGGGCTGGAAAACAGACAGTTTCCACCGTCGGCTCATCGGGTGGCTGTGTCAGTTTCATTCCGGGACACTGTATTGTCCTGGAATGAAGGTGCCCGGGACCCGGGACAGACCTGCAAAATGCAGGACTGTCCCGGGCAATCCGAGACACGTGGTCACCCTACTGTAAATGCTGCACAGTGCTCTGGACAGTGGTCTGAGGAGGCCTGTAAATGCTGCACAGTGCTCTTGACAGTGGTCTGAGGAGGCCTGTAAATGCTGCACAGTGCTCTGGACAGTGGTCTGAGGAGGCCTGTAAATGCTGCACAGTGCTCTGGACAGTGTACTGAGGTTGCCTGTAATGATTTTTCTACAGATTTTTTTTTGTTGGCCTACAAATAATTTGTAAAATATATGATGCGGCCCTAAAAATTTGGAGATCCCATTCTTGAGAATTATGACAGTGATGACTAGTGGGTGATGACATGGACAGGCAGAGTTTCTGGATGTTGGATGTATCTGATGCAATCCTGCGTGTCTGTGCTGTCACAGGTTGTACACAGCTGTCTGCCTGGAGGTGTCACCAGAGGATTCTGCATGCAGATGGATTGCACGGTCTCATTAGCAGGTTAGTGTAGCCAACAGCATGTTTTCTGCAATAATTGCTGGTCTCACATGTACGATTCCTAGAAGCAGGTGAAATTAACATTGAAGCATGCATGCTTCTCTCCCTGTACCATGCACGAGATCGCATTTTCTGTATTTCTTGTGAGAGAATGGAGTCACGGGTCTATACTACCAGAAATAATAGTTGGGGTAAAATCCACAGGCCTATAATAGTCATTAGGACCTCTAAGCTTCAAGCTCTACCTATCTCCCTTTTGTAGGACAAGGTGCCTCTTATTTATCTGTGACTATACATAGTGCAGTAGGAACAATGAGATTCCTTTTGCTGCAGCAAAAGGAGTGAGACATACAGTATAAGGTTCCATTTACATTAGCATGTCTCCAAAGTCACACGATTTCCAGGAGTGACTTTTGGAGCGACTTTTGGTGTGACTTTAATCCGACTTCACATTTTCTGGACCAAAGTCGCATCAAAAGTCTCACCTAAGTAGTGCAGGTACCTTTTCGAAATCGCTGCAACTTTAAAGAGGAGCTCCAGTCTCTCCCCCCCCCAAAAAATATGAAAAGTCAGCAGCTATAAATACTGCCCAGGGATCCAGCGATGTCCGCACCTGAGCCGATTCTTCAATCAGCTTTGGGTGCAGGAGCTGGCATCTTCACTAAAGGGAAACCAGAAGTGAAGCTCTAATGCCGCGTACACACGATAATTTTTTGGCATTTCCAAAAAACGATGTTTTTCCAACTTCATCATTAAAAACGACATTGCCCACACACCATTGTTTTTAAAAAATTATGAAAAAAGCGTGGTGACGTACAACACGTACAACGCCACTCTGAAGGGGAAGTTATATTCGCCTTTGGGCTTCTTTAGTTGATTTTGTGTTAGTAAAAGACGATTCACGCTTTTCTGTCTGTTACAGTGTGATGAATGTGCTTACTCCATTATGAACGGTAGTTTTACCTGAAAGAGCGCTCCCGTCTCATAACTTGCTTCTGAGCATGCGCCGGTTTAAAACGTTGTTTTAGCCCACACACGATCATTTTTTACTACCCGAAAAACGATCATTTTTGAGAAGCCGAAAAACAATGTGAAGCTCACACACGATCATTTTAAAATATGTTTTTAAAAACGTCGTTTTTTTCATGACGAAAAATGATCGTGTGTACGCGGCATTAGGCTTCACATCCGGTTTACTACTGCGCATGCGCGAGTCTTACTGCTTTTTCTGAATGGTCCTGCTGTCTTCTGGACCTGTGTGTGTCTCAGAAGGCAGTGGAGGGTAGGAGGAGAGGCTGGACATACACATAGATCACAGTGGCAATCTTACGCTAAAGTGGGAGTGGGTACCTGTCAAAACCAGGTACCTCCTCCCCCCAAAAAGTTTGTGGGGGGGGGGGAATCTTCAGCTCCCTCCACTTATTTTCTATGGGATTGAGGTCTGGAGACTGGATAGGGATGGAGGTTCTCACCCAAGATTTGATGGTACATGGCCCCTCTCCATCATCCCTTTGATGGGGTGAAGTTGCCCTGTCCCCTTAGCAGAAACCTCACCCCATGTTTGATGGTGGGGATAGTGTTCTTGGGGTCATAGGCAGCATTCCTTTTCCTCCAAACACAGCGAGTTGAGTTGCCAAAGAGTTTGATTTTGGTCTCATCTGATCACAACACTTTCACGAAGTTCTCCTCTAAATCATTCAGTTGTTCATTAGCAACATGTGCTTTCTTGAGCAAAGAGACCTTGCAGGCGCTGCAGGATTTCAGTCCTTCACGGCGTAGTGTGTGACCGATTGTTTTCTTGGTAACTATGGTCCCAGCTGCCTTCAGATCATTGACAAAATTCTTCTGTGTAGTTCTGGTCTGATTCCTCACCATTCTCATGATCATTGAAACTCCACGAGGTGAGATCTTGCATGGAGCCCCAGACCGAGGGAGACTGACAGTTATTTTGTGTTTCTTCAATTTGCGAATAATCACACCAACTGTTGTCACCCTCTCACCAAGCTGCTTGGCGATGACCTTGTAGCCCATTCCAGCCTTGTGTATGTCTACAATCTTGTCCCTGACATCCTTGCACAGCTCTTTGGTCTTGGCCATGGTGGAGAGATTGGAATGTGATTGATTGATACATGTAACAAGCTGAGATTAGGAGCACTCCCTTCGGCTGGGTTCACACTGGGGCGACACGACTGTTATACTACTGTCATCTTACTTTGCCCTGCAACATCAGTCCTACATCGGTCCTACTTCCATCCGACTTGAATGAACAGGATACTAATTTTGCTCTGACTTTAAGATAGTCTGGCTTGTCCTTTGACCTTTGATCAAAACAATCCCAGTGTGACATAAATTCCTTTTCCTGCTGCTGTAATCACCATGTCGGATGTCACAAGTCAGATAGTTAGGACGAGGATCCGACTTTGATCTCACTTCAATGATATTGAATGGGCTGAAAAAGAACCAAAGACGGATCAAAGTAGTACAAGAACCTTTTCTAAAGTCGGACTGACTTGTGTCGGACCAGTTAAGATGGCTCTCATAGGGAATCATTGATTTCTACACGTCATGTGACTTGTGCTCCCAAAGTCGGACCGTTTGTCACACCAGTGTGAACTGGGCCTTTAAGAGAGTGCTCCTAATCTCAACTTGTTACCTAAATAGAAGACACCTGGGAGCCAGAAGTCTTACTTATTTCACTCATTAAAATGCAAATCCATGTATAACTTTTTTGAAATGTGTTTTTCTGCATATTTTTGTTGTTATTCTGTCTCTCACTGTTAAAATAAACCTACCATTAAAATTATAGATTGATAATTTCTTTGTCAGTCGGCAAACGTACAAAATCAGCAGGGGGTCAAATACTTTTTTTATTTTTTTCAATGCCTTTTCCATCATGCTGGAAAAGGGATTGATCCTCACCAAACTGTTCTTGGATGGTTGGGAGAAGTTGCTCTCAGAAGATGTTTTTGTACCATTCTATATTCATGGCTGCTTTAATGTTGGCATGACAAAGGACTGGTGGTAGCTCTCACCCTTTCTTCTCCAGGAAAGTTTTTTTCCGGATGCCCCAAACAATTGGAAAACGACTTTACCCCAGTCCTCAGCAGTCCAATATATTTCCTTTTTGCAGAATATCAGTCTGTCCCCGATGTCTTTGCTGGAAAGAAGTGTCTTCTTTGCTGCCCTTCTTGACACCAGGCCATCCTCCAGAAGTCTTCGCCTCACTGTACATGCCGATGCACTCACACCTGCCTGCTGCCATTCCCGAGCAAGCTCTGCACTGGTGGTGCCTAGTGTGACCACATGTCCCGAATTGCCCGCATTTTGCAGGTCTGTCCCGGGTCCCAGGCATCTTCATTCCAGGACAATACAGTGTTCGGAATGAAACTGACACAGCCACCCCCCCCCCCCATGGCAATCTGATGCCCCCAAAAAAGGCCGCCACATTGCTGCTTTACTCACAGTACTTGCCCTGGTTGGGAATGTCTGGAGAGGCACAATTCCCACCCCTTGCTTTTGATTGGAATAAATCATAAATCCCTTGTGTCTAATCACTGCAGGGCAGTGTAGAGCCAGTGTTGGAACAAGGTAAAACGGTCTTGGCTGGCCAGGACAAATACCGTCAGTGAGTAAAGTGGCGATGTGGTGTTTTTTTCTGGGGGGCATGATCAGTGCTTCTGGGTAGAGCATGCACCAGCCGGTTGTGCTGTGATTCGTTACAGCACAAGCTGATTTTTGGGATGGTAAGGGTTGTCCCTGAATGGCAGTTTGGAAATGTGGTCACTGTAGTGGTGCCCTGATCCCACAGCTGAATCAACTGTAGGAGACGGTCCTGGCACTTGATGGACTTTCTTAAGCGCCATGAAGCCTTCTTTAAAAATGCAATGGAAATGTTTTTTTGGGTCTAATTTAATTTTCATGGCAAAGAGGGACTTTGCAATTAATTGCAATTCATCTTTTTATTTTTTTTTCCTCCACTTCAGACTTAACCACAGCATGAGACATACTCATGGTTATGTTCAATAGTTCCGTCTCAACTTTGGTTTCACATCATATGTGGAGTTCAAGATGTTAGTTTGTATCTTTATTATTATTAATATTATTATTTTTTTTCTTCTTCTCTTTCTTTTCCTTTTTCCTTTTTTTTGTGCATAATTGTTGTTATTCTTGCATATTTCTGTTTTTTTTATAACTCTTATCCTCCTATAGTTTCTAAAAGCTCTTGTCTTAGTAAAGATTAATTCCCTTTCCCCCTCTCCTGTCCCGTCCCCTTCTCCCTCCCCCCAACCCAATCCTCCCCCCCGGCCTCTCTCTTGTCCCCGTTGTCATCAGTTTTCACCTTCTCTAGCCCTTATGGGTGCTACCTCATATCATTTATATTGTATTAAATTAAACGTCCATCATCTCTGCATATTCCATCGTGGACTTGAACCCTTTCCAATCTTTCCATTTCTCTTCCAATTCCGTCCAATTTTCTCCATCTCTAAATCTTAAATATTCCATATTATAAATTTTGTCTATTTTATTGGACCATCCAACCAGTGTTGGTCTCTCCGGTTGTTGCCAGTTACTAGATATTTGATTCTTTGCTGCGTTCAAGAAATGTGGGATTAATGTCCTCAGATATTCTTTAGTTGACATTTGGGCCCTGTGTAAAATACAGACCCACGGATCATCTGGGAGATCTAGGTTTGATATTTCCCTAATTTTTTGTCTAATCTCCGCCCAATATATTCTGATCTAGGGGCAAGTCCACCAAATGTGGGACATTGTACCAATTCCATTACAACCTCTCCAGCATAGGTGCGTTGTGGTTCCTGAGAACCTATGTATCCTATCGGGTGTAAGATACCATCGTACCATGCATTTGTAGTTCTGCTCCATTATATTATTGTTTACCGACGTCGCATGAACTCTCTTTATTAACTGCCTGATCTCGTCATCGTTTACAGATGAGCCCAACTCCTCCTCCCATTTCTTGATCAACAGCAGTACGTTCTGCAATTTTGAGACATTCAAGATTTTATAAATCTTTGAGATTGTCCCTTTTTCAATCTTATCCACACATAGTTTATCAAAGGGCCGAAGATTTGTTTCAGATCTAATCGGCTGTGGGAGACTTTCAAAAAAATGTTTCAATTGCGCGTACCGCCATTCATCAATCAGGATAATTTCCTGCCTATTTTTATGTTAGTAACTTATTTTGTTCCATAAAATCTTTTAATTGGGCATTATCTTTCATTATCCATTTACTGAACCTTTTTTCCTCCCCTGGTGGAAAGAATTTTGTGTCATTTAAAGGTATAAAAGGAGAGTTATAGTCCCATTTTTCTTTCTTGTGCGTCTGATCCCAAAGTTTTAGTGCATGCTTTGTGATATAGTGAGCTTCGGAACTTAATCCTCTATACTGTGCCGGGACCCAAATGTATTTCCCCAGTGCTATTTTACAAAGTTTATTTTCCATATTTACCCATCCTTTTTCTATGTTATTTTTAGCCCAGTCCACTATTCGTGAAAGGACAATCGCATGGTAATACTTCCTTATATCTGGTGCACCTAACCCCCCTTGTGTCTTTTCCTTAGTCAATAGTGTTAATTTAATACATGTTTTTTTTCCTCTCCAGATAAATTTAAGAAACATTGACTGTAATTTTTTGAAGTAGGCTTGTGGTATTGGGATTTGGAACATCTGTATTTTATAAACTATTTTTGGTAATATTATAATTTTGAAGATATTTATTCTCCCAGTCCATGATAGTTGCCCTGGTGCAATTCTGTTTAAGTCATCTTTGACCTCGTTTAATAATGGGATATAATTGATCTTATATAGAGTCTCCCTAGAAGTTGCTAATCTAATTCCCAGATATTTTAGTTCTTTTTTCCAACTAAATGGGAAGTCTTTCTGTAAAGCGCATCTTTCTTTTTTAGGGATGTTTATGCTCAATATTTCTGATTTGGCAGGGTTTATCTTAAAATTGGATATCGTGCCAAATTCTTTAATCGTTTTCATAAGGTTGGGCAGGGTTATCCTGGGGATTGTTACATAGAACAGTATATCGTCCGCGTAAGCGGCAAGTTTATGCTCCACTCCTCCTATTGTTATCCCTTTAATGTCCACGTTTCACCTTATCCCTCTTAACAGAGGTTCTAATGCGAGAGTGAACAGCAACGGTGACCATGGGCACCCCTGGCGGGTGACATTTTCCATTTCTAAGGGTTCAACTTCTGAGGTGGTTCCGTTAACTTTGATTCTTGCGGTAGGTCTGTTATATAAGGATCTTATCCACCTTCTCATTCTGGGCCCTATTTCATTCGCCTCTAATGTATTCAGCATGAAGCCCCAGTCTACTCTGTCAAAAGCCTTTTCGGCATCTATTGACAAGAGTAGTCTCGGGGCTCCACTTGTCCTGATTTCCTCGATAATCAGGAGGGATCTAATTCCATTATCTCTTCCTTCTCTCTCTGTGATAAAACCTACTTGGTCTATATGGACTAAGTCTTTCATTATTTTTTCCAGTCTATTGGCGAGAATTTTAGAAAATATCTTTAGGTCTATGTTAAGAAGTGAAATTGGTCTGTAACTGGAGCATAGGGAGTTGTCTTTACCCTCTTTAGGAATTACAGTTATTAAAGCTTCTAAGGCTTCTTTCCGCATCTCCCACTTTTCTCCTATCCCGTTGAAATAGGAACATAATTTAGGGGTTAATATGTCGGACAGGGTTTTATAGTACAGTATTAATATTCCATCGGGGCCGGGGCTTTTACCGTTAGGAAGTTCTTGGATTATTTTAAGTATTTCTTCTTCTGTTATAGGGGTTTCAAGGTTATTGAGTTTGCTTTCTGGAATTTTATTTAAGTCCAAATCCTTCAGGTATGATCTAATTTTCTCTTTTCTTTTTTCTAGTTTTACTTCTTCTTTGGTACTATTCTTATTAATTGCATAGAGTTTCCCATAAAATTCCTGAAAGTTTTTAATAATATCTGAAGTCCTGAATCTTGTTTCTCCGGTATTTGTCTGTATTCTTTCAATGTAGTTGGTTGTTTGTTTGTTTTTTTAGTATATTTGCAAAATGTTTTCCCATCTTATTACCCCATTGGTATTGTTCTTTTTTGACCATACTTCATTTCCTCCCTTTTAATACTAAGATTCAGTAATAAATCTTTTTGATCTGTTTCTTTATGTAGTTGTTCTAATTCAAAAATGTATTTAATTAAATTTTTTGTTTCTCTTTATTTCTTTTCTTTTTTTCGGCTCCTTCTTTTATTAGGATTCCCCTGATGTAAACCTTGTGGGTTTCCCAAATTATCGCCTCGGACATTCCCTCTGTACTGTTCTCCTTAAAGAACTGATCTAACTCCTTCCTTATTCTCTTCTCTACTTCCTTATCTAATAAAAGTTCTTAATTTAACCTCCAATTACTTTTCTTAATTTCTATCTCCCCTATTTTTAGTTGTAATGCGATTGGTGCGTGGTCAGAGAATGTTGAGATTCCTATCTTTGTATCCTCCAACATTTCTAACAGCCTATGCTCTACCAAAAAATAATCAATTCTAGTGTACGTCCCATGGACAGGTGAGCGAAATGTATAATCTCTTTGTCTCATATGTTGTGCTCTCCATGCGTCTACCAGCTGGTGTTGGTACATCTTTTTTATTTATTCCTTTGACCCATTTTGCTCCCCTGTGCATGCGACGTGCTATTTAGTTTAGGATCTAAACATAAGTTAAAATCCCCTCCCATGATAACCCCTCCTGTCTTAAAGCTCATGAACTCTTCCACCCTTCCAGACAGATATTGAGCAGACTTTTTATTCGGTCCATAGATGTTCGCCAGTAAGATCTCAGTCCCATTTAATTTCCCATTGAGAAATAGAAAGCGACCATCCGGGTCCGCCCTCCTTCCCTCCAAGGTGAACCGAACACCTCTGGCGAAGCCCTATGGCCACCCCTTTAGTGCGGGGAAATAGGGGAATCTGCATAGAACCATAGGGGAAACTCATCCGAAACAATTCTGCGACTTGTACCCAAGATCAGATGAGTTTCCTGTAAGAATATCATGTCAGCTTTTAAGAAAACCAGCTCCCTTATTATGTTTGCAGTTTTGATGGGGGCATTTATGCCACGTACATTGTAAGATATTGTATACATTTTTGACATTGAGTGTTGTGTGGTAGCTTTTTTACAGCTAGAGCTTTCTTATAGATTCTCGTAGAGGCCTCCCCTCTCTGTCCCCCCCGCCCCATCCCCCACTCACCCTTCCCTCCCACACCCCCCTCCCCCCTATCTTGGGGGCTATTGGCCTCCCTTAGGCCTATAGATCCGTGGCCCACCTCCATCTGGCCCTACGGTTCTCCCCCCTCGAGGTTGGACTCTGGAAGAGCTTTGTTTGGGAGCTTATGTCCTCCCTTTTTGGGAGATACCCTGTGCCCCCATCAAAATGACCGTGTCCATGCGCCACTTCTCCCTCCATCTCTCCCCCCCTCTTCCTCCCCGCTCCCCCTATATATATATATCATCCCATTTTCCCTCTCCCTCCTCTCTTTGTTTTCTTCTCTTCTCATCTCAGCAACCCGCTACTCCTTATATAATAAGTTATTGTTTGTTTTTTCTTGGAATCAATGGCCAGGGCTGCTCTGCTACGTTAGGCCTCCTCTGATCTCTTTCCCACCAGCCTGGGATTTATATCTCTGGGATGTTCAACTTTTTGCAGAAGTTCACCGTGTCTTTGGGAAATCTCAGGCCCCGTACACACGACCGGATCTGTCCGCTGGGATTTATCCGCGGATCAGTTCCAGCAGATAGATCCGGTAGTGTGTAGGGCCTAGCGGACATTTTTCGGCGGAGATTTCTCCAGCCGACGGTTTTCCAGCGGATAAAAGCATGCTAAGAAATCTATCCGCTGGAAACCTGTCCTTCGGACTTATCCGGTGAGTCTGTACAGACTCACCGGATAAGTCCGTCCGATCCCCATCCCTTGCATGCGTCGAAATGATTTGACGCATGCGTGGAAGTATTTACCTTCCAGGGTCGCGCACGTCGCCGCGTGATTGTCGCGGCGACGGCGCGGACACGTCACCGCGGATGTTTTCCGCTGGGATTTTGATCTGATGGTGTGTACAGCCATCAGATCAAAATCCGCCAGCGGACATATGCGATGGAAACGGTCCGGCGGACCGTTTTCATCGGATATCCCCTCGTGTGTACAAGGCCTCAGAGTAGCAGAGCATCCTTCTTTTCTTCCAACTAAACAGGCTGGGAAACCCCAGTAATATTGAATGTCCTGTCGCTTTAATTGCTCCAATAGTGGTTTCAATATTCTTTTCCTGGCTAGTGTCTCGGCTGCAAGATCTGGGAAAATCTATAACTTAGCAGGGCCCTTAGATTTCAGATGTAAACGAATCTGCTCTTTGTCTTGAAAATTGTGAAATCGCACAATTACATCTCTTGGTAGTTCCTCCGCCACTCCTGCTGGTTTTCTTATCCGGTGAATTCTTTCAAGTTTTATTTTTTCCGTTACTGTTTTGCCTAACATCTGGCCGAATATTTTATCGTTTTTTTCCTGTAGGTCTTCTACTTGTTCATCTGGCAATCCCCTAATCTTCAGGTTTTTCCTTCTGTTGCGATTGCGATCCTGGTCTTCCAGCCTGTATTTCAAATACCTTTGTTTCTTTTTGTATCTCTTTCATCTGGTCCTTTAGATCCTTTACTTCTGCTGCCTGGGAATCTATTTTTTCTTCTGTTTCTTCCACTCTCCTCAGGATATGGTTCATGTCTTCGTGTATTAATTCCATTTCTCCTTTAAGAGAGGATTCCATTTTATGTATAACTGATTCCATTCTGGTGAACATTTTTGCTATTTCTCCTTTAGTGGGGAGTTGGTCTTCGACCGTTCCATTCTCTTCAAAATCCTCGTCTTCTTCATCTGGTGTTATAGGGGGCCTTGCCCTTTCCATAACTTCTGATTGTCTTCTAGGCCCGGTTTTCTGCAAATTATCTGCGTTTTTTTTCTTCGTTGACGCCATTTTTTCCCGGGCTATCTTTAGCTGGATTTTTTTATCATATATTTTTTAATTGTACTCGGACTAGCGCTTATTTTTGGTGGATTTGCTGTAGCGCCTCTTAACGGCCTTCCCCTCATCCTTATTCAACTTCCTTCTTTTCTGAAGTTCTATCTTTTTTTTTTTTGAAAGCCGATCCGGCAAGTATTCTGCTTCTAGTTCGTTAAATTATCTATTTTTTTTTTATTTTTTTTATTCCCAGCACTGAAGCCTTATGCCGCGTACACACCATCACTTTATGTGATGAAAAAAACCGACATTTTTTGTGAAGTAAAAAACAACGTTTTTGAAACTTCAATTTTCAAAAACGACGTTGTCTACACACCATCGTTTTTTCACAATGCTCTAGCAAAGCTCGGTTACGTTCAGCACTTTTTTCCATTGAAGCTCACTTCATAACTAGCTTCTGAGCATGCGCGGGTTTAAAAACGTTGTTTTAAACGTTGTTTTTGCTACACACAGTGATTTTTTGTGAAACAAAAAACAACGTTTTGAAAAACGACACAAAAAATTGAAGCATGCTTCAATTTTTTTTTGTCGTTTTTCACAAGACATAAAACGACGTTTTCCCCCACACATGGTCATTTAAATTGACGTTTTTAAAAACATAGTTTTTTTTCATCACATAAAGTGATGGTGTGTACGCGGCATTAGAGCTCATCCGTTATCCGTGACCGGTTTTATATATAATATATATCTATCCGATGTACTTTATTTACTTGAAATTAATATGTATAGTATAATTAATGAGCTCTGTTTAAATAGTTGTCCTTGGCTGAGAGTTTTGAGATTTAAATATCAAATATTAAGGCCGAGTGAAAAAAAAAAAGAAAAAAGGAGGTTATCAGCCCTGGAATTTATTCTGGTAGCTCAGTTCAGTTTTACGCTCCATTCGATTTTCTCAGGGTTTAGTTATGGAAAAGACACGATTCGACCCTTATGATGATTTGGCACGAGTATGTAACACTTCAGAAGCTATTAACACATGTCCTTAGTGATCCATTGTTTGCACAACACAGGGTATAAAAGTATACATTCATCTCAGAAAAATATATCATATGATCGGGATAACGAAAGGAAGACCACCATATGCGTATTCACTGTTTAAAGAGAGAGGTAGACAGAGGGACAAGGGCTTTCTAGTAAATGCCCGTACTAATGTCAGGGCTACTGCCCCCCCAAACACTTCACCCACCGCACACCACTCTCTGCTTTCACCTTTCTTTACTTATCCAGTATTCAGTATGGGCACCTGATGCCTCTCTACCGGCCAAGGAGAAAAAAAAGAAAAAAAAAAACTGTTATTAGTAGCTCAGTAGCCAGCTATTCCTCAGTCTCAGGGCAAAGTCACTCTCCGCTTCTCCCAAAAAAAGAGAAAAACTGGCATAGCGGGAGTTTTGTATAAATACATACAATTTTGATAGTAGTAGGGTATATTTGCATGTACTTATATATTTTTTTTTTCTCCTGTGAGCATTAGACTTTAGGTTTATGTCACTTGGCACCAGTCACCATGCTAATCAGCGCCGTAGATTCAGACAATCGGTCATTTTAGACATTTTTACACATCTCAAACATTTGGACAATTGTACAGGATATTTATGCTTGCGGCTATTCCCTCTACTACTGCTCCCCAGCTACTCACTAAGCCTGGGGCGCAATACACGGGGATCCCGAGAAGCAATTTACTCACGATACACTTGAAATACCCAGCAGTCCGACAGCAGTTGTGATGAGTTGTGAGTTGTGATAAGTCTTACATTCCTGGATCGTAACAAGCAAGGTAACAGAGTGGAGTCTGTGGGTCCGTATTGAGTGAAGCAGCGGGTGGGGTAGCAGATGAAGCAGGGGGAGAAGGAGCGGGCGAAGGAGCGTGGAGCGCGGAGAGGAGAATCTCGTCTGTAGCTGCATCCGTGGCTCATCCCCGCTAGCCGCTCTGGTGTACGGGTGTATGTGTACTCAGGTCCCCCGCCAGTTCAAAACTCTGCTACCGCCCTAGGAAGGCGTAGATGCGGGCGAAGTTGCGGCGGGTCTCACTGTGGTCTCGCGGGGTGTCACGGCTGCAGACTGCAGTCGCATCTCCTCCTAACCGCTCTGGTGCACAGTCACTGAGACGCTGGAGATGCTGGAGACGTCGGATCGCAGCCCGAGACGTCGGATCACAGCTCCTCCATGACTCAGGGGATTCGCAGGCACTCGGGACTAACAACTGCTCCCGCCCTCAGCCCTCATCAGCAGCCCCTCCCTCCATGACTAAGCTTTTATGCAATTCATCTGATCACTCTTCATAACATTCTGGAGTATATGCAAATTGCCATCATAAAAACTGAGGCAGCAGACTTTGTGAAAATTAATATTTGTGTCATTCTCAAAACTTTTGACCACGGTGTTGGAGAAGCAAACATGACTTAGGTCTGGACTTTAGAGTAAAGAGCTTTGTAGCATATCAGAATTTGCATAACAAAAGGTCTAGGACTAGGCCATCTAGTGTGGCTATAAGCTTCAAAGAGAGGAGAAGTGATGACTTGGCGTTATCTGATTGGACAGGCAAGTGTGGGTGGTCTTGGGTGAGGGGGAATGATTGCTAAAAGCACACACCAAAGAGTAAGCTCTCGCTATTTCTCTACCTCTTGGTTCCTGCCACATGCTCATCATGGGAGCTCTCGGCTCCTTGCTGAACCAGCTGATTTTACAGATGTGATAAGTATCTTTGAATTTCTCTTTTATATATATATTGTGATGTTTAATGTGTGAAGTTGGAATATTCCTATTTCCTTGGAAATAAACGAAAGATGTTAATTTTACCAGCAGCAGTGCATCTGTGTGTTTGTCTTAATAGGCGTAGACCAATTAATCCATTTATGCAATAGATAGGAAGGAATCCGTAAATATCGTTCAGGAAAATAATTTAGTTTATATTTAATAGCCTTGTATATTGTAGCATTTACTTCACACGGCTGTACACATTGTCCTGTTAATACAAAGTTTGGAGAGCCCTGAAAGCAACAGGAGATAAGGGAAGATGCAAGGTGAGCAGAACGGCCAATATTCCAGGGGGACGGGAACAGTGGCGGGAGTCCAGATTTTTCCACCAGGAAGTAAAATCTGACTTTTGGGTGGACTGACTCTAAGGCCCCATACACACGATAGAATCCATCCGCTGAAAAATCCCAGCGAATGGGTTTCAGCGGATAGATCCTATGGTGTGTACACTCCAGCGGATCTGTTTCCGCGGATATTTATCCCCTGGGATGGATTTCCAGCGGATAAATATTTGATGACATGCTATCTAATCTATCCGCTGGAATCCATCCCAACGGATGGATCCGCTGGTCTGTATAGACTCACCGGATCCATCCGTCCGAAGGGATCCCCCGCATGCGTCGTAATGATTCGACGCATGCGTGGAATTCCTTATATGACAGCGTCGCGCACGTCGCCGCGTCATAATCGCGGCGACGGCACGACACGTCATCGCCAGAGGATTTCGGCGCGGATTTCAATGCGATGGTGAGTACACTCCATCGCATGGAAATCCGCACAAATCCTCGAGAGGATTTATCCGCAGAAACGGTCCGCTGGACCGTATTCGCGGATAAATCCTCTTGTGTGTATGGGGCCTTAGTAATGTGGATCTGGATGGTTTTGTCCTCGGAGTTATCAGAGAGGAACCAATGTCACACAAATTGTATTCCTTATTATGGAGCTTGATAGAGCATTGTAATATCTGGAAAGTCTTACAACAGATTCATCTGCAGCACTTATACTGATTTGAAAAAGTCGTATTCAGATGAAACAGCTGATTTCCACATCACACACTGCCTTCCTTTTCATTTGGAAGTGCCATTTGAATTATTAATGATGAGCACCATTATTCTGAATTAATTCATTAGCGAGTATCTATTCTTTGCATTTTAATAGGACATAAAAAGTAGCATGGCTTCATATGACAATATGCAGGGACAGGAGGAACAGCTGTTCCACTCCGAAATGAAGACAGTCCCTGTTTCCTGTGATTCATAACGGTGCATTTCTCACAGCAGCTGAGATCAGCATTGTTCATATCGAAATCCAGGGAATATGAGGTATATTCTACATTCATAGGAAGATTGTGGCACCCTAAATTCTACAGTGTCCCGTCCTGCCCCCTCCGTTACATTAATCTGACAGAAAAATACAGTAAAATATTCCTGCACTGTGATTGGTTCGTCGATGACAAGGGGAACAAAAAGACATATTTACTGCTGAACAATAGAAGATAACTAAATTCTAGAAGCAAAGCTAATCTTTTACAACCCAGCAGAGAATACATTTATAGCCCTTAAAAAGACACCAAACTCTGGTTTAGTGCCAGGACCTCAGTTTGAGATGAAGAGTCCAACCTGCTGGTTGTTCAGCTGAAGATGACCTTCAACTGGTGAGGTTTCTGATGGGCATAATTTGAAAGATTTTTGCCTTGCATTACATCCAGGGCCGGATTCCAGACAAGGCCAACAAGGCCAGGCCTCGGGGCGGCAGTGGGTGCAGGGGCGGCACTGCGGCTGAGAGGAGAGGACAGTTTTACTTTCATATCGGGAGTTCCCCCCTGTCAT
Organism: Rana temporaria; assembly: GCF_905171775.1. Classification (NCBI taxonomy): domain Eukaryota; kingdom Metazoa; phylum Chordata; class Amphibia; order Anura; family Ranidae; genus Rana; species Rana temporaria. The sequence goes on from NC_053490.1 coordinate 494,948,148, forward strand.
GCAGATGGTGAGAGGAGAAAAAACAGAGGGAAGAGGAGGTGAGATAGTTCTTGGCAGCAGCAGCAACTCCCCTCCCGGTTCTCAATGTCATTTTGTCATTTTCGGCAGCAGCACCCCCCCAATGCTCAATGTCATTTTTGGCAGCACCCCCCCCCCCCCGCTTCTCAGTGTCCTGCCGAAAAAGTCCCCTGGCGGATAATGTCCCCCCTGTACTGCGGGGGCGGCATTGAAGGACCTGGCATTGGGGCGGCAAAGGGAGTAAATCCGTGCCTGATTACATCTACCTATCTATTACACAGACCTTATCCATTCAGAATTTTTGGATTAGAATCGTATACCATCTAATTAGCTGTAACCTGTCCACCTGTTACAATGCTTGGACTTTTGGACTACCTGGCTGTGCACACAGTTTATACCCAATGAGTATCCTCCCATTGGCTGGCAAGCATAGCAAGCCAACAACTCTTCCCTGTATACCTCTGTATTTTGCCCTCATCCTTTATTCAGGATTTCTTTTTATGATTGTAAACAAGATTTCTGAATGTACAAAATTCCAGTGTGTCCTGAAGAAGCAGTTTATCAGCGAAACACGTAGACCTTCTCTGAAGGATACAGATTGCTTGTCTTTGTGATGTACACAATAACAGTAGTGGTTGCTACTGTACTTATTGGCGTATAACACTCACTTTTTTACCCTGAAAATAGGGGGTAAACTGTGCCTGCGTGTTATACGCAGGGTGCCGTGGAAAGTTTATTTCCTGAAACTTCCCTCTTAAAGTTAGGGTGCGTGTTATACGCCGATAAATAGGGTATATATTTTTTAAAACTATATTTAATACAATTTTGTTGTTTTTATATAACACTAATGTTTTGTTCAGGTAAGGGTACTCCAGTACGGCGACTTGCTCATAGATATGTGCATAGCCTAGCAAATAGAAATATGCATGCGCGCATATGTGGGCATGCGTTGCTGACTGGCCTTCAACTTTCCTTGTGTCCTGAGTGTTTCCTGCATCTGACTTCTGTGGACGATCCGGCTTGCTACTGATTGGATCTTGGATTCTGCTTGTACCTCTGCCCACCTGTTCCTGACTTTGGCTCCGTACTCGATCACGCTTCTGCCTACCCTTCTGTACCTCGCTGCCTGCCTGCTGCTGACCTCGGCTACCCCTGTGACCTTCCTCCTGCTTCCGACTTGGCTTCATATTACTTACGAGTGCCTTCTTCGGCTGTCCTTCATAACAGCTCCAGTCTTCACAGTGTGTTGTCCAATAATGTCCAAATGTTAGTACAAGTAGAAGGTATGGTGCCTAATCATTGGTGTCAATGGGAGGAATAGTGCCTCATAATGTATCAGGGGGAGGTATGGTGTCCCAAGGGCCAAGTAAAGCATTGTGTAAACTGTTGGCGCTATATAAATCCTGTATAATAATAATTATAAAGGCAAATAAATGGCCACATCCAGCCTACGTGTAGTAGTTTGGAGACCATTACTCTAGAACAGTGGTTTCCAAATTTCCAGTTGCTTGCTTTTATCAGGCCTTTGGGGCACTATTTTCATCCACTGATACCAACAATGGGACATAATACCACCCCCCTCTAACACCAATGAAGGGATAGAATGCCTCCCAATGACACCAAAGATGGGGCACAATTCCTCCCAATGACACCAACAATGGGGCACTATTCCCCCCACTAGATGAGGCATTGTTTGTTTATTCCTGCATTCTCCTAATGCCCACAGCCCAGCCCCACTAAAATCTGAAGGACAGTAAACTGGCCCTTTGTTTATGTAACACTACCTCCGAACGAACTGCTGGATTGTTTTGTGTGGCACATTTACCTTGTGGCTCTTCCGAATTCCTAGGGGTGAATGGTGCATATAGCAGTTGTAAAGGAATGTCCGCAACAAGTGTTTTTTTCTGTGCTCTTTATTACCCAGCCGGGTAAAAACAATGAACCGGTGATAAAAGGATAGAGTTTGGAAGAAAAAGGATTACAGCAGATTCAGGCATAGTCAATGGCGTACTAAGCAGGGGGCGGGCCGCACTGGGTGCCACACACTGGGGGGGTGTCAGGCCGATGCCCCCCCCTCCGCGAGTGTGGAGGACTTAGCGTGCGGAGGCAGCGCCAGCGGCAGTCTACTGTCTAGGTAAGACACAGTAGGCTGAAGCGTGGCTTTTCGGGGGGGGGGGGGGGGTGTGACTCGTGCGAGCCGTACCCGAGTGATACCCTGTGGCCGCACAGCGCCTGCGGCTCTGATAGTATCGGCTGTGACTGTCACTGACAGTCACACAGCTGCGGCCGCCTCCCCCTGTGCTGTGTGTGTAGTGTAACACGTGGCGCGCTGATCATCTGTCTGACGGCATTACGGGTCTAAAGGCAAGGGGGGTGTGTGCACTATTGTAGGGGGGGTGTTCTGTATATGAGGGGGTTATGTATTCTGGGGGGGGGGTTCTGTATATGAGGGGGTTCTGTATTCTGGGGGCTGGGGTGTTCTGTATTGTAGGGGGTGGTTTCTGTATAGGGGGGGGATTCTGTATATGAGGGGGGTTTTGTATTCTGGGGGGGTTCTGTATTGTGGGGGGGTGTTCTGTATTGTAGGTAGTGGTATCTGTATAGGGGGTTTCTGTATTCTGGGGGGGTTCTGTATTGTGTGTGGGGGGGGGGGTGTGTTCTGTATTGTAGGGGGGTGGTATCTGTATAGGGGGTGGTTCTGTATATGAGGGTTGATTCTGTATTGTGGGGGGTGGTATCTGTATAGGGGGTGGTTCTGTATATGAGGGGGGATTCTGTATTCTGGGGGGGTTCTGTATTGTAGGGGGTGGTATCTGTATAGGGGGTGGTTCTGTATATGAGGGGGGGATTCTGTATTCTGAGGGGTTCTGTAATGTAAAGGGATCCAGAGATGCAGGGTGCTGTGTAATGTAAAGGGGTCCAGAGGGGCAGGGTGCTGTGTAATGTAAAGGGGTCCAGAGGGGCAGGGTGCTGTGTAATGTAAAGGGGTCCAGAGATGCAGGGTGCTGTGTAATGTAAAGGGGTCCAGAGATGCAGGGTGCTGTGTAATGTAAAGGGGTCCAGAGGGGCAGGGTGCTGTGTAATGTAAAGGGGTTCAGAGATGCAGGGTGCTGTGTAATGTAAAGGGGTCCAGAGGTGCAGGGTGATGTGTAATGTAAAGGGGTCCAGAGATGCAGGGTGCTGTGTAATGTAAGGAGTCCAGTGATGCAGGGCCGAGAAGCCAGCATGTTCTTGATGCGGGACTTTCGAGGGCTCAGGTAAGTATCAGATGTTTTTTCACCTTGATTCCCTTCTATCCTAAGCACTAGCGCAATTCTACTCCTCTTTGAAGACTACAGGCTATCAATGCATTCACTAGATTACAATGACCCTTTATTGCTAAGAAGGTCTTATATAGACGTTGTGTTATAAGATGCTTTTTACTCTTCCAGAGACAACAAATTCTCTATTTGTCCCACATCCTCCCCAAGTGTGGTGTCTCAAAGATCAACCTGGGCAACTAAGGGCATGTTGTGGTATAAATGTATTATTGCAGTAAAGAGGGGGTGAGTATTGCAGCCAGAGCCGCTTTTCTGCTTTAAAAGGCACATTGGGGGGAACCAAAAATACAAAAACATGTTCTTGAAGCTGGACTTTAAAAATGTATACATTATGCTGATTATATACATTATATAGCGGTTTTAACGAAAACACTGATTTTGCGTAAAAGCAAAAGGCACAAAAAAATAAAAACAATGGGGTAGATTCTGGTAGGGGCGCGCACTGATACGGCGGCGCAGCGTATCGTCTTTAATCTACGCCGCCGTAAATTATAGAAGCAAGCGCTGTATTCACGAAGCACTTGCTCCGTAATTTGCGGCGGCGTAGCGTAAAAGGGGCCGGCGTAAGCGCGCGTAATTCAAATGATCCAGTAGGGGGTCGTGGATCATTTAAATTAGGCGCGTTCCCGTGCCGAACGTACTGCGCATGCGCCGTCCCTAAAATCTCCCGACGTGCATTGCGGTAAATGACGTTGCAAGGACGTCATTGGTTTCGACGTGAACGTAAACGGCGTCCAGCGCCATTCGCGGACGACTTACGCAAACGACGTAAATTTTTCAAATCGCGACGCGGGAACGACGCCCATACTTAACATTGGCTGCGCCTCCTAGTAGCAGGAGCAGCCTTACGCCGAAAACGAGTTACGCAAACAACGTTAAAAACTACCGCCGGGCGCACGTACGTTTGTGAATCGGCGTAAGTATGTAATTTGCATACTCTACGCTGACAACTACGGAAGCGCCACCTAGCGGCCAGCGTCAGAATGCACCCTAAGATACGACGGCGTAAGAGACTTATGCCAGTCGTATCTTAGGCTAATGTCGGCGTATCTAGCTTTCTGAATACAGAAAATAGATACGCCGGCGTAGCTTTGAATTTACGCGGCGTATCTATGGATACGCCGGCGTAAATCGTTCCTGAATCTACCCCAATTTGTTTCCTCCTAGAAATGGTACCAGTCATATATTGAAGATGGTCTTTGTAGTCAGAGAATAAAATGATCTGCAGTAGCATAAAAGAGCTGGAAGTTCTTTTGCTTCTTTGTCGCCATCTACTGGTGCTCTGGTGGTATTACTTGTATTCCTGAAAAAGGTGTTTGCTTTAATCATCATTAGTATTCTGAAAGAACTCCAGGCAGAACAGAGTATTCAGCAATAAATATGTAAACTGAAAAGCAATTTTCTTGTGTCTACTTTTTGTTTTGGTTTCACCACAAAAAATAAAATAAAAATTCTATAACAATATTAGCCTGCAGCAGCAATTGCTTAGATAATGCTTTGCCCGCAGCCTTGTCCAGATGATGCATACCTCCCAAATTTTAGAACCTGAGGCTGGACTCACACCATATTTCTTGCATTTAGCTTCCATTAACATGCGCTAAATAGAGTTGAGCTGACGTGCAATCACATCCTTTTTAAAACCGTACTGCATTTTCTTGATGTACATTTTTTCAGTGTTGCGCTGATGTGTATGTTTTTTTTTTGCTCACCATAAAAAAATAATAAAATTTAAATCCATAATAAATGAATACATAAATAAATAAAAAATACGTTTTTTTTTTAAATATATGTCCTAACACATTGGGGTTTGATTGCAGCATGTTCCATACCAAACAAAACCCTTCCATATAACCAGTGAAGTGACTATCATACTCACAGAGATGAAACAAATCCTCCTACATATTTTGGGGTAGATTCACGTACGGGCGCCTAAAATTAGGACGGCCTAGCCTACTCTTTTTAGGCTACACCGCCTTAAATTATTTAGGTTAAAAGTGATTCTCAAATCACTTACCTTCAAATTTTAGGCGGCGTAGCCTAAAACGAGCGGGCGTAAGCGCGCCTAATTCAAATGACTGGGAGAAGGGCGTGTATTATTGAAATGAGGCTTGACCTCACGTTTTTTTACGTTTTTTACACTGCGCATGCGCCGGGCGACTACATTTCCCAGTGCGCATTGCGCGGCTAAGTAGGCCGTACGGGCCTATTGATTTCGACGAGTACGTAAACTACGTAAATCCCGATTCGCGGACGACTTGCGCAAACGACATAAAAAATTTGAACCTCGCGGCGGGAACGGCGGCCATACTTAACATTGTTATTCCACCTCATAGGTGGAATAACTTTAGGCGGCCTATCGCGTACGGAAACGACGTAACTCGACGGTGTAGGCCCGGCGTACGCTCGTAAATCGTCGGGAATCGGCGTAGACCCTCATTTACATAATCTAGGCCGGCCGCAATGGCAGCGCCATCTAGCGGCCAAAAGAAACATTGCAGCCTAAGATAGAATGGCGCAAGCCAGCCTATCTTAGGTATGTTTAAGTGTATCTCTGTTTGAGAATACACTTAAACATAGGCCGGCTTAGATTCAGAGTTAGGTCGGCTTATCTGTAGATAAGCCGGCCTAACTCTTTGTGAATCTACCTATTTGTACCTGTTTATCGGCTGTCTTCTCCTTTCTACAGCCATTCAAAGTGCAGAATTTATACAGCTTGTCCGAGCTTTCAGAAAACAGGGGAGCAGAGAGCTAATGTTACCTATCTCAGTGAGAAGAGCACTGATAGCAAATAGGAGGAAAGTGACACCCCTCCCCCCCTTTTAACCACTTCAGCCCCAGAAGACTAGGCTGCCCAATGGTCGGGCCATTTTTTGCGATTTGGCACTGCGACGATTTAGCTGACAATTGCGCGGTCGTGCGACGTGGCACCCAAACTAAATTTACGTCCTTTTTTTCTCACAAATAGAGCTTTATTTTGGTGGTATTTGATCACCTCTGCAGTTTTTATTTTTTGCGCTATAAACAAAAAAAGAGCAACAATTAAAAAAAAACATTATTTTTTACCTTTTGCTATAATAAATATCCCCAAAAATATATAAAAAAATAATTTCTTTTTCAGTTTAGGCTGATATGTATTCTTCTACATATTTTTGGTAAAAAAAATCACAATACGTGTATATTGATTGGTTTGCTCAAAAAGTTATAGCGTCTACAATATAGGGCATTTATGGCATTTTTTTATAATTTGTTTATTAGTAATGGCGGCGATCTGTGATTTTTATTGTGACTGCGATATTTTGGCGGACACATCGGACACTTTCTACACTATTTTGGGACCATTTTCATGTATACAGCGATCAGTGCTAAAAAAAATGCACTGATTACTGTGTAAATGACACTGGCAGGGAAGGGGTTAAACACTAGGGGGCGATGAAGGGGTTAAGTGTGTCCTAGGGAGTGATTCTAACTGTGAGGGGGCCGGGCTTCAAGTGACACAACACTGATCACTGCTTCCGAAAACAGGGAGCAGTATATCAGTGTCCTGTCACTTGGCAGAACAGGAAATATTGTTTACATAGGCATCTCCCTATTCTGCAGCTCCTTGAGACGATTGCGGGACCCACGGGGAAGCTCACCGAGCACGCGGCTGCAAATTCAAAGCAACATACAGGTACGTTGCTTTGCGCAGCCGTGCCATTCTGCCGAGGTATATGTACATGTGGCAGTCGGCAAGTGGTTAAACAGCACATAGGAACAGAGCTGAGGTTGTCAATCACAGGCTGTATGCTGGATCTCCCTCCCCTGTAGGCCCCATTGATCTTTTTTCCAATAGTGTAAAAAAATAGAACATGTTTTAAATTTTTTCTATGGATAAAAAAACAATAGGAAATTCCAATCTTACTTGATCATTTGATTACTACTTGTTCTAACTCTAATGCCCCATACAGACGGTCATTTTTTGTGATGAAAAAAAAATGACGTTTGAAGTGATGAAAAAAAACGACATTTTTGAAACTTCATTTTCAAAAACGATGTAGCATACACACCATCATTTTGAAAAATGATGAACAAAGTGACGGCACTCTAAAGGGGAAGTTCTATTCGCCTTGAGGCTGCTTTTAGCTGGTTACTTGTTAGTAAAAGATGATTCGTGCTTTTTTGTCTGTTACAGCGTGATGAATGTGCTTACTCCATTATGAATGGTAGTTTTACCTCCCGTCTCAAAACTTGCTTCTGGGCATGTGCGGGTTTAAAAACGTCGTTTTGCCCACACACTATCATTTTCATTGACACAAAAAATGACATTTTGAAAAACGACACAAAAAATTCGAGCATGTTCGAATTTTTTTTTTGTCATTTTTCAGAAGACATAAAATGACATTTTGCCCACACACGATCATTTTAATTGACATTTTTAAAAATGTCATTTTATTTCATCACAAAAAATGACCGTCTGTACGCGGCATTATGCCGCGTACACACGACCGTTTTTCGGGTTGTAAAAAATTACGGTTTTTTTTATGTCATTGAAAACGATCGTGTGAGGGCTCCAGAGCATTTTTCACGATGTAAAAAAAATGGGCATTAAAAACTTAGAACATGCTCTATTTTTTCACAATGTTTTTAATGTTGTAGTTTTTAACGTGGGGGGGGGGGGGGGCCCTTAACGACGTGAAAAAAAAAAACGTGCATGCTCAGAAGCAAGTTATGAGACGGGAGCGTTCGTTCTGGTAAAACTACCGTTCGTAATGGAGTAAGCACATTCATCACGCTGTAACAGACAGAAAAGCGCGAATCGTCTTTTACTAACACAAAATCAGCAAAAGCAGCCCAAAGGGTGGCGTCATCCGCATGGAACTTCCCCTTTATAGTCCCGTCGTACCTGTTGTACGTCACCGTGCTTTGCTAGAGCATTTTTTTTTCTTCACAATCGTGTGTGGAGAAGGATCTGGGGGTTTTAGTTGATCATAAGCTCAATAATGGCATGCAATGCCAAGCTGCGGTTTGCAAAGCGAGCAAAGTCCTTTCTTGTATTAAGAGAGGTATGGCCTCCAGAGACACAGATATAATTTTGCCCCTGTACAAATCATTAGTAAGACCTCATCTGGAATATGCAGTTCAGTTTTGGGCACCAGTTCTCAAAAAGGATATAGGAGAACTGGAGAAAGTGCAGAGAAGAGCAACCAAACTGATAAGAGGCATGGAGGAGCTCAGCTATGAGGAAAGATTAGAAGAACTAAATGTATTCACTCTTGAGAAGAGGAGAATAAGGGGGGATATGATCAACATGTACAAATATATAAGGGGTCCATACAGTGAACTTGGTGTTGAGTTATTCACTTTACGGTCATCACTGAGGACAAGGGGGCACTCTTTACGTCTAGAGGAAAAGAGATTTCACCTCCAAATACGGAAAGGTTTTTTCACAGTTAGAGCTGTGAAAATGTGGAACAGACTCCCTCCAGAGGTGGTTCTGGCCAGCTCAGTAGATTGCTTTAAGAAGGGTCTGGATTCTTTCCTAAATGTACAGAATATAACTGAGTACTAAGATTTGTAGGTAAAGTTGATCCAGGGTAAATCCGATTGCCTCTCGGGGGATCAGGAAGGAATTTTTTCCCCTGCTGTAGCAAATTGGATCATGCTCCGCTGTTTTTTTTTTGCCTTCCTCTGGATCAACTGTGGGTATGGAGTTGGGTGTATGGGATTGTACTGTGTTTTTTATTTTGTTTTTTTGTTTTTTGTGGTTGAACTGGATGGACTTGTGTCTTTTTTCAACCTGACTAACTATGTAACTATGTAACTATGTGTAGGCAAGGCCGTTTTAACGATCGGGTTGAAAAAAACGTTGTTTTTTCAAGACCATTAAAAATGTCATTTTTTACAACCCGAAAAACGGTCGTGTGTACGCGGCATAAGGCCCCGTACACACGACCGGATCGATCCGCTGAAACTGGTCCGACGGACCAGTTTCAGCGGACAGATCCGGTCGTGTGTAGGCCCGACCGGACAATTGTCCGGCGGATCGGACAGTTTCCAGCGGATCAAAATTTCTTAGCATGCTAAGAAATCTATCCGCTGGAAACCTGTCCGTCGGACGTGTTCGGTCGTCTGTACAGACTCACCTGACACGTCCGACCGACCGCCATCCCTCGCATGCGTCGTACTGATTCGACGCATGCGTGGAAGCTTTGAACTTCAAGGCCGGCCACGTCGCCGCGTCATTGTCGCGGCGACGGCGCGGCCACGCCCCGCGTATTGTTTACGCGCGGATTTCTGTCTGATGGTGTGTACAACCATCAGATAGAAATCTCCGGGCGGACATGTCCGCTAAAAATGGTCCGGCGGACCGTTTTCAGCGGATTGTCCGTCCGTGTGTACGGGACCTAAGAAATAATCTTATCACCAATGTATTATTTTGTCATAAACCCTAATAATAATTTGTATTTGTTAATACTGAATTTCTCTGGATCTATGATATAATGTTTTGTATCATTATTTTGTACCTAATAAAAAAGTTTGTAAACATACATTTATACAATGTAATGCATTAACAAATTCAATTATTTAAAGTTTGTCCACCATAAACTGTCCTTAGTGTTACTCAGAGAACAAATTGCCAATTTTCAGTGGAGAACAAATTGCTGGTGCTTTACACGTCTTTCAAGGTGTACCCCCATGGAGGAGATCAGTCATTCAATTTATTTGATCTATAAAGTTACATTAAGGCTACTTTCACACCGAGGCGTTGGCGGCGTCGGTTTACCGTAGTTTTTGTGGCATGTTTTGGGTGCTAGCGGGGCGCTTTTAACCCGCTAGCCAAAAGTGGCCAAAATAAAACTGCCTGCCGCTGCCCATTGATTTCAATGGGCAGGGGCGCTTTAGAAGCAGTGTATACATCGCTCCTACAGCGCCTCAAAGATGCAGCTAGCAGGACTTTTTTACCGTCCTGCCAGCGCACCGCTCCAGTGTGGAAGGCCTCGGGCTTTCACAATGGAGTGTGAGGAGCGGCTCTTTCAAGGCACTTTGCAGGTGCTATTTTTAGCTGTATAGCGCCTGCAAAGCACCTCAGTAGCCTAACACAGACGCACTTTGGCAAGTTCCAAATGCTGCCTGCACTGTGAGCGATCAGCAGTGACTGTCAGCGGCAGCTGTCCGATTTGTACAATTTAATAACCGATGCTGCCACTGTTCACATTTAACCACTCATCTCAGCAGGTACATACAAATAGGGCCTCCGACCAGCCCTGGACGCAGACAGTTTGGGGTGGATTTACTAAAGGCAAATAGACTGTGCACTTTGCAAGAGCATGAAAATAAAGTGTAGCGCCAATAGGGAACCACCTGTATGGCGGATCCGCTATAGGCCTAGTGACAAGGTGATCACAGACCTTGAATAATAATGCTCCTCCAATATTAAACCACAAACAACGTAAGTGAATACAGTAGCTGTAGTATATTGGCCACAGTAATAAGTGATCAGTGAATCAACACCAAAAACAAATATATAACAAATAGGTAAACCAGGTACCATCAAGAAAGAACTGCCAGAGCAATTCTACTGTAATCCTGCACTAAGTTATCAGTAACCAATGTGCATAATAATGTGTCCCCCGAAGTGTCCCTTACACATTAAGGGTAATGGGGAAATGTAAACCCCCCTGCAGAGGTAATAACACATTAAAGTGAAAAAACTAAAAATGCAATAAAATGCGTGAATGTTCATGAAAAACCATCTGGGTGACAGAATTAATGTGAACAATCGTGAAGTAATAAACCATACACATAAATGAACTATAATATTTAGAAATGTCAGCTATGAATTGCTGTAACAAAAGTCCCAAACACGATGAGAAAATAGTCCATACACCGTGGAGATAATACGAATATATTCCCCCTCTAGTGGACTTGAATGAGATGTATATTCCAAGATGCAATCCCCAACTATTGGAAACAGGTATGAATTAGGTACTCTTACCGGATGGAGTGGACCCTCAACTCGCCATACAGTGGGGCGTCTCAAGGGCTTGTATGGGCCGATTGCCCTCTCTGGTCGCCGTCAGGGTGGTTATCCTAGGCGTAGCTGGTATCAGGTATATTTAAGATGTACTTGTAGCCAGAAAATCCACTCCGGTAAGTAGGCCAGCACCGTCCACCGTCATCCAATCATGTGCAAGCAAAAATGCTGTTTTTTTCCCCCTTGCACATGATTGGGTATTCTTTGTAAATTGAAAGTTTACCTCAATTACTAAGCTCTGCAGCAACAGCACTTTGCAAAGTGCACAACCATTTGCCTTTAGAAAATCAACCCCTATGTGTCCAGAGTCAGTGCATCTGCTGAACTGTGGTTGCACACAAATAGGCTGCGGCAGTTTCTATGCCATCACAGAGTGTTATGTTGCAGCAAACTATCCATCCATGTTTAACATAGGCATATGTATGGGGGGGGGGTTCAAACAGTGATGTGTTTCAACACTCAAAGGCCAGAGAAGTTCAATTCCTTAAATGCTTCCTTAAATGCTTCCAAGTAACCTCAACTGCAAAAAGTATCTTTATTAAAAAAGTTTTTTATTAAAACAAAGCACCACAAAATCTACTCACAAGATAAATGCTCAGCCTAGCACTTGGGAAACCACATATACCGTATTTATCGGCGTATATGAAAATCAGGGCAAAATCGTGGGTGCGCGGTATACGCCGATACCCGCGCCAAGTTTTGAATACTGCGCCGACATATACCGAGCGCAGTACACTCGGGTATAGTCGGGCAGTCTCGGCTCCTTCCGCGCTCACGTCCTGGACGTACAGGACGTCAGTGCGGGTAGCCGAGCATTGCCGACAATACACGAGTGTACTGCGCTCTGTATATGTCGGCGCAGTATTCAAAACTCGGCGTGGGAAACAAGCGGGGAGGACGCGAGGACGCCGGACCCGACGAAGATGACACCCGAAGCCGCAGAAGGATGCCGGACCCGACGAAGAGGACACCCGAAGCCGCAGAAGGACGCCGGACCCGACGAAGAGGACACCCGAAGCCGCAGACGGACACCGGACCCGAGGAGGCCGCCGATGGACGCCGTGCAAGACACCAAAACTGTAAGTACAAAAAAAACTTTTTTTCCACAGGATTGGGGGCAACTTTAGGGGTGCGCGGTATACGCGGGAGCGCGTTATACCGCGATAAATACGGTACTTAAATGAAGTGCCGTATCACCCGCACTTGCTTCCTATGTTGCTGTGGGTGGCTGTCATAGTGATGTCATAATGCCTTACCCCACAAACGCATCCAGATGTCTTCAGTAGCGGTCCAGCAACATATTGAGTAAGCCTTGTACCCACAAAATATTCCTTGATTACTGTACTACCAGTGAGAGACTCATGGACACACATAAACTTCAGAACAAGGTATATTATTTATGAAATAAAACACTCCTGCTCATATGCTTTTCTGTGCACAGAATATAAACATTCAGCTAACATTTTTTCTGAACTTGCCATAAAGTGGTACTAAAGAGCATACAGTAGGTGAACCCGATTTTGTGTCAATCTCGCTCTCTTTCTCGGCGAGATTGAGCACCTACGGGCCCCATCGCGGGAGCCAGCGCCGAGCTGGCTTGCCGCGATGGAGACAGAGCCGTCATAGAAGCGACGGGAGATCCGACTTGGATTCCCGCCAATTCTACACGTGTGCGGCGTTTGTTATGAATCCTGAGGGGGAAGTCCCCGCCGGATTTTAAATAAAAATCCGGCATGGGTCCCCCCCTCAGGAGCATACCGGGCCCTTAGGTCTGTTATGGGTTGTAAGGAGAGCCCCCCTACGCCGAAAAAAACGGCGTAGGGGGTCCCCCTACAATCCATACCAGACCCGTATCCAAAGCACGCTACCCGGCCAGCCAGGAAGGGAGTGGGGACGAGCGAGCGCCCCCCCCCTCCTGAGCCGTACCAGGCTGCATGCCCTCAACATGGGGGGGTTGGGTGCTCTGGGGCAGGGGGGCGCACTGCGGCCCCCCCACCTCAGAGCACCCTGTCCCCATGTTGATGAGGACAGGGCCCCTTCCCGACAACCCTGGCCGTTGGTTGTCGGGGTATGCGGGCGGGAGGCTTATCGGAATCTGGGAGCCCCCTTTAATAAGGGGGCCCCCAGATACCGGCCCCCCACCCTAAGTGAATGAGTATGGGGTACATCGTACCCCTACCCATTCACCTGCAAGAAAAGTGGTAAAAACACAAATAAACCACACAGTGTATTAAAATATTTTATTTTTCTGCTCCGGGTAGCGTGCTTTGGATACGGGTCTGGTATGGATTGTAGGGGGGCTCTCCTTACAACCCATAACAGACCTAAGGGCCCGGTATGCTCCTGAGGGGGGGACCCATGCCGGATTTTTATTTAAAATCCGGCGGGGACTTCCCCCTCAGGATTCATAACAAACGCCGCACACGTGTAGAATTGGCGGGAATCCAAGTCGGATCTCCCGTCGCTTTTATGACGCGCTTGCTGGGATGTGCTGTCACTATTCCAGTGAGTGTGAGATGTCGGCGAGATCTCGGCACCCTGTCGCCGAGTATCAGCGCGACGCTGTCCTGCTAAAAGCACAATATCACAAACACCTACTGTAGTTACATTTGTAGTGGCTAGCTGAGCATATGACATTAAATGTTTTGGTCTATATGACATTAAATGTTTGTGAGCTTACAAAGGCTGGCCTCCAGCAAGCTCTGCACTGCTTGGCCAAACTTGCAGTTGGAGAGCTCACACTCACAACTACCTAAAGAGTCTCTTGATCTCCCTCCTTGGGACAACATGCCCCATGATGCCATGCACCATAGTGCATGTGTGCTCAATCCAGTCTGCTCTAGGGTGACCACGTGTCCCGGATTGCCCGGGACAGTCCCGCATTTTGCAGGTCTGTCCCAGGCACCTTCATTCCAGGACAATACAGTGTCCCTGAATGAAACTGACACAACCACTCCCCCGAACCAATCTGATGCCCCCCAAAAAAAGGCCTCCACATCACCGTTTTACTCACTGACAGTACTTGTCCTGGCCAGGAATGCCTGAAAGAGCACAATCCCCACCCCCTGCTTGTAATTGGAGAAATCATAACTCCCACCTCGTGTCCAATCACTGTGCTGTGATTGGTTACAGCACAAGCTGACTTTTGGGAAGGGAGGGTGTCCCTGAATGGTAGTTTGGAAATGTGGTCACCCTAGTCTGCTCTGGCAGCCAGTGTTTGTTGTGAGAATGCACAAAGTGAGCTTCATAATACTCTGCAAAGGAATGAAGCCACTCAACAAAAGGAAGCCTGGGGAGCGATCTTAGGACTGACTCAATCAAGAAAAGAGAGGAAGAAGCAGCAGATAAGGTAAGTGTTCAAGGCTTCAAGCCAGCTGCTACAATTGTTCAGAAAAGCAGAACTACACTGTATCTGAGCACCAGAAGTCAAAAATGCTATATTCATTCATTTTTTATATTAAAAGCAAACATCCCCATCCATCCATGACCCCGTGTTTTATTTTGCTGTTGTTGAGAAATCTCCCCCTAGAATTTCTAGCTGCAGCCATCTTAAGTAAGGGCAGATGATTAATTTAGCATTTACTTATTGGAATTCATCTGCCCCTAGTTCAGGCATGCATGTAGCTGGGTGTACTTAGCTGAGAAAGCTCCTCCTACAGATGAAAACAAAATGGTCCCGAAGACTCCTGGGATGTTTGACATAATTTTGGCCTACCTGATCCTCCACTCCCCAGCCGGAGGTGCTCCCCGTACAATCTAGGGGTGGACTGTCCCTTGGCATCCTCACGGCATCACTATGGACCCTGCCCTGGTCTTGTTGATGTCAGGACCCCAGAGCAGGGAGATGCAGAAGCTACGGGGAATGGTCTACCTGCCGGGAGGAGTGAAGGATTGGGTAAGTATATTTTCATTTATTGTTCTGCTCCTTGCAGTGGGGGATCTTTTTTTATTTTCCCAGAGTTGGGCTTTAAAGAAAAAGTTTTGGCCTCACCTACACTTTTTATACTAGGTTGTTGGTAAATTCTACAGAGGTTTTTATGCATGAAGAACTTCAGATGCTCCGTCGTTGTTAGAATATCTCCACATTGATCCTTACAATGGAATTTCCCCCAGGCACCGGTTTATTAAAATCACTTTGTTAAGCAACTGGGCTTGGAAAATGATGCTGTGCCTTGCACTATGGTCACTTAGTTTAAAATATAGTTATTATTAACATAATATTACATAAATATTTCATAGGCAGCTGTTTATGTACAACGCATATATGAGACTTTGTACGAAATAAAAATAAAATAGGGAAGTGTCTAGGAACTTTGAATGGAACATTATACAGCAGGCATGAGAATAGCAATTGTAAAAACTGTGGCCCTCGTATCCCTCTTGTCTCACTTTATTAACTCTGCTGTATGATTATTACTTGTGATGCTCTCAGTGAAGGCTAGAGACACATTGCAGATCTATATTAGGAAAA
Source organism: Rana temporaria (assembly GCF_905171775.1). Classification (NCBI taxonomy): domain Eukaryota; kingdom Metazoa; phylum Chordata; class Amphibia; order Anura; family Ranidae; genus Rana; species Rana temporaria. Next base: position 494,963,971 of record NC_053490.1, read on the forward strand.
AAGAACACAAGGACTTCTAGAAGGTGATTACAATCTATGTGCTAGAGAGAACATGGAAAAGCTGTATATGCTGTGAGATTGGGGTGATAAACACAAGAAGTCGTGCATTTGCAATTAGTTGCGCCAGTCCAACACTGTATTTTAGAACATGGCATCCCACTTTTTTTCATTAAATGGAAAGTTCACATGTATATTAGTTGCCCACGTAGGAGTTTCATCCACAATGTGCACAAACAAAAATACAGAGCCACCTGGCAAACTTTTTGGCAGTCCTCTTACCAGTCCCTTTGACTGTATTGTCCAGCTCTCCTGTAAAACTTGGCTCTCTAGCCTTTAGTCACAGTGCCCCACTGTACAGACCACCTTTGGCCTATGGATTTGGCTTCTCCTTACACCCCCCAATAGGAGCCAACCTGACTCCTAGAACCATAGCTCCCAACTGTCCCTGATTGGGAGCAATTTCCCTCTGTCCCTCATTCCTCCTCATTAGTCCCTCATTTTGGTCTGATCCATTGTTGTATATAAAATGCACTTTTTATCTATCAAAAGGTGTTTTCCAGCCCTAAACCTTTCATCTGATTTCTAAATTGCTGCATTTGTAAATTCCAAAATCCAATATAAAGGAATAGTAGTGGTAAAGAAGCACTTGTGGGTTTAACCAATCTTGTTTTTTTGGACAATTCTCCTTTAAGGGGGCATGGCAAGGGGTGTGTCCTATGCCTGCATACTTTTGCTGATAGGTGTCACTCATTCCCATCTCAAAAAGTTGGGAGGTATGCTAGAACTAAGACTTGCTGTCTCCTGGCTTCTGGCTGAGCCCCTTGACCTGTCGACGAGACCCTCTGTCTCTGGGCTTCTGGCTGGGTCCTCTGAACCCTTGATGAGATCTCTGTCTCGTGGCTTCTGGCTGGGCCATCTGACCCCTGGAAGAAACCCTCTGTCTCCTTGCTTCTGGCTGGGCCCTCTAACCCCTCGATAAAACCCGCTGTCTCCTGGATCTGGATGGGCCCTCTGACCCCTTGATGAGATCCTCTGTCTTTTGGCTTCTGGCTGGGCCCTCTGACGCCTTGTAGAGACCTGCTGTCTCCCGACTTCTGGCTGGGCCCTCTGACCATTCGAGGCCTCTGTCTCCTGGCTTCTGCCTGTGCCCTCTGACCCCTCTAAGAAAGATCTTATGTCTCTTGACTTCTGGCTTGGCCCTCTAACCCCTTCATAAGACCTCTGTCTCGTGGGTTCTGGCTGGGGCCCCCTGACCCCAGGTGAGACCTTCCATTTGACACTGGGAGTGGTGTCCAAACTGGAAGCTCTAAGCTATCCTCAGCCCTGAGTATATAATGACCCTGCATACCTGTGTAGTCAGCCAGGTTGCAGGTGTCTAGCAAAAACCCAGACACAGGATTAACTGTTCTGATCCAGAACTACAGAATCTGGAGAAAGCCAAAAACACAGCTTTCTCCACATTTATAAAATCACAGTTCTGAACCTCGCATTAACCGTAAATGCGAATCCTGTGTCACATTTTCCTATATTCTTACAGTGACAGAGCCTCCCTCTGTCACAATACTCATACAAAAATCTCTGTTGGGACTTTAACCTCCCTGGCGGTAATGCCGAGTGTGGCTCAGGGTTAATTTTCAGTACCAAAAGCAGTGACCCCATGCCACACTCGGGATTACACCATAGTATCCCTGTACTGTTACATACCTTGTCCATACGATTCTTCGATGTCCTTCCACTGTGTCCTCCGGCGGAATCCGGCATCCTTCTTCCAGGTTCCCCTCCCTATGAGTGCGGCAACGCAAGGGGGCGGAACTGGGTGGGAAATTCTAAAAGTTCAAAACATAACATACACACAATACATTGTAATTGGTTACCTTTGCATTACTGTATCAAACCATTTCACCTCAGTTTTGTCCCGAGTGCTTTGTACAGTGCCCTGCCTGCACTTCTTTTTTCCTGTAGACTTGAGAAAGTCTATGGCATCCAAAAAGCGTCCTTTTAGGTCAAAAGCAGTTTCAGACAGCTAGAAAACAGCGATAGTGAATTAGAATCACTTGCAGAATTGAGCGATAGTGATTAGTGGGGAAATTTGTCATCAGACACTGAAAGTGACGACGATTCTGCGACTAAGCTCAGTGATGTGCAGACTTAATGCTCTATTGACTGTGGTACGGATCAGGCAGCGCCCCCAAGATTCCCATTTACTGGAGCATCTGGTATAAAAGTAGACATTGAACATGACAGCCCCTTAGCATACTTACAATTATTTCTGACCGATGAGGTTATTGAAAAAATTGTTACTTGGACAAACTGGTACAGAGAGAAAGATAGTGGGAACCAGTGACCAAGGATGACAATTGGAAATTTCTGGGCCTAATAATACTTCAGGGAGTGGTGGGGAAACCCCTGCAGAAGAGGTATTGGACAACTAATAAATTACTTACCACTCCATTCGTTTGGCACGTTCATGTCAGAGTACAGATTTTTCCTGATCATGAAATATTTACACTTCGAAAACAACCGAGAATTTGATGAAACTTTTCATCCTGCACCAAAACTAAAGAAAATTTGGAAAGTATCTCAAATGATTCTAAAGAATTTCCAACAGAGCTATGTACCAGAAAGAGATATCAGCTTAGATGAAAGTCTAATGGCCTACAAGGGAAGGCTCAGCTGGGTACAATACATTGCATCACAGAGAGCATGATTTAGCATAAAATCCTACATGCTATGTGAATCGTCAACTGGCTACATTTGGAATTCAGTCATATACACTGGAAAAGGAACAAAATTCAATCCAAAATACAGAAACTATGGAATGGCAACATCTTCCTTTCTTTCACTCATTGAGCCATTGCTAAATCAGGGCTATTGCTTAACAACCGACAACTTGTATACGTCTCCTGAACTTTATGGCATAGATTCACGTAGGGCGGCGTAAGTGTGGGCGGGCGTAGCGTATCGTATTTACGCTACGCCGCCGCAACTTAGAGAGGCAAGTGCTGTATTCACAAAGCCCTTGCGTCCTAAGTTACGGCGGCGTAACGTAAATGTGCCGGCGTAAGCGCGCCTAATTCAAATTGTGAAGAGGTGGGCGTATTTTATGCTAATGAATCGTGACCCGACGTGATTGACGTTTTGAACGAACGGCGCATGCGCCGTCCGTGGCCATATCCCAGTGCGAATGCGTCGGATAGAATGCCTAAGATACGTCGAACACTGCCTACGACGTGAACGTAAGTTGCGCCCAGCCCTATTCGCGTACGACTTACGCAAACAACGTAAAAAGATACGCTTGTTCCGACGTCCATACTTTGCATGATCTTCACCACCTAGAGTCATGCTTTATCTTTACGCCGGCAGCGTATGTCTTACGTAAACGGCGTAACTAAATGCGACGGGCGTGCGTACGTTCGTGAATCGGCGTATATAGCTCATTTGCATATTCAACGCAGAAATCAACAGAAGCTCCACCTAGCGGCAAGCGTAAATATGCACCCAAGATATGACGGCGTAGGAGACTTACGCCGCTCGTATCTTGGCAGAATGTATGCGTAACTGATTCTATGATTCATACGACGGCGCTCATCTGGAGATATACGCCGTCGTAAGTCTCTCTGAATCTGGGCCTAAGAGTTTTTTCTGCAAAACAAAACAGATGCAGAGTTACATAGTTAGTCAGGTTGAAAAAAGACACAAGTCCATCCAGTTCAACCAAAAAATAAATAAAAAATACAAGCCCATATACACAATCCTATACCCACAGTTGATGTAGAGGAAGACAAAAAAAAACAGCAAAGCATGATCCAATTTGCTATATGCCTATGGAACCGTTAGGGCTAACCGGTGCGACATGTTGTCAATGTTTGGCAATAAGAAGCTGAAGACTGGAGAAATGGTTGCCTGGCAGAAAGACAAAATGATGGCACTGCGATGGCCTGACAAGAAAGATGTGTGTCTAATGAGTACAATCCATAATACCTCCACTGTTATGGTATGCACAAAAGGTGGGAAAGAAATCATAAAGCTAAAAGTAGTGATAGACAACAATATCACCATGGGGAGATGTTGACAGAGCCGACCAAGCAATGACATTCTACCCAGCAATGAGGAAACAGCAAAAAAAGTACAAGAAGATCTTCAGACCCCTCTCCATCACAGATCCCCCCACCCCAGACCCCCCTCATAACAGACCCCTCTCCATCATAGACTTCCCTCATCAAAGAGACCCCCATCACAGGACCCCTTCATCAAAGACCCCCTCCCATCACAGTCCTCCTTCGATATTACAGACTGCCCCTTCCATAAGATCGCAGCACTCCCCCTCCACTCCCCTACCTTATTTACACAAGACGGGAAGCATGGGAGGTCTGGACAAAGGGCGTGACATATCATGTAAAAGGCAGGTGATTAATGGCTGGGACTGCCCCTCTGTCTAGTAACCAATCACCCACATCCGGACCTGCCATGCTTCCCGTCTTGTGTAAATAAGGTAGGGAAGTGGGAGTTCTACGATCAGGGCCGCCATCAGGGGGGTACAGGCAGTACACCTGTAAGGGGCCCAGAGGTCCCCAGGGGCCCGGATGGCAGCCCCCTTTAAAAAAAAAATGATTTCCTCTTTTTTTGGTAAAGGCCCCTCCCCCAGTTCTCAATTCGCGGCAGCCCTCCCCCCTGCTTCTCTCAATTTCAGGTGGCAGCCCCCCGGTTCTCTGCCCCAGGAGGGCCCATGCCTGCTGAAGCTGTGTAAGGGGCCCCATAATTCCTGATGGCGGCCCTGGCTACGATCTTATGGAAGGGACAGGCCTTCCAGGCCTGCTGGGCCAGGTGTACCTGTGATCTGGTGCCGGCGGTGTTCTCCAAAGTGCTGAAAAAAATATCTTCATGGGCGTCAATTTGTAGCCCCTCTCAAAGTGCCGCCTGGGTCCAATGGACCAAGCGGAACCCATGGTGGGCCCGGTCCTGCATAGTCTTATTTACTCAAGGGGGATGGTGGTTAAATGGGAAACTGTCCCTCTAGAGTACTTTATTAACTTTGTGTTCCTAGCAATGAAAAGGAAGAGAAATGGAATAAAAATGAAAGATTGGGAGGAAAAAGAAGGAAGGATTTTTTTTAAATAGCGGGAATGTATTTGCTTTAATATTAGTGTAGTTTAGACTGCCAATAGAAAAATGTACAGCATAATCTTATGTAACTTTGTGGAAGGACATGTTCCTGTGACCTGTGTAAGACTGTATTTATATTCATTCTTTCCATTAAAACCTTTGCAAGAGCAGAAAATAAAGATGCTTGTGTAATGTATTCAGCATTGTTTTGAACAATCCGCTCAGCAGTGGTGACATGAATTGCGAGTCTCATAATGAGCGCAGGACTGAGTCACCATCCAGACCTTCACAGCTCCAGCTGCGGGTGATGTTTCCCCCTCATTATCTTGTGCAGCAATATTCTAAACAGAACGGGCAACCATAAGAATGGGAACGGGGGTTTTAAAGGAAGGTTATAGTCACAAAAGAAAGATCACTAATAAGGGAAAGGAGAAGAACACACCCAATACTGTTGGTTTTTTTTTTTTAATTTTTTTATTTTTTTTTTATTTTTTTATTTATTTATGTATTTATTTTTTTTCCACTCCTTTTTTTTGAAGTGGTTATGAAACTTCTCCCCTTCGCATGGTAGGGGGGGGGAGATAAGGTGATGGGGAGTTAAAGAGGCACGAAACAAAGAAAACAACTTATTTATTTTATTTTTTTTTTTTTTTTTTTTTCTCACTAAAGTCACGAAATTAAGGACTATTAAGCCCTGCACAAAATCCCTTTTGCCCTTTTTTTTTTTTTTTTTTTTTTTTTTATTATTAGGGTGGTATTGAGCTCCTCCTTTTTGTGCCGTAGGGAGGTCATAAGGTGATGGGGTTTAGGGGGTCACGTGGGAGGGGGGGGGTCTCGTCTCTCCTTTCTCCTCCTCCTCTCTCTCTCTCTCCCTGGCGTCCCTCCCGCCTCTTGTAGGTGGGGAGTGGGACGGGGGATTGGTGGAGAGGGAGGGGGAGGCCGATGGTGCCCATGGGGGGGATAAGGTAATGTAGGAAAGTATTTTTATTTGAATATGTACGGAGATATCCTTTTTTTTTTTTTTTTCCTGTTTTGTTTTGTTTTGTTTTGTTATTGTTATTTGTTCTTTGTATGTGATGTAATTTGGAAAATAAAGAAAATGAGTAATAAAGAACGGGCAACCAACACATTCTTCTGTAGTAGCAATCACAAGGTAGCTGTGCTGTGAACCCAATGCGGGTCATGTAGGTTCCCATCAGTGTATAATATGACCTTGCTAACCTTCCCTTTCCTCCTGCATATCAAATATGGACTGCCTTGGGGTAGAAATAACACTTCTGCACAGCAAGATTATCACTTATAGGAACAAATGTAAAATGCATATCAGATAACAGGTTTAGTTTGATTCTTAAAATAATTGCAGCAGTCTGAAAACACAGCTTTGGCTTGTCACTTTATCTGACAATGATTGTGGTGGAACCTTGGATTACGAGCATAATCCGTTCCAGGAAAATGCTCGTAATCCAAGGCACTCGCATATCAAAGCGAGTTTCCCCATAGAAGTCAATGGAAACGAAAATAATTTGTTCCGCATTGACTTTTATAGCATGCAATACCACATGTGGCCAGAGGTGGGGGGCACCGGAAGAGCCTCGGAAAAACTCGTAAACAAAAAACATAGGTGTATTTTATTGGAATTTTATGTGATAGACCAACACAAGGTAGCACATAATTGTGAAGTGAAAAGAAAATTGTAATTTTTTGTATTAATTTTTTTACAAATCATTATGTGAAAAGTGTAGGGTGCATTTGTATTCAGCCTCCCGGAGTCAATACTTTGTAGAACCATCTTTCACTGCAATTACAGTCTTTTTGGAGATGTCTCTACCAGCTTTGCACATCTCGAGAGTAAAATTTTTGCCCATTCTTCTTTGCAAAATAGCTCAAGTTCTGTCAGATTGGATGGAGAGTGTCTGTGAACAGCAATTTTCAAGTCTTGCCACAGATTCTCAATTGGATTTAGGTCTGGACTTTGACTGGGCTTTTCTAACACATGAATATGCTTTGATCTAAACCATTCCATTGTAGCTCTGGCTGTATGTTTAGGGTCATTGTTCTGCTGGAAGGTGAACCTCCACCCCAGTCTCAAGTCTTTTCTTCTAAGATTGCCCTGTATTTGGCTCCATCTATCTTCCCATCAACTCTGACCAGCTTCCCTGTCCCCGCTGAAGAAAACCATCCCCACAACCTGATGCTGTCACCACTATGTTTCACGGTGGGGATGGTGTGTTCAGCGTGATGTGCAGTGTTAGCGTTTTGCTTTTAGGCCAAAAAGTTCAATTTTGGTCTCATCTGACCAGAGCACCTTCTTCCACATGCTGTGTCTACCCTATGGCTTCTTGCGAACTGTAAACAGGACTTCTTACCGTTCAACAATGGTATTCTTCTTGCCACTCCTCCATAAAAGCCAGATTTATGAAGTGCACGACTAATAGTTATCCTGTGGACAGATTCCCCCACCTGAGCTGCAGCTCCTCCAGACTTACCATGGGCCACTTGGCTGCTTCTCTAAATAATTTTCTTCTTTGGGTGGATGGCCATGTCTTGGTAGGTTTTCAGTTGTGCCATACTCCTTCTATTTTCGAATGATGGATTGAACAGTGCTTCGTGAGATTTTCAAAGCTTGGGATATTTTTTTATAACTTAAACCTGCTTTAAACTTCACCACAACTTTATCCCTGACCTGTCTGGTGTGTTCCTTGGCCTTCATTATGCTGTTTGCTCACTAAGATTATCTAACAAATCTCTGAGGGCTTCACAGAACAGCTGCATTTATACTGAGATTAACTTACACATAGGTGGACTCTATTTACTAATTAGATGAGTTCAGAAGGCAATTGGCTCCACTAGATTTTAGTTAGGGGTATCAGAGTAAAGGGGGCTGAATACAAATGCACACTAAATGCGGAATGGTCAGGGGTGGGTAGTGGGGTCCCCCATGGTTCTGTGCTGGGACCAATCCTATTTAATTTGTTCATAAACGACCTGGAGGATAGGGGAAACAGTTCAATCTCTGTATTTGCGGACCATACTAAGCTAAGCAGGGTAATAACTTCTCCGCAGGATGTGGAAACCTTGCAAAAAGATCTGAACAAATTAATGGGGTGAACAACTACATGGCAAATGAGGTTTAAAAGGATGGATGGAAAAGGACCTGGGGGTCCTAGTAGATGATAGGTTCAGCAATTGCATGCAATGCCAAGCTGCTGCTAACAAAGCAAACAGAATATTGGCATACATTAAATCTTTTTTTAGGTGTTTTTTTTTTCTTTTGTTTTCACAATCTGGCCAATAACACACTTCCTGTCTCATGGCATCTCCACTGAAGGAACAACAGAGACACCTTTTGGATAGGAGAATTGTCAGCTTGGGGCGAGGGTGGTGTTAGATGCACTAGCATATTGGATGGAATTCTGCTCCACCTTGCTGCATCCCCTCCTCTCCTCTGTTCACCTGGCTACATCCTCCCCTCCATCTGGCTGCATGCCTCCTCTCATCTGTTCATCTGGCTCCATCCTCCCCTCCCCCTGAAATGCATTCCTCCTCTCCTCTCTTCATCTGGCTCTGTCCTCATGTACATCTGGCTGCATTCCCCCTCTCCTGTGTTTATCTGGCTCTGTCCTCCCCTCTACCTGGCTGCATCCCCTCCTCTCTTCTGTCCACCTTGCTCTGTCCTCCCCTCCACCTGGCTGCATCTCCCCTCTCCTCTGTTCATCTGGCTCTGTCCTCCCCTCCACCTAGCTGCATCCCCTCCTCTTCTCTGTTCACCTGGCACTGTCCTTCCCCTCCACCTAGCTGCACCCCCCTCTCCTATGTTTTTCTGGCTCTGTCTTACCCTCCCCCTGGCTACATCCTTCCTCTCCTCTGTCCACCTGGCTCCATCCTCCCCTCCACCTGGCTGCATCCCCTCCTCTCTGTCCACCTGGCTCTGTCCTCCCCTCCACCTGACTGCAGGGGCGAACTGACAACTCATGGGGCCCCCGGGCAATAGAAGACTATGGGGCCCCTGGGCTTACAGATGGCCACCACCCCAGGAGGCAGTGCAGAGGCGGGGCAGCAAAAATCTCGGGATTTTCACATCAGAAGCATGTTGGTTTCAGACATATCAGGGACAGATGTAAAAAAACATTGATTTTTACATACTTTCCCTGGTTTTACTGAGTCTGGCAACCCTGATGGGGCCCCCTAGTGACAAGGGGCCCTCGGGCAGTGCCTGACTGCCTGACTGCATCCCCTCCTCTCCTCTGTCCACCTGCCTCTGTCCTCCCCTCCACCTGGCTGCATCCCCTCCTCTGCTCTCCTCTGTCCACCTGGCTTCGTCCCCCCCTCTACCTGTCTGCATTCATCCTCTCTACTGCCCCCCGCTGTATACTGCTCACTGCCCCCCTACCTCACCGTTTGCTGCTCACTCCTCACCCCCACGGTAAACTCCTCACTGCCCCCCCCCCACTGTATACTGTTCACTGCACCTCACACCCCCAATGTGAGTGAGTGAGTGAAAAACTTATATAGCGCTGCACATGCGAACTGAATCGCCTCTGGGCGCTTGTTTAACCAGTTCTCCTTTGACCTCAGAAGAGATGGGTTTTGATCTCTCTCCTAAAGGCCAAGTGGTTCTCCTCCAACCGAATGGAGGTTGGTAAAGTGTTCCAAAGTCGAGGGCCCAGGACAGAAAATCTTCTTTCTCCTTTGGACTTGTATCTGGTTTTGGGGATTTGGAGTAGATTTTGGTTGGAGGATCGCAGAACGCGATTGACGTTGTGTTACGGAACCATGAACCAGACGTACAACAAGAGATAAGTGAAAATAAGAAGGCTTTATTGAAAATCAAGCATTAAAGCAAAGTCCAAACGGATGGTGAAACCGAAGCAGAGTCTTGCGAAGCCGGAGGTCAGGAACCAGGAGGGTAGTCAGACGAAGCCAGGATCAGGAACCAGCAGGGAAGTCAGACGAAGCCAGGATCAGGAACCAGTAGGGAAGTCAGACGAAGCCAGGATCAGGAACCAGCAGCAGTCTTAGAAGCATGTGAACACAGGAGGACCAAGCAAGGAACTGAGCCACAGACCTCCCATATATATATGAGCCAGGCATCCAGCTCCTCCCAGTGGGAAGGAGGAGCCGCAGGGTGGGAGGCTACAAGAGACCCAGAAACCAAGATGGCCGCCAGCACATGTCAAACGAAGGAGACAGGAGAGAGGTAAGACCATGACAGTACCTCCCCCTCAAGAGCCCCTCCTCCGCGGTGCAAAAAACGGTTTCTGAGGGAAGCGTGCGTGGAAGGCTCGGAGCAAAGCAGGAGCATGGACATCTGCGGAGGGAACCCAGGAACGCTCCTCTGGACCATAACCACGCCAGTGGACCAAAAACTGCACCCGACCGCGGACCAGGCGTGAGTCCAGGATATTGCTCACCTCATACTCCTCATGATTGCCCACTTGGACCGGACGAGGCCGAGGAACCGAGGAAGTGAAGCGATTGCACACCAGTGGCTTCAACAGGGAGACATGAAACACGTTGGAGATCCGCATGCCAGGAGGAAGCGCAAGGGCATAGGCTACCGGGTTTACCCTGCGAAGCACTCGGAAGGGACCAACAAAGCGAGGAGCCAGCTTGGGAGTGGGCACTCGAAGGTTGAGGTTGCGAGTGGACAACCATACACGGTCTCCGACCTAGTAGGAAGGAGCAGGCGCTCGTCTGCAATCAGCCTGGAGTTTCTGGCGCTGCGCAGAGACCTCAAGGGACTTCTGGATCTGTACCCAAGAGGCGCGTAGGACCGAAAGGTGATCCTCCACAGCCGGAATATCCTGGGGAGAGAATGCCTCCGGTAACACGGCAGGTTGGAACCCATAATTGACCAAGAAGGGAGACGTCCCAGAGGAAGAGTTCACCGCCGTGTTCCTGGCAAACTCAGCCCAAGGCAGGAGGTCAACCCAATTGTCCTGGTGATCGGAGACATAGCAACGAAGGAATTGCTCCAATGCCTGATTGGATCGTTCTGCGGCCCCATTGGACTGAGGGTGGTAGGCCGAGGAGAAGGAGAGATGAATCCCCAACTGGGAGCAAAAGGCGCGCCAGAACCTGGACACAAACTGACTCCCCCGATCCGACACTATCTCCTTGGGCAAACCGTGCAACCGGAAGACCTCCCAGGCAAAAATCGTGGCCAACTCTTGTGCAGAGGGTAACTTCTTGAGAGGAACACAGTGGCACATTTTGGAAAACCGATCCACAATCATCAGAATGACCGTATGGCCTCGGGATGCAGGGAGGTCCACAATGAAATCCATTCCCAGGTGTGACCATGGACGCTCCCCGGTGGCTATGGTTTGCAGCAGGCCCAACGGAAGGTGCCGAGGGGACTTACTTTGGGCACAAACGGAGCATGCCGCTACATATGCGGCGATGTCGGAACGTAGGGAAGGCCACCAGAACAGACGTGAAACAGCCCAGGACAGCTGATTCTTACCAGGATGCCCCGCGGTCTTGGAGTTATGGTAGGTTCGCAACAACCGAGTGCGCAACTCCTCAGGCACAAAACATCTGCCGTTGGGTCTCCCAGAGGGAGCACCAGATTGAGCCGCCAAAATCTGCTCACCAAGGGGAGAGGTCAGACTGGTGCGAATGGCGGCCAGGATCTGATTCGGAGGTATGACCGAAGTCGGTATAGATTCCTCCCTGGACAGCTCGGAGTACTGCCGTGATAAGGCATCCGCCCTGACGTTCTTGGAACCGGGTAGGTAGGAGACCACATAATTAAAACGTGACAAGAACAGAGCCCATCTGGCCTGACGTGGTGTCAATCTCTTGGCCTCAGAAAGGTAGGTCAGATTCTTGTGGTCCGTCAGGATGAGAACCGGAACCACTGAGCCCTCGAGCAAGTGCCTCCACTCTTTGAGAGCCTGCACTATGGCCAATAACTCCCTGTCACCAATCTGATAGTTGCACTCCGCGGGTGACAGTTTCCGGGAGTAAAACCCACAAGGAAGCAGCGGACCCTCTGGTGTTCTACGCTGAGACAGAAGGGCGCCTACTCCCGTCTCAGACGCGTCCACCTCGAGGACAAAGGGCAACCCAGGGTTGGGATGAGACAGAATCGGAGCCGACACAAAGGCGGATTTTAGGGCCTCAAAAGCCCGGATGGCCTCGGGCGGCCAGACCTGGGAATTACTGCCCTTCCTGGTCAGATCCGTGAGAGGCTTGGCCAGCACGGAGAAGTCCCTGATGAACTTCCGATAATAATTGGCGAAGCCCAAAAAGCGCTGCAAGGAACGAAGACCACTGGGCTGAGGCCACTGTAAGACAGCCGAAACCTTCTCAGGGTCCATGGAGAACCCCTCAGCGGAAATGATGTAACCTAAGAAGGTTACCTGGGATCGGTGAAATTCACAGCTTGTTCTCTCGTAACCGTTGCAACACTCGCTTGACATCCAGAATGTGGGCCTCCATGGATTCGGAGTATACCAAGATGTCATCCAAATAGACCACCACACACTGTTGCAACAGGTCACGGAAAACATCGTTGATGAATTCCTGAAAGACTGCGGGCGCATTGCACAACCCAAAGGGCATAACCAAGGATTCATAATGACCGGTCCTGGTGTTAAACGCGGTCTTCCACTCATCGCCCGCCTTGATCCTTACCAGGTTATATGCCGCCCTCAGGTCGAGTTTGGTAAAGACCGTGGCCCCCTTAAGGCGATCGAACAGCTCGGAAATCAAGGGTATCGGGTAAGCGTTTTTGATCGTGATGCGATTAAGGCCCCTGTAATCGATGCAAGGCCTCAACTCACCGCCCTTCTTTTTCACAAAGAAAAATCCAGCCCCTGCCGGGGACGAGGATTTGCGAATGTGACCACGTGACAGCGCCTCCCTCACATACTCCTCCATGGCCTCATTCTCCGCAACCGTGGATAGACCCTGCCGCGAGGAGGAACGGCACCAGGTTGTAACTCTATGGCACAATCGTATGGGCGGTGCGGAGGTAGGGCAACTGCGCGCACCTTATCGAATACATCCCGGTACTCCTCGTATTCAGGAGGCAACATAGAGTCCGAGGAAGTACACAGCAACTTGACAGGCCCATGGATGCAACTAGCCCCACACTGTGGTGACCATGAGAGGATCTCGGCCGATCTCCAGTCGAAAATCGGATTATGCTTCTGGAGCCAGGGGTACCCCAAGACCACCGAGTAGTGTGGAGACGAAATAACTTGGAAGCAGACCGACTCTCTGTGAACGGCACCAATGGCTATCCCCACTGGAAGGGTCTCATGAGTCACGTGTGACGGCTGGAGGGGTCTGCCGTCTATCGCCTCTAGAGCCAGCGGGGAACCTCGAGCCTGTAGAGGAATGGAATTGGCGGCAGCGAACTCACTATCAATGAAAAAACCACCAGCACCAGAGTCCACCAACGCCTGGGTCGTCACCGAGCCCCCGACCCAGGAGAGGACAATAGTGATCAGTGGTTTATCAACACGGGAAACCGGGGACGAGGAGACTCCACCCAAGATCTGCCCCCGACAGGATCTCAGGTGCGAGCGTTTCCCGGACGGTTCGGACATGCCAACCGAAAATGACCACCGAGACCACAGTACATGCATCGGCCCTCGCGTCTCCGGAGTACCCTCTCCCCCTCGGACAGGCGAGCAACCCCCAGCTGCATGGGTTCACCCCCAGACAAGTCAACACCAGGAGGCGTGGGAGGAGAGGGAGGCACGGGTGGGACAGCAAACGTAGGCGCCAAACTGTTAGGAGGCCTCCGCAGGCTCACCTTAAAGGAAGGTCTCTCCCTGAGTCTGGTGTCAATCAAAATCAGGAAAGAAATAAGAGCCTCAAGCTCCACTGGTAGGTCCTTAGCTGCAACCTCATCCTTCAAGGCATCCGAGAGACCATGAGAGAAAGCAGCGACCAGAGCCTCATTATTCCAACCTACCTCTGCTGCCAGGGTACGAAACTCAATGGCATATTCGGCTACGGATCGTGAACCCTGTCTGACGGACATAAGGAGCTTCGCAGCAGAGGCGGCGCGAGCCGGCACATCGAATACCTTCCGAAGAGAAGCAACAAAACCGGAAAACTCGGCAACCACCGGATTGTTGTTCTCCCATAAAGGACTGGCCCAGGCCAAGGCCTTGTCCGAGAGCAGCGAGATCAAGAACCCCACCTTTGATCTCTCAGTGGGAAAGGCATGTGGCAGCAACTCGAAATAAATGCCCACTTGGTTAAGGAAACCTCGGCACTGAGTTGGCTCTCCCCCAAATCGCTGTGGAAGGGGGGCAGAACCGGTCATACCCCGAAACACCGCAGGCGCAACAACAGGTGTCGGGGTAGACTCTGGCGCAACAACCGGAGCGACAGTAGGAGCGGACCCAGGAGCGACAACCGACCCATCGGCAACGGGAGCGGAATGAGCCGTGCGTTCAAGCAGGGTTTGCAACGCCACGGCGAACTGACCCAACAGGGACTCCAGCTGATCCCAGCTGATCAATTCTGGCAACCAGCGTGGGTAGCGAGGATGGCCCTGTACCGTCAAAATTCATGGCTTGGTCCTAATGTTACGGAACCATGAACCAGACGTACAACAAGAGATAAGTGAAAATAAGAAGGCTTTATTGAAAATCGAGCATTAAAGCAAAGTCCAAACGGATGGTGAAACCGAAGCAGAGTCTTGTGAAGCCGGAGGTCAGGAACCAGGAGGGTAGTCAGACGAAGCCAGGATCAGGAACCAGCAGGGAAGTCAGACAAAGCCAGGATCAGGAACCAGTAGGGAAGTCAGACGAAGCCAGAATCAGGAACCAGCAGCAGTCTTAGAAGCATGTGAACACAGGAGGACCAAGCAAGGAACTGAGCCACAGACCTCCCATATATATATGAGCCAGGCATCCAGCTCCTCCCAGTGGGAAGGAGGAGCCGGAGGGTGGGAGGCTACAAGAGACCCAGAAACCAAGATGGCCGCCAGCACATGTCAAACGAAGGAGACAGGAGAGAGGTAAGACCATGACACGTTGTAAGCCTTTATTTTTTCGCATAGATATTTGGGGGCATTTCCCAAAATACATTTATGCGTCAGACTGAGTGCTTTGAAAGTGATTCTGTCTTTCACTGGCAGCCAGTGAAGGCTTCTCAGTGAGGGTGAGATTGATTCCCAAGGTTTTTTCCCAGTCACCAGTCTAGCAGCCCTATTCTGAACGACCTGCAGGCGAGTGATTTGGTACTTTTGGAGTCCGAGGTAAAGGGCATTTGCATAGTCAAGTCTGTAGTTAACAATTGTTCCCACCATGACTGCTATGTCCTCTTTGGGAATAAATGGAATAAGTCTGCGTTGTAGGCGCAGCAGATGGTGGGATCCGCTGACTACTGACCCTATTTGTGCATCCATTGTCATGTTGGTGTCAAAGATGACTCCGAGACTTTTGACTTTGGTGCTAGGGGTGATGATTTGCCCAGAATGGGCGGAGGTATCCAGGGTGTTGCCGGTTGATTCTTTCGATTGCCATGAAACAGGAGAAGTTCTGTTTTTGAGTGGTTGAGTTTAAGATAACTCTTAGTCATCCAGTTCTCTATCAAAGAGAGGCATTTCTCTAGACCGAGATGATGATCCTTTTTGTTGCAGATGCGAAAGTACAATTGTGTGTCATCCGCATAAGAGTGGTAGCAGCTTTTCCCTGCTGATGATTTCAAAAAGAGGGCGAAGATAGATATTAAACAGCACCGGGGACAGAGGGGATCCTTGAGGGACTCCACACTGTGCGTTTTTCAGAAATGAACGGTCCCAGTTTCACTAGTTGTGATCGGTTTTCCAAAAAGGAGGAGATACATTAAGTCACATTCCGCGACTTTGGCTACTTCAGCTAGCCGAGTCAGCAATAGTTTGTAGTCTACCATGTCAAAAGCTGCGCTAAGGTCCAACAGTACTAGAAGACAAGATTCTCCTTCGTCTGCGGCCTCGAGAGCATCATCCCATATTTTGAGCAATGCTGTTTCCGTCCCGTGCCCTGGACGGAAACCCGATTGAAAAGGATCGCGCAAATTATGGGTGTCTAAATGCTGTTGCAGCTGTGGTAGCACCGCTTTCTCCATTACCTTGGAGAAGACGTTCAGACCTGTTATGGGACGACGATGTTCAGGGTCCTTGGGGTCAAGGGTGGGTTTCTTTAGGATGGGTTTGATTATACCTTGTTTCAACAGGGTGGGCACTGTGCCCTCCCTGAATGACTGGTTAATCAGCTGTTTGATAGATGGTGCCAGAATATCGGCACATTCCTTAAGCAGTTTGGTGGGGATAATATCATTTGGCGATGTGCTATTTCGCAGGGCGCTGATGATATTTTTTGTGGCCTCGATTGAGATGGGTTTTAGAGTAAAAATTGTTGATTGGGCCTGATTCCTGTGGGGATTGGGCGGGTGACTGAGGGGGGGATTGAGGGGGGTGCTGTTTTGCTGAATGCTTTCACGGATCCTTTCGATTTTGTTACAGTAACAAAATGATCCGAAAATTCATTGCAAAATTCTTGGGTATCTGTATTGGGAGCATCTAGACAGACTGGATTCATGGTCTGGCTGACAAGCTTGAAGAGTTTGCGGGGACGATTTAGGGCATTGGTGATGATCTTGGAAAAATTATTATTTTTGGCCTTGAAAATTTGTTTGTGGTGTTTTTTTGTTATTTCCTTGTAGATGGCATGGTTTTCGTCTGTGGTGCTTCTTTTCCAAGCTGCTTCCGCTCTTCTGCGTTCTTGCTTAAACAAAGCCAGCTGGTCGTTAAACCAGCTGGAGTTGATTTTCCGGATGCAGGTTTTGCGTTTGGGCGCTACTAAGTCGGCTGACTGTAGTAGAGCTGTGTTAATGGCATCCTGGGTTTCCGTGGCTGACTGATGTGAATAGATTGTTTTTACTTTGTTCCCTAATGTTGTTTTGAAGAGTTCCGAATGGAGCTTCTTCTGAGATCTGGTCCAGTGTGTTGTCACTGGTTTTGGTGTTTTTGTCAAAGGGACATTTTTGGTAATCAGGAATTTGATTACGTGGTGGTCTGTCCATGGTAACGGCTCATTTTCCAGAATTTTTACTTCCAGATCTTGTCTGAAAATAAGATCGAGCGTGTGACCAGAAGCGTGTGTGGGCCCACATACTAGTTGCTGCAGACCTAGTCCTTCCAAGTGGTCAATGCAGGCGACGGCCACGGGATCCTGTGAGGAGTTGGCCCAAAGGTTGAGATCCCCAAGCAGCAAAAGATGTTTGCTGTTTAGTGTATAAGTGGAAACAAATTCTGTCAATGATGTGAGAAGCTGCGATTTTGGACCTGGTGGTCTATTGCAGAGTAGAATATAGTCAGTCTCCTGGGGGTTTGTTTGAAGCTGTAGGGAGAGGGTTTCCATGAATGGAAGTGTATTTTGAAGGACTGGTTAATTGATCGAGAGATAACTCTTGTGGATCACTGCCAGGCCTCTGCCTCTTTGCCCCACTCTGTTTTCTGTTATTATGCGATAGTTCTCTGGCACCAGTTCACCTAGAATGGTGTTACAGTCAGCTGTGAGCCAGCTTTCTGTAATGAAGAGGCAGTCTAAATCGCATTGTAGGATGAGATCATGAATTTCTGCTTGGTGTCTTACTGCTGATCTTGTATTGACCAGAGCGCATGATATGCGCTTAGGTTTGGATAAGCAGGTGTAGTGTTTAACTGTCGATCGTCGATCGATTCTAAACAGTCGTTCACTCCTTAAGACTTTTTTGGTGGCGGCTGGTAATATTGAATGGCTTTAGTCCCATATGGTTGCAGCCGAGTAACTCAGTTTAGTCATAGTTGCTGGCGCACTGGGGGGCCGATGCCGATAAGGGGGGGTTTCAGTAAATGACGGGAGGGCAATTCACTGAATCCTACCTCCCTGGTTGATCCAGAGGAAGGCGAAAAACCCCTGTCCGTGCTATGCCAATGTGCCGTGGCAGGGGAAAAAATTCCTTCCTGACCCCCTTGGGGCGAAAGGACGTGGCCCTGGATCAAGTACTGGAAAGAGTAGTGAAGGGGAGGTTTAGGCTGGATAATCGCGGGAATCCACACTAGGCCGCGGTTGAAGCCGCGGACTTTCCTGGCTGTGGATGCGGGCGCCACAAACCACTAATGGGATAATATGGACTCGGTGGTATCTGGGGGATGTGAGGGGGGGGGGGGACCGGCTGTATGCTAGGTTTATAGGCTGGTTTCTCTGCTACAATGGATTAGTAAGGGCTCCTCCTTATTCACAGCCGGAGTCTTTGATTGGCTGCCCACAGCCTGCAGCCTTTTATTGGTTGAATCTGATATAGGTCTTTGACTACTGTAGTTAAAGAGCTATCACTCAAACAAACCCAATACTAAAAGGCTGCGGGGCTGCGGGACTGCGGGGCTGCGGGCAGCTATTCAGAGGCTAAGGCTGCGAATAACGAGGAGGCGGAGCCGTTAATAATCCATCACAGCAGAACTAGTGAAAGGGCCTCAGGAAGTGCTAAAAGTCTATGGGTTAGGGGGTGCATATTACTTGCCTTGCTCCTGGCACTGACAACCCACACTACGCCACTGCATATATGAATTAGTAAGCTGCAATAACTTACATTTTTCTTTTTGGGTTTGGTAGACACCTTTCAATGCCGGCAAGTAATACTGCTTAGCATTTTACAGGCCATGTTCTCTGAAGGGTAATTCTGCTCCTGCGTTTGTTCATCATATGCTCAGTTTGAGTTGCCAGGTTTGTGAAACGTTAGCAACCTTGCAGAACATGTGAAGGGGAGATGCTTATCGCTTGCCTTTGTTCCAATGGTTTCATTCCAGGAAAGGCTGATAAGATGTAAGGCTGGTGACGCTGTGCTGTGTGTCATGGAATGATAACACACCAATGAATTGTCTCACATGGAGAGAAATTAAAGTGTGCTGTTATTTCTCTATGTGACACAGCCAGGATATGAGCACAGGAAAATCACCGTCAGCCATCCATATTCTCCTATTGGAGCCAACTACTTTTCTGACATGGAACTAGCTGTATATCAGCACTCTCATGACAGCAAATAATTGCGGCCTCATCTAGTACACACACCAGAATATGATAAACCGAATAATTATCCCATCCCGTTATGTACTGTGATTATATTCTGCACAGCACTAACAATTGTACTTCAAAATATACATGGTTAAATAGACAGACAAAAAAATAGGATAGATAGATAGATAGATAGATAGATAGATAGATAGATAGATAGATAGATAGATAGATATATAGATAGATGTAGATCGTAGATAGATAAATGTAGTAGATAGTAGATGGATAAATGTAAAGTGGAAGCATAAGGACAGATATAGCAAATGGTTCTGTTTCAAATGCAGCTTTATGCATTCAGGGCTGGTGCTACAGCTAGGCAAACTAGGCAGCAGCCTAGGGCACACTGCTGCCTAGGGCGCCTGGCCACTGGTGTTCCTACTCTCTTCTTTCTGCAGAAAACAACTCCATTCGCACATAGACACAGTCCTCCGCCGCCGCTGCACCTCTGACACTGTGTCCCGACTCCCAAGCAAACATTCATTGATGGGCACTGGTAGGCTGCATTGATGGGCAATGGTAGGCTGATTTGATGGGCACTGGTAGGCTGCATTGATGGGCGATGGTTGGTTGCATTGACAGGCGATGGTGGGCTGCATTGATGGGCGATGGTAGGCTGCATTGATGGGCGATGGTATGATGCATTGATGGGCGATGGTGTGCTGCATTAATGGGCGATGATAGGCTGCATTGATGGGCGATGGTAGGCTGCATTGATGGGCGATGGTGGTAGGTTGCATTGATTGGCACTGGTAGGCTGTATTGATGGGCGATGGTAGGCTGCATGAATGGGCGATGGTAGGTTGCATTGATAGGCAATGGTGGGCTGCATGGATGGGTGATGGTAGGCTGCATTGATGGGCGATGGTAGGTTGCATTGATAGGCGATGGTGGGCTGCGTGACATCATCCATAAGCAGCTTAAAGTGGTGGTTGTTAACCCACAAAGTAAAAATAACACCATCCTCACTGTTTATGAATGTAATCTGCCCTGTGCCTACGCCTTATAAAAATAATAATGATCGGCGCTCATGTGACCCGTTGCCTCTCTCGGCCTGACAGCTGCAGCGGGCGGGGCCGAGGATTTCCCCGCTGACGTCAGTCAGGAGGGGAGAAGGAGAGAGAGCGTCGATTGCCGCTCTGAAATGAGATATATAGCTGCATTATTTTTAGAAGGCACAGGGCTCAGATTACATAATAAATAGAGAGGATGGTGTAAAAAATAACAGTAATTTGAGAAATAAGAGAGGAGTGGGCAGGCAAGGTCAAAGAGCTGAAAGGCAGGGAGGGAGGGGAAAAGGAGAGCACAAAGGAGGACAGAGGAGAGAGCGGGTGACAAAGGCACGAAAACTGACCACAGTGTCAGGGCTCAGCAGCCATAATACGCCATAGTCAGTTTACAAAGGGGAGGGCAGAACCAGGCAGGATCAGCCAGATATTTAAAGTGCAGGGGGCCAAATGACACAGCACATGCACTGTGCTGTATACCAATCTTTAAAATGTAGCTATTTTTTAGGTTAACAACCCAGGGGTTTCAAACTGGCAGCCCTCCAGCTGTTCCGAAACTACAAGTCTCACGAGGCATTGCAAGGCTGACAGTTACAAGCATGAATCCCACAGGCAGAGGCATGATGGGTCTTGTAGTTTCGCAACAGCTGGAGGGCCGCAAGTTTGAGATCCCTGCTTTAATCCCTTAATAAGACACAGAAGTTGAATTTAAGTGTAAAAAGACAATGGGCCAGATTCTGAAAGGACTCACGACGGCGCAGTGCCATGTACGCCGTCGTAAGTCCTAATCCGACCCGTCGTATCTATGCGCCTGATTCTTAGAATCAGTTACGCATAGATATCCATTAGATCCGACAGGCTTAAGTCTCTTACGCCGTCGGATCTTAACTGCATTTTTCTGTTGACCGCTAGGTGGCGCTTCCGTCGAATTCCGCATCGAATATGCAAATTAGCTAGATACGCGAATTCCCAAACGTACGCACGGCCGACGCAGTAAAGTTACGACGTTTACGTTAGGCTTTTCCCGGCGTATAGTTGCCCCTGCTATATTATTATACAGGATTTATATAGCGGCAACAGTTTACGCAGCACTTTACAATATAAAGGGAGACAAAACAGTTACAATACAATAAAATACAAGAGGATTAAGAGGGCCCTGCTCAGAAGAGCTTACAATCTAATAGGATGGGGCAGGTGGTACAAAAGGTTGTAATTGTGGGGTATATGAGGCATAAGTGCGGCGTACCAATGTTAAGTATGGCCGTCGTTCCCGCGTCGAAATTTGAAAAAGTTACGTCGTTTGCGTAAGTCGTCCGTGAATGGGGCTGGACGTCATTTACGTTCATGTCGAAACCAATGACGTCCTTGCGGCCTCCTTTGGAGCAATGCACACTGGGAAATTCCACGGACGGAGCATGCGCCTTTCCGCAAAAACGTCAATCACGTCGGGTCACAGTAGTTTTACATAAAACACGCCCCCCTGATCCAAATTTGAATTAGGCGGGCTTACGCCGGCCGATTTACGATACGCCGCCGCAACTTACGGAGCAAGTGCTTTGAGAATACAGCACTTGCCCGTCTAAGTTGCGGAGGCGTAACGTAAATCGGATATGTTACGCCCGGGCAAAGATACGCCGCTGACTGAGAATCTGGCCCAATGACTTTTCTATGCTTTGTTTTTATGAAATACTAAGCCTGACTGAGGGAACAAGGAAGAAACAGGAAGGTCCAACTAGGACTACTATAACTAGCACTAAACAAAAAGAGAGGACAGATACAGATACCAAATCACATAAGTAAACAAGCTGGCCCAAAACTGCCATTAGATGTCAGCATACATCAAAACAAAGGTGACCTGTGCAGTTTAACCACTTGACCTCTGAAAGATTTACCCCCCTTCATGACCAGGCCCTACTTTTTGCAATATGGCACTGTATTACTTTAACTGACAATGGTGCGATAATTTTTTTCACACAAATAGAACTTTCTTTTGGCGGTATTTGATCACCACTGCCTTTTTTATTTTTTTGCGCTTTAAAAAAAAAAAGGCCTGACAATTTGGAAAAAAAAAAAATATTTTTTACTTTCTGCTTTAAAACATTTTCAATAAAAAACAATCAAATTTCTTCATTACTTTAGGCCAAATTGTATTCTGCTACATGTTTTTGATAAAAAAATCCCAATAAGTGTAAATTGATTGGTTTACGGGAACATTATAGCGTCTACAAACTGTGGATAAATGGGATATATGCTGGAATATTTATTTATTTGTATTCTAGTAATGGTGGCGATGAACAACTTATAGCGGGACTGTGATATTGCGTCAGACAATCAGGCATTAACTGGCACTTTTGACACTTTGTGGGAACCAGTGACACTAATAAAGTGATCAGTGCTAAAAATATGCACTATATCTTTACTAATGACACTGTCTGGGAAGGGGTAAACATCTAGATCTAAACATCTGACAGAGGCATACGTGACAGATTCTGGCGAACCTTGTTTTAGTGTATCTCCTCTACATCTGAATATGTGTTCTGACCCTCTGCTATAAACCTATTAGTTGATTCTGAAAACTGAGTCATGATCTGGAGGAAGGATTGGGATGAAGACAACCACCATGGTAAACGAATAATGGTATCTGTGCTACCTGTATGGATATATATGTTGTGTTATTTTCCAGAAACTCATTAGAACTGAGGAAGTGGCTTGGATAAGCAACAAACTGACTTCAACATTACAGAATATACTCAGTGGAATGTGACTTACTTTTACTAGAGATAACATGACCTGGATAAATGAGAACCTTCACAGACTCTTGAAGACACCAACCACTGCTAGATAGACACAATAGGAAGGAGATGACCAACTACACCCCCCAATTAACTGCTATGGCTGCTGCTTGCCCTGCTACTCTGTCATGCCAGTCCTGCGCCTAATACCGCGTCTTTGCTTCGGGCTTCTCTGGATACAGAAATACTAAAATTGTATACATTCAGTATGTAATATGGGCATCCATCCCTGATGCATCTTAGGTGCTTGGATCAGGAACACAACTAGGAAATGAAGATGACTATGACAGCTCTGGAGTTTGAAAAATATAAAAACCAGCCTGCAATGGCAGTTCCTTTTGTCTTTAATGTTACAAGTTCAGATTCATCAAATGAAGAACAATGTGTAAAATTCCAAAAATATTTAAAAAAATAATCATATAAGGACTAGCAGCCCACACAGTTGTGCACACTGCCAGTTTACAGGTAGAACTTTGGTTAAGGTATAGGAAACCATCAAGTTGTTACATCCAGAATTTTACTTGTAAATTAAATCGAGGTATTGTACAATTTCTAATCATTTACGTGATGTAATATAAAATCCTACAAATGTTTTTTGTCATTTTTCTGCCTCTGTGATTTATATTACTTCAAGGGTAATTATATGTGTGCCAGTAATTGCAGTTTTTTTGTGACAGGCCTAGTAAACAAAAGTGCCTTGAGAATCCAACAATTGTCAATGCTGGGAATATATTCCATTAATTAAGACATCCGCCTTCTGAAAACCATTAGGAGGCTTAAAGGGTCTCCATATGAAAAATTGAATGCGACAAGTTTTCCCACAGTAGTTAGCGCTTTTGTCCTTCGTGGAGCATTCGCCAATTAATTTGGTATTGAGTTGATATCGACTCTGACTTGACCAGCCTATGAAAAATAATCTTTTGCATTATTTAGATGGATAAGGGTATGACAAGCTCTGGCAATTTTAATACTGTTTATAACGTGTGTGTGATTTATTTTTTTATTTTTTAACAACTTTTTTTATGCTGATATTAAAGTGACAGCAACTGAAAATGAGCTTATATTAGAATAATGTCATTGAAGCCTTGATGTCCAGGACAAATAAACAGCATCAGTATGCTTCAGTTTAATTGACAGTAAACTCTTTGACTAATACATTTTTTACATTGTTTTTAATGAGCTACATGGCTTTAATTTAGTACACTGTTTTAATACATTTTTCTATGCTATTTAATTATAAGTTGACAAATGTCAAAATGTCGATAAGAGCACAAGGGCCCGGGAACCCCGCACAGCTGCAGATCACTTTCGCTGGGTACAAGCCGATGGCTGCTATTGTGCTTAACCCTTCATTTGTTGGACGTACATAACAGTTTGTATAGAAAAATAAAAATTTTCACTCTTAAACAGTTTAAAGGCATACAGTATGGGATCCAATATCATAAAAACACTTTTTGTCACATTCTGCAAAGGGTCAACAATATTAACTGAAAGTATACCAACACCCCCAATACCCCTGGCCAGCTCTCTCTGTTACAGACTACACCGAATATATTACATTTATATCATACTTTCATCTTGATGCATATTCTTCCATGGAGAGGGGATAAACTCTATGCAGTTTGCAGATATAGTAATTGATGCTTCTTCAGGAAGGTATTGGAGTAACTGCATGTTTGTAAACTGCAGTGGCGACCCGTCAATAGGGGGTGCATGACTGATGTATAACAGATGGAACTATTCCCCCCTTTAATCCAACCCCAACTATTCCTCTTAACCTTATTGATTGAGACCACACCAGTGTTGGAGTTATAAAAGGCCGTAGCAGCCTTATTTTATGAACAAATATATATATATATATATAAATAATAAAATTAACATAAACATCTGTTAACAAACCATAAAACTATCTAGTGTTGCTCTTAGCAGGAACTCTATACCCATATGTGGGAGAAAACCATAATGCAATGCGGTACCTTCCCAGTGTATTGATAGGCCTCCAGCCGACAAGCTGGCTCACAGACAACCACTGACCGCAGTGCCCCATTACCACTTCCCAGCTAACCTCCGTTAGCTGGAAACCATTATCAGGACCCATAGCAACGATAGTTCCCAAAACTCCTCCTTCTGCAATACCTTCCCTCCCCTGCAAAGACCAACACCCGCCACTGCCACGACATCCAACGATCCACCGACCTATCAGGAAGGAAAACAGAAAACAAGACAACCAAAACATACCACCCCATAACCTAAAAAATCAGGGAGTGTGGGTGGGAACTTTCCCCCATGCTGTGCTTGTCTCTCATTGGGAGGGGCCAGCTTTTATCTGCTACCCAACCCCTCCCACACAACTGTACCACAGCACCTCCTACCTACGCTTCACTTCCCCTGTTAACCCTGTCATGACCACCGTGCGCTGATGCCATTACATTCTATTGCTCCGGGATTTTCTGGGGCGTTGACCCCCCCCCCCAAAAAAAAAAAATAATAATTAACAAAACAATTGGCCCTTTAAAGCCAAGGTCCGCCCAAAAAATAAATAAAATAAATGCCAGCAGCTACACATACTGCAGCTGCTGGCTTTTAATAATAGGACACTAAACTGTCCTGGAGTCCAGCGATGTTGGCACCACAGCTGATGTTTCAGGTGCTGCCGCCGCCATTGCGCGTAAGGGAACCCTGCAGTGTAGCCTTACGGCTTCACACAGGGAACCCTAATGTGCATTCTCAAGGCCCCACTCCTCTCTCCTACTGGCCTGGCGACAGGGGAGGAGGAGGAGAAAGCCTTATGGTGACATCATGGGTCATGGCGCGGACTCTCGGAAGTGGGAACCGGATACCTGTGAAAACAGGTATCTTTCTCCCCCGAAAGGTGCGAATTGTTGCACCAAAGGGGGGGGGGAGACAAATGAGCGGAAGTTCCACTTTTGGGTGGAACTCCGCTTTAAGTTTGTGTAGGACGCCGGACACACAGGTGTATGGGAAGCATGACGTGCGCCAATCACTTGATTGGGAAGCATGATATGTTTGCAATCACATAATTGCAAACAAGAAGCTCTATTGGCTTCCTTAAGAATATCCTTAATTTCTGTAGTCCTTCCAGCCTCCTTATTAGCTCTGTTGCCCTTCTCTAGACTCTCTCCAGTTCAAGGACATCCTTCCTGAAAATTGGTGATCAAAACTGGACTGCATACTCAAGACATACAACATATCTGTAGTCACTGACACTTTCCTGCACCATGTCTGACCATCTTCTGTACCATGTTTGCAGTCTCTGACCATCCCTTGAATTATGTCCACCGTCTCTAAACATCTCTTGTATATTGCCCATAGTCTTGGACTATATTCTGTTGTGTGTCAACTTTCTCTAACACTGAATATTCACTTAATTGTATGTGTAGGCCTTTGGTGATGTTAGGGCTGCACTCAAGGCTCCCCATATCAAGAAGATAAATCGCCATTGCTCTATACTCTACATGCTATATCCTGGGAAGTTTCCACCCACCACTTAGGGAAGAAGTCCAAATATATCAGTGGTTCTAGCCAACAGTCCCTTCTCTATGCCAGAACCCCTGCCCTTTGCTGAAGCACCACATAAAATGTAAAAAAAAAAACACTTGTATAGGAAAAAAGGTCAGATAATATACTCACCTTTCCACTGGCTTCTGTAGTGCAAAGGGGACATCATCATCATGCTGCCAATGAGTACTAGGGTTGCCACCTGTCCAGTATTCACCCGGACAGTTTGGGTTTTGAATCATGTGTCCGGGTTTCAGTCCTCCTGAAACCCGGACACAATGTTCAGGCAGGAATGTGGCTCAAAACATGGCAGAGGATAGGAGGGTAAGGGGGCACTATGCACGCCAGATTACTGTTTTCTTTTGAGTGTACAATCGTGTCCTAGGTCTATTACAACCCTCTAGTCATTAGTGTATGCTAAAAAAAAAAAATTAAGTGTTTCGGGTTTGGCTTGAAGAGAAAGTGGCAACCCTAATGAGTACTCCAATCTCACGAGAAGACATTGCACAAGATTGTGGCTACTTAACATTCCCCAGGCTCTTGATGGAAGGATGATGGTGCCACCTTTACCAAAGGCTTCAGGCGCAAGCTGAGAGGGGGAGGTTGAGTATATTAACTAGCGTTCTTACTCTCCACAAGTGTGCTTTTTCACATTTTAGCAAGGGGCAATGTGACACACATCCTTGCTATTTAGGTGTAAGTCTAGATCAGCTTTAGCGAACATGCAAACAGAATAGTAGTTTATATTGAATATAACAGCTAAGAAATGATTAAATAAAAACTGTCATAGTGATTCCAGCAGGGGGTGCTATGTACTGATAAATGATCAGAAACAAACAAAATAACGAAATAAATGAATAAAACCTTTCAATATAGAAACGAGAGCACAGAACCATAGACACAACTTTAGGGCATGGGCACACAAACATATTTTACTTTGAGCCGTATTTATTCCTTCCTTTCTTTCTAAAAGCAGCTCAGCCTTTTCTATTTGTGAATGTTATTTCCTTTTCTATTAACACACCATGTTTTAGTTCTATTTCTGATGTATTCCGGCTGGACAATAGTCCGGCTCCTGTTTTCATTTCATTCATTTTGTTCTGATAGTTCTGAAGGTGCAGAAGTTCCTAATGCTATGGGAGTACTTTTCTTGGCATATTAAACTACTTTGGGATTCAATAATTTGGGAACAAAAATATAATCCAAACGTGTGAAGTTAAAGAATGTGATGTTTATCTAACTACAATCTGAATATAGTAGTGGTTTGTAATATAACTGGCTCCAATATTTGTAATTGTTCTGAAATATCAAGTTCTTTTAAAAAGGTTAACATTATAATCATAGGCGTGTGCAAGGGGTGTGCCAGGTGTGCCTGGGCACACCCCAATCCTTGGGTTGGCAAACCATCAATGGTCGAGCAGGTGAAAGCTAAACCGCAATCTTTCCTTGCTAACCCTCATGCCACGTACACACAGTCGTTTTTCGGCATGAAAAAAACCCGTTGTTTTTCAGCATGTCCAAAAAACGATGTTTTTCCAACTTCATCATTAAAAGCGATGTTGCCCACACACCATCGTTTTTGAAAAATGATGAACAAAGCGCGTTGACGTACAACACGTACGACGGCACTCTGAAGGGGAAGTTCTATTTGCCTTTGGGCTGCTTTTAGCTGATTCCTTGTTAGTAAAAGACGATTTGCGCTTTTTTGTCTGTTACAGCGTGATGAATGTGCTTACTCCATTATGAATGGTAGTTTTATCAGAACGAGCACTCCCGTCTTATAACTCGCTTCTGGGCATGCGCGGGTTTAAAACGTCGTTTTAGCCCACACACGATCATTTTTTACAACCCGAAAAACGACATTTTAAAAAACGACGTTAAAAAATGCAGCATGTTCTAATTTTTTACGATGATTTTAAATGACGTTTTTAAAAATGACGTTTTTTTTAATGCCGAAAAACGACCGTGTGTACGCGGCATGATAACCTGGACAGAAAAAGTGGCGGGAGTGGAATTTAGTGGAACCGATCTGTATTTTCCTCCTGCAGCAGCTGAAAGTAGGCTTCTCCTCCTCTGCCTCTTGTCGACATTCAGCTGCCACAGGAGGAAAATACAGGGGATAAGTACCAATATATGCCACCCCCACCACCCCTTCTGTCCCTGTTACTCTTCTTTCTGTTGCCCGGGTCCCCCTGTGTGCTCCCTGGCTCCCACTTCCTCCCATTGTCGGGAGGATGGAGAGTGGGGAAGAGGCCGATAAAGATGTCAAACGTATATGTGTTGGAGATTTGCGGTGCACACCCTAATGCAAAACCTATGATTATAATAGGTCATTAGTATGGCTTGGAAGATGATTAAACATTATTTGGATTGTCTCCTTGGCCTGAAAAAGGTAGTATTGCATCTCCTGGTAGTTCTGGTTTTCTAATGTGCCTGGCATAGGCGTGCGCACAGATGTGCCAGCCAGGTGTGTGGCGCAGATTCCCTCTGTTTATATTCCTGATATTTCACCAAAGCCCCCTAAGGTTCAGCTCTCACCTAAAACGTCAGCGGATCGCACAGGAACGTTGTGCATCCACGTTCTCCATTTCAGGGAACGAATCAGGGCCCAATCTTTGCCTGAATTTCGCCCTGAAATGGAGCCAAAGACGCGCAGCAGCCCCAGAGTTATGTGAACCGGCTCTATAGAGAGCGGGTCACATTCTCCTGCTATGTGAATTGGATGCAGGGAAACCCACATCCGATTCACATAGGTGTGAAGCAGGCCTAAAGGGGGTCCTAAACAAATTGTAAAAAATAAATAAAATTGTAAAAAACAATAAATATAAAAAACGACTGACACTACTGACACTGTTCATTGCTCTACTGTGAGTATATACATACATGCACACACATGCATGTGTCAAGAGCTTTGCTTTGCACAACCCAAGGGCCCTTTCACACGGTCGGATCAGTAATGATCCGCCTCCGTGTGTCCGCAAAAGCTCAGCGGCATAGGTGTGTGCAGCCTGTTGCATTAGGGTGTGCACCTGAAAGCTCAAAAACATGGTACCGATCTCTCACTGTGTTCATTCAGAAAGGAAAGGGGCCAGTAAATGACATTACCCTTTCCCCCACTCATCCTGAAATACCATCTATGTGTGCCCACTGCAGTAGCCAATGGGAGAGCAGGAAAGCCAGCCATGCTGTGGGAGGGGACACCAGGCAGCAGGGGGAATCTGCACTGCAGGGAGTGATTAGGGTGTGCCTGGGCACACCTGGCACACCCTGTGCGCACGCCTATGCTCAGCAGGGATCCTCCGTAAAATCCCCGCTGAGCTGGCAGCTGACAGGGCGGTCCCCGCACACTGTGCAGGGACCGCCCTGTCTTTCCTCCGCTCTCCCCTATGGGGGATCGGATGAACACGGACCGTATGTCCGTGTTCATGCGATCCGGCAGACGGAAGAAAAATAGGATTTTCTTCCGTCCGCAAATGCGGATCTTTGCGGAGGCGGACAAATTACGGGTGTCAGCGGATGGTCTTCCACTGACACCCGTAATCACATAGGGACCCATGTATGTCCCGTTTTCATCCGCAACGGACGGATGAAAATGCGGACATATGGTCCGTACTTGTGAAAGGGCCCTAAAGCCTCGTACACACGATCGGATTCTCATCAGAAAAAGCGTAGGACCTTTGTCCAAAGGCGTTGGCCGTGAACTTGTATTGTACTTGTGTTTGTACTTTGGAGTTTTGTCCAACCGGATAATCCGCCAATACACATTTGTTGGCGAACAATTTTAAAGCATGCTATCCCACATTTGTCCGTGGAAAATCCGACAACACATGTCCAATGGAGCATCCAAATGGTTGGATTTTCCGACAACAGCCTGCCATCACACATTTCTAGTCGGATAATCCGATCGTGTGTACAAGGCTTAATGCAATAGGCTGTGCACACCTATGGTGCCTAGGGCAATATTTATTTTACCCCTGCAAAAAAATCTCCCCCTTCCCAAAATGCATAATCCTGCTCCGACTACAAGTCACAAGTACAAATGCAACGAAAAAAGCTCTAAATCACATGGTTATGCACACACTATGTGTGAATGGGGGCTTCCATAACCATTTGATTTAGAGCCGTGTTTTTTGCGCTTGTGACTTGTAGTTGGAGCAGAATTTTGCATTTTGACCACATAGACTTTTAAATGGGTCAGCCTAAAATACACACATAAACACACTTTTTTAGGCGCTCCCCGTATAAGTCTATAGTGACCAAAACTCACTATTTTGCCTATCAGGGAATTCCTGTTAACCAGCTGACTCAAAGAAATGTGCATGCACATTATTAGCCAGGCATGCGTGCGTGGGCGTGCACAGGGTTGTACACGTGTATCACGGTGTGTACACGGACATGTGTGCGCTTATGTAGCACTACCCCCACAGGATTTTCCACAAACACTGTAGTCAGAAAACAGTCCTTGCAACTTTGTTTTTGTGTTTTTTTATTAGGGGTATTGAACTTGTATGGGGCTAGGGGCATTATGGGATGCCCACTTAAACTTAACAGAACTTTCTAGTGGCACATGTCTTCTGTACAGACTATGTACACTTCTCAGCTTCCTCCAGCAAATCTTTTTCTTGAAGCACTACAATGCCCACTTATGTATATCCATGTGATACATTTCTTAAAAATTCTGCTTACTGCAAATTCCAGGGAGTGTATTTTCCCCAAGGATGAGTAGTATTTACACAAAATACGCAAAAAATTAATGCATGTATAAACACACAAAACCATGCATAAAAACCACATATCGGAATGTAGGTACTTCTAAGTGCTGAAGTGTAAGTGAGCCGTTATGGAGGATTTCATAAACACACTTTAAAGCGGAGGTTCACACAAAAAGTGAACCTCCGCTTTTTGGATCCCCCCCCCCCCCTCCGGTGTCACATTTGACACCTTTCAGGGGGGTGCAGATACCTGTCTGAGACATGTATTTGCACCACTTCCGGGTTCGGATCCCCGCGGGGAATCCAGCCTGGCACGTCACCCCCCCCCACTGTCTTCTGGGAAACACTATTTCCAGGAGAGAGCGGGGACCAGTGACGGCGCGCCGCGATCCTCGCGCATGCACAGTAGGGAATCGGGCAGTGAAGCCACAAGGCTTAACTTCCTGATTCCCTTACCGAGGATGGCGGTGGAAGCAGCCGAGGACTGAGCGAATGCTCAGCCTAGGCTGCTGACATTGCGGGCGCGCTGGACAGGTAAGTGTCCATTTTTTAAAAGTCAGCAGCTGCCGTATTTGTAGCTGCTGGCTTTTAAAAAAAAAATTTGGCCGAACCTCCGCTTTAATATATTGTACTATACACAATGAAATCAAATCATTGTGCTGCATTAGTAAACGGTCTTATTAGTAGCCCTACAACCCATGCCATCTTGTGGCTAAAGAAGAGAATGGAATATGAATCAAAATATAACTCCTTGTATTTATTATCCATCTGAAACATTATATCATATGTGATGGCTTAAAATCGAGAAATATATAAATCATGCTTAGTTATCACTGAATAAAAAGTACTTTGAGCGTTAGCGAGGCACTGTTATTTGTTAGAGCTGGAACTGAAATGAACAGTGAAAAGATGGAACTTTTAGAACCCATCTATGAAAATAAGTATAACCAAAGTTTTTTTGGCTGTACTTCTCCTATGGATCAGAGGAGTGCAGTTTGTTCTGCACTTCTGTGACCCATTTTCAGCCGATAGCAGGCTAAAGTCCTCTGTCAACTGACATTACAGAACCGGTCCAGACTTTGGTATGATCATTAGATGGGAAGTAAAGGGAAGTCAGGTGGGGTAATAATCAAGAAGCAGTAGATCCACAGAATAAATGAAGCGGAGAGATCCTTGCATGGAAGGTCCTCCATTACAGCTTCATCTCCTGCAAGGAGAACATCACCAACGTCTCAGTCCACATTTCATGAGTTTAGCAGTAAGACGCAGCAGTACCTTAGATGATCTCATGCTGCAGATATACAGATCTGTGTAGGCACAAAATGTGCACTGTTATTTTCTTTTTTAAGAGGTTTTTAAGACAAAAGGCAGATGTTTCTGGATACTTCTAGTGCCGCGTACACGCGGTCGGAATTTCCGATGGAAAAAGTCCAATGGGAGCTTTTCATTGGATATTCCGACCGTATGTATGCCCCATCGGACTTTTTCCGTCGAAATTTCCGACGGACTTAGATAGAGAGCAGGTTCTCTATTTTTCCGGCGGAAACTCCGACTGAGTTTTGCCCGATCAAAAGTCCGACCAATTGTACGCGGCATTAGCCGTATTCACATTTTTCAATGTTTCCTCAAAGGTCGCAAACTTTTTGAATTCAGATATACTTTAACATAACTATACCAAGTTAAGGATATTGCAAGGTAGTTTACAAATGATCTGCATTCTCTTCCATTTTTAACCTTTGCAACACAATATGAGGTAGATGTTTACCTTTCTATCACCCGTCCATCGAACTTCCTTTCACAATGCAGAAGCAAAAATAACCTTTTTGTAACACATGCTTAGCATTCTTTAACACCTACCTGCTATTTCTGTACCAGTGTTTATCTTTAAAGTACTGATATAGCAACAGTTCTTAGTAAAGGAATTATTTTGAGAGAGTGGGGGCAGATTTCATGTCGTTGGTGGCTGTACGGTTATTCCATCACTCTGCACCAGCACTGCACAGTTGAATGACACGTTCAAATATTTGGAAGGAATGCAAATGTTAAACAAGATAAAGAAAGTGATGATGGAGTATGCCTGAAATCGCAATACTTTTTGTTGCCCAAATAATTTATTGACGTCTCCAGAATGATTCATAATGTGAAATAAGTCAGATTGCTTCATCCCAATGGCTAATCATTCACTGGCTTAAATGAGCTGCAGACAAAATGAGCATGTGGAATGAAGAGCATTGAAGACATAAATTATATCCATCATATTTTATATCAACATATTCTGCATTGACAGCAAAAATTCTAAGAAGGATTTCAATTAAGAAAATGATATACTTTAGGTCTGATGTTCTTATTTGGGGTACTGATAGAGATATGACTCAGCTAGTAAAAATAAATTAACCAGTGGACTAGCCAGTAAGTATATAATTGGCCATCTTTGCACTAGAAGGCATTAGACCCGGCAGGTTTAATGGCCGTGAGATTCAACCCTCATATTAAAGTGGTAGTAAAGACTCAGGGGCAGATCCACAAAGATCTGCCCCGGCGCAGCGTATCTGAGATACGCTACGCCGCCGTAACTTACTTGTGTTTGGTTCGAATCCAGAAAGAATTTGCGCCGTAAATTACGGCGGCGTAGTCTATCTCTTGCGGCGTAATGGCGTGCAATTCAAATGCGGCGAGTAGGGGGCGTGTTTCATTTAAATGAAGCGCGTCCCCGCCCCGAACGAACTGCGCAATGCGCCGTCCTTAAATTTCCCGCCGTGCATTGCGCTAAATGACGTCGCAAGGACGTCATTGTTTTGACGTGGACGTAAATTACGTCCAGCCCGATTCATGGACGACTTATGAAAACAAAATAACATTTTTAAAATTATACGCGGGAACGACGGCCATACCTAACATTGCGTACGCCACCAGATAGCAGCTTTAAGGGGGCGTGGCCAGCACGGCATGTGAACAGACGCAGGTTCACAGAGCTCCGCACTGATCCTGCTACTATCCGGTTTCCGGCACCTAATACACCTGGATTTTTTCGCCCTGGAGGGCAGGGGAACGTTCTCCCACCACCCTGTGCTGATCGGTTCACTCCTGGAGGGCATGATGACCCGGGGACAGAGACAAGAAGGCCCGAGGATGGAAATCCAAGATGGCGCCGCCCCGCCATCAGCTCAGAAGGCGCGCGAAGGGGACAGAGCAAAGGAGACAGTGAGTAAACCCCCGAAAAGGGCCAAGGAGGGCTCCGGGGACCCCCCCAAGGATATGAGATACTATGCCCAGAAATTGGCAGGGAAACCCCCGGGAACGAACGCGCAGCCCATAGACGATTGTGCCCCCCACAGTGACACTGAGATGGAGGAGGGGGAGAATGTCCAGGGAGCGGGGGCCATCTTGGAACATGCTGAGAGCAGCTCCAGCCTGCAGTGGGATACTGAGGAGCCTGAAGTAGAGGAGGGAGATCAGCCCACGCTTGCTGTTATATTAAAGGCAGTGAATAAATGTACAGCTTCTGTGAATGGCCTACGGCTCAGGTTTGGAAGTTTGGAGGAGGAGGTGGGGCTGATCAGACATGACATACAGAAAATGAGGGAGAGGACCACGGCAGCGGAGGGGAGGATTAGTGACCTGGAAGATAAGTTGCCCCCCTTGATTAGAGAAACCCAGAGCACCTCGAGGCTTGCCAGAGCTGTTGATATGCGTGCAGAGGATTTTGAGAACCGCCTTAGACGCAATAATGTCCGCATTGTTGGACTGCCAGAAAAGGTGGAGGGCCGTGACCCCACACAGTTTGTGGAGCAGTGGATGACCGAGGTGTTCGGCAAGGACGCTTTTACACACTTATACGCGGTCGAGAGGGCCCACAGAGTGCCAACTAGGCCTCTCCCGCCGGGCAACCCCCCCCGCCCGATCCTGGCCCGACCTCTGAAGTATAGGGACAGAGAAATAATACTGCGGCTGGCCAGGGAAAAGAGGAATGTCCAGTTCAACGGTACCCGGGTCTCATTCTATCCGGATTTCTCGGCTGCAGTACAGAAGAGCCGTGCCTGTTTTACAGAAATTAAGAAACGCCTGCAGAAGGTGCAGGCCCCATATGCCATGCTGTACCCTGCAAGACTTGGAGTCATTTTGAATGGCCAGGCCCACTTTTTTGAACACCCTGCTGACGCCTCAGACTGGCTGGATGCTAATGAGGGGGTACTACGCCAGGTTAGGAGGCCTCCTGCGGAAGAGGACTGACACTCTGGCCCATTAGCACATGCACTGCCTACGTTGTCCCTCGGATGAGGGTCCTGCCGGAAACATACAATATCCTTTTTCTTTTTGCTCTGAAATGCGAGTTCGGAAATGCTGTTATTGTTGCACCCAGCAATGAGGGGAGCAGTGGCTGCAGCCACTGGTGCTACTTACCTGGAAGAATACAGGGACCTGTTGTCCCACGGTTTTCGGGGTTGCCAGTTGGCGCCCCGCAGTTTGAGTTTACAAAGGTCCTGTGGGCAGACGGGCACACACCCCTCACAGGCGGTTGGCCTGCAACGGAAGAAATTTGCAAAATGCCCTGATGCACGGCTGTGTATCTATGTCCATTACATTGTTTCAAAGATAGCAGCTTTAACTATACGCCGAAAAAAGCCGACTAGAGACGACGTAAAAGAATGCGACGGCCGCTCGTACGTTCGTGGATTGTCGGAAATAGCTAATTTGCATACTCGACGCTGAAAACTACGGAAACGCCACCCAGCGGACTCCGAAGAATTGCATCTAAGATCCGAAGGCGTACGAAGCCGTACGCCTGTCGGATCTAACCCAGATGCCGTCGTATCTTGTTTTGAGGATTCAAACTAAAGATACGACGCGGGAAATTTGAAAGTACGCCGGCGTATCAGTAGATACGCCGGCGTACTCTCTTTGTGGATTTGCCCCTCAAGGTTTTTTACCTTTATGCATTTTATATACCTTAAAACTGAGTTCTAGCAGAAGGGAAACGACTATGAAGCCGAAAGGCTACACTGCCAGTTTTCTCTTACCAGGAATGGCGATGGCAGCACCCAAGAGCCGATTCAAAATCTGTCTGGGTGTCAACATCATGGGAACACTGGACAGGTAAGTGCCCTAAGATTAAAAGTCAGCAGCTATAGTAGTTTTTCGTGATGGGGCTAGAGCTCCACTTTAAGGGTGCCACTTTCCTAGCAGGGGCAGGGGTGGTGCTTAATTCTACTAACACAGAGAATAGTATCATTCTCTCAAAAGAGTGGTTAACCTTCATTTACATAATTTACATTACACCAAATCCATAGCTCTGCTTAAGACTTACTCCTCTTATTACTTATGGACAATCCGGGTGCCGGCTACTATATCCAGTCTCCACTCTCCATCAAAGATATGGAAAAATATATCAGCTGCACTCCAAACATAGTTTAGCCCCTGACAATCCAGCAAGAGGAGCTAGATTTGGAGTGCTTCTGATATTGACACTTTGTGGAAACAATTTGATTGTGAGAGTAATTCCCTTTTGGCATCGCAGTTAGTTTTAGCATTGACATTCAAAAACAGAAACACAATACAAAATTTCACAAAACTCAAAACTATCCCCTGCCCTTAAGCACCCCTCAAAGTAAGCCTTTTAAGATTGAGATATGGTAGCTGCTATTGCTGACCTCCTTCTGAAAATGAAGCGGCCTCATCCCATATATCTTCACATTGTCATTCATTTTAACAGAATGCATATAGCACCAACAGTTTTCACAGCACTTTAAAACATAAAGGGTGACACAAAATTACAATACTTTTCCATACAAGAGGATTGGGAGGGCCCTGCTCATTATAAACTGGTGGAGAAGGTAGAAGTACAATTTCTGGGTGGATAGGCTTCCCTGAAAATATATGTTTTCAGGGTTCTCCAAGAATGGAAAGAATAGGAAATACTTTATCTAGGCTGGAATAGGGAGTTTCAGAGGATGTGAAAGGCTCTGGAGAAGTCTTAGAGGAGATGAGGGGGTGATGAGGGGGCTA
Organism: Rana temporaria; assembly: GCF_905171775.1. Lineage (NCBI taxonomy): Eukaryota > Metazoa > Chordata > Amphibia > Anura > Ranidae > Rana > Rana temporaria. The sequence goes on from NC_053490.1 coordinate 495,001,170, forward strand.
GATAGCAGGAGATGCTGGGAGGGGCATGGCAGACCTTTAGATTGGCCAACAACCATGTAATTCTAGCGGGTCTGCTAATTGGACATTTATTTAATGGAAACTTTGGGTGAGCTTTTACACATACAACTGTTTATACAACTAAGTACAGAGATTGTAGCTGAATTAGACCTACCTGCATGCCGACATAGATGGTGACTGGGATGAGATGAAAGGATCCTTTACCAGTTCAGAAATGTTTGTTGCCATTCTAGCCTAAATTCACCTTGGATGCTTCAGATCAGTGACTCACTAGACCTAGAAACCTGGAGGCTGCATCTTTGCCAACAAGTTAGAAATGGCAGCTTGTAGGCAGATGCAGTCTGTTGTCTCCACTGCAGGAAGCGCTCAACCGCAGTGGTAGTGCAGAGGAAGAGGAAGTCAAGAGGAACATGGTTCCTCTATGTTTTTGTAAGTCGCTGGGGCAGTAATCCAATTGGATGCTGGCCACCCATGTGATTCTGGTGGCAATCTTAGGTGTGGCAGAGTCTATTTAGGACCCTGGCCCCTGGGTTTGGCACACATTCACATGTGGGTAGTGTAGGGATAGGTCACCCGTCTTTCAGGAACAGTATTAGTGGTAGGGAAAGGTCCAGATGATTAAGGAAAGCTTAGGGCTCTGCAATCTCCTAGGAAATTTTCCAGCTTGGGCTTGGAACGGCCAGGCCGCATTCTGCCCCTTTCAGACAGATGCTATCAGTTTGGCTGATATCTGCTTTGCTACGCGCTGTTGGCAGCCTCCTCCCTCCAGGTTTGTTGTGATCTGTTTTGCCTTTACTTCAGTACAAGTTCCATTATTTGCACTTGGACTGTGTGTTAGACATGTGCACAGAATTTTTTTCCGTTTTTTTTTGTTCTGTTTCGTATCGTTCCGTAGGTTCGTTTCCGTTCGTTTTTTGTAAGACGCCCATTTTCCTGTTCGTTCCCGTTCGTTTTTCGTACGACGAGATTTTTTCGTATTCCGATCGTTTCGTATTTTCGTTACCATTTTATTTTCGTACATACGGGATGGTTCGTTATTCTGTTTAATTCATGTTCGTTACTTGTTAGACAATAATTTTCGTGAATTTTCGTCAATGATTTGCATTCTGTGTTTTGAAATCCTTTTTCTGTTCGTGTTTTCGGTCGTGTGTTCGTGTGACATCTGTGACAATTTGTTGTGGATGTCATGTGGGCATGCGACTGAAGATACGAACAGAAAAAGGATTTTCGTCATTTTGTACTTTCATAAATATATTGCGGGATTCGCGGCACTTTCAACACGCGGCTCATCCATATTAACGATTGTTAAGCCCCATACCCTTGGTCAGACTTTTTTAACAACAAACATAAAAACGATCGTTTTCCGTTCGTTCTCAGAAAATTTGTTCGTTTTTAAACTCCATCAGAAAACCATTTTTGGGTTCAAAAGTCTGGCCAACTGATCTCCCTTCAGATGAAAATCCACAGAAAAGTTTATTTGGCTTTACTGTACTACTCAGCACAAAAGAGAAGCTGCTTCACTAACTACATTCACTTCCCATTCAAAAAAACGAAAATTACATCTGTGGCAAGGGATTTGCATTCTGTGTTTTGGGTCCTTTTTCTTTTGGTGTTTTCGGTCGTGTGTTCGTGTGACATCTGTGGCAAAAGATTTGCATTCTGTTGAATCCAAAATACGAACAGAAAAAAGGAATTCAAAATACAGGGTGCGGGTCTTTTGTTGTGGATGTCGTGTGAACATACGGCTGAGGGTGCGAACAGAGAATGGATTCAAACAAGATACAGAGTGCAAATCTTTTGTTGTGGATGTCGTTTGAACATACGGCTGAGGATACGAGCAGAGAGGGGATTCAAACAGGATACAGAGTGCGGGTCTTTTGTTGTGGATGTCGTGTGAACATACGGCTGAGGATACGAGCAGAGAGGGGATTCAAACAGGATACAGAGTGTGGGTCTTTTGTTGTGGATGTCGTGTGAGCATACGGCTGAGGATACGAGCAGAGAGGGGATTCAAACAGGATACAGAATGCAAATCTTTTGTTGTGGATGTCGTGTGAACATACGGCTGAGGATACGAGCAGAGAGGGGATTCAAACAGGATACAGAATGCAAATCTTTTGTTATAGATGTAATTTTCGTTCTTTTGCCGTTTTCGTTTTGTCGTATTTTCGTCAGATCGTTTGTTCGTATTTGTGGTTGTTCATTATGCAGGCTCATTCATAATCCCGTCGTTTTCATATTTTGGTGCTTTAATTATTTCGTATGTACGCATTATTCTGCGGGTACGAAAATGAACATTTTCGTACTAAAATAACATTCGTACGAACGGGAATGCACATATCTACTGTGTGTGTGTTCTTGCTGCAGCACCCACCCACAAGCTTATATAATACTAAATTAACAGGTTAAATTTAAGCTCTGTGCTTCATCATCATTTTATTTTCATGTGAGGAATATGGTTTTAGCAGATTTAATTCTGCTAATAAGGGGTAGGTTTAGTGAGACAAACTAAGTATGGTTTCATGACAGAAGATGATAATAAGTAATAAATTATTGGTTTGTAATTCATCTGTAGTTCACACATACCGGAAGGATAAAAACACTTAACTTTAAGAGAGCACATTTTCCAAGGATGAGGGCTGCTCTCCAGGACTTGGAGTGAATATTGGCATCAATGGACACAGAACATAAATAGGAATTCTTTAAAAAGACTGTATGCAAATTCTCTGCAAAGTATATTCCCATGGGCAATACCTTTAAAAGGCTAAAAATAAAACGTGGCTCACGGCCAAAGTTAAAATTGCTATAAATAATAAGAAAAGAGCCTTTAAAAAATATAAAAATGAAGTAACACTATCATTGTTTAAATGCTATAAAGAATATAACAGAATATGTAAAAAGGAAATCAAGGATGCAAAAATTCAAAACGAAAGACAGATTTCAAAAGATGGTAGGATAAACCCCCAAAAATTCTTCAAATATATTAATAGTAAAAACATCAGGTATGAGCATGTAGTCTCTTTACAAAATAATCTAGGGTGGGTGACTGGGAACAAAGAGAAGGAAAATGTATTAAATACTTTCTTAAGCTCTGTGTATACAGGGGGAGCTTGTGTGCATAATGGGGGTGGTAGTGACACAGCCCTAAATGATCCACAATGGCTCAAAAGTGATATGGTCCAGAAATATTTAGACAGAATAAAGGTGGATAAAAAAAATGCGTAGTTGTTGGTCTACAGTTGATGCGAATATCGACAAGATACATTATTCGATATCATACATAAAACCGCTTGCTCTGTTTTGTGAGCCACACACAACAGAGTGTATGAAGTTGGTACCACTCTACTTGGTAAACATCCTTATAAAGTTGGTACCACTCCACTTGGTTACCATCCAGACCCGGTGATTTGTGGGGATGAAAAGGGTCAATGGCAGCTCCAATTTCATCATATGTGATGGCTTGATTTAAAAATTCTCTAGCTTCCCTAGACAATATTGGCAGATCTATAGAGGATAGGTAGTGCAAGATATTTCCTTTCTCCTCTCCAGCCTGAGATTGATAGAGAGTTTGATAAAACTTCACTAGAGAACCCAGAACCTTCTGGGAGTCCTCCACAATACATCCCTCAGTTTCTAGTATGCAAAATATAAATTGGAGTGTAGAAAGGTCTCGCCAGTAATGCCAAGAGGCACACATTGTTGGCTCCAAATTCAAAAATACTCCTGCGTTAGTTTTATTGATTCTTACTAGAATGTTCCACTAAAAGTACCGTAATCAATAGCTACGTGTATACTCCTGCCATGTCACATAATCAGTTGGTGATGTATCCTTTACATATGTACGTTCTGATGCTGTCATGTCTTCAGCCACAAGCAATGCATCCCCAGAGGAGGTCACATGCTTCACATACAGTACCTATATGCACCAGGTACTGTTTGTGGTTCAGTTGGAATGGTGGGGGATTATAAGTGGGTTTGGGTGGTTTGAAGATACTCCATCACCTAGTCCACAGTGACAGTCTTTTAAATTGAGTCAACAATATTGAGGCACACCAATTAGCCATACCATTATGACCACCCACCATAACTTTATGATCACTCACCTAATATTGAGTAGGTCCCCAGTTTGCCACTGTATATATTAGCTCTGGTACATTTGTATCATTTAAACAACATGACTGAAGGCAGAATTTCCAATTAAATGGCATATTTGGTGTTGCTGTATATGGTGCTTTGCAGTGCTGTGCCACATTCATTTGGAATCATCAGTGCAGAAAGCTGGGAACACTTTATAGCAAACACAACACTTGGCTAAATCAGTCCAACCAGCAAAATATATTAAAATATAGTAGTCATAACACTTCTGGAAATATTGTTTTTCAATTTCACCTTATTTGTCACATATGGTGTAGCTCATTTTTAACAAACACCAGATTCTCTGTGCATTTTGGCAGGCATCTGGTGCAATGGTCATGAATGTTCTGGCCTACTGGATCAAATAATCTAAGTTATTTTTTTTGCATGTGTTTTGTTTGCAGCTTATACAGGTAAAAATGAACAGATTAAAATATATAATTGAAAGATATTAAAATCATTCCACAAATTGTATGAAGGGATTTATCAGGTCCCTGCCTACGGCGGTTCAGTATCAGGAGAACACAGATAGCTAGATTCATATAGAGCGCCGCCTTAAAGTTAAGGCGGCGTAGCGTATCGTATTTACGCTACACCGCCTTAAGTCAGAGAGGCAAGTACTGTATTCACAACGTACTTGCCTCATAACTTACGGCGGCGTAGCGTAAATAGGGCCGGTGTAAGCGCGCCTAATTCAAATTAGGGTGAGGGGGCGTGTTTTATGTTAATGTGGTGTGACCTGACGTGATTGACGTATTTTACGAACGGCGCATGCGCCGTCCGTGTACATATCCCAGTGTGCATTGCGCCAAAGTACGCTGCAAGGACGTATTGGTTTTGACGTGAACGTAAATTACGTCCAGCCCTATTCACGGACGACTTGCGCAAACGACATAACATTTTCAAATTTCGACGCGGGAACGACGGCCATACTTAACATTGACTAGTCCAGCTATTTGATGGAATAACTTTACGCCTGAAAATGCCTTACGTAAATGGCGTATCTTTACTGCGACGGGCGCACGTAAGTTCGTGAATAGGCGTATCTAGTCATTTACATATTCTACGACAAACTCAACGGAAGCGCCACCTATCGGCCAGCCTAAATATTGCACCCTAAGATACGACGGCGCAGGCTGTCGTATCTTAGCTAGGTTTAAGTGTATCTCAGTTTGAGAATACACTTAAACTTAGGACGGCTCCAAGTTAGATCGGCGTATCTACTGATACGCAGGCCTAACTCTCTCTGAATCCACCTAAGAGACTGCATTCGGTTTCATGACTGTTAGGCCTAATTTCGCCCACAACATATTTCTCTGTACTGGGTGGAGTGAGGCAGGGTTTGAATTGATGCTGGATCATCACTGCTGTCTGAGATCCCACCCGGGAAACTTACTCCAACGTCTGAAATAGTCATGACAAGCTAAGGGTTCATATTTACATTACAAGCATCCGTGTATCTCTTTGAAGAATTCCGTAGTGATCACCACCTGCAGAAAACCATTTCTTGGCTTTCAGGAAAACTCTAACCCTTCAGAGCCATGCTTGAGTGGAGGGAGGTCTCCTTTATGGAGTCCATCATAGCAGAAAGGTTCTGAAAGTGGTATCAACTCTGCCCCATGCACCCAAAATAGATCAATCAAGTTTTGGAATGTGGTTCCTTACTGCTTAAAAACGAAAACTAAAATTAAAGAGAAAGTAGATTTGTATGGTACTGTGTATGAATGTGGACATATAAACACTTCTTTCAGCACATCTCAAGAACTGTAGTAGACATTGTATATGTCTGGATAGTGGCATTCCACAACTTACTACAAGCACCTTGAGGATATTAAGTTGTATTGTGTGTAACTGGTATTACCTATATTTTTTCTACCAATGCAGTAGATGCCTGGATGGATATCTATGGAGATTGGCTGTATAGACACAGGCAGGGGAAAGAAGATTTTTGCTGTGGCCTCTGGGGTAAAGGATGCGCAACCTTTAGGTGAGGGCAGTAGATCAAAATGAATACTGTACTTTCTGACAGTACATTTATCCATAAATCCTTTTCTGCACACAATGGGGCAGATCCACAAAAGAATTACGCCGGCGTATCTATTGATTGAATTACGCCGCGTAATTTCAAATTTCCTGCGTCGTATCTTTGTTTTGTATCTACAAAACAAGATACGACTGCATCTGGGCTCGATCCGACTGGCGTACGTCTTATTACGCAGTCGGATCGTAGGTGCATTTTTACACCGGCCGCTAGGTGGCGTTTCCATCGAATTCCACATCGAGTATGCAAATTAGCTAGTTACGGCGATCCACGAACGTACGTCCGGCCGGCGCGTTTTTTTTTTCGTCGTTTGCGTTCCGTTTTTTTCCGGCGTATAGTTACCCCTGCTATATGAGGCGTACTCAATGTTAAGTATGACCGTCGTTCCCGGTTCGAATTTTGAATTTTTTACGTTGTTTGCGTAAGTGGTTCGCGAATAGGGATTTGTGTAGAATGACATCACCGTTGTAAACATTGGCTTGTTCCGGTTTTAATTTCGAGCATGCGCACTGGGATACCCCCACCGACGGCGCATATGCCGTTAAAAAAAAAGTTTTTTCCTTCGGGTCACAACGTATTTACATAAAACACGCCCCCATCACATCGATTTTAATTGCGCGCCCTTACGCCGCCAAAGATACACTACGCCGCCGTAACTTACGGCACGCTTTCTTTGAGGATTAAATAAAAAATGGGGCCTTTACTGTCGGGAGAACACACTGTCATTATTTTTGATCAGCGCTATAAAAATGCACTGATCAATGTAAAAATGACATTGGCAGGGAAGGTGTTAACACTAGGGGGTGATCATGGGGTTAACTGTGTTCCCTGGGTGTGTTCTAACTGTAGGGGGGATGGACTGGCAGGGACATGACAGAGATCACAGTTCCCGATCACTGGGAACAGTAGATCTCTGTCATGCCTCCTGTCAGAATGGGGATCTGCCTTGTTTACAAAGGCAGATCCCCATTCTGCCTCTGTACACTGCGATCGCGGGTCGGCAGTGGACATCGGGTCCGCCTGACCTGCGGGCACGCTCCTGCAGCGGGCGTGTATGCCCGCCCGATATCGTACCTGTGTGAGCCGCCTTATAACTACAGTGATTTGACCTGATCTGCCGCCATATAACGACGGCGGCTTGTCGGCAAGTGGTTAAAGTCTAAACAACTTTGACCAGGATCATTAATGGGTGCAAGATTTGACTTGTATTAGTCCCCCACCAACCTATACAATTGACTCATTCTCCTACTTTCATTTTCCCATGAAATGATGAATCCCATTGAGTTCTACGATACAATATTTGCAGTTCTTATTCCTCTTTTTGACAAATGAAGCAAAATACATACTTTCTTGCATTGCTTTGGATGATTTACTCTTGTGAGGACCTGACAGGACCTGAAAATTACATTTTCGCTGGATCATTTGAGAGTAAAGATTTTGCAACTTAAAGTTATTTTTTATTACGCAAAAAAAATGAAAACACATGCAGTACATTTAGTTATTTTTAATAGAGGCCAACATCGGAGCTATGGATTTAATTAGGCTTGAGACAAATGGAAGTAGTGACCTCTCTCAGCTAGATCCAAGGTGAGAAAAGCAGCAGACTGCTAGGGGATGAAATATAGGAAGATAAAATGGGTATTGCTATTACTGGCATCTGTAGATTGCTGTGATATTGGCATGTATGCCTCCAGAAGAGCCGCCATGGGCTTTGACAGGTCCTCTTTATGGGGAGATCTGGATTAGACCCCAAATCTCTCTTCTGGCCTCCAATGCAGCCAATCAGACACAGAGCCGAATTAGAAAGTAGCAAAATCCTACTCCCCGATTTCAGGGGTCATAATGTTAGTTCCTCTCTGTGCCGCTGGTTGCATCACTATCAAGCACTGTGATTGGACGGTAGGGTCTGGGAAAAGAGGCAGTGGCGGAGGGGAAATGCTTCAACACCTGCACAAGTGATTGAGTAACTTCTGCTGAAGAGGGAATCGCTGGTTGAAAATGTTAATACCGGGGTGAAGCCTGCAGATGCAAGCATCATTCCCGTATAACGACTTCAACTCTAGGACATCATATGACAGAGCCGATCCGCAATATATGCTCACTACGCAAGCTGCGTAGGGCCCCGCAAATTACTTGAGGCCCTGTGTACTCCTTGTGGGTGCAGGGGTGGCGCCGGTGGAATGGGAGTCCTTCTCCCAGTGATCGTGGAGGGGAAGAGAGAGAGCGCCGCCCGGATGTTTAGAGCGCAGTGCATGCAGGGAACACAGCGATAACAGTTTTCATTTCAATAGCTGTGTTCCCAGATACAGCCCCTCCTCCTGGTCCAGGGACTTTGATAGACAGATCACCCATTCAATCCTGGTGACAGATGATCTGTCAATCAAAGTTCCCCGGCCAGGGGGCGGGGCAGTATATAAGGTTGAGCGGCGGGACCACGGCAATTGAAATGAAAGCTGTTATCGCTGTATTCCCTGCGCTGCGTGCTGATCATCTGGGTGGCTCCCCTGTTGAATGAATGAATGAATGAATGAATGAATGAATGAAAAACTTATATAGCGCGGCACATGCGAACTAAATCGCCTCTGTACAGGTAGGCTGAATGGTGGGCACAAGGCTGCATTTGGTGGGCACAAGGCTGCATTTGGTGGGCACTGGGCACAAAGCTGCATTGGTGGGCACAAGGCTGCATCATGGTGGGCACTGTACACACGGCTGCATTTGGTGGGCGCTGGGCATAAAGCTGCGTGGTGGGCACAAGGCTGCATGGTGTGCACTGGGCACAAGGCTGCATGGCGGGCACAAGGCTGCATGGTGTGCACTGGGCACAAGGCTGCATGGTGGGCACTGGGCAGAAGGCTGTGTTTGGTGGGCACAAGGCTGCATTTGGTGGGCACTGGGCACAAGGCTGCTTGGTGTGCACTGGGCACAAGGCTGCATGGTGTGCACTAGGCACAATGGTTTACATAGCTCATGGCATCACGGGTCAGGCAGAGGGCCCCTTAGCAGAATTTTGCTTAAGGCCCCAGGGTGGTCAGGATCGGCACTGTCATATGACATCGTACGGGCAGTAAGTGGTGCAGTGCACATGGCAAATAAGAGGAGATATCATGGATCACTTTCAGATGCAAGATAAGTGCTATCATGCAGAAATAGTAACATATACTAAGATTTGCATACAGAGTGCAGAACAAGAGAAATGCTACTGTGCAATGTTCATACATATAGAACAAGAACAGATACTGAGTACACCACCCAGCATACAGAACAAGAGAAGTGCTACTGTCAGTGGCGGAATTATCGTAGTCGCAGCAGTCGCATGTGCGACTGGGCCCTGTAGTTCCACCAATTCAGGGGGGCCCGCCACCCGCGTGAGGGGCCCACCTAACTGTCCTGTCACTGTGTGTTGTCATCGGTTCGTTCCGACGTGGGGAGGGGGGCCGTTTTCGTCAGCTGAGGGGAGAGAGAGAAGGCAGCGCTGAGACTGTGGACCGCCCCGCCCCCGCCCCTGCCTATCCAGAGACAGAGAATGTAGGGAGGCGGGGTGGACACTGCTGACACCAATTGAAAGAAGGTGGGGGAGGAGCTGCAGGAGGTCGCAGCCAGTGTGTAAAGAGTAGAGACATGGAGCAATGCAGGGGAAAACCAAGTGGAAACTGCCAGCAAGTAAGTCTCTGATCCTGGCACACAGTGCTGGCAATGTACCCAGTCAGTGACAGTCCCCACCAGCACTGCTGATTCCATCCCACCCCACCACTGCCACTCATCCCTCCCTCCACCACTGTCACTCATCCCATCACCCCCAGCAATCTCACTCACCCCCCCCCCCCCAGCACTGACACTCATTCCTCCCTCCCTCCACCACTGTCACTCATCCCATCACCCCCAGCAATCTCACTCACCCCCCCCCCAGCACTGCCACTCATCCCATTCCCCCCAGCACTGCCACTCATCCCATTCCCCCCAGCACTGCCACTCATCCCATCCCACCAGCAGGGGCGTATGTACAGGAGTTGCCAGGGTCACAATTGCATGCTCCAGGGTTTCAATGCGGCCCCCTGTACACCTGGATAGGAGGGGCTGCATATAGAGGAACCTATCCCTAAATTTTCCTTCTGCAGCAGCTGAAAGGCTGCAGAAGGAAAATGAAGGGGAATGGTTCCTCTATATGCAGCCCCTCCCCCGTGCTATCCACCACCTGCTGCTGCCCCAATCTCCTGTGTACTCTTTGGCCCCCCCCTCCCCCACAGTGCTGCCGGGTTCCCCCCTCTCCTCTCCTTCCTGGCTGCTGCGGGGGATGTTTTCTGCATGGAGCGTGGGGAAGGGACCAGTAAATGTGTAATTTACCGGCTCCTCCCTTGCCTTAATGAATAGGGATCACTGACCCAGTTCATTTATAACTGAGACATGGTAAACTATGTTTACTATGCTTCAGTTTGTGAATGAACAGGAAGCTCTGTATGGAGCTATTTCTGTCCATTCATTCTGTGCAGCTGTGGCTGCAGAAATGGAGATTGTGGGCTGTGTCCTCAATCTAATTTCTCTGTTTCAAAGATTAAACATCAGAGGTCTGTTTAGACCCCTGATATCACACCCACAGTCCAAATTTCCCATCGCGCACACTCCTGGAATGCACGCTTAAGGTACTGGATGCTGTAGCGACCGCTAGCTGGATACTGGAGCCTGTAGATATTGGCCAGCACATCAAGGATCATCAATTTCGTCCAAACATTTTTTTATTCAAGAAAGCTCACATCACAAAACAATGTAGTACAACGTTTCGGAGCCATGTAGGACCCCGTTGTTAGGGGTCCTGAGTGGCTCTGAAAAGTTTCACTACATTGTTTTGTGATGTGAGCTTTCTTGAATAAAAAAATGTTTGGACGAAATTGACGATCCTTGATGTGCTGGGGGAATATCCACATCTAATATCTCACCCAAGCCCCCCCCCCCCCCCCCAACGGGCTCCTAAATTTTTTTTTGAAAAATAAATAAAGTGGTAACAAATAAAATAAAAAAAATACTGACACCAGTGTCGGTGTTACTAGGGTCCCAAAGGTCGCACTTGCGTCCAAGCTCTGGCATTCTGCCACCATGGGTGTGCCCCGACTCGTGGTCACGGGGGGCCCTTTATGGTTTCTTGCACCCGGGCCCTGAAGGTTCTAGTTACGCCTCTGGCTACTGTGCAATGTACATATTAATAGAAATAAATACAGATAACCACACTCAGGTGTGAAATATGTACCGTATATTTACGGTACATGTGTAACTATGCAATACAAACCATACATGGAGTTCAGCTATAAGCTTCAAGTCCTCTAGAGTTCTGGGGAAGCTGTCTAATAAATGTTTCCCCTGAAAAATAAATATTTTAAATAATTTTGAAAAGCGGAGTTCGGGTTTCAGCCTTTGTCGCAGATGGAGATACCAAAAAACGTGCCTAACAATAGAAGACCTATAACTTAATCCCAAACTAGGCCACCAGAAAGTTGCAGTTTTCTTTTCATGGCAAAAAGGATAAATGACATTTACAAAGAGTTACATAACTATGCAAACATTCCATCACACTACGGCAGAGCTAGACACAGTCTTCTCACAAAGTTAATTCTGTTTATGTAATCTGAAGCGTATTCTATAACAAGAGCCCGGGATGACGTGTGCTTGCACAATTTGTTCTGTCACTGTCGGTCCTAGATTTTCTGAGGATGTCAGGCACATAAAGAAGTGTATGTTTTTCTTCCTGCTCCGCTAAGTACTGCTGTCATCTGGGCCTCTTAGGGACTATCCTTTTGTTAAAGTGCACTGCTCTAAATCTTCTATGTACGTAAATAGCCCAAAACACGTGTTTCCTGTACTCCTTGACTTTTCACCTGGGTGTAATGGATAAGGTTTATGGAAGTTGTGGTTTGTCACATTTTGCTTTCATCAAGCTAAGGTACTGCAGGCAAAACGAAGAAATTCATTTTGGATGATGGGTCCATTTACTTTATACAAGGTACTCTGCCTTGTTATCGATAGGAAACATTTCAGGATGCTTTCTGTGATAGGAAATAATGGCGGTACTCCGTTTTGTACTGCCCACATGGGGGGATGGGGAGTGCAAAAACTTGTAAAATGGGAAGAGTCCTATGGGAAAAAAAGAGGCATTTGGCAGCTAGGAACAATATTGTGTTGCTGTGAGAGATAACAAGAACTTGATGCATACTTAACTGCCCCAACTGTTTTTAATCTTAAATATCCTGTAGTTGTTACATATGTAGTATAACTTGTAAGGCCTCATTTATGTGGCCAAGTTGACTGTGGTGCTGCAAACAAAACAAAACTGCCCTCGGGAGGCCAGGAAGCTTTTTACAGATGAATGACAGACTGATAGCTGCCGCCGTTGTCCAGAAGTAATCAAACAGTGAGCGATTACTTGCTGTGAGGGACATATGATCGCCACCAGGACAATGCATTTATTACCTTTTTAGTAATTTTTCCCCTTTATTTTGACCTTGTAATCCCGTGAATCTGTTGCACTGCTGAGAGAACAACTTGGATGACTTTTGTGCTTATGCTATGAATTTTGAGGATGAATTGCTCCAGAGTGCCAACAGCTATCGAGATCAGTGAAAGCCTATTTTTAAGCTAATTTACACTTTAAAGGAACACTAAAGGTTCGTGTTTTATTAGATCAATTGATTGCTGTAAGCTAGAGCATTTAAATATCACTTACCTCTTTTTTTCTTTTGACCTCCAAAATACAGCAATCCAGGTTTGAAAATGCCATTTCCTGTCTCTCCTCTTCTTGCTTTCCACCAGCATCTGAGGCGTTTTGCATGGTGGAAAGCAGAATGTGTTCACCCCCTCCCTATGACTACAGCCCTGCGTGAAGATGCTCTCTTATCCCTCACAGGCATGGAGGCTAAGCCTAAAGGGAACTGTAGTTCCCATTAGGCCGTGATGTAGCAAGAATGAATGCGCACCGCAAAGCAGGAAGTCAATGAGAATAATGATTCAGGAGTGCTGGAGGTGAATAAAACAGCTTGATTTCAACAGGTATCAAACTAGTTATATAATGCAAAACATTACTTTTTACTTTATCAGCTACTGTCAGACTTTAATTTAAGAGGAAAATATTTTTGTCTTTACAACCCCTTTAAGAATATACTTAATAGGAAGTAAATTGAATGCCTGTATCTTGGCTACAGGTTCACTTTAGCAAGCTGAAACTACTATAACTGGCACCTATTGATATAAAGAAACAGCAATTCTGCTGTAAGCACATCTGGACTGCCACACTCATCACCGTATATTGTTTCGAATCAACCCAGTAGTCTTGAAAGAAAACTCACTTTTGCTGTATACACCCTTGTCAAAAAAATTCTAAAGCTTCTCAGCCTTTTCTTTCTTACTTCTATCTCCTTTGAACAGGATCAAGAAGTACATAGCTTACCAAAAAGTCATAATTTCCATATGCAGTCAGAGTGAATTGTTAAAGATGAATTCCGGGTATTGATATTTTATACATGCATAGCATATACCATACCTGGCCAATGCCCCTAGAAACTGGAAATCACTGAAGTAGACACTGCTACTCCAGTGATTTGTACTTTCTTCCAGGTTCTAGGCCAGGTCTTCAAGGTCCCGTACCAAGCAGCTGCCCTACTACATTCTGAACACAGAAGGTCAGCCACTGGGCATGGGATGTACCGCTCTCTCTTTGTTCTCCTTTCTTTCACTTTTTTTTCTCTCTATCCTAATTTCTTTATTTTTTCTTCCCTTCCTCTCTCTAGCCATCTTTCTTGTTCTTTCTCTTATTCTTTTGCCACGTACACACGATCGTTTTTCAGGTTGTAAAAAATTACGTTTTTTTTAATGTCATTAACCACTTCAGCCCCAGACCATATTGCTGCTCAATGACCGGGCCCCTTTTTGCGATTCGGCACTGTGTCGCTTTAACTGACAATTACTCGGTCGTGCGACGTGGCTCCCAAACAAAATTGGCATCCTTTTTTTCCCACAAATAGAGCTTTCTTTTGGTGGTATTTTGACCTCTGCGGTTAGTATTTTTTGCGCTATAAACAAAAATATAGTGACAATTTTGAAAAAAAATTATATTTTTTACTTTTTGATGTAATAAATATCCCCAAAAATATATAGAAAAACTTTTTTTTCCCTCAGTTTAGGCCGATACGTATTCTTCTACATATTTTTTCGTAAAAAAAATCGCAAAAAGCGTTTATTGATTGGTTTGCGCAAAAGTTATAGCGTCTACAATATAAGGGATATTTTTATGGAATTTTTATTAATATTTCTTTTTTACTAGTAATGGCGGCGTTCAGCGATATTTATCGGTACTGCGACCTTATGGCGGACACTTCGGACACTTTTGACACATTTTTGGGACCGTTGGCATTTTTATAGCGATCAGTGCTATAAAAATGCATTGATTACTATAAAAATGCCACTGTCAGGGAAGGGGTTAATACTAGGGGGCGAGGAAGAGGTTAAGCATGTTCCCTGGGTGTGTTCTAACTGAAGGGGGGGGTGGACTGACTTGGGGAAATGACTGATCGCTGTTCATACATTGTATGAACAGACAATCATGCATTTCTCCCCCTGACAGGACCGGGAGCTATGTGTTTACACACACAGCTCCCGGTTCTCGCTCTGTAACGAGCGACCGCGGGTGCCCGGCGGTGATCGCGCCCGCCAGGCACACGTGTCGGGACCGTGGGCGTGCACGCGCCCCTATTGGCTGATTCGCAGGATGATGTAATATAACGTGATCTCGCGCAGCCGAGTTGACCTGCCGTCAAAAAACTGCGGCGGCTGGTCGGCAAGCGGTTAAAAACGATCGTGTGTGGGCTCCAGAGCATTTTTCACGATGTAAAAAATGGCCATTCAAAATTTAGAACATGCTCCTCTAATTTTTCACGTCATTTTTAAAAGTTGTCGTTTTTAACGTTGTAAAAAATGGTCGTGTGTGGGCTTTAACGACGTGAAAAAAACGCATGCTCTGAAGCAAGTTATGAGACGGGAGCGCTCGTTCTGTTAAAACTAGCGTTCATAATGGAGTCAGCACATTTATCACTCTGTAACAGACTGAAAAGCGTGAATCGTCTTGTACTAACACAAAATCAGCAAAAGCAGCCCAAAGCCTGGCGCCATCCGAATGGAACTTCCCCTTTATAGTGCCGTCGTACGTGTTGTACGTCACCCCGCTTTGCCAGAGCATTTTTTTTCACGATCGTGTGTAGGCAATGCCGTTTTAACGATCGGGTTGAAAAAAAAGTTTTTTTCTAGACCATTAAAAATACTCTCCCTTTTTCTTTGTTACTCCCCCTCTTTTCCTCTCCCTTTCATGTAGTCTCTATTTTTATTTCTTCTCTTACTTCTTGTTGAGAGGGGGGGGGGGGGGGGTGAGATGTGACGAGTAGCAGTGCTAGGTCATCGGCTAATCTGAGAACTGTAGTGGGGACTTTTAATGGCAAATATAATCACAGGCAGTGTTACTCGCTGTGTCTCTGGCTTTGTGATGTCTCGCAGCAGTGACCCCTATGCTGAAATCAGGAGAGAGGGTCTCCTTCAGCCCCTCCTACTTCATATTCCTCACCAGTCAGCTGATCTTTAGTCTTCACCCCCCCTTCCATGCCGTGAACTGGGCAGCTCCGAATAGTCTGAGTGGGCGGCCGCGGGCTCCAGAAACAGCCCTGCTGGGCGGCCGTGAAAAGGCGGGGAGAGCGGCGAGCGCTTCAGGAACAGCCCAGGATCCGGTGACCCCTGGCAAATCACAATTTGACCCCCAAGGGGATCCCGACCCTCAGGTTGAGAACCACTGCTGTAAGGTAATTGGGAAAGGGTTGTAGTTATCGAGGGAGTAAAGATGTCCACTCCACCAGTCATGTACTTGCTCGGGATAACAGCTCGGGTGAAGGCTCTACTCACTGTATGCATGAATTCCTGGAAACAAAATGTAATCAACACTTGATTTATGACATCTCTTTCTTTTTGTTGCATATCGTTGCTGTTTTTATGTATTTTTATTTTTGAAATGTGAAATAAAAGTAATCCATCTTTAAGCCTGACTGTATAATTAAAAATATGCAGTTCAGTATCAGATAGTAGGAGTAAAAGGTCTGTTTATTGATCTGGAATTTCTGGAAAACGTGTTTAGTTTACTCTTGGAAGGTAACTGTTTATTCTCACCCGCATGAAGACAAACCGACGAGACGTACAAAAACTAAAAGGGCTGGTGCCACACAAACTTCACAACAGATATTTCTTAATCTAATGCATTGTGAAGCGTGCAGTCTCTATTTTTAACACTAACATTTCCGCTGGAGTGTTCTTCAGATCTGCAGACACAGGGAACACCACAAATGTTAAACTTCGCCCTTGCTGGGATTTGCATTGCTGAGCCATCTATTCTTACTAGGCACTCCTCATCTAAACCCTCTTACTGAGCACCCCAATTCACCCATTTCTTATGCTGGGCATCCCCTTACTCACCCCCTCTACCTTCTTCTACATCCCCACTCTTGCAGTCCCTTTTATACCCCCTTTTGCGGAGAACCCTCTTCCCCATTTTCTCCATTGCTGGGCACTATCTCAAAGCTGACCTTATTAAACATATTAAACTTTTTCCCATTCTAATCCTCGCCCTACATTTTTTTTAAAAGACAAGCTTTCTTTATTATGTTTTTTTATTTGTTTTTTTTTTTTGGTTTCTGCTGGATTCGTCCCCATCACCATTCTTGCCTAGATGAGAATGATGTTTCTAGAGCTGGAGAGTGCAAAATCTGGTGAAGCTCTGCATAGAAACCAATCATCTTCCAGGTTTTTTTGTCAAAGCTTAAAGGAGTTGTAATTGTAGCGCCCCCTTGCTTTCAGTATGGGCACTACGCTTTAATTTAGTGGGGAACGGGAGAGTTACCTTGCTCCCATTCAATGTTTGCCTAAATTTGATGATCTCTGTCATTCTGGAAGTTCCACTGGGTCAGACTGTGGTCAGGGAGTGCAGTGCCACCCCTGGCCGGCAGCTGGCGCTAGAGGGTTTCTGGCGGAGCAGATCTTCTCCCAGCAGCCAATTAGAGGATGTTTTCCCTCGCAGGGCATGCTGGGGGAGGGTAGATCTGAGAGAGAGGTCATGTGTCGAAAACTTTCCACGGGGTCCCCGTTCCAGGTGCGGTTCCCACCTTCAGGGTATGCGCATCCATGGACCCCGCCGGCGTGACCCACCTGGCCAGAGCTGAACCCTGCAGTGAACCTCTTCCTGAGATGAGAAGGGACCCCAGTGCTCCACTGGGTTCCGAGGCCTATTGAAAGGATCCTAGTTTGGGATCGGGTGTCCGGACCACTGACAGGTATGCTTGCTGTCATCCGGGGACCATTTGCAAAAGAAGTTTACTGGGAGGATTCTCTGTCCTTATTTACTAAGTCCTCTATTGAAATTGGCCTGTGGCGGGGGCCTAGAGACAGGTCTGTGTGAGAGACCTGTTCCTCCCAGTACTATTCAGAGTGACGCTCCGGCTGCCAGGCCTATTATAGGGGTCTGTCCGGGGGCACTTTACCCACTTTTAGTAAGTCAACCCCACTGTGTCTGGTTACACATTGTTCTACGAATAGTAAAAATTAGTGCCTCCTGGAATATGGGGCATCGGTACCCCAGGAGGCATTACTATCTCAATACACATGATCCTCATACACAGAACTCTGGACTGATGTAGAGATCATGGTAACTTAGCGTTTAGGACCATAGTCTCGAAGCACAAGGACCCTGACTTAAAAATGTAGCAGGTGTAGATGGTACTCCATCCATACTGTAGAAAGAGTGGATGCTCAGAGAAACATTGTTCCTCTGAAGACTTTATAGGTGTCTCAAGAAAAGCAGCTGCCTGATTGGATGCTGCAACTCCTCAGACCTTTGATGGTCATCTTAACTGAGGTCAGCGTTAATAAATAGCAGTGCCCTGCTGCGTTTGGATTGCATTTATAAGTGGAAAGTGTAGGGAAAGGATCCACACTTGTTAGGGACAGGGGGATAGCTTAGAGAAAGGTTTCTGTGCAAGTAGGGAGAGATTAGGGACATCGCTGAATACCTTTGTGCTCACCAGTCTCCAGAATTACTTCATAAGAACTGTTCAGCTTCTTCAAGTGCCGCTTGTGCCCTACCAGTCAGCCACCCCTCCTGCAAATGCCACCAAGTAATGTAGGCTGTGTCTCTGTGATAGCTTGTAGTGCTGAAGATACTGGCCCGGATTCAGATACGAGTTACGACAGCGTATCTCCGGATACGCCGTCGTAACTCTGAGTGTGCGGGGTCGTATCTATGCGCCTGATTCTTAGAATCAGTTACGCATAGATTTCACTAAGATCCGACCGGCGTAAGTCTCTTACACCATCGTATCTTAGGCTGCATATTTACGCTAGCCGCTAGGTGGCGCTTCCGTAGATTTACGTGAGGAATATGCAAATTAGGTAGATACGCCGATTCAGAAACGTACGTCCGTAAAGTTACCCCTGCTATATGAGGCGTATCCTATGTTAAGTATGGACGTCGGGCCAGCGTCGAATTTTCCGCCGATTACGTCGTTTGCGTAAGTCGTTCGCGAATAGAGCTGTACGTAAGTTACGTTCACGTCGAAAGCATTGCCTATGTTGCAGTTCTACGAGAATCTGGCCCATTATATAGAAATTGGTGAGTGGAAACACAAGCAGGCAGTTGCAGGCACCCAGATACATCTGGAAGTGTAGGACGCTGAAGATTTCAGTGGTGGGTGTAGCTTTGCAAGAGAATGCAAATTTAAAGTGATATTAAAGTCTTGTTTTTTTAATAACAAACATTTAATACTTACCTGCCCTGTGCAGTGGTTTTGCACAGAGCAGCACAGATCTCCTCCTGCACCATGACCACAGCCTCTGATTGTGCACATATAGGGGGTCAGGATTAAACATGCATACATAAAATGTGCATACATACATGTAAACACATACACATATATAAACACACACACACACATAATACACACACACATATACTGTATATATACATACACACATATAAATACACACACACATATATATATATATATATATATATATATATATATATATATATATATATATAAATAAATGCACATATGCACACACATATAAACACATGCACACACACCTACATACATGTACATGCACACAGACACACATACATGCACACATACACACATACATGCATGCTCACACATACATGCACATACACACACATAAATGCACATGCACACACACACATACATACAGATAGCCTTTTAAAAAACGGCAGTGCTTTACCTTACCTCTTCCTGCCGGGTACTGCACTGTAGGGGGACGACGACAAAGAGCACAGTACACACTGTGCTTTCACTTTAGGTCAAATCAGTGTGAAGAGCTCCCTGCACAATGTCGATTACAGTTCGGCTGAGGATCGGGGTAGCCTGGTCTCAGCCGCCCCTGTCGCTCCTCCTATCAAGGTTTACAGGGGGCCTCGATAGGAGGAGGGCCCCCTGCAACATGGGGTCCCCTGCAACATGGGGTCCGGTCGTCATGACGACCTCAACGACCTCAGCGACCCCTATACTTCCGCCACTGTTAACTTTCTCATTCCACATCCATGCAGATAGCGTAAGACCATAGCTGTTCTTTTGAAGTTTACACACAGGGTTGTCTCCTTGCTCAAACCCTGATGGTTGCTCCATGTAGAGATTTTCCTTAATCTCTCCATATAGGAAAGCAGTTTTAACGTCTAGGTTTCACTTGCATGCCCTTCCCGGCTGCAATGCTAAGAAGCATTGGCGGAGTTATGGTGGAGTGTTTTATGACGGGAGAGAATGTTTCATCGTAATCTTCACAACATTTCTGGGATTAACCCTTGGCAACCAGTCTGGCTTTGTATGTGTGGATATTTCCTTCTGCATCTGACTTTACTTTGAAAGTCCACTTACTTCCTAAAGTTTTTCAGTTAGGAGGGAGCTCTTTGAGTGTCCAGGTTTTATTTTCTTGAAGTGAGTTTAATTCTTCTTCTGCTGCCTTTCTCCATTTTTGGGCTTCACATTTTGGCAGTTTTTCTCTGTCTTCCCAGGATGTTGGTTCAAGTATGCTGTGTGTTTTGACAGTGTATGACATCTTGCGGTATGATATCCCCTTTGTAGTCCGAGTGGATCTTCTGATTTTAGGCAGTTCAGCAAGATCTGGTGTGGAAATTGATTTAGGCATTGTGAGTTCCAACTCTTGTTCTGACTCCTGCACAGGTTTGCTCTGCCTTTTCTTCTGGTTTGCTGGGTATAGTCACTTCACAGCTTTCAGGGATTGGTGTTTCTGGTGATGGACTTTCATCAAAATTAACATTATTGCTTATTGTCACTTTTTCAGTCTTTGGGTGTAGGATTCTGTAACCCTTAGTTTGCTCGCTGTAGCCTACTACCATGGAATAAAGGTGTGGAAGAGGGCGCTAGTGAGATAAGTCACCTAATGTGAATAATAATAAATCCTAACAATTGGGACACACTCACTAGGGAGGATCCCAAATGGCAGGGTGATACTACTAAAATAAACACTCTGATAGATATGGATCCAACAATCAATAAATCTCTATCTAGAGATATCTTATGTGCACACAGATAAATCCAAAGAATAAAGGGCCAGATCCTCAAAAGAGATACGGCGGAGTAACTGCTGTTACTCCATCGTATCCCTTGTCCTAACTTTGGAACTGATCCACAGAAGCAGTTTTCCAAAGTTAGGCAGAAGATCCGGCATGTGTAATTGAATTACACTGCCGAATCTTAGGATGCAGTACCGCATCCGCCGCTGGGGGCATTTTGAGTCGAAATGCCGTTTCTAGTATGCAAATTAGCACTTAAGGCGATCCACAAAGCTTTCCAGCTTCGTTTTTTCGCCGTAAGTTTTAGTTTGCAAGTGTAAAACTAGGGCTGGTGTTACAAAGTGTAAACTAGTCACACCATGTAAAAGCCCATTCCAGCGACGGCATTTGGTATGCATTCCCGAGGGAGAACTCCACTTCAATTTGTAAAAACAAAACCGGCATGGGTTCCCCCCCAGGAGCATACCAGGCCCTTAGGTCTGGTATGGGTTGTAAGGAGACCCCCCTACGCCGAAAAATCGACGTAGGGGGTCCCCCTACAATCCATACCAGACCCGTATCCAAAGCACGCTACCCGGCCGGTCAGGAAAGGAGTGGGGACGAGCGAGCGTCCCCCCCCCTCCTGAGCCGTGCCAGGCCGCATGCCCTCAACATGGGGGGGTTGGGTGCTCTGGGGCAGGGGGGCGCACTGCGGGCCCCCCCACCTCAGAGCACCCTGTCCCCATGTTGATGAGGACAGGACCTCTTCCCGACAACCCTTGCCGTTGGTTGTCGGGGTCTGCGGGCGGGGGCTTATAGGAATCTGGGAGTCCCCTTTAATAAGGGGGCCCCCAGATACCGGCCCCCCACCCTAAGTGAATGGATATGGGGTACATCGTACCCCTATCCATTCACCTGTAGGCAAAAAGTAAAAGTTAGTAAACACACAACACAAGGGTTTTTAAAATAATTTATTATTCTGCTCCGGATGCCCCCCCTGTCTTCTTTATTAGCTCTATTACCAGGGGGGGCTTCTTCTTCCACTCTCCGGGGGTCTTCTTCCACTCTCCGGGGGGGGTTTCTTCTTCCGCTCTCCGGGGGGGGCTTCTTCCGCTCTCCGGGGGTCTTCTTCTATCTTCTCCCCTCTTCCGCTGTTGACTCGGCGAACCCCGGTTCTTCTCCAGCTGTCCGGTGCCTTCTTCTTCAGCGCTCTTCTGTGACGTCAGGGTCTTCTTCTCCCCTCTTCCGATGTTGCCTCGTCGCCTCTTGTCGCTGTAATGATGGAAGCGCGCCTTGCATCACATTTATATAGGCATCACCGTCCCATCATGCTCCGGCAGGTACCCACGTGGTGGGTGCCTACCCACGTGCACCCACCACGTGGGTACCTACCGGAGCATGATGGGACGGTGATGCCTATATAAATGGGATGCAAGGCGCGCTTCCATCATTACAGTGACAAGAGGCGACGAGGCAACATCGGAAGAGGGGAGAAGAACAGAAGAGAAGACCCTGACGTCACAGAAGACCGCGCCGGCTGCCTGTTAGAAATTGAGCTAACACACAAAGATAGCAGGCAGCCAGCGCTGAAGAAGAAGGCACCGGACAGCTGCAGAAGAACCGGGGTTCGCCGAGTCAACAGCGGAAGAGGGGAGAAGATAGAAGAAGACCCCCGGAGAGCGGAGAAGCCCCCCCCCGGAGAGCGGAAGAAGAAACCCCCCCCGGAGAGTGGAAGAAGACCCCCGGAGAGTGGAAGAAGACCCCCGGAGAGTGGAAGAAGAAGCCCCCCCTGGTAATAGAGCTAATAAAGAAGACAGGGGGGGCGTCCGGAGCAGAATAATAAATTATTTTAAAAACCCTTGTGTTGTGTGTTTACTAACTTTTACTTTTTGCCTACAGGTGAATGGATAGGGGTACGATGTACCCCATATCCATTCACTTAGGGTGGGGGGCCGGTATCTGGGGGCCCCCTTATTTGAGGGGACTCCCAGATTCCTATAAGCCCCCGCCCGCAGACCCCGACAACCAACGGCAAGGGTTGTCGGGAAGAGGTCCTGTCCTCATCAACATGGGGACAGGGTGCTCTGGGGTGGGGGGGCCCGCAGTGCGCCCCCCTGCCCCAGAGCACCCAACCCCCCCATGTTGAGGGCATGCGGCCTGGCACGGCTCAGGAGGGGGGGGACGCTCGCTCGTCCCCACTCCTTTCCTGACCGGCCGGGTAGCGTGCTTTGGATACGGGTCTGGTATGGATTGTAGGGGGACCCCCTACGTCGATTTTTCGGCGTAGGGGGGTCTCCTTACAACCCATACCAGACCTAAGGGCCTGGTATGCTCCTGGGGGGTGAACCCATGCCGTTTTTTTCTTAGAAAATTGGAATGGAGTTCTCCCTCAGGAATGCATGCCGAGCGACGCTGTCATTTTATTTTTTTTCCCGACGCAACTTTTTTAAGCCGGCGCGATCCTCAAAACTCGGCGTAACGTAACTTCGCGCATGCGCAGTACGGCCGGCGCGGGAGCGCGCCTCATTTAAATGGGACTCGCCCCATTTGAATAGGAACGCCTTGCGCCGGCGGAATTTTAGTTACACGGCCTGAAATTTCTAGATAAGTGCTTTGTGGATCGGGCACTTAGGTAGAAATTTTAAGGCAGTGTAACTTAAATGGGATTTTTTAAGTTACGCCAGGTTTTTGTGGATCTGGCCCAAAGTCCGTGAAGAAAATTGAATAAATGCAAAAAATAAAAATGTATTAAAAATAATAAAATGTGAAAAAAGTGTGTCTCTTGATTAACACAATTGATTTAACACAGTTCATAGGGAATCTCCTTCACAGGATACTTTAATTAGTGTTCATGCAATCAATCCTGGTGATAATGCAGCCTCCATCATCTATTAGAACTTCACCCGATGTGCTCTTAACAGGGAATGCGCTTATCAGATTTAGTGGACCACTTTAATGAAAAAGTAGGTCTGCTACGCTGAACAGGTTACAGTGCCTGTACACTATTCACCGAACGCTGGAACTGGCACGATGCTTGTACCTATGGTATCCCATAAATCCAACCACAAAAAACAAAAGGGGTCTATAGTGTATTACCGCTTTAATAAAACATAATTAAAAACAGGCTGATTGGCCCCTTACTTGTGTAGGTGCCTACCCGGCACTAGGACTGCATGCGTAACGTTTGGGACCTTGTCTCGATCACACTGGATGCCGTGTGGTCAGATGTCCAGGTTGTAACTGCAGAGCCTGCTAGCGGGATCAGCAGGGGAACGAGATGTCAGACCTTAGCCGCCGACATATGTTTCATGGAATCCACGGCATCATATGTCCTCTCCGATGGCGCGTAGCTGCTCTATGATCTCTAACATAGCTTTCAGGTGGTTACACATTTGCTGGTCTTCTTCTAGTCTCATATTGGGATGAGTTCGATGTTCAAAGCGAGCATCAGATGTTCGCCCGTTCGGCGGTTTGCCGAACAGCAAATATTATGGGGCTGTCACTGCAAATTCAAGTGCCACTGAACGCCCCAAAATGGCATGGGGATCCACCAAAATCCATACAAGACCCTTATGCAGGCAAGCAGCCATGGCAGGCCAGGAAAGGGGGGGATGAGCAAATGCCCCTCCCTCCTGAACCATACCAGGCCACTTGCCCTCAACATGGGGTCCCCTCAAAGCACCTTGTCCCCATGTTGATGGGGACAAGGGCCTCATCCCCCAACCCTTGCCCGGTGGTTGTGGGGGTCTGCAGGCGGGGAGCTTATCATAATCTAATCTGGAAGCCCCCTTTAACAAGGGGGCCCCAGATCCCAGACACCCTCATGTGAATAGGTAGGGGTACCCCTACTCATTCACCCAAAAAAGTGACAAAAAAGGAAAAATGACAGGAGACAGTTTTTGACAATTCCTTTATGAAAAAAAAGTGTTCTGCGATGTCCATGCATCTTCAATAATGGCGCCCAGACCCAAAGAAAAAAAAAACCTCCACCTTGATGGGAGGCATCTCGCCAACTGCTGTCTCTTGGCTTTGACAGCTGTTATATAGGCAAGGGCAGGGCCACCCAGTGACGTAACCGGTGGAGCCCGCCCCCTTCTGACGCCATGTGACGTTATATTAAAAAGGGTAATTCCTGTGAATGTTCAGAACTTTAGATGGAGAGAATGTCTGAATTGGATCAATGCACTCTTTTGTCCTCTCAGGCTAAACCTGACAGAATTAAGAACAGTTTTGGATGGGCTTTTTTGACTACATTCTCCACCCAATATTATTGGATAAATAGGCTTTTAAAAAAGCATTGGAAAGTGTTGAAGGGAGATAGAATATTGGGCCAAGTCCTTCCAGATCAACCCAAAGTAATGTTTTGCAGATCTCAGATCCTCAGAATTGTTTTGGCCCCTAATATTGTTGATTTTTCGCCTAAACCTAACGCGTTTCAGAATTTAACAGTTTTTTTCCCTGTAGAAGGTGCAAGGTATGCAGAAATCCCAAAACTTTGCGCACCACTTCCTTTAGTTCCACTCACACAAATAAAGAGTATAAGATAAAAGACTTTATCACATGTAGCACCAAATGACTTATCTATCTCCTAAGGTGTACATATGGATACCAATATGTCGGCAGGACCACCATGGCATTGAATGTGCGTATTGGTGAACACATGGTCAACATTAGTGTTGAGCAGAATACGCCATATTCGATTTCGCGATATATCACGAATATATAGCCGAATATTCGAGAAATATTCGCTAAATTCGAATATTCGTGATATTTTATCGAAATGAAATGTTTGCGAAATTTCGCTATTGCGAATGCGAAAATAATTGCGAAATTTCGACAACTGCGGTAGGAGCACTCTGATTGGCTCAGAATATTCGTGATATTTTATCGAAATTTTGCAAAATGCGAATGCGATATTTATTGCGGAATTTCGACAACTGCGGTAGGAGCCCTCTGATTGGCTCAGAATATTCGTGATTTGTTATCGAAATTTCGCAAAATGCGAATGCGATATTTATTGCGGAATTTCGACAACTGCGGTAGGAGCCCTCTGATTGGCTCAGAATATTCGTGATATTTTATCGAAATTTCGCAAAATGCGAATGCGATATTTATTGCGGAATTTCGACAACTGCGGTAGGAGCACTCTGATTGGCTCTGATGCAAAAGAAGGGCGGAGAAAATAATCGTGCGATATTCCGATTGCCGAATAATCGCATTGCGATTTTTCGGCAAGATAAAATGAACGCTTCAGATACTCGGCCCAAGGTCTCTAATCATACCAGCAATGCTTTTAGACGTCGATGGAGATCTCTAGGATGTGATCTGTTCTAAAAATAAAATTGAAAAAATTCGAATATTCGGAATAGCGAATATTCACTGCGAAATTCGAAATATATCGCGAATACTCGAATATGCCATATTCGAGCCGAATATTCGCAATACGAATATTCGTGAGCAACACTAGTCAACATACATAAAGGATTTGATAAACACAGTCTTTCCAAACATTTTGCTTATTGTCATAGGAAGGATCCCTCATCCTTGGAGGTAATTGGAATTGAGAGATTGGTGTGGAAGTAATCTCAAAAGGAGATATCCAAACGTGAAACTTGCTGGATTTTTGACCTTTGTACTTTACGATCGTATGGTCTCAATGTGGAGTGGCATATATTTATACAATATGCAATGAGCATTCCCTCTGTTTTTAACCCTACACATATATCAAGTGGAGAGTGCAGAATGAGTGCAGATCGAAGTGTGCTAGGCTGGGCAGCTGATCAGCAAGCTGTTTGATCCATCTATCATGGAGGTCAGAATATACACTGGTTGAGTCCAGGCATTTGTTCACCTCATGCGTATCATGATCTGCTATAGTTTAGAGATTATGGGGATCTGGTAAGAGGCACATTTAATCCTTTACATTTGGAAAACGGATTGACCTTACTTCATCACTAGGAGTGGTTCACAGTATAATTATTTTTGAAACAAGATTTTGAACACTTATTTGAATGAACACACATGGACACTTGATTTGTAGAACTTGTTTTATTTGCTTTTTATTATTATGATGATATAATCCCATGATGAATTATTCAGTGTTGGGTCAAAGTATATTTTGAGCACAGGAATATAAGAGAACACATACACTGAGAAAGATAACACTTCCTTTGATTACACTACCATAGATAACTCTACAGTGCCACCTAATGGATAGATAGGTATAATGCATACAGTATATAGTTCACAGTACTTTACATTACATGCTGTTGTCCTCCCAACAAAGCCTAGGCATTTTGTCACATGATCTCTGCTGAAAGGAAGGTTTTACATGACTGATCCTCTTCTGCAGAGATTAATGCTAAGACTTAAGGTCACATGGACATAATGGGAGGAATAATAAAGAATCTTTTTTTAACACAGTTAAAGTATAACTAATGGCAATTTTTTTTTCTTTGTTTTGGATAGAGAGGAGAGGGATTAGAAGAATTGTCAGTTTTGATTGCTGTCTGTGCCCCCCGTTAAGGAGATTTACCCTCTCTATTTGTCCTGTTTACCATTATCATTGAAAGTGAAAGTAAAAAAGATCACACATTTTGGATTGTCACCAGAAAAGTAATCTTCCAATGGGGACACTAGTTCTTTTTACTTGGAGGTACCCAAGAGATTCCCTTAATTTGCAGGGATTTCCTCTCACCTCCTGTTTAGCTAAGTTACAGGAAGTAAAGGGAAATCTCCACAATGAGACACATAAGGTGGAAAAAATCTGACAGGGGTTATAACCCTTGCTCTATCCAAAATGATTTTTTTTTTTATCTATAGTTCTACTTTCTTTTAACCTATTTTTCACTCTCTATTTATTACAGGTTTCCTGTTACCAGTCTACCTAATTTGAGGGAAGCCTTTTTCTTCAAGGAGAGGTTGTTTAATTTGGTTTGGGTAGCTCTGAGTGGGAGTGAGGGCTTGACGTTGCTAAACATCAAGGATACAAACGAAAAGATCCACATTTCACCTGGCATGCACATTCAATTTATTGGGTATCAAGGTGGAAAAGGCAGAATGCTCTGCCTTCAAGCTTATTGGGCTTTTAAAGATACCCTATCAAGGAATCTAATCCAGCAGGTCCATGCAATGGAAGACCATGTATACTCAGGCCCGGATTTCCCACCAGGCCACTGAGGCCAGGCATTGGGGCGGCAGGGCTCCAAGGGGCAGCAGTGGCATGGAGTCCCCCGACGCCCTGAACATACAGTTAAGGGCGGTAAGTTATGGGGGAATCTGCTCGCTCGTTAACAAGTGATTGCGGCAATGTCGCCGAAATACTTGTAATATATGTGCTCCCGTCCGTCCTCCCCCCCCACCCCACATACCTCTCTCTGCTGGCTCTATCTTCGGGACTCCATCCTCCCCCGGCCACTGAGTCTGTCTCCTGTACCTGCTGCTGATGTACACAGTGAGAGGGGAGAGTTGTGTTCTTCCCTTCTCAGCTGTGACAGGAGTTCTAGCACAGTGCTAGGACTCCTGTTTTGGAGGTGACATGGTCAATAAAGAGAACATGTCACCTCCAATTGCTATCACACAGGAAATAGTTTTCTCCTGTGTGATAGCAAAAAAGTTAAGTGAAAAAAAATTGATAAAAAAAATAAAATAATAAGAAATAATAATTAAATTAATAAAAAAAAAGTAAAGAATAAGAAAAATAATAAGAAAATTATACAAAAATTCAAAAAAGTAAGCGACAAGCTACAAATAATAAAAAAATGATAGAAAAGTAAAAAAACAAACAAAACATATTTGAACTAACCTTGCCGCACATTCTCCATTGATTTTGTGATTTGGGGGGGGGTTTGGTTGGCGGAGAGGGGGTGCATTGAGGAACCTGGCCTTGGGGCGGCAGGGAG
This sequence comes from Rana temporaria, assembly GCF_905171775.1. Classification (NCBI taxonomy): domain Eukaryota; kingdom Metazoa; phylum Chordata; class Amphibia; order Anura; family Ranidae; genus Rana; species Rana temporaria. The sequence goes on from NC_053490.1 coordinate 495,029,857, forward strand.
AGCAAATCCGGCCCTGTGTATACTCACCTCTTTGGTGTCCCATACTCCTACCTCTTCTCTGTTCTAGCTCTGCAGCCTCCTTTAGACAATTTAGCATTTGATACTTCTGGGAATGTCAGATGCTTAGCCCCTCCTTCTTCCGTCCCCTATGTCTCTGTGAGGTCCAGTCAAAGGAAGGAACCACAGCAGGTGCTAGCAGACCTTTCTGGAAGTGTTGAATACTGAAGAGGCTTTCCAAAGGCTGCAGATAGAATGGAGGGAAATTGAAATGGGCTGTTGGAGAGTTGAGCTTACACTTTGTTCTATAACAGAAACCTGCTGGACTAAAACATTTAGAGACCTGTCGATATCTCATATAGCATAACTGTGCTTACCTGCCTGTTTGCTCCTTCAGAGCTGACAGATGAAGATCAAAGCTTTCTCTTACCACTCTGTCTGCTGGTGCCACCATCTTCACTATGTCTTCCAAGTCTTATGTCTTTCATTTCCACTCACCGAACAGCCACAGGCAGTTATACCCACCCTGATATCCATGTGTGCTACAGGCAGTGTACACTAAAACTGGAAGAGGAGGGGAAAGGTTTTTGTTTTTTAGAATAGGAGACAGGAGACTCTAGGGCAGGGAATTGCAATTAGCGGACCTCCAGCTGTTGCAGAACTACAAGTCCCATGAAGCATAGCAAGACTCTGACAGCCACAAGCATGACACCCAGAGGCAGAGGCATGATGGGACTTGTAGTTTTGCAACAGCTGGAGGTCCGCTAATTGCAAATGCCTGCTCTAGGCAATTTGAAAAAAAAAGTTCCTAAAACTCCATCTTAAAGTGGATGTAAACCTAATTCAAAATTTGAGCTGGGCACATATATCTTCAGTGTTTTGTTATCTCTCTTTAAAGAGATGTTTTTTAACATTAGATTGGGCCTAATTACGGGAAGCAGAATCGGGTGTTTTGTTTAAAATCAATGCAGTACTACTTATCGTTTTAGAGATAGATGTTCTCCGCCGCTTCCGGGTATGGTCTTCGGGACTGGGCGTTCCTATTTAATTGACAGCCTTCCGACGGTCGCATACAGCGCGTCACGAGTTGACGAACGTCGGTGCGGCTCTATACGGCGCCTGCGCACCGACGTTCGGCTACTTTCGGAAACTGGTGACGCGCTGTATGCGACGGTCGGAAAGGTTGTCAATCAAATAGGAACGCCCAGTCCCGCAGCCCATACCCGGAAGCGGCGGAGAACATCTATCTGTAAAACGGTAAGTACTGCATTGATTTTAAACAAAACACCCGATTCTGCTTCCCGTAATTAGGCCCAATCTAATGTTAAAAATTGTTTTTTTGGGGTGAACCTCCACTTTAAAGAGCTAAGTCCCGTAACTCTATCCTGACTCGTTCCTCTGTTATCAGCCTGATAACTCCTGACAAATTCTCTGACACATCAGATAAAAGCAGTCTGAAATTTCTGTCAGGGGAGGTTGCTAAAATAGATTAGCAGGGAGCTGGCCCTGTTACAAAACACCTCTGAGAGTCTCTGCCTATGATGAGAGGGGGTGTGTGCCTTTCCACCAATCAGCACTTTTAGCTATCTTGGCTGTATGCCCAGACATCACACTCTGACTTAACTAGGAAGAGAAGATTTCCTAACAGGATCTGAATGTTCTAAACAGTATATAAATGTGAAAACAGCTGATATGGATGTTAAATCTATGTGGGGAGATTTGGTTCATCTCTGTGTATCATCTGAGGCTGTTCACTTCACTGGGTGAATGGAGGGTTTACATCCACTTTAAGGCACAGGGGACTGCTTCCCACTGCTTGGACCATGCAAATTCCATTTCTACATCATAAAAATGTAGTTGATCCATTAATAATGATGTCATTAATGACATCATGCTACATGTAGAATTACTTCATGTTACACCTGAGCCTTGAAGCACAAAGCCACAACTAGGAATAATACACTTTTCATTGACAATATGTAAGCACATACCAAAAAAGATGATGAAATCCCTGCACTCAAAACTTTAATTTTCATCTTTGAGAAAGTTTTGTTTATACAGTTGGGGTGTAGTATATGGTAACATATTAATCAGTGTAGCATTGTTCTCTAGACACACATATCTACTTTCTGAAAAGAAGCTTCATCCCAGTTACATGTCATGTCCTCCTAATCTGTAAAGTGAGGAATTTGTGAAGACAAGTCTGGAAGCTGCAAGCTGACATTGATTGAGTAGAACCACAATGGTGGATAACTCATGACCGCGTCTCACATTGGCTTATTAAAAGAATGGCAGAAGTGTAATTTTGGGAAGGCAGGCGTACTCCTTGTATGCTGCTGCCTTGATGTAAGCATCGACATTCATTAAAGTCTTAGCAGATGACAGCTTGTTGTACATGTCATGTACTAATGCCTTATCTGACTTGCTGCTACAAAAAGACACCGCTGGGTGACACTCGCTTCCAAGAGGTCTTCATTTTGGAAGATTTTTTAGAACACACAACTTTAAACATAAAAATGACATTAAGCCTAGGTTCACACCGCCGCAAATTCAAAATCGCGGTAAAATGTAATGTAAATCGCGGCCCGAAATCGCAAAAAGTAGTACAGGAACTACTTTTTTAAATCGCAGATGCGGCGTCGCACTGATTAGGACAGTGCCATTGCCGACAATTGCCGCCGATTTGAGATGCGATTTGACATGTCAAATCGCATCTCAAATCGTTCCAAATCGTACCCAGTGTGAACCAGGGCTCAGTGAAAGAGCTACTATTAAACATTCACTTTAATGTATATCAAACCTTAAAGCGGAGATTCACCCCTACAATATACTTTTTCCCCTTAGATGGATGCTCGTTTTGTCTAGGGGAATCGGCTAGTTGTTTTAAAATATGAGCAGTACTTACGGTTTACGAGATGCATCCTCTCCGTCGCTTCCGGGTATGGGCTGCGGGACTGGGCGTTCCAATTTTGATTGACAGTCTTCCAAGAGGCTTCCGACGGTCGCATCCATCGCGTCACGATTTTCCGAAAGAAGCCGAACGTCGGTGCGCAGGCGCAGTATAGAGCCGCACCGACGTTCGGCTTCTTTCAGCTACTAGTGACGCGATGGATGCGACCGTCGGAAGCCTCTCGGAAGACTGTCAATCAAGAAGGAACGCCCGCTCCCGAAGACCCATACCCGGAAGCCGACGGAGAAGATGCATCTCGAAAACGGGTAAGTACTGCTCATATTTTAAAACAACTAGCCGATTCCCCTAGACAAAACGAGCAGGAATCTAAGGGGAAAAGGTCACAAAATTAATAAATGGGTGAACTCCCGCTTTAACTTTTACAGAAAAAGTTGAATATTCACATACATTCAGTGTACTTATAAATAAACTGTTGATTTGCTCAGGTAGAGTGAAGCGGCATGTAACGTTTAATGCAGACGTTCACATATACATATTCATAGACTTACCTTACTTGAATGCCCCCGATGTTTCATTCAGCACAAGGAAAACGAGTTCTGCACTCCTTGTTTGACAGCACTATAAAACTGATAGTGTTGGTCAATACATTTCTTCTCAGCAGTGGAGGCCGGTGCTTCATTTTTTGGTGGGGGCGGGAAACAAACCTCTGACCCCCCTATCAACCACCCCGTTGCTCGGCAAACAAACCCCCCCATCGCTCGCCCGTCTGACCACCAGCCCCGCACACTCACCTCTTGGTGACTTCCCCCCTGCTTCTACTCCCGACTGGCCAATATGATCGCTTCTCCTCTACGCTTCTTGATTGGCCGGGAGGAGAATCAGGGAGACAATAGCGAAAATTAATTTGCAATTGTCACAGAAGTGGGTGGGCTCAGGGCACAATGCTCTGCGCCCCAAGGCGACCCTTTTTGAAGCCAATTAGAGTCTCGGGTTTTAATCAAAGCCCCATTGAAATCCATTTGTCCGGCACCCTGCATGTAGATTAGGGGCCTGGGCGCATGGATTAGGGGGATGGTGCCCCTGCACCCCTAATATAGTGGCCGCCACTGCTTCTCCGTGCTGGTAGTTTTAGGCATGACACCTCCAGTCCCCAAACCTAGTGAATAGTTTAGCTTCCTTATATTTTCCTAAATAGCAAAGTATTCTTTGCACTTAAGCACCTTTAAGACTTAAAGTAGAACTGCAAGCCCAAATCAGATTTTAATGAAATAATAACTTTAATTATATATATATATATATATATATATATATATATATATATATATATATATATATATATATATATATATATATGCAGTAAGTGAGTACCCCCTCACATTTTTGTATATATTTTATTATACCTTTTCATGAAGAACACTGAAGAAATTACACTTTTCTACAATGTAAAGTAGTGAGTGTACAGCCTGTATAACAATGTAAATTTGCTGTCCACTCAAAATAACTCAATGCATAGTCATTAATGTCTAAACCTCTGGTAACAAAAGTGAGTTCACCCCTAAGTGAAAATGTCCAAATTGGGTCCAATTAGCCATTTTCCCTCCCTGATGTCATGTGACTCATTAGTGTTACAATGTCTCAGGTGTGAATGGGAAGCAGGTGTGTTAAGTTTTGTGTTATCGCTCTCACTCTCTCATACTGGTAACTGGAAGTTCAACATGGCACCTCATGGCAAAGAACTCACTGAGGATTTGTAAAAAAAGAATTGCTCTACATAAAGATGGCCTATGCTATAAAAATATTGCAAAGACCCTGAAACTGAGCTACAGCACAGTGCCAAGACAATACAGCGGTTTAACAGCACAGCTTGCACTCAGAACAAGCCTCGCCATGGTTGCCAAAGAAGTTGAGTGCATGCGCTCAGCGTCATATCTAAAGGTTGTCTTTGGGAAATAGACGTATGAGTGCTGCCAGCATTGCTGCAGAGGTTGAAGGGGTGGGGGTCAGCCTGTCAGTGCTCAGACCATACACCGCACACTGTATCAAATTGGTCTGCATTGATGTCGCCCCAGAAGATGATGCACAAGAAAGCCCGCAAACAGTTTGCTGAAGACAAGCAGACTAAGGACATGGATTACTGGAACCATGTCCTGTGGTCCGATGAGACAAAGATAAACATATTTGGTTCAGATGGTGTCAAGCGTGTGTGGTGGCAACCAGGTGAGGAGTATAAAGACAAGTGTGTCTTGCCTACAATCAAGCATGGTGGTGGGAGTGTCATGGTCTGGGGCTGCATGAGTGCTGCCAGCACTGGGGAGCTACAGTTCATTGAGGGAACCATGAATGCCAACATGTACTGTGACATACTGAAGCACAGCATAATCCCCTCTCTTCGGAGACTGTGCCACAGGGAAGTATTCCAACACACCTCCAAGACAACCACTGCCTTGCTAAAGAAGCTGAGGGTAAAGGTGATGGACTGGCCAAGCATGTCTCCAGACCTAAATCCTATTAAGCATCTGTGGGGTATCCTCAAATGGAAGGTGGAGGAGCGCAAGGTCTCTAACATCCACCAGCTCCGTGATGTCATCATGGAGGAGTGGAAGAGGACTCCAGTGGCAACCTGTGAAGCTCTGGTAAATTACATGCCCAAGAGGGTTAAGGCAGTGCTGGAAAATAATGGTGGCCACACAAAATATTGACACTTTGGGCCCAATTTGGACATTTTTACTTAAGGGTGTACTCACTTTTGTTGCCAGCAGTTTAGATATGAATGGTTGCGTGTTGAGTTATTTTGAGGGGGCAGCAAATTTGTTATTCAAGCTGTACACTCACTACTTTACATTGTAGCAAAGTGTAATTTCTTCAGTGTTGTCACATGGAAAAATATAAAATATAATAAAATATTTACAAAAATGTGAGGGGATACTCTATATATATATATATATATATATATATATATATATATATATATATATATAAACAATATTTCTTTTACATATGTAATAAATGACAAGGATACACAGAGCTCTATGGGTGAGCTAAAGATCTGGAACAGCACAGGTATTTCCCTTTTAGGAATGCTATCTCTCATTGAATCCCTCAGCTCTGACTACTGCAACTGTGTGCATACATTTCATCTTGAGGTAATAAGCTCTGTATGTACAGGCTATCTACAGTATCTATCTTCAATAAATGTAATAAATGTACAGTATGTACTTGGGCAGTAAATTAATCGACTATGTCCCCCACAGAGTCCTATTTTTTCGGATGTAAATTAAATGTATTGGTGGTCCTCATGCTACAAAATTATTGCCATTGCTAATCTGATAAATAAAATGTAAGAAAATTCTGAAAAACATTCTGTTGATGAAAGAACCCCTGATGAAGTCACATGATTACGCTATAACTGGAAGGCAGAGTCGGGTAATGTCATTACGGAGAGACAGGAAAAGATTGGTGGTTTACATTGGTTGAGAGCAGTATATTTATTTTTTATTGCTTGTAAAGTGGATTTTACAAAGAGCAATGGCAAGATGAATATCCAAAACAACAAACTGAGAGAATTTATGTACAAAATTAAAGTGCTTTACTTTAGTGCACTTAAGTTAGACGTGCACTTTAACTTGCATATGTTTTTAATTACTTTTATAATTATTAATGGAATTTTATTGAAAGTACTATGAGATATATGTAAGGCTTCTTCTGTGCTATTACCTATGAGGAGGAAAAAAAGAGACTGTTATAGTTGTCAGGAAGCTAGTTCAGCTAGTGCTAATTCTCATACAGCTCATGCTGATTCTTATGCAGCTAATGCTCATTCTCCTGCACCTACTGCGCATTCATGTGCAGCTAATGCTCATACACATGTACCAGCACACAGAAGAGCTCAGGCTAATGTCCAGTGTGCACTGACCCATGGGCGCCAGTGCTTTGGCGCTTACATCTTCGCACATTGGCGCCAAACGGCCTAATTAAAGAAGACCCAGCTGGATGCTAACTGTTGAATGTTCTTCAGCTTCCACTGATCCATGTTCCTGTGTTTTTACTTATCTTCCGTTGCTGACCCAGCTTGTCCCTGACCTTGCTCTCTGGATTCTGACCTTGGCTTGCCTCTGACTATTCTTTGTCAGATCTCGATCCACTTCAATCGGGTTTCCGTCCTGGTCACGGGACAGAAACAGCTCTGCTCAAAATATGGGATGATGCTCTCGAGGCAGCAGACGAAGGAGAATCTTGTCTTCTGGTACTGTTGGACCTAAGCGCAGCTTTTGATACGGTAGACCACAAATTCTTACTGACTCGGCTAGCTGAAGTAGCCAGAGTCGCGGGATGTGATTTATCTTGGTTCTCCTCCTTCTTGGAAAACCGATCGCAAATAGTGAAACTGGGGCCTTTCACTTCTGAAAAACGCACAGTGTCATGCGGAGTCCCTCAGGGATCCCCTTTGTCGCCTGTTCTGTTCAATATCTATCTTCGCCCTCTTTTTGAAATCATCAGTAACCAGTAGTTACTTTACCACTCTTATGCAGATGACACACAACTGTATTTTCGCATCTGCAACAAAAAGGATCATTATCTCGGACTGGAGAAATGCCTTACTTTGATAGAAAATTGGATGACGAAGAGTTATCTTAAACTTAAGGGTTCGAAAACAGAACTTCTCCTGTTTCATGCCAATCAAAAGAATCATCCCGCAACAACATGGACACCTACATGACAATGGATGCACAAATAGGGTCAGTAGTCAGCGGATACCACCATCTGCTGCGCCTACTACGCAGACTCACTCCCTTTATCCCAAAAGAAGACATAGCAGTCGTGGTGGGAACAATTATCAACTCCAGATTTGACTATGCAAATGCCCTCTATCTCGGACTCCCTAAATAAGAAATCACTCGTCTGCAAGTCGTTCAAAATACGGCCGCCCGACTTGTGACTGGGAAAAAAACATGGTAATCAATCTCACCTTCACTGAGATCCCTTCATTGGTTGCCTGTAAAAGACAGAATCACCTTCAAGGCACTCTGTCTAACGCATAAGTGTGTTCAAGGAAATGCCCCCCAATATCAATGCGAAAAACTAAAAGCTCACAACCCCAAACGCATTCTGCGATCCACCAACCAAAATCTACTCCAGATACCCAAAGCCAGATACAAGTGCAAAGGAGAACAAAGATGTGCAGTCCAAGGACCTAGACTATGGAACGCTCTACCAACCAGCATCCAACTGGAGGTGAACTACTTGGCCTTCAGAAGAAAAATCAAAACCCATCTCTTCTGAGGGCAAAAAAGTTTACTCAGAGAATTGATACTAAGCGCCCAGAAACGGGTTTATTGTTGCGGAGAGAATGGACCTTCTTACTAAGCGCCCAGAGGCGATTCAGTTTGCATGTGTTGCGCTATATAAGTTTCTCACTCACTCACTCACTCCTGGTGCTGATCTAGGCTTGCTACTGGACCTTGCTCTGCCCGCTTCCCTGGTACCGACCATAGTCTGCCTCCTGACCACGCTGCTGTCTCACGGTGTATGACCCGGGCTCACCTTGGCTACATCCTTGTACCTCTGTCACCACATTCAGAGGTACTCGGACCAGAGTCGCAACTCGCAAGAGAAGCTCTCTCATTCACTCAGCCTCCCACCAAGATACGTGACAATAGTGGATGGTGCTATTTGAGGGAATAAAGCATTTTATGACCTCTACAATGTGCAGGTCATATAAAGTAGGTGATAGGCGAGCACAAGTGTGGTTGATTGTTGCACATGACGGTGATAGTTGGATTTAGCAGCGGTGGAATTTGTGCAACTACGAGGGGCATTTTGTGTTTCACAGATATGGATATATTTTAGAATCTTATCTCGGTTGTGATTGAATTTGAGCACACATGTCTGTTTTGGACTGGTTTTACAATGTGTAAGGTCACTGTATAGTTTAGTTTGAAAGTTTACAGCGCTGTGCTGTATTGTTCATGATTCATTGTTGTAAATGGTCTTATTATTGATGATTGGTGTAACACTTACTCCTCCTGTGATCCAGCTTAGGTCTTCTCCCTGGCACAACACCGCTGGCACATCCGGTTTTCACCTGGAATGTTGCTGCAGCAGCTAATCAGGAGACAGTTCTAATTGTTGCTCACTTAAAAGTCCAGACGATGTGTTGCTCTGTGTTTAAGCAATTCGTCGCTAAGCCTAAGCTGAGCCCCCTGCTGCAGTAACTTACTGTACCAGCCCTCAGTGTACCCAGTGCCTCCCCTTACCTTTGTGCCTTCCTCCAGCTCTCAGTGTCCCTGTGCTTCTTATGCGACCAAGCACGTTCCTGTGTATGCCTTTGTTTCCATTGAGCCCCTGTGCACCACCATGTTACCTGTGTCCAGGGGTCAAGTCCTGGGGGAAAAAGGGTGGGAACTCCCACCCAAGATCCACTCCCCCACCAAAAAAAAAAAAAATGATACGCTCATATGCATAAATACTAAACCGCATTTTTTTTTTTCGATCCACTGTACCTTAGTAATCCTTTATGTTACTTGCCTTTTCCTGTATATGGATTCATCAGGTAGTGTGCGGGTATTCTGTCACTTCCTCGATGCCGCAATGTCTCCTGGGAGCTTTTGTCATTGTTCCCAGGAGACATTGCGGAGGTCTTCCACAAATTAACGCAGGATTTAGAAAGAACTCGGCTGCTCTAGTCCTGCAAAGGGAACGGCGTTCCTGCTGTGAAAAAAGTGCAGGAACTCCGTTCCCACACGTTCCCGCACGACTTGAGCCCTGCCTGTGTCTCCATGCCGCACCTGTACATTTGTGCAACCTCAGAGACGTTCCCTTTCCCAGTGGATACAGGCCCCTGTCCATGATGATAATGCTTCTCAATTGTCTGGCCTTCTACTCTCCACCACCAATACCCCCCACTTCCTCTTTACCCTCAGTTAAGCCCCTGCAATCTCTTGGACTATCCATTTCTCAGACCCCTCTCCATGACAACTTGAATAATTGGTGTAGACAATTCATTTCCTATTCGGTGTTTGATAAATCAGTGAGGTTTTATTTACAGATTCTTGGCATTTGTACAATTAAGTATGTTAAATGGCGTGTGACTTGTATTTTGTGTTATTACGGATGGTCATGGATCTTTTCATTTTTCAAATAAAATACTTTATGCTTTGCAAGTCCAATAGATTTTTGCATGGCAAATGTCAGGTAGGTCTGCCTGGTAATATTTTTGGGTTTCCTCTAGCAGATGTCATGCACAGTTAATGCTTGACAATAATCGCATTTAGCGATCAAATCAAAAACAAAAAGGAAATATAAAATATAGCACGCAAGCCAAAAGCTGTCCTCTGCACAATGTTTATGAAGTGATCACTAACTTTGTACAAGCTTGTCCACGCGGTTCATTATGAATGCAAATACCAAGTAGTGTTACACGATCCCACTGAAAAGACAGACCCCGAGGCAAAGGTTTAGTCAGGTTTAAAGCAAATCTCTTTGACAGATTGAAGAATAATGTTCAATAATAAAGTTGTGTAAGGATTTTCCTCCTCTTTCCAAGAATGACTCCCTGCCTGTCAAACTATTTTGGTGAATGATCACGTATTGTTTATCCTTTGCATACAACAAACCTTAAGGGGATCTCTAAAATGACAGATTTTTTTTCATAAATAATTATCTATAAACCTCAATTATTTTGTCATATTTAAAATTGATCGCACCATGGCCAGCCTTGGCTAAATGTTCCCGCATTTTGGTTATATGGCGGGCACTAACAGCTACATTTTCATCTATTTGATAAATTTATTGAAAACTCATTAGAACATTTGTGATAGGCAAGTGTAGCCAACCTGCCTTAAACAGGAATGTCTCATTAAATTTAGTACTGCCTGGCTATATTTACCGTATTTATCGGGGTATTGCGCGCTCCGGCGTATATCGCGCACCCCTAAAGTGGACCCGCATTCCTGTAAAAAAAAAAATTTAGTACTTACAGTTTTGGTGTCTTGCGTGGCGTCCATCGGCGGCCTCGTCGGGTCCGGCGTCCGTCTGCGGCTTCGGTGGTATCCTCCTCGTCGGGTCCGGCGTCCTTCCGCGGTGTCCTCCCCGCTCGATCCCCGCTTCCCGCGCTGAGTTTGAACCACTGCGCCGGCATATACCGAGCGCAGTACACTCGGGTATAGTCGGGCAGGCTCGGCTCGCGGTCACGTCCTGTGTGTCCTGTACGTCCAGGACGTGACCGCGAGAGGAGCCGAGTCTACCCGACTATACCCGAGTGTACTGCGCTCGGTATATGCCGGTACAGTGGTTCAAACACGACGCGGGAAGCGGGTATCGGCGTATATCGCGCACCCACGATTTTGCCCTGATTTTCAGGGCAAAAAAGTGCGCGGTATACACCGATAAATACAGTAGCTACCGTTTTCCCCGAAAATAAGCCTGGGCCTTATATTAGTTTTGGCAACAAAAGACACAGTAGGACTTTATTTTTGGGGTAGGTCTTACCATATAATGTGCTGTCTTCTCTCCCCCTCTCTCTCCCTGCCTGTCAGGAATCCCCAGTGTGAAAACTTGTAAAATCCTATAATCCACTCTATTACAGTAGTATATAATTATATTACAGAAACACACACATTGTACATTATATACTACTGTCATAGAGTGGATTATAGGATTATACAATCATTTTAAACTAGGGCTTTTTTGGGGTAGGGCTTATATTGCAGCCCTCCTGGAAAATAATGCTAGGTCTTATTTTCGGGGTGGGTCTTATTTTCGGGGAAACACAGTAGTACCAGAAAAAAAAGTTGACCCTGCCTAACCCCCTTCAAAAAAAATCCCTAACACTTGTCCCTGTCCCTCATTTAAACAAAACATACTAGACCACAGAGTCCAGCGTTGGCTCACTTGAAGCAAAAGTACCCTTTTCCCTGCTCTTCTTCAGCGCCACCATCTTAAATGGGATCCAGCACAAGCCAGGCCTGCTAAAGAATTGCCAAAGACCGGCAGCGTGTCTGCGCATGTGCAGGGGAATCTGACATATGCGCAGCCATGCCACTGGTCTCTGCCAGTTCTCAAGCAAAGGGTGCATGCATGAGATCTTGCAAAGTGCTCCTGCAATGTTTATGTCACTTGTCCCAAGAGGTACTTTACAAGGTCTCGCACACATTGAAGAGACCTGAGGCATGTCTGGAGAAACAACAGGCCTTGCTACATCATCCAATTATGTAAGAAGAAAGAGCAAAGAGACAGGAAAGAGGGCCTTCCTGAAATGAGTAAAGTCATGCTTTCGTTTGTGGGCCGGGGTCTACTACGCCCACAAACTAATCCAATCCAATCTAGCGATGTGCACAAGCTGTCTCCCTTCTCATTGGACTGATTGATAGCAGCGGAAGCTGTGACACAGGAGCGGAAGGTGGGGTCGAGTCTCGCTGTCTGTGTCAATAGATGCAAGAACAGAGAACGAGCATGTATGGGTGCACCCAGGGAAAGTAACTGGAGCGGTGATGGGGTACCCCAGAAGAAAAGGATAGGGGCATAAATACTGCTTTAACCGGTTCCTGACCGGCTCACACAGATATAATGCGGCAGAATGGCTCCCCTGGTCAAAATCCTGTACCGGTACGTCCTTCTCTTTTTTGGCCACCAGAGGACGCACGTGCACGCTGCATGGCGGGGAACCGATCCGCGTGGCTGGCAGGGACGATCACCACCAGCTACACACGATTGCATGCACGAGCACCAGCGCGGGGATTTGTGTATGTAAACACACAAATCCCTGTGCTGTCAGGGTAGAGGAAACATATAGTTTGTTCCTACTAAGTAGGAAAAACGATGGGCCAGATTGAGATAGGAGATACGACGGCGTATCTCCTGATACGCCGTCATATATCTAAGGCCGGCCGGTCGTATCTATGCGACTGATTCAGAGAATCAGTTACGCATAGATATCCCTAAGATCCGACAGGTGTAACTGTGATACACCGTCGGATCTTAGGCTGCAATTCCAGGCCGGCCGCTAGGTGGCGCTTCTGTATTTTTTACGCGTTGAATATGCAAATGAGGAGTTACGCCGATTCAGAAACGAACGACCGCCCGGCGCATTTTTTTTACGTCATTTGCGTTCGGCTTTTCCGGAGGAAAGTTACCCCTGCTATATGAGGGGTATGTGCGGCGTATCCTATGTTAAGTATGGCCGTCGTTCCCGCGCCGAGTTTTGAAATTTTTACGTTGTTTGCGTAAGTTGTTCGCGAATACGGCCGGACGTAATTTACGTTAAGGTCGAAACCAATGACGTTTTTGCGACGTCATTTGGAGCAATGCACGCTGGGAAATTTTGCGGACTGCGCATGCGCAGTTCGTTCGGCGCCGGGGCGCGCCTGATTTAAATATTACACGCCCCCTACCCGCCGAATTTGAATTCGGCCGGGGGATTTACGCTACGCCGCCGCAACTTTACAGGCAAGTGCTTTCTGAATAAAGCACTTGCCTCAAAAACTTTCGGCGGCGTAACACACTGAAGTAACACACAGTTAACCCCTTGATCGCCCTCTAGTGTTAACCTCTTCCCTGTCAGTGACATTTACACAGTAATCAGTGTTTTTTTATAGCAGTGATTGCTGTATAAATGTCATTGGTCCCAAAAATGTGTCAAAAGTGTCCGATCTGTCCGTCGCAATGTTGCAGTACCGCTAAAAATAGCAGATCAACTGAATTACTATAAAAAAAATGCCATAAAAATGCCATAAATCTTTCCCATAGTTTGTAGATGCTTTAACTTTTGTGAACACCAATCAATATAGGCTTATTGCAATTTTTTTTACCAAAAATATGTAGAAGAATATATATCGCCCTAAACTGATGAAGAATTTTGTTTTTTTTTTAAATTGGGGGATATTTATTATAGCAACAATTTAAAAAAAACGATTTTTTTCCCAAATTGACGCTTTTTTTTGTTTATAGCGCAAAAAATAAAAACCGCAGAGGTGATAAAACATCACCAAAATAAAGCTTTGTGGAAAAGGAAAGGACGCAAATTTAGTTTGGGCACAGAATTGCATGATTGCGCAATTGTCAGTTAAAGCGACGCAGTGCCAAATTGTAAAAAGTGCTCTGGTCAGGAAGGGGGTAAAATCTTTCCGGGCTGAAGTGGTTAACCATAACATGATTAAGTGTCCGTTGGCATGAAACGGGTCAATAATAGCTCTCCACTCTATGTTTTGTTTGTATGGACATTTTTTGCTTTTTGAAATTAACATTTGGATCTTATGTACAGTATATACTGTAGGTGTGTACGGTCATCTAATCTTTATCTCTATTATCTCATGAGCCAGACCAGCACCCGATCTCTTGTAGCTGAATTATTGTGGAGGAGCTACCTGGAGTGGTGCAAAATGTTTGGAAGGTAAGGCTGATGTGAAATTCAAACTACCAATTGATATATTTTGGACTGTAAAAAGGTGCTGGAGTAACTAAACAAATAGCACACAGACACAGAGAATGTACAAACTCCATGCATATAGTGTCTCTGCTGGAAACTGAACTTAGGACATCAGAACTACAAGATCACCATGCTAACTATTTAATAACGGTGCTGTACTGGGGTAACAATATTTTTTTTCAGATGTTTTGACACTTTACAGCCTGTTTACACTTTACAGCCTAATAAATTCATGTAACCCACTTGTTGCTTCAGTCATTTCCTCTCAGGATCCATACACTGGTAAATTCTGCCATTTGACCATAGCCTGGGATATATATATATATATATACTAGAGTATAAGCCAACCTGAATATAAGCCAAGCCATTTTACCACCAAAAAATGGGAAAATGTACTGACTCGGGTATAAGCCTAGGGTACACAATGCCCATCTGCAGCCTCACTGTGCCCATCTGCAGCCTCACTTTTCCCATCTGCAGCCTCACCTTTCCCATCTGCAGCCTCACTGTGCCCATCTGCAGTCTCACAGGGCCAGATCCACAGCCCGGCAGCGCAACGTAACTTTTTAGATTTAAGTTACACTGCCGCAAATTTCCTAAGTTAGGTACCGATCCACAAAACACTTACCTGGAAATTTGCGGCGGTGTAACTCAAATCCGTCCAGCGCAAGGCGGGCCAATTCAAATTAGGCGCGCTCCCGCGCCGGACGTACTGCACATGCTCCCGACGCTTTTTTCCCGACGTGCATTGCGCGACGTGACGTCATTTTTTGAACGGCGCGGCGCGTAGTGTATTCCCGTACGGCTTACGCAAACGACGTAAAATTTAAAAATTAGACGCAGGAAGGACGGCCATACTTTACACAGCAGTACGCCTGCTGTGTAAAAGTAGGGCTGCCTCACAAAAGTGTAACTAAGCGACGGGAAACTAACGTAGCTGCGACGTAGCGAACGTGAAAAAGCTTTGAGGATCGACGTAACTCCTCATTTGCATACCCGACGCTGGATTACGACGCAAACTCCCCCCAGAGGCGGCCGCGGTACTGCATCCTAAGATTCGGCAGTGTAAAACAATTACACCTGCCGGATCTTAGGAATATCTATGCGTAACTGATTCTGTGAATCAGTCGCATAGATAGAAACAGGGATACAACGGCGTATCAGTAGATACGCCGGCGTATCCCTTTTGTGGATCTGGCCCACTGTGCCCACCTTTACCCATTTGCAGCCTCACTGTGCCCATTTGCAGCCTCACTGTGCACATCTGCAGCCTCAATGTGCCCATCTGCAGCCTCACTGTGGCCATTTTCACCCTCACTGTGCCCATCTGCAGCCTCACTATGCTCGTCTGCAGGCTCGCAGTGCCCATTTTTACCCATCTGCAGCCTCACTGTGCACATCTGCAGCCTCACTGTGCCCATTTGCAGCCTCACTGTGCCCATTTGCAGCCTCACTGTGCACATCTGCAGCCTCACTGTGCCCATTTGCAGCCTCACTGTGCACATCTGCAGCCTCACTGTGCCCATCTGCAGCCTCACTGTGCCCATTTGCAGCCTCACCTTTGTTTACGGTCTCCCGCTGTGTCATACAACTGTTCGGCGGTGTTCTGTCAAACAGCGGCCATCTACTGTAACAAAGCCCCGCCTCCTCATCTTTGATAGATGGAACACCGATTCAGTTTCCCAGCATTCTATTAGTGTTCTGTCTATCACAGACGAGGGATTTTTTTACAGTGGACGGCCGCTGTTTGACAGAACACCGCTGACCAGTTGCATGACCCAGCGGGAGACGTCACTCACGTGTAAGCAGAGGGGGCTTTTTCAGCATAAACAAATGTGCTGAAAAAGTCGACTTATACTTGAGTATATATGGTATATACAGTATATATAAACACACACACATTTATTTAGATCCACCAGGGACTCAAGTCATCTAGAGAAAAGTAACCCCTTAATAAAGAGTCCTCTTGTTTGCCTTTAAAAGGAAATTAATTATTTCCTGATTCTCAAGGGCAATCAGAAAAATCCATGAATCAACGTGTTACTATGTATTTTTTTTTTAAAAGAAAGTCATTTTTTGTATTCTGCTCTTCTAGGAAAGCATCTCATTTGAATTCAGAGCTTGTTCGAGTCCTTGATTAGGAAAAACCCTTTTTGCAGCTGGAGATTAATGGCCAGATTCAGGTAGACTTACGACAGGCGTATCACTAGATACGCCGTCGTAAGTCCGAATCCCCGCCGTCGTATATTTAAGCATATTCTCAAACTGAGATACGTTTAACCACTTGACCACTGGGCACGTAAACCCACTTAATAACCAGACCAATTTTCAGCTTTCGGTGTTCTCACAATTTGAATGACAATTACTCAGTCATACAACATTGTACCCAAATTAAATTTTCGTCCTTTTTTTCACACAAATAGAGCTTTCTTTTGGTGGTATTTAATCACCGTTGGGTTTTTTATTTTTTGCGCTATAAGAGAAAAAAGACTGAAAATTCTGTAAAAAAAAAAAATTTTTCTTTGTTTCTGTTATAAAATTTAGTACATTTTATATTTTTTCTTCATTCTTTTGCATAAATGTGGAAGATGAAGTTACGCCGAGTAAATAGATACCCAACATGTCACCCTTCAAAATCGCACACGCTCGTGGAATGGCGCCAAACTTCGCTACCTAAGAATCCCCATAGGCAACGTTGCAGGGTATTGTGGGGTATTGCGGAGTATTGTGGGGTATTGCGGAGTATTGTGGGGTATTGCGGAGTATTGTGGGGTATTTTGGGGTATTGCAGCAGAGTATTTTGGGGTATTGCAGCAGGGTATTTTGGGGCATTGCAGAGTATTGCGGGGTATTGCAGCAGAGTATTTTGGGGTATTGCAGCAGGGTATTTTGGGGCATTGCAGAGTATTGCCGGGGCATTGCAGTGTATTGCCGAGTATTGCTGGGGCATTGCAGAGTATTGCTGGGGCATTGCAGAGTATTGCTGGGGCATTGCAGAGTATTGCGGGGCATTGCAGAGTATTGCGGGGCATTGCAGAGTATTGCTTGGGCATTGCAGAGTATTGCTGGGGCATTGCAGAGTATTGCTGGGGCATTGCAGAGTATTGCTGGGGCATTGCAGAGTATTGCTGGGGCATTGCAGAGTATTGCTTGGGCATTGCAGAGTATTGCTTGGGCATTGCAGAGTATTGCTTGGGCATTGCAGAGTATTGCTGGGGCATTGCAGAGTATTGCTGGGGCATTGCAGAGTATTGCTGGGGCATTGCAGAGTATTGCACAGGGAGGGATGGATGGCTGGCTGGATCTGTGACTGCATGTGTCACAGATCCAGCCCGCAGCAGCTGCTGCTGCATGCGCTCTCTCCCACCGTACCGTTCGGTACAGAGAGGAGAGGGAGGAACCGGCGTCATCACAGGTTTGTTTACTAGTGATCGCTCCGTCATTGGACGGAGCGATCACGTGGTAAACCGCCGCCATCAGCTGCGATTTACCGTGATCCGTGATCAGCCGGGTCCGGAGGACCCGGCGGTCACGGAGATTCCCGTGTGCGCGCCCCACAGGGCCCGCGGGAGGGCGATTCTGGGAGGACGTACATTGACGCCCTCCCAGAGTTAAGCAACCGCCTTGTAGACGTATTTTGTCTATAGGGCGGTTGCTAACTGGTTAAATATTGCTAAGATAGGACCGGCGTAAGTCTCCTACGCCGTCGTATCTTAACTGCATATTTACGCTGGCCGCTAGGGGCGTGTACGCTGATTTATGCCTAGAATATGTAAACCAGCTAGATACGCCTATTCACGAACGTACGCCTGGCCGTCGCAGTAAAGATACGCCGTTTACGTAAGGGGTTTTCAGGCGTAAAGATAAACCACCAAAAACATGGCGCAGCCAATGTTAAGTATGGACGTCGGAACCGCGTCAAATTTTTCAAATTTTACGTTGTTTGCGTAACTCATCCGTGAATGGGGCTGGCCGTAATTTACGTTCACGTCGAAAGCATGACGATTTGCCAACGTCATTTGGAGCATGCGCACTGGGATACGTCCACAACATTTGAATTAGGCGGGCTTACGCCGGCCCTAATACGCTACGCCGCCGTGACGTCGGCGGCAAAATCTTTGAAAATACCAAACTCGCCTCTGAGGCCCCCGTACACACGACAGAGGAACTCGACGTGCTTGGCACGTCGAGTTCCTCGTCGAGTTTTGGGATGAAGCCGCCGAGGAGCTCGGCGGGCCGCCTTCTCCCATAGAACAACGCGGACAACGAGAAAATAGAGAACATGTTCTCTATTTTCTCGTCGAGTTCCTCGGCGGCTCCATCGAGCCAAAACTGTACAGACGACAGAGTTTCTCGGCAGAATCCGGGTTTTGACCGAGTTTCTCGGTGAATTCTGCCGAGAAACTCTGTCGTGTGTACGAGGCCTCAAAGTTACGGCGGAGTAGCGTATAGGAGATACGCTGCGCCCGCCTAAAGGTACGTGAATCTACCCCTAAATGTTTTTTTCTCCAGTGACAAGGGGTGCCCCGTGTCTTCTCCAATGACCTTAGAATAACATCTTACCGGTGAATCTCTTGGCTGGCTAGATCTGTTCAGAATTGGCTGCCTACACCTGAGTTGGGTCAGGCAGCCCAATCTAGGGGCCAGATTCACATACATTTGCGGCCGTGTAACGTAACCCGTTTACGTTACACCGCCGCAAGTTTCCAGTTTTAGTGCCCGATCCACAAAGCACTTACCTGGAAACTTGCGGCGGTGTATCGTAAATACATCCGGCGCAAGGCGGGCCAATTCAAATGGGCATGTGCCATTTAAATTAGGCGCGCTCCCGCGCCGGACCTACTGCGCATGCTCCGTTTCGCAATTCCCGTCGTGCTTTGCGCGCAGTGACGTCATTTTTTCGAACGGCGACGCGCGTAGCGTAATTCCGTATTCCCGGACGGCTTACACAAACGACGTTCATTTTTAAATTTCGACGCGGGAACGACGGCCATACTTTATACAGCAATACGATTGCTGTGTAAAGTTAAGGCACCAAAAACGACGACTAACTTTGCGACGGGAAACTAGACTAGCGGCGACGTAGCGAACGTGAAAATCCATTGTGGATCGCCGTAACTCCTAATTTGCATACCCGACGCTGGTTTACGACGCAAACTCCCCCCAGCGGCGGCCGCGGTACTGCATCCTAAGATCCGACAGTGTAAAACAATTACACCTGTCGGATCTAAGGGATATCTAATGCGTAACTGATTCTATGAATCAGTCGCATAGATAGAAACAGAGTTACGACGGCGTATCAGGAGATACGCCGTCGTATCTCTTTTGTGAATCTGGCCCTATATGTGTATACCAAGGCTTAACATTTGAACGCCATCATCAGCATGTGAATATCGATCACACTCCGTGAAGGTTTTACATTTACACATGAGTGGAGCAGAAGATTACATTCTGAGAACTGTTTTTCTCTGGTTGCATAACTGGGAATTGACAGAACGATGAAAAGCATGTGAGCATGTGTTATTCTTCTGATGTTATAATTTATCCAAGCAATAGAACAGTTGTGAAGCCAAGAACAAAATCTATTAGGAGGCAATTCAATTTTTATGTCAATTTCTCTTAGTCACTTTTTTAGAAACATGTAAAAATCTAATTTAATTGCCGTGTACATAGCTGAAGGTGTTGCTCTGTATTAAAGGGGTTGTAAATGTTTGTTTTTTATTTTCTAAATAGGTTACTTTAAGCTAGTGCATTGTTGGTTCACTTACCTTTTCCTTCGATTTCCCTTCTAAATGTTTTTTTTCTTTGTTTTCTTTGTCTGAATTTCTCACTTCCTGTTCCTCCTCAGTAAGGTGTTCAGTAAGCTGTTCTAAATGACTTTCCACCACTCGGATGATGGTGGAAAGCTTACTGAGGAGAAACAGGAAGTGAGAAATTCAAACAAAGGAAAAAAAACATATAGGCCCGGATTCTCGTACGAGTTACGCCGGCGTATCTCCAGATACGCCGTCGTAACTCTGAGTCCGAGCCGTCGTATCTATGCGCCTGATTCTTAGAATCAGTTACGCATAGATTTGTATTAGATCCGACCGGCGTAAGTCTCTTACGCCGTCGTATCTTAACTGCATATTTACTCTGGCTGCTAGGGGTGTGTATGCTGATTTTACGCCTAGAAATATGTAAATCAGCTAGATACGCGAATTCACGAACGTACGCCCGGACGACGCAGTACAGATACGCCGTTTACATTCGGCTTTTCCCGGCGTAAAGTTACCCCTGCTATATGAGGCGTAGATGCGGCGTACCAATGTTAAGTATGGACGTCGTTCCCGTGTTGAATTTTGAAAATTTGATGTCGTTTGCGTAAGTCGTTCGCGAATAGGGCTGGGCGTCATTTACGTTCACGTCAAAAGCAGTGGCTTCTTGCGTGTTAATTTGGAGCATGCGCACTGGGATACTTTCACGGACGGCGCATGCGCCGTTCGTAAAAAGCGTCATTTACGTGGGGTCACATAAAATTTACATAACACACGCCCACATCTACCACATTTGAATTAGGCGGGCTTACGCCAGCCTATTTAGGCTTCGCCGCCGCAACTTTCGTTTGAGAATACGGCACTTGCCTGTAAAAGTTGCGGAGGCGTAACGTAAATAGGATACGTTACGCCCGCACAAAGATACACCATTCTACGTGAATCCGGGCCATAGAAGAGAAATCGAAGGAAAAGGTAAGTGAACCAACAATGCCCTAGCTTAAAGGAACCAATTTAGAAAATAAAAGACGAACCTTTACAACCCCTTTAAGTGATTAGTGTTCTACCTACTGTATAACAGGGTTGTATTGCCCATATCATCCACTCAGATGGCTAATGTCATGTCAAATATCAGTTGGATTTTGGTGGTATGTGATCATTTTTCCTCTTGCTGCTTTTCAAAAGGAAGTCTGTTTGGCAGATACTGCTGCCATCTGTTTCCAAATAATGTGTGCACATTAACATCACCTTATAATACACTTGTTTTGGGATCTGTCTATGCATGTAATAGGCTGTAGGTCTCTATTAGCTTATGCTCACCCTGAGATTGGAAGCGTACCTGCATGCCAATCAACCTTTCTCACTAGCGGGATATGGGTCACTATGTGGTAGCATGGTGAACTGCTTTCTACTTTTGTGGGAAAAGCACAAGATTACCCCTAGTTTCGAAGAATGTGTTATGAGCTATGGGCCAGATTCATAAAGAAGATACGCCGGCGTATCTCCTGATACGCCGTCGTATCTTCGAATCCGGCCGGTCGTATCTATGCGCCTGATTCATAGAATCAGTTACGCATAGATCTCCCTAAGATCCGACAGGTATAAATGACTTACACCATCGGATCTTAGGCTGCAATTCTAGGCCGGCCGCTAGGTGGTGATTCCATTGCGGTCGGCGTAGAATATGCAAATGAGTCGTTACGCCGATTCACGAACGTACGCTTGCCCGTCGCAGTAAATTTACGCCGTTTGCGTACGAGATATGCGGCGTAAAGATAAACATGCCCCCTAGGTGGCTTAGCCAATGTTAAGTATGGCCGTCGTTCCCGAGTCGAAATTTGAAAATGTACGTTGTTTGCGTAAGTCGTCCGTGAATGGCGCTGGACGTCATTTACGTTAACGTCGAAACCAATGACGTCCTTGTGACGTCATTTAGCGCAATGCACGTCGGGAAATTTTAGGGACGGCGCATGCGCAGTACGATCTGCACGGGAACGCGCCTAATTTAAATGATACACGCCCCATTTGAATTAGGCGGGCTTGCGCCGGACGGATTTACGCTACGCCGCCGCAAGTTTACAGGCAAGTGCTTTGTGAATCAAGCACTTGCCCATAAAACTTGAGGCGGTGTAACGTAAATGCGATACGTCACGCCGCCGCACTTCTACATGAATCTGGCCCTATGCTTCTATTTGCTGAGAAGGTGGACTAGAGGCCGTAATCCACAAGTAGGTCCTGATACTCTCCTCCTGATGCTAGTGACCATGCCCTAGGGATGGGCCGAACACCCCCCAGTTTGGTTCACACCAGAACACCATGAACACCGAACCCTATGTATAGGACACGAACATGAAAAAGGCTTATATGCAAGTTAGTGTCATAAAAAAGTGTAGTGGGACCCGGGTACTGCCCTAAGGGACATGTATCAATGCAAAAAAAAGTTTTTAAAACAATCGTTTAGCCGGAGCAGTGATTTTAATAATGCTTAAAGTGAAACAATAAAAATTAAACGTTCCTTTAAATATCGTGCCTAGGGGGTCTCCTTAGTCTGCCTATAAAGTGGCGTATCTCTGCGATAATGACATTTCTAAAGGAAAAAATGTAATTTAAACTTGCTTGCAGCTGTAATGTATTGCTGGCTCCTGACAATATAGATTCAAAATCAATGAAAAAAATGGCAATGGACCCTTCGGGTCTGGTATGGATATTAAGGGGAACGCCACGCCAAAATTTAAAAACTATTTGGCATGGGGCCCCCCAAAATTCATACCAGAACCTTATCCAAGTGTAGAGCCTGTCTACTTTTATAGCAGGTGCTGTTGTAAAGGGTCAGAGAGTTAACTGACTTTGACCAGTGTTTATTTGGCTAAATTTGAGGCCTCTGTTCCAGCTCTGGCTGTACTGTGTGCCTATCCTATTGTCTGGGGACTTCAGTCACTCCCGGAAGGTAGGTGGCAGCAGTGGAATCAGGGTTGTGTGGATATTCCTCCTCAGCAGCCAATCAGGAGGGTTGATCGCCTCGCTGAGCATGCTGCGTAGGGGTATTTAGGGGGCAGACGCCACGCCGCCTTCCACCTGGGCAGTCGTCCCATCACCCCCGTGTGTGGCCCTCCTGGCCGGGGTGTGTGTGTTGCAGTGTTCCTGGCTCCGAGACCACGTTGGTCCGGAGTGTTAATCTGCCTTGTAGACTCAGTAGGCATACTGAGTCTGCAAATTTACAAGTGGTCCTGTGCTGTCTGTCCTAAGTGGAGGAAGCCGGTCGATGGAGAACCTGTCTGGGGGACACCGAGCACGAGGCTGGTCTCACAGAAGAGGCCTATCTGCTCATCGAAGGACACTTTGTATCTGAGAGGCTGGACAATGGTCGTCTGTCAGTTCCTGTAGCAATTAAAGCTGTTTGAAGGATATCCGGGTGCTAAATCCAGTTGAGAAGGATTTTGGACAAGATTGTCCCCACCTTTAGGAGGGTCTGTGGCAGAGACTTCAACCTAAAGTTTCCGAGTGACTCTCTGGCTGCTAGGCTGGTGAGAGAGGCCTATCCAGGTGCACTATACCTACTCTTGCTAGAGTGGCGAAAAAGCTTATCATTGGAAGCAGGACTGTTTCCCGTACCAATTAACCAGGGCTGGACTGGGACAGAAATTTGGCCCTGGACTTCATCCAGACCGGCCCACTTTAATTTTAAGTGTCCCCCTTACATCAGAGCCCCCCTTGCATCAGAGCCCCCCTTGTATCAGAGTATCCCCCATCAGAGTCTCCCTTGCATCAGAGTGTCCCCCTTTAGAGTTTTTCTTGCATCAGAGTGTCCCCTATAAGAATCCCCCTTGCATCAGAGATGCCCCTTGCAGAGAGTACCCCTTGCATTAGTGTTCCCCTTCAGTGTCCCCCCTTGCATCAGAGAGTCCCCCTTACATCAGAGTGCCCCCCTTACATCAGAGTGTCCCCCCTTGCATCAGAGTGCCCCCCCTTGCACCAGAGAGCCCCCTTTGCATTAGAGTGTCCCCCCTTACATCAGAGGGTTTCCCCTTGCATAAGAGTGCCCCCCTTTCATCAGAGTGTCCCCCCTTGCATCAGTGTCTCCCCTTGTACCAGAGAGCCCCCTTTGCATTAGAGTGTCCCCCCTTACATCATAGTGTTCCCCCTTGCATCAGAGTGCCCCCCTTGCATTAGAGTGTCCCCCCTTGCATCAGAGTGCCCCCCCTTGCATTAGAGTGTCCCCCCTTGCATCAGTGTCCCCCCTTGTACCAGAGAGCCCCCTTTGCATTAGTGTCCCCCCTTATGTCAGCGTGTCCCCCATTGCATCAGAGAGCCCCCCCTTGCATCAGAGTGTCCCCCATTGCACCAGGGTGTCCCCCATCAAAGTGTCCCCCATCAGTGTGTCCCCCCCCTTGAATCAGAGTGCCCCCCTCTCCTCCCCCTCCCACGTGTACTCATTCACAGCTCTCCAGAAAGGCAGCATTGTTCCTCTCTCCAGTCAATCGACAAGTGATAAGGGGAGAGAGGAAGGAAAGTCTGCCGGCTGCTTCTCTTGACAGGAGTGAAATCGCGATTACTCACTGTCAGAGAGGAGCTGCTCGAGGACTGCACCTGACCGGCCCACTGAGCCATCGGCCCACCGGGAAACTCCCGGTAGTCCCAATGGCCAGTCCGTGCCTGCAATTAACCCTGAATCCTCCATTTCCATTTCTTCTATCCCTTCACCTATTTACACTTTTATCGTTTTTACCCAGCTGGGTAATAAAAGCACAGAAAAGACACCTGTCTTGTGGATATTGACTTTATTACAGCTCTCATCCAGTACCCTAGATGGCGGGGATACAGAGGTAACGTGCCACCCAAATCAAACCAGTAGCTCCTTCGGGGGTAGTGCTACACGTGGGGGCTCGTCCGGGATTGGCTGTTACCTCTGGCAACTGAACTGAGTGATTTATTCCACCATTGAGAGTCTGAA
Organism: Rana temporaria; assembly: GCF_905171775.1. Lineage (NCBI taxonomy): Eukaryota > Metazoa > Chordata > Amphibia > Anura > Ranidae > Rana > Rana temporaria. Next base: position 495,054,891 of record NC_053490.1, read on the forward strand.
AAATTGTTGTGGTGTTGTCAGGAAAGGTTCCATCCACTGGTAATATCTATCATTTGGCATGCAGTACTGAGGTCCACCAGCAGGTGTCTCCTGGCAGTTTTGAACTGTCAGGGGAACTTCTCCCTGCTTGTGTCCTTGGGCCGCAGTACTGGCGTCCACCAGCGGATGGATCCTGGCAGTGTGGAGCAGACAGCGCCTACTGCGCTCAGGTGTGACTTAAAGCCAATTACAGGTATTCCTATAAATACCCGGCAAGTGCAAACATACCTTGCCCTGGTATCGTCCTTGTGCCCTGATCTGTACCTGCTGCCTGATTATCTGAACCTATTCCTGAAATCTGCTACCTGAGTTCCTGATCCTGTCTCCCTGTCCTGACCATCCATCCTCTTCCTGTCCCCATCTGTTGATCTCCCTGTGTATGACCTTGGCCTGGCTAACGTTTATGCTTCTGGAATATGCCTTTGTCCATCTGCCGATCTGCTGTGTATGACCCTGGCCTGGCTATTGTTTATGATTCTGGCATTTGCCATTTATTGTACATATCTGTCTGTTGTTATTTTGTGGGTCTCTGTCTGTTGGTTGGTTTGTTGCACTGTGTCATATTGGAGGTGGTTGTATTTATATTATTCACTTACCTAAATAAATCATTATATTTTCACTTATATGTGTTTGGTGTTCCTCTGTTGCTAGCCACACAGTTCTGGTCACACCTGGTACATGACAGGTGTTGGACTGTGCGGGTGAAGAAAGGTTTAAAGTCAATGGCTGAAAAGTTCTGGGCGCACGTGCAGCGGAGTGGTGTGTCCCAGCAACGTGCTCAGAAAAGAACTCAAGGTGGGAGGAGTTACCCACCCCTGCGTGAGACGTAGGCGAGTTTGGTGCCAAGGGAAAGAGTGATTGCCCGCTCACGAGAGAGGATCGTGCAAACATGTCTGCGTACCTAGCGCCATCCAAGAGGCTGAGGCCTATCATGTCCTTTCCGGGAGTTAACCCGATGCCTGCCCTCACTGGAGCTTCCTTGAGAGACACCGGAATGAATATGAAGTCCCGGGAAGGTTCGTCTTGTATACAAGTGGCAGTGTAGAGGCACTCGGCGTGTCCTGCCCCAGATGCACAGAGCTGATAATCAGAATCCAGCCCTTTATCCGATGCACGAGATGTGGGGAATATCCTTTTAAAGTGGATGCTGCCACGGAGACCGCATGCATGGCAATAGTGTCTCGCCCTCAAGAAGGTGGGATATGTAAAAGCCTCCCACGACTGTGGTCAAGGCTGACCCCTGCGCGTACCCGGACCGGACTCCAGGGAGGATGTTGCCCCTGTCGAGGCCAAGAAGATGTCTGGTAAGCAGGGCAGGGACATTGGATCAAAGGTTGTTAGTACTTGTTTGCCCGCGGAGGAGTATGCTAGCTCTGAAATTGATTCTTCTTCTATTGCGGGCGATGACCGTTGGTTTGAGCCGGAGCTGCCCGAGTTTAAGTGGGGCAAAGGGTCCCATGTTGCAAATACCTGTGATTCCAGAGCATGCTCCCCGATGAACTCAGGGGATACCACGCCACGGGCGGATATCCGGCAAACAAGTTGGGAGGTCGCAGTAAGGAAAGGTAATGACACCAAAGAAATTACTGTACCTCAATCTGATCTGCCTGTCTTAAAAAGGGCCCCCGATACCTGTGTCATGCCGGGACTGGGACACTCCTGCACGCTGCCAAAGCTTGCCCGCTTACAAAGGATCCTCATGAAGAAGGTAGCCCTTGACTATGGGTGGGAGTTCCCTTATGTGCCCAATGATCTCATGCAAGAGATCGAAAAGATGCGAGAAGAATGGTGTAAAGACGCCATCTGGGACTACGTAAATGTGACCGAAGCCCACCCGCAACACTGACTACTCGTTTATTCGTGTCTACCATCGATTTGAAGGTTGTTTAGAGGAATGGAGCTATGGCCGGCACACATACCATGATCGGTGGTCATCAAAAGCCCCGGAAAGATTGACCGATCTACTCGGTCACCCCGCTTGATGATCTGGGGAACATCATCACTTTGCCCAACCCCAGATTTTACCTGTGAGTCCAGGACGGAAGGACTCACTCACAGTGTTATTCCTGTTTTTTTTTGCTGTTTAAGGAAGTCCCCAAACAGGAACTATTTTTGTTTCTTTCCCTCCTCACATTTGTGGTGATGTGTTTGACTTTGGGGGGGAATACAAATGTTTAGTAAGCTAGACTAGGGATCCTGAGGACTTCACTGCTCAAACAAAAGAAGAGGGGAGTTGTTTGTGGTGCCTGAGCACTGTAACCCCTCACAGTTACTCTTGTTGGGCACAGGAACGGGTCCTGCTGTTAAAAATGATTAAAAAAATTGTCGGGTATGGGCAGGACTGCTACCCAGACCCGCCCCTCTGTCAAACCCATGTAGGAGGAAAGAGTCGGCATTCATACATTGCTGGCCGGTACAGTGTTGCAGAGGGTCAGGATCATTTGTCCCCTGGGGTTTTTTCATGCTTACCCCTGCGCTCACAGGCCTAGCTTGCCACCTTCACTTAAACACAGAAGCCCAACTTCTGTAGTTGAAAGTGAAAGTAAGAGCTTGACTCCTTCAACAGCCTCCCTGCTCTGCACCAGAGCCGGGGGGCAAGTGCTGGACTGGCTGACTGCAGCATGTTCAAGGGGAGGAGTAGGGAGGGGGTGAGCTGTATCCTTATCCTTATCTCCTTCCTGCTCGGGGAGTTCAGGTGTGTGTGGTGTGTGTGTGTTTTGTGTATGTGGTGTGTGTTATGTGTGTGTGTTTTGTGTGTGTTTTGTGTGTGTTGTGTGTATGTGTGTGTATGTGTGTCTGTGTTGTGTGTGTGTTGTGTGTGGGGAGGGAGGGGGGTGCAGAGGTTATACCTGAGGAGAAAGGCAATAGTGGGATGTGGATGGATGACTGCAATCTGTACCTAGTTCTCCTGAACCCTTGCACTCTGTATGTAACGCACTCCAGAACCATGAACTCTGAACGTAACTCCAGAACCTTGCAGCCTGTGCATAACGCACTCCAAAACCCTGCACACTTGCCATAATGCACTTTATAACCTACCTCCCTGTACATAACACACTCCAAAACCCTGCACTCTATATGTAACTCCAGAACCCTGCACTCTGTATGTAACTTCAGAACCCTGCACCCTGTGCATAACACACCCCAGAACCCTGCACTCTGTACATAATGCACTTCAGAATCCTGCACTCTGTACATAATGCACTGCAGAACCCTGCACTCTGTACATAACACACTCCAAAACTCTGCACTTTGTTTCTAGCACTCTCCTTAACCCTGCACTCTGTGCGTAACACACTCCAGAACACTGTTCTCTATGCAAAAGGCACCCCAGAAACCTGCAGTCTGTACCTATTGCTTTCCTAAGCCCTGCACTATGTACGTAAAGTACTCCAGAAACCTGCTCGCCTGTGCATATCAGGCTCCTGAACCATGCATTCTGTACATAGCGCACTCCTGAACCATACACTCTGTACATAACGCACTCCTGAATCCTTCCACACTTTGTGTAACACACATTTCCATAGTGTGTTACACAGTGTGTGTTATGCAAAACCATTTGTAATGGAAGCTTTTTATTCTTATTTTTGTATGTGTCTTGTATGTGTCTTGTGGCACAGCAATCAAAGCATATTTTATAGGTACAAGGAAACCTGGGTTTTGATTAACCACACCCATTAAGCCCCTCCCACAGTTAAAAGTTTGACCACATCCAGTTTTGCTGCAGTGCAAGTAGCGTGCCGTTGGTCGCCTCCTCCCTCATTCTGAAGTTCAAAAGCTGGGAGGTATGCCAAACCTCACCCCTATTCACTAGAAGTTGCTTGGGGCATCTTCACCTCTGATTAATGGTACCAATACAAGACCTATTCACATGGAGTCAGGCCAGAACAATACTGAGAATGGTTCTCAATGGTGCGATTTTCTGGGAATGCACACCCTCACATTCATTAGCTTTGTGTATGAGCATGGCTTCTTTATTGTGAAACATTACAGCTAGGAGGGCTATACTCAATTACTTCAATAAACAGTGACATCATGTGAGTACACATGGAGGATCTGTTCCACGCAGCAGATCAATCACTTACATATTATTGTGATTGTGAGAAGCAACAGACAAGTCAAATGTAAACTTGTATAGATACCATTAAATATATGGAAGAACTATAAATCGTATAAATCAAAGATATAGCTAAAAGCCACAGGCGCCTTGTTTAACCGGAAGAATTGGCTGCCCCATGACCGGGCCATTTTTTGCGATTCGCTCACTGCGTCGCTTTAACTGACAATTGCGCGGTTGTGCGACATTGCACCCAAACAAAATTGACATCCTTTTTTCCCCACAAATAGAGCTTTCTTTTGGTGGTATTTGATCATCTCTGCGGTTTTTATTTTTTGCGCTATAAACAAAAAAATAGCAAAATTTAAAAAAAAAACAGTATTTTTTACTTTTTGCTATAATAATTAGGTCGATATGTATTCTTCTAAATCATTTTATCGTGACGCTTTTGACGCTATTTTGGGTGGATACCAGCATTGGAGGATACCGGCATTGGAGGACTAGAACTACTGACTAACTATGGAGTCAACCCCTCTGGGGTCTCCTCGTGTGTTAGTCTGCTGCCTAAAGGGGAGAGATGTGTCGGGAGTCACTTTGGGCGGGGGGGGGGGGGCCTGTGGAACCAATAATTCCTTGGATAGGTTGGGAAGCCCTTCTTTCAGCTCCCCATGCACCTCCTATGTCTAAGTCACCCTGTGTCTATTAGGGGCACAGGGTGACCGAGAACCCCAGTCTGATCTTGGCTAATCGGACTCACTGTACAACCACAGTGGAATGTTGTGTGTGTGTGTGTATATATATATATATATATATATATATATATATACAGTATATATATATTGTCTATGGTCTCATACTATTGTGTACTCTTTGCTGGGTAATTTGGGGTGTGGCTGTATTCCATTATTATATTATGTCTGTGAGCCTAGTTTGTAGTTGTCAGCGGTTTGGAATATCTGATATCTACAGTATATTCAGACTGGGGGGAAGCGGTATATGACGACAGCACTCAAGCGGAGTGTGGGACGTTTTGTTACACATACTATATTGGCCCACCTAAAATGGCCACCTCCAGAGTCGAAGACACTCCATAAGCAATCATTATTCATGGTACTCCCCAAAATGGTCACTGCAGTTCAGCTTTGTAAGCATTTAATTTAACCCACTAGTGTCACAGTGTCAGGCTCCGGTCAGTTTCAGTGGCCACGGGAAGGTGTCTCCCATTAGGGATGAGCCGAACATGGTTTGCACCAGAACCTGCAAACAGACCAAAAGTTTGTGTGAACTTTAGAACCCTGTTAAAGTCTATGGGACTCAAACGTTTGAAATCACGTTTTCTCGGGAGCAGTGATTTTAATAATGCTTAAAGTGAAACAATAAAAGTGAAATATTCCTTTAAATTTCATACCTGGGGGGGGGGGGTGTATAGTATGCCTGTGAAGTAGCGCATGTTTCCCATGCTTAGAACTGTCCCTGCACAAAGTGTAATTTCTGAAGGAAAAAAGTAATTTAAAACCACTCGCGGCTATAATGAATTGTCGGCTCCCGGCAATACAGAGAAAAGTCATTCAGAAAAAAAAATGCGTGGGGGTTCCCCCAAATTCAATTACCAGGCCCTTCAGGTCTGGTATGGATATTAAGAGGAACCCTGTGTCAAATTTAAAAAAAGTGACGTGGGGTTCCCCCCAAATATACATTCCAGACCCTTCTGACCCTTCTGACGTTTCGCACTATGCCTTAGTGCTTCTTCATAGCTATGAAGAAGCACTAAGGCATAGTGCGAAACGTCAGCTTTTCTTTTGTTGTGCTGTTTTTTGCTGTGGCATGTATTTTGTGATTTTTAATTAAAGGAGGAGTTTTTTTGGAGTGCGGCTGTCCCAGCTTTTTTTCTTCATCCTAATAAGCCTCCTTATGCCTTCATATCTCAGGCTGCATTCTTGCGTTGGCCGCTAGGGGGCGCGGCCATTGTGATCGGCGTATAGTATGCAAATTGCATACTACCACCGATTCACAAAAGTTGCGCGGGCCCTGGGCACGCAAGGTACGGAGTTTCCGTACGGCAACTTTAGCGCAAGGTTGCTCCTGCTAATAGCAGGGGCAACCAATGCTAAAGTATAGCTGCGCTTCCCGCTCGTAAAATTTAAATTTCACGTCGGTTACGTAAGTGATTCGTGAATGGCGCTGGACGCCATTCACATCCACTTAGAAGCAAATGACGTCCTTGCGACATCATTTGCCGCAATGCACGTCGGGAAAGTTTCCCGGCGGAGCATGCGCTGTTAGCTCGGCGCGGGAGCGCGCCTAATTTAAATGATTCCCGCCCCCGGCGGGATCATTTACATTAGGCGCCCTTACGCAGGGCTAATTAGCATAGCGCCCGCGCAATTTACGGAGCTACTGCTCCGTGAATCGCTGGGCAAATCGAAATATTTGCGTGGGCGCAGAGAAAAATCTTTGCTCTTTGCCCACGCAAATATTGCTCCATTCTACCTGAATCTGGGCCAGTGTTTTTAGTTAGGCTGTTGGTTTGCTGTTTCTTCACTGTCACGTTTATTTTTAAATTTTGCATTTGTTAGATAGGTGTTTGTGCATTAATAAACTTCATTCTAACTTAGTCTGATTTCAGCTTCCTAAGTACAGCTACACTGAACTGGTCATCCCTGTTGCCTCTGGAAACCTGCACTCGATATCCTTTACTCCCAGGTAAGGAACAACAAAGCTTCCATACAGGGAAAAACTATGTTAAGGACTAGCAAACCTAGCTACATCCCACACTATGGGCACACAAAATTACATTAAATCTCTTATTTATATGGAAAAAATCAAGTCAAGGTAGCTGCCCAAATCTTAAGGGAATTTTGTATCCAATATGAATCCCCCCCCCCCCCCCCCAAAATATCTGCCTGAAGCTCATAGAAGTAAACAATTATTCCTCAATAAGCTCCTGCAGGTTGAACAAATGGCACAGTGCCTCCTTCAGGTTGGGGAAATACTGCAGCCTATACCTGCCTACAGACTGCTCTTTTGAAATTGACTACAAACTTATCAGTAGCTCTTCATCTCCTTTACATCCATCTAGAACAAAAGGTTTGGTTGGAATTTGGCCTTAATCCTGAAGGTTGAGCAAAAACAGCAAACCAGGTTTCAACTTAAAAATTAGGTGACAAGGTCAGAAAGGGAGGTTCACTAGTTCATAGCTCAAAGGAAAGATTTTTAAAAAGATTTTAAAGATGAACTCCAGCCAAACAGCTGGATGCATAAATGTGACCTGTTTTACCTGCCAAAACATGTTAGCCTTGTTAGCCTTGAAAATCACATCACAATGCAGAGCTAGGAAAGTCAAGAAAAGCAATACCAGTTGGTCATTCCTGAGCCCCATGTCTTTTGATTGGACAAAGTAGGAGCATCAAGAGGGAAGGGAAAAAAAAGTGGCAAGCAGGCATCGTGTAGCACAATTGATTAAAAGGTAAAAAACGATATAAACAGCAATGGCACTCACAAGCGGGTGTGGTGGGGGGTGATGACAGTTCGCAGTGGATGGGAAGTCCAAGTGTGAACCGGGAGCTATTGTCTTTATCCGTTATAGGAAGATGGCAAGCTGTATATAGGGAGAGAGATTAGTCTGAGATCGTTTCTGAGGGAGCCAGTTTCGAGCTGCTATGTATAGCCGGGATGGTCTGTCTGAGTTTGAATATCCGTCCAAAGTATGTATCTCCAGCGGGAGTGTAGAGAGGAGTTGTCAGTCCGTCTGCCATGAGAGCCAATTGGAACGCGTTTTGGAAGCACGCCATGCTTCCTTCATCAGCCTTGGCTTGATGTCCCTGTAACAGAACCAGTTACCGGCTTTCTTTTTTCTTGTTAATGCGGATTGTGAGGAGAAAAAAAACAATAACTGGCTTCTACTTACTGCCGTGATCAGGTGTCATTGGCTGACAGCTGATCACGGGGTAAAGGGCCGCTGTGATTGCCCACAATGAAAGTCCACACTGTAGCTGTCTTTTGGCTACAGCGCTGGCATAAAGTGGTTAAGAACATTCATTTGATTTTCTAATCGTTAGTGGAGTCAAATTGACTCTCATTTTCAGTTGCAATAGTGAGAACATTCAAAAGATTGCAGAATGGAACATTTTACGTAAACAAGCAAATTTCTAAAAGTGAATGTGTTATTTTTTCCGCGAAAGTCCATTTACTCCAAAATCAAATGTTAAAAGCAAATTTTTCTTGAAGTACTTTTGAACAACATTCGTCAAGTATTAACGGACTATTTGTATGAAGGTTCAATAGAAAATCTACTAGTATATAACCAGCTTAAGTTTGTCAAGCTGGATAATGCTGACAGGGCCACCCACAGCTCAAAAAATTTAGACCTGTATGACCAGCTTGACAGCACTAAGGTTATAGTAGTTAATTGCCAAGTAATATTAAACAGATTTCTGGGACTTATACTAGTTATTCAACGAACAAATTGACAATTTTTTTTTAATCTTTGTTCATAAAGGTTTGGGGATATTATTATATTGCCTGTCTGAGTGTTAAATGTTAATTCAAAGATGGATATTATTTGGATTTCTCTGCAAATTAATTTTAATTTGTGGCATTAAAATTTTTATTTTTTATTGTGTCCATATATTCAAAAATTGGTTTATCGAAGCAAAAAGAAGAATTTAGATTGAAAAACAATATTGGAAAGCACACAACAAATATAATTTTTCTTATTAATACTGTATCTCTCTGGTTTTATAAAAAAAAAAATTTGTGTATACATTGATTTTGGGTATGTTATTTTATTTATTACGGGTACTCATATAGTGCTGACAATTTACACAGCAATTTTACTCACTGAACTGCAACTCAATTTATAACATTCATATCCTTTTTCAGGATGTTTTGGTTGATATTCTGTCTCTATTATTTAAAATACACCTATAATAACAATGATAGACCCTTCTTTTCTTTGTAAGTGGGAAAATTTACAAAATCTGCAGGGGATCAAATAATTATTTTTGCCACTGTAAGTGTAGTGGTGACGTCACCATTGTGCTGTACAGCAGGCTCCACCCACTACAGTCTGCCTGCAAAAAACTACAGGAGGGGGAGGAGACAAGACCAATTACCCTGCACAACAAGAGAGAGCAGTAGTGACCGTTCTTTGTTACAGGCAGGGCTGGCCCAAGACTATGTGCTGCCTGGGTCCAAAAAAATCACACCCACCAAAAGCCCGCCACATCCATTATTATATATAATGATAATTAAAACTAATTAAAACAAATTTTAATTATGGGTTGATTAATTGAATTTATTAGAAAGTTAGATTTACACGCAACAGCACCCTGTCTATATGCAAAATTAAATGGCATACCATTATGTTCAATTTCAAGGGGCAGGCTAGGGCAGTATAGGGGCCGACTAGGGCAGTATATAGACAGGCTAGGGTAGTATATAGACAGGATAGAGTAGTACATGGACAGGCTAGGGTAGTAAATGGACAGGCTAGGGTAGTATATAGACAGGATAGAGTAGTATATGGACAGGCTAGGGTAGTATATGGACAGGCAAAGGCAGTATAGGGGAAGGCTAGGGTGATATATAGACAGGCTAGGCAGTATAGGGGCAGACTGACTAGGGTAGTATATGGACAGGCTAGTGTAGTATAGGGACAGTCTAGAGAAGTATAGTGACAGGTTAGGGTGGTATATAGACAGGCTAGGACAGTATGGGGATGGGCTAGGGTAGCATAGGGGCAGGCAGAGCAGCCTGGTGTGCAGTTGTCATCATGAAAAAAAAACGTGGTCGTCAATTTGCTGGGTAAATAGAAGAGAAGGAGTGGCGGCCATGGTTCAATTTCAATTACTCTTGTATTTAGACAATATTGTTTTATCCCGGAGATCAGCTTTAAAGTCTAAATTCACGTTTTTGAACATGTTACACCCGTATTTAGGGTGTAACATGTAACATGTTCATCATGTGCTTTTTTTTTTTTAAAGGTAAACTTATCCTTTAACCCTTTGCTGCAGCCATTGGGATTGTGTGTAAAACTGACAGGCAGACTCCTGCCTGGCGGGTGTATGCATCTGGGCAGCTGCACTGCTACCCGATTGCCTCCACACACCCCCCAGTACCAGCCCCCCCAGCACGCGCCCCCACCATGTATTCTCTGTTTGCCCATCCAGGACTGATATGGCAGGTGCAGGGAAGGGAGAAGAATGGACACTCATCTACCCTCCTGTTCTTGCTGTGACCCAAAAACTGATGTCTATGAGGTCACTTCCGGGTCACTTTTTCAGTGTCCCTGGCTAGCATGAACCTGTCACCAAAAAATCATCACATACTGTAAGGGACTTTTTGTCTCTTATTTGATGAAAAAAAAAGGTTAAGCAAAAAAATTTTTTTTTTTTTGCCCAAAAATAAAGTTACACCCAAGCACATAAACCCCATCCCCACATATACACACGTACGAATGTAAACACACACGTCAGGGCCACCTGAGCATGAACACATTGATTGGATACACATGTTATATATTGCTGCCCAGGCTGGAACGAGAGCAATAATTGATGACTTATTTAAAAGCTTTTAAAGCGATGTCTATAAAAATATAGGGTACTGAAGTTTGTTGCCATTTCATGGGTGCACACAAATTTCAGTATAGCGCACCCCACGTAGGAGTCGCAGGTGAAAAGAGATCCCCCACTCTGCACATCCAGGCACACCAAATTCCCACAGTCTTCCAGAGTCAGAAAACAGTCCAGCACTTTTTTTTTTGTATTTTATTGAGGGGATAAAACTTGGATGAGGAGTAAGGGTATCATGGGATTCCCACTTGATTTCAGACAACTTCAGGGACAACTTTCCTATATACAGACTTTATACACTCCTCTGCTCCTCCAGCACACTTGCTTGCAGAGTCAACTGTGCTTGAGTCAGTCCCTTGGGACCACAGTCTTCACCTGGAAGCAGTGACCTGGCGGTCAGGGAGAGCAATCCAGTGCTGAGGCCTTGGCAGCTAGGGAGAGCCTTCGGTGGGCACACGTGAACACATTGGTCATCGGCAGTGTCCTTTTATCTGGTGGCAGTCGGGAGGTCGCCCTCATCACTTGCATCACAGATCCAGCTGAGCTGTGGTGCTAAGAGGTGCGAAGTTGAGCACTGTTCCTTGAGCACAGTACCTGCAGGGGCCTGCTGCAGGATCTCCACGTCATCCCTTTGAGCTTGGTATTGTTGTCAGAAACCAAGAATCAGGCCGAGAGAGAAGTACAGGTAAATCACAGTTCGGTAACCATAACAGATAGTAAGACAACCCAGAAAGACAGGAAACCAGGGATCAGCATAGTGGAACAGCAAGCTGGAGTCAGAAGGAATGTCAGCCAAGCAAGTCTTTAAGAGGAATGCAGGAGATAGTCTCTGTGATGTTGGCCAAGGTGAAGGCAGAGATCATCTGGGCTGGAAGACTTAAGTAGGCAGGACTAACGGGCAGGAAATCATCAACAGGTGAGTAACTGTGGAGAGATAGGAGCTGGCAATTAGCTAACAGCTGAGCTGCCAGATCAGAGAAGGAAGGGCTGAGTCCAGCCCTAACAATTGCCTAGACCCTATCACCAAGGAATGCTTCCTCAGAAATCATATAATAATCATATAAGGTCGAATTATTTGGGTACAATGTACCATGCTGTGTTAAGTGTTTGTGTTTAGGGTTGCTGTGGGGGCAGGCGGCTAACGGGAGTAGTCTGACACCAGATCATTCTCCTTCCTTTTTCTGACCTGCAGTCATGGACCTTGATTGATTAATACTTGCTGCTCTATTGTTCTGCCAAGGACTATATTAACAATTTACTTGTTCATTTATATAGAGTATAACAATAGCCTCACCTCCGTTAAAATTATTTTCTGTTGATGCTATTAACTGCCAAACCTAAAGTAAAGACTCATTTGGTTTTCGGTCCTATTCTGGTGTCTGTGTATTATATTCAATACTGCTGAAATGTCTGAACCCAGAGTGTCAGAGGTGTCAGGAGACTTGCAAGGTCAGGCAACCATTGGGGTACAGTATCTTTAAGTGGCCCTCATGGGGGTAGCACTATAAAAGGTTCCTGGTACAAATCCATCCTGTGCCAGTCACAGCTCATTAGGTGAATTTCCAAGGTTTGTGGATTAGTACATATTGCACAAAGTGCTCTTCTTGCATTGTTTATTGAATAGGCCCCTTAGTGTACATGGTATGACGTTATGTACATTTTCTATCAATCTTCATGCTTGTTCTAGGTCTGGAAATCGGAAGAATCAGCCGTGTGGTCTAGTGGGACTCGGGACTGTAGACTGAAGCACTGCTTTATGTCATTTGCTATGCGCAGAGGTTCTGTGCTCAGATTCTTGCAATGTTTATAAAGAAGTGACTCATCTTTCCATATAACTGGAATTCTGTGCACCCTGCCTGGAGGCAGCGTTCACATCTGTATTATTCCCTCTCTGCATAATTCTAGGAATAGTTTATAGAATATCTCTTAGAAATTATAATATATTAATGTCGGGATGTGTACACAGAAAGCCTGCTTCATCTTTGTTTCTCAGTTGCCCCACATTGTGGCAATGACTATACAGGCCTACATCAGAATCCTAATATTAAAAGGGGCCGCACAGACATCAAAATCCCCCCAATTTCTGAGATAAGAAAGTGGGATACCTTTTAGTGCAAAATCTGTGACTAAAGGACACAACCCTTTAATATGCAAAACTTGATTGGTTAATTCACTAGTTATCTTTTATATTGAGGTTTCAACATACCAAATGTAGTATTTTAGAGCAGAGGTCTGCAAACTACAGCTCATGGGCCACATAGGGGCCTACTACAATATTTTATGACGGACACAGACCTGTTATCTGCCTGCTCAGCGGGGATCAGCGGACAGATTCCCCGCTGAGCAGGCAGAGTTCGCCTATCTGAACGGGGCCTTAGTTTTACTCTTTCACCTCCTTTTTATACCTATCTGAGCCCTCACACAATCTAACGGTATACCTGACTGTACCTGACTCCGCTTTCACAGTTCTTGCTGAGACAAAGGGAGTCATTGGCTCCCCTTGCTGTCAGTCAAATCCCGTGACAATGAAGCAAGGGCCGGAGCCAAGCTGAACTGTCTGTACCTATGGAAGCAGGCAGCATGGCTCGGGATCGAGCTTGCAGGTGAGCCACCATAGGAAGCGGTTTCCAGAAGAGGAGGAGCCAGGAGTGCCAACGAGGGATCTGAGAAGAGGAGTTTCAGGACTGTTCTGTGCAATGTTATTGCACAGAGCAGGTAAGTATAACATGTTTGCTATTTAAAAATATATATTTATACTGTATATACTTTACAACCACTAAATTTGTAAAAAGTCGGCTATGGTTATTGAACTTCAATAAAGTGCAAGTCCAGCTATAGTGTGGCTGAGGGTTAGTAGCTCTTGCCATGACTTTTCTTTGCCGCAGTTCAGTAACATTTACATGTCTCCTCCCCACTCTCAGCCTATGAATGGACAGTGAAAGAAGAATCAGTATGTCATGTGGGTGGGACTTACTGCGTTCAAATACAGGACCCAGAGCGAGCTTTCCCTAGTGCCCCCAGAGGCAAGCTGACTTTCACACTGATATATAGTTAAGATGGCACTCCAACTTCAAAGCAAGACTCCTCAGCGAAAACACAGTTAACTCCTTGAAATCCATGGACAACTTCTGTAACATTTCACATCATTCACAGTTTCTCGTTATTTTTTAGAATACTTCTCTCATTTAACCACATCAATAACCGCACTTTCACCCCTTTTCTGCCCAAGCCAATTTGCAACTTTCAGCGCTGTCGCACTTTGAATGACAATTGCGCGGTCATGCAACACTGTACCCATATGACATTTTTATAATTTTTTGAGACAGAGAGAGCTTTCTTCTGGTGTGTTTAATCACCACTGGGTTTTTATTTTTTGCTAAACAAATGAAAAAGACCCCCAGTGATATCGATCTGTATGTTTCACCTGGATACTAGGAAGCTCACTTTTACATATTCTGTGCTTTTTCTACTCCCAAGACCTCACTACATCTTGTTCCGCGACTCCCAGGCTAGTTCCCTAGGATGCCCCAAGCTGCAAGGTTGGTCCCAGTATTTGGGAACCGATTGCTAGGGAAAGAGCCTAAGCACCAAGCTGCAGCCCTTGCCATGTCACATGCTTCCTGACTGGCTGATATAGTATGCACAAGACACTAGTACTGTAGTCATTGGTAATGGCAATATAGCCTCCTCTGGATAGCTTAGTTGGACATTTATAAAGCATCTTACTTCTCCTCCCTCCCTTGTCAAGCCATGCGTGCACCACTTTAGTGACTTCAGACCAGGCAAGTTAAGTAGCAACGTTTTTTTTTACTGAAGTAGTTAAACATAAGAGATGAACAGTTCTCAGAGACTTTTTTCACACATATTCCTGTACAGAGACTTTTAAATGCCCTTTTAGTGTGCCCCTGGTGCTCCCTTTTGCTTGATGAAGTAGTCATACGTTAAATATGTGAGAAAGTCTTTTAGTCCGTGTCATGGACCTTGGAATGCTGAAGGGTATCTCTTTGAAATCTGTTACACAGTGGGTTTCTTCTGCTCTGTCTTAAGGCCAGACGGCTCCATTGTTCTGTGTCTGGCTATTGTGTACATTGATTGCCCCCTTTGGCTTCTGTCTCAATACACATAACAGTCCCTCCATTCAAGCTATCGGACCAATCCCGGCTGACTCATGTTCAAGTCCTCATTTGCATGGTTATGAGGACCTGAAGGAGAACTCGATGTACTTTACAATTGACCAATAGGAAAGCGATTGTTGGGGGCGGGATGTTCCAAATTCTGTTTAAAAGTGTGTTGTGTACTTCCAATAAAGGTCTTCCTGTTTGAACTTACATACAGCCTGCCTGGTGTTTTGTTCTTATGGATCCCGAACGGCACATAGCTGTAGTTCGGATGCCGGAGCCTTGGATGACCGAACCATCAGACGTTGCGATCTGCAAGCTGACTCAATAGTAGCAGAGGAGTGTCGGGAGAGCGGAAGCGAGCAAGGGTCTCGTTACAGTCCGTTTGTCCATTTTAACAGCATAAGTCTATATCCCTTAGGCCGCGTACACACGGTCGGTCAAAACCGATGGAAACGGACTGAAGGACCGTTTCATCGGTCCAAACCGATGGTGTGTGGGCCCCATCGGTCCGTTATCCTTCGGTCGAAAAATGTAGAACTTGCTTTAAAATTGAACCGATGGACGCCTAACCGATAGGTCAAAACTGACGGTTAGTATGCAAAAGCATCGGTTACAAACCCGCGCATGCTCAGAATCAAGTCGACGCATGCTTGGAAGCATTGAACTTCATTTTTCTCTGCACGTCGTTGTGTTTTACGTCACCGCGTTGGACTCGATCGTTTTTTTAACTGATGGTGTGTAGGCACATCAGACCATCAGTCAGCTTCATCAGTTAACCGATGAGAACGGTCCTTCGTTGGATGGACTGATCGTGTGTACAGGGCTTTAGAAACACCACCCATGGAGTCCATGTCCGTGAGGTACTACGCACGCCAATAAACTATGCGGCTCTTTTATCTTTCCTTCATGTGCCCTACTATGGAGTAAATTTTACCATCAGCCATAACAGTACCACCACCTGCAATATAATAGAGGAAGCTGATTGGATCTTCTATACTTGCATATCAAGCCTGTCTAGACTCGTATAATTTTGAGTCTAGACCTCTGGTAAGGAGGCATTTTATATTAATATCGGTGAAGGTGCACCTAGGTGATCAAAACGCACATCAATTATACTCATTGTTTCTGGATATTAATCAAGAAATTCATCTGCACTATTTAGAACAACACCAGTTGTTCACACTTTATGGGCACTTGCATATTCAATATCTCTGTTCAGCGTGGCAACATTTTTAATTGTTTCATGTTTTTTCACGATTGGTCCTATTGTGTTGTTGCCAGCAGCTTGCACTTTTATATTTTGTCTGTATACCTGCGCAATATTTTTTTGTTCATATGCATTAGAACCCTGCCTGGGCTCCCCCAGGGGGTGATAAAAATGTAGGCAATTACATCCTCAGAAATAGTCTCCTTCTCTTCCCATGCAGAGCAAACAAGATGTGACGACCACTGAACAACTCTTTTACATAGTGGCAGTTTCCTTTTTGTATGTTATGTCCAGCAGAGAGCAGTACCTCCCAAAAAACCTGGGGAAACCTGGGCAGCAGTGTTAACCCTTACCTCTCAGGCACCACCACCTCTGGAATTATCAAAGCATTTTAATAAGACATACAACAAGGGTTGCCACCTGTCCAGTATTCACCTGGGTTTTCAATCATGGGTTCGGGTTTCAGCCCACCTGAAACCTGGACACATTATTCAGACTGGGCTGTGGCTCCCCAAATAATCAAGATAGTCACACACAATCTGTTGCCATCTGAAAGCTGTGGGCAGATGTCTCGGGCGGGGTTGGGCATCACTGAAAGTTGGGGCGATGATGTCAGCAAGAGCAATTTGTCCACACCCACCGTTCGCCGTGGCACGATCTGCACGCTATATTACTGCTCACCTTGGGGCACCCAAATGTGTCCCAGGTCCCATATTGTTTACTGCAAAAAAAATGAAATTGCCCTGTGCTGCAAATGTGTTTGGGTTTGGCTTGAAGAAAAGGTGGCAACCCTACATACAACCCAATCAAGAAGATAATAACCACAGGCAATACAGCAGTATCGTATTAGGCACCTGCTTACAAGTAGATTGATGAATTTGTCACTGAACTCTCTCCTTCTATCAGCATGTTTTTTTCGCTGCAGCGCAACTGATTGGCTCTTTTTGCTGTATCTTCTCCCCAATTCCTACAGTAGCTTTGCTGTACATCCATTGCAAGAAGCTGATATTAGGTCAAATTCCAGTACTTTCACTGCAGAATTGAATTGTGTCTTTTAGATATGCATGATGTTCAGCTGTAAAGGAAGAAGAAACATATTGAAATGATTCATCAGTGAGTCCAATATACACATGGTATGAACATGAAGATACTTGTATGATCATAACTACACAATTTCAGTGATTTTACTGATAGCAGCATCATTCCAGGAACCAGAACATTGTGAACTCCCTGTGGTATATTTATAAGATTGGGTGTAAGAAAACATTTTAGTGCCCAGACATCCATTGGTACATTGCACAACATTTCTGTGAACTCAACAACAAATGTATGAAGTTAAGCCTCATACAATTTAAATAATACATTGGAAGCCATTGTTATTAAATTAACCCATCACAAAGCTCCCACTTCCTAATTAGCTGTCTTTTAGGTTCCATTGACAACCCACCCCTCTCCTGCTGTGACATTACACCCTTCCAGTCCTAAATTTCTTGTACCTACTGGCCTTATCTATTGATAGGGCTGTAATGCCACAGCGAAGAAACGAAAGGGCTGGAACAATCATAATAATGTGGGATTTAAATTTGACCGAATAAGAAAATTGACTGGAGTAATGCCACGGCAGGAACAGTTAATGGGCAAAAATGTATAAACCTATTATAAAACAATTTTATGGTCCAGTTCATAGAAGCCCCAACTAGAAATGATGCTCTGCTGGACCTGATAATAGCATTGACCATAACATGATCTCATTTAATGTAAGCTGTAAGCGACACGCTCATATAGGAAAGAGAAAAGACACTTAACTTTAAAAGAGCTAATTTTCCAAGAATATGGACTTCTCTCCAAGACTTAGACTGGGGGGGGGGGGGATATTGGCTCCAATAAACACAGAACAGAAATGGGAATTCTTCAAAAAGACTGTATGTGAACAGACTGCAAAATATATTCCCATGGTCAATACATTTAAAAGGCTAAAGACAAAACCTATGTGGCTCACGACCAAAATTAAAAAAGCTATAAATAATAACAAAAGATATAAAAATGAAGGAACACTATCATTGTTTAAATCTTACAAAGAATATTATAACAGAATATGTAAAAAGGAAATAAAGGCCACAAAAATTCAAAACGAATGACAGATTGCAAAAGATAGTACGACAAATCCAATTTCAAATATATTAATGGTAAAAAGGCCAGGTCTGAGCATGTAGGCCCTTTACAAAATAATCTGGAGTGTATGGCTGGGCAAATTTATCAAATATCATCTTCAGCTCTGTGTATACAAATGATCATGGGGAAGCTCATGTCCATAATGGGGATGGTATTGTCACAGCCCCAAATGATCTAAAATGGCTCCAAAGTCATATGGTCCAGAAATATGTAGACAGCATAAAGGTGAATAAAGCATCTGGACCAGATGGCATCCACCCACATATCCTAAAAGAAATAAGCTTTGTCATTTTAAAGCCATTGTTTCTAATTTTTAGAGACTCTTTAAAGGGGTTGTAAAGGTTTGTTTTTTATTTTCTAAATAGGTTCCTTTAAGCTAGTGCATTGTTGGTTCACTAACCTTTTCCTTTAATTTCCCTTCTTTTTTTTTTTTTCTTTGTCTGAATTTCTCACTTACTGTTTCTCCTCAGTAAGCTTGCCCCCATCATCCTAGCTGTTATAGCTGGGGGTTAGTCAGCCAGAACAGCTTACTGAGGAGGAACAGGAAGTCTTTTTGAAGAATTCCGATTTCTGTTCTGCGTTTATTGGTGCCAATACCCCCCCCCCCCCCGTCTAAGTCTTGGAGAGCAGTCCATATTCTTGGAAAATTAGCTCTTTTAAAGTTAAAGGAGTTCTCTGACCTAAAACTTTTAACCCCCGCTGTGCCCGGGCTGTAAAAAAATAGAAAATAAACTGTCACTTACCTGCCTACGATCCCCCGTTGTTCCGATATCGCCGTCCCGTTCTCCGGTCCCGGTCTCTTCCGCTTCCTGTGTGTCGGTGACTCATAGTGCGCTCAGCCTATCAGTGGCCGCGACGGGACATTGCTGCGGCCGCTGATAGGCTGAGCGCACTATGAGTCACCGACACACAGGAAGCGGAAGGGGCCCGGGACCGGAGAACGGGACGGCGATATCGGAACAACGGGGGATCGTAGGCAGGTAAGTGACAGTTTATTTTCTATTTTTTTACAGCCCGGGCACAGCGGGGGTTAAAAGTTTTAGGTCAGAGAACTCCTTTAAGTGTTTTTTTCTCTTTGCTATATGAGCTTGTCGCTTACAGCTTACATTAAATGAGATCATGTTATGGTCAATGCTATCCAGACGTTCTTTTATATGAATATTAGCAATAAGCTCTGCATGGTTTGTGATTATCAGGTCCAGCAAAGCATCATCTTTAATGACTGGAATAGTACCACCATTGGCGTAGGGCCAATGTGGTGCCTATATTTTAAAAGAGATCAACGTCTTTACCAATAGACCTGTTAGTTTAAGATACTAGAGAGTTTAATAAAAGACCACATAGAGTTCTTGCTGAAAAATATATATTCTTTTTTTGAGGAGGAAAGTAAAGGGGGGTGGCTGTAGACATAGGGGCAGATCCACAAAGAGAGTACGCCAGCGTATCTAGTGATACGCCGGCGTACTTTTAAATTTCCCGCGTAGTATCTTTGTTTTGAATCCTCAAAACAAGATACAACGGCATCTGGGTTAGATCCGACAGGCGTACGTCTTCGTATGCCTTCGGATCTTAGATGCAATTCTTCGGCGTCCGCTGGGTGGCAATGGCAAAATGAGAAACAAAAACTGGATAGCCGCACTCCAAAATGACTTAAAAAAGTTGTCTTTAATTTTCAACTGTACACATACAGTCACTGCAACCAACAGAAAACAGGACAGCCGACGCGTTTCACACTTCTAATTTAGTGCTTAATCATGTCCGCTGGGTGGCGTTCCCGTTGTATTCCGCGTCGAGTATGCAAATTAGCTATTTCCGACGATCCACGAACGTACGAGCGGCTGTCGCATTCTTTTACGTTGTTTCCGTTCGGCTTTTTTCGGCATATAGTTAAAGCTGCTATTTGGTGGCGTACGCAATGTTAAGTATGGCCGTCGTTCCCGCGTCGAATTTGAAAATATTTTATTTTGTTTGCGTAAGTCGTCCGTGAATAGGGCTGGACGTAATTTACGTCCACGTCAAAACAATGACGTCCTTGTGACGTCATTTAGCGCAATGCACGGCGGGAAATTTAGGGACGGCGCATGCGCAGTTAGTTCGGCACGGGGAAGCGCATCATTTAAATGAAACATGCCCCCTACTCGCCGATTTGAATTAGACACCGTTACGCCGCGAGAGATACACTACGCCGCCGTAACTTACGGTGCGAATTCTTTGTGGATTCAAAGATTAAAAAAGTAAGTTACAGCGGCGTAGCGTATCTCACATACGCTGCACCCATGCAATTGTACGAGGATCTGCCCCATAGTATACTTGGATTTTGGACACGGCTAATGTGTAAGATAAAGTCTACAGGTTTGGAAAGATCAGTTCGTAAATGGATAGAAAACTGGCTAAAAGACAGAATTCAGAGAGTAGTGGTTAATGATACTTATGCCCTGTACATACGATCGGTTCGTCTGATGAAAACGAACCGATGGATTTTTTCATCAGATATCCGATTAAGCTGACTTTCATCAGTCTTGCCTACACACCATCGGTTAAAAATCCGATCGTGTCCAACGCGGTGATGTAAAACACAACGACGTGCAGAGAAAAATGAAGTTCAATGATTCCGAGCATGCGTCGACTTGATTCTGAGCATGCGTGGATTTTTGACCGATGGATTTCCCCACAGACGATCGTTTTTTTCTATCGGTTTTCTAACCATCCACAAATTTTAAACAGGTTCTATTTTTTTTCACAGATGGGGAAAAAAACTGATGGGGCCAACACACGATCGGTTTGTCTGATGAAAACGGTCCATCGGTTCGTTTTAATCAGACAAACCGATCGTGTGTACAGGGCATAACTCAAGGTTCAGTGTTGGGACCCTTAATTTTTTAATATATTTATAAATTATATAGGGTCTGGGATTAAAAGTACCATTTCATTGTTTGCAGATGACACCAAGCCAACCTCATGCACGGTTTCATTGGGCAACTAAGTGGCAAATGAGGTTTAAAGGGGTTGTAAAGGTAAAAATGTTTTCCCCTAAATAGCTTCCTTTACCTTAGTGCAGTCCTCCTTCACTTACCTCATCCTTCGATTTTGCTTTTAAATGTCCTTATTTCTTCTGAGAAATCCTCACTTCCTGTTCTTCTGTCTGTAACTACACACAGTAATGCAAAGCTTTCTCCCTGGTGTGGAGTGTCGTGCTCGCCCCCTTCCTTGAGGGGGGAGGGGGCGAGCTGCATAGTCAGGAAGCCCACTAACACACAGCTCCTTTCTCTATCTGCAACGCAGAGAGCGTCCTGACTCTCCTGCTTGTCCCCTTCCCCCCAAGGGAGGGGGCGAGCACGACACTCACACCACGGACAAAGCCTTGCATTACTGTGTGGAGTTACAGACAGAAAAACAGGAAGTGAGGATTTCTCAGAAGAAATAAGGACATTTAAAAGCAAAATCGAAGGATGAGGTAAGTGAAGAAGGACTGCACTAAGGTAAAGGAAGCTATTTAGAGGATTTTTTTTACCTTTACAACCTCTTTAATGTTGATGAATGTAAAGTTATGCACTTGGGAGCTAATATGGGGAATCCATTATGGAGTAGAATCTGGGTGTTCTGGTAAATCATAAGCTTAATAATAGCATGCAATGCCAAGCTGCAGTTTTCAAAGCGAGCAAAGTCCTTTCTTCTATTAAGAGCGGTATGGACTCCAGCGATATCACTTTGCCCCTGTACAAATCATTAGTAAGACCTCATCTGGAATATGCAGTTCAGTTTTTGGGCACCAGTTCTCAAAAAGGATATCGGGGAACTGGAGAAAGTGCAGAGAAGGGCAACCAAACTGATAAGAGGCATGGAGGAGCTTGGCTATGAGAAAAGATTAGAGAAAACAAATGTATTCTCTAATCTTTGTGATCTAATCGTTGGGATGTGATCAACATCTACAAATACATAAGGGGTCCATATAGTGAACTCAGTGTTGAGTTATCCAGTTTAAAGTTAGGGGGCACTCTTTACATCTGGAGGAAAAGAGATTTAATTTACAAATATGGAAACATTTCTTCACAGTGCTGTGAAAATGTGGAATAGACTCCCTCCAGAGGTGGTTCTGTCCAGCTCAGTAGATTGCTTTAAGAAAGGCCTGGATTATTTTCTAAATGTACATAATATAACTGGATACTAATATTTATAGGTAAAGTTGATCCAGGGAATATCTAATTGCCTCTCGGGGGATCAGGAAGTATTTTTTCCCCCTGCTGGAGCAAATTGGATCATGCTTTGCTGTTTTTTTTGCCTTCCTCTGGATCAACTGTGGGTTTAGAAATGTGTATACAGGAATGTATAATTTTTTTTCATTGGTTGAATTAGAAGGGCTTGTGTCTTTTTTCAACCAGACTAACTATGTAACTATGTAAGGAACTACATCTGAGGTTGGCCATCTGACCTACATCATCTAATCACATCCGTTTCCTGGATTGGAGGTATTCGTTCTACTAGGATTGATACAGCCACCATCACCCGGAGTGACCATCTTTGCAGAGTCCCAGGTCTGGTGAGACCTTCACGCCTTTTAGACTTACTGGGCCATATTCTCATAGAAGTTACGATGGAGTATCTCAGGATACTCCATCGTATCTCCCTTTTTTGGCCCGTGTATCTATGCGACTGATTCTTAGAATCATTTTCGCATAGATACACTTAAGATCCGCCATCTGTAAGTCACTTACACTGGCGGATCTTAAATGTAATGACGCCGGCCGCCGCTACATGGCATTTACGTGAAGGACTCATTTGCGTATGCAAATGATCCTTCTACGCCGATTCCCGAACGAGTTCGCGTCGCGTAACCGTCGCTAACGTCGTTTGCGTAAGCGGAAACTTACTCCTGCTATATGAGGAGTAAGTTTCCGCAAGTCCCACGTAGGCCATGTTACGGATGGCGTCGAGTCCGCGTCGTGTTTTTTCGTCGGGTACGTCGTTTCCGTAAGTCGTTCTTGAATACGACTTTACGTCAATGACGCACACGTCGGCGTCATTGACGTTTTCCGCCGAGAACTGGAGCATACGCACTGGGCTTTTTGAAGCCCGGCGCATGCGCAGTTCATTAGAATCGGGGGCGCGCTTAATTTGAATACAAGCCGCCCCCTTGGAGATCCGCCAGGCTACGCCGGGGCATTTACACTCCGCCGTCCCAACTTACGGAGCAAGTGTTTGGGGAATACAACACTTTCTCCTGTAAGTTGGGACAGCGGAGTGTAAGTGCCTTAAGCGCAGCCCGCGGATTTTTAGAGAGAATATGGGCCACTGTTTGTACGAACACGTAAGTCCACACCTGTCGGTAAGAGTACCCATTTATTCTATTCTCATGTTTTGGATGATGACTTCAGACAACTATATGGGATAACTATCCATTCACTTTCATTGATTTGAACTGTGCACTATCTATCAGCTGGAGCAATCTATCAAGCTGTTTTGGAGATTCAATAATTGGACTTCAATTGTTTTATCACTATACACCGTTGGTCAAGACTTATGTCATTGACCTTCTATTTTAGCGCTGCACTTTTGTTACATAATATGTAAGGAACTACATCTGTCAAAGGCACAGGAATTAAAGGAGTTCTCTGACCTAAAACTTTTAACCCCCGCTGTGCCCGGGCTGTAAAAAAATAGAAAATAAACTTTCACTTACCTGCCTACGATCCCCCGTTGTTCCGATATCGCCGTCCCGTTCTCCGGTCCCGGTCTCTTCCGCTTCCTGTGTGTCGGTGACTCATAGTGCGCTCAGCCTATCAACGGCCGCAGCAATGTCCCGTCGCGGCCACTGATAGGCTGAGCGCACTATGAGTCACCGACACACAGGAAGCGGAAGAGACCGGGACCGGAGAACGGGACGGCGATATCGGAACAACGGGGGATCGTAGGCAGGTAAGTGAAAGTTTATTTTCTATTTTTTTACAGCCCGGGCACAGCGGGGGTTAAAAGTTTTAGGTCAGAGAACTCCTTTAATATGATATACCATAAATACTCGAGTATAAGCTGTCCCGAATATAAGCCGAGGCACCTAATTTTACCACAAAAAACTGGGAAAACGTATTGACTCGAGTATAAGCCTAGGGTGTCCATCTGCATGCCTCACTGTGCCTCACTTTGCCTCACTGTGTCCATGTGCATGCCTCACTGTGTCCATGCCTCACTGTGTCCATGCCTCACTGTGTCCATGCCTCACTGTGCCCATGCCTCACTGTGTCCATGCCTCACTGTGTCCATGCCTAACTGTGGCCATGCCTCACTGTGCCCATGCCTCACTGTGTCCATGACTAGACTGACGTTTAACATGGGAGTCTATGGAAGGGGTGCCTGGCTTTGAAAAATCAGTGCTCCCTGGCCGTAGGTCCCCTAGACAGCAAACTTTTCACACTTGTAGAGAAGAGTGGGGCTACATGTGTGCCAAGTTTGGGGTCCAGGGAACCCATGAGTGGGACTACATGTGTACCGGTACCGGGTCCCCAAAGTCCGGGAGCTCAGGCGCAAAAAGGTAACTCGAGTATAAGCAGAGGGGGGCATTTTCAGCACAAAAAAATGTGCTAATAACTTGGCTTATACTCGAGTATATACGGTACTTTAAAAATATAGTTTAGTAATTAATGTAGTTACGCGGTCACCCACGCACTTCTAGCCTAAAGGTCCATCAAGACCTGTCCCATTTGGAGCATTATGATAACATGTTCTGTTTCAAATGCAGCTTTATGCATTGACATATCCTCAGAACCAGTCCAGTGTGGCCAGCTGCTGACTTGGCACCATTCACAGGCAGTTTAACTCTTCAATAAGAAATAGAGGCTGAGTTTAACACAATTTTACTTTAGCTAATAGCAGTACAGAGGATGTTTTTTCCAGTCTTTCTTAGTGTAAGAAGACAATGACTTTCTTGACCCCTGTCTCTGCGAATAACCAATACTGACTGAGGGAACATAAAGGAAATGGGGAGTGTCTAGCTGGGACTGATCTCACTAGCACTGAACAGAAGGGGGGGGGGGACAAAGGGAGAAACCAAAATTACATAGTATAAAAGCTGTAGTAGCCCAAAACTTCCACTAAATGTTAGCATACAACAAAACAATAATCATCTGGTGCAGTTAGAAAAAAATTATTTGAATAGGCTGCCAACGCACCGGAACGGACAGGAAAAACGTCCCTGTAGTTTATCTTTCTACAATAAATAGTAGTACAGCACACCAATGCACATAATGGGCCAGATCCACAAATGAATTACGCCGGCCTATCTATTGATACGCCGTGTAATTTCAAAGTTCCCGCGACGTATCTTTGTTTTGTATCCACAAAACAAGATACGACGGAATGAGGGATCGTAGGTGCATATTTACGCTGGCCGCTAGGTGGCGTTTCCGTCGAATTCCGCGTCAAGTATGCAAATTAGCTAGATACGGCGATCCACCAACATACGTCCGGCCGGCGCATTTTTTTACGTTGTTTGCGTTCGCCTTTTTACGGGGTATATTTACCCCTGCTATATGAGGCGTACTCAATGTTAAGTATGGCCGTCGTTCCCGCGTCGAATTTAGAATTTTTTACGTCGTTTGCGTAAGTCTTTCGCGAATAGGGATTTGCGTAGAATGACGTCATCGTCGTAAACATTGGCTTGTTCTGGTTTATTTTCGAGCATGCGCACTGGGATACCCCCACGGACGGCGCATGTGCCGTTAAAAAAAACGTCATTTACGTTGTGTCACGACGTATTTACATAAAACAGGCCCCCACCACATCCATTTGAATTGCGCGCCCTTACGCCGCCAAATTTACACTACGCCACCGTAACTTACGGCGCGCATTCTTTGAGGATTCGAAAAAATAAATGTAAGTTACGGCGGCGTAGTGTATCAGAAATACGCTACGCCCGACGCAAATATGCGCCGATGTACGTGGATCTGCCCCAATGAGTGTAAACACAATGTAGTGGTGGGAAATGGTTCTTATGGAATGGAAATGTGTGTGGCAGAGACACAACAGGTATCCTGAGTTCAGAAGTAGTTGGGAATAAGGGGCCTGTTGGACCCAGAAGGGTGTAACATTTCAAAGCTTTTATGTTAGTGTGCAGGCAGGCATACCTAAACTCAGGTTGCTTTAATTTTGAGGTTTAGTAAAAATACAGTGAAAAGAACTCTAATTTCTGTGTGATAAAATGTTACTTTTTGGCATCAGTAGGTCAAACGGCTATAATTTTTCCTGTCTTTTATGTGATAAGAACAAATTCACAAAGCTATGGAGATCATCAGTATAGCCAGATGTTTCGTGCAGTAAATATGATTAAATATTTTCACTGTCCTCATATTTCATGAATATGTTCACCCAGATGGTGATTTGTAGACAACCATACTTTTTATTTCTCTCCAGAAAATGACTGTGCCATTGCAATTTCCCAGATGTTTTGTGTTCAAAAGCAGCTAGAATTAATTATATGGTTATGCCCCATGTTCCCATAATGCACCGATATCAACAAACAGCCAGGTTTACAAAAAAGGGGAATAGTAACAAAAATAAATACTGGAAAAACACTGACAGATCTTATTGGGGCCTTGCACAGAATAACAGAAAGATTTAAAAAAGAAACTTGCTTATGGTTTTGTTTAACGGAATTATTGCAATACATATATATATATATATATACACAGCATATATATATATATATATATATATATATATATATATATATATATATATATATATACACACATATATATGTAGCACTACCCCCGGAGGAGCTGCTGGTTGTTTTGGGTGGCACATTTACCTCATGGCTCCTCCGAATTCCTAGGGGAGAATGATGCGTATTGCATTTGGTAGAAGTAAAGGAATGTCCACAACAGGTGCTCTTTGCTGTGCTCTTTATTACCCAGCCGGGTAAAAACAATAAACTTGTGGTGAGGAAAGTAAAGTTGAAGAAGAAAGGAGAACAGCATATTCAGGCGTGATAATAGGGAAACAGTCCTGCTCCCAAGCGTAACACTTTTCTGCGCCACTCCTGCGTGAGTGGGTTTAGTGTACCCGGACAGGCCTCTCTCACTGACCTGGCAGCCGGAGTATCACTCGAACATTTGTAGGATAAAGTCTCTGCCACAGACCCTCCTTGGTGAACTTCAGAGAGACACCTCTGCCACAGGCCCTCTCTGATTTGTAGTTATGGAGATAATCCTCCTTAGATGAATTACGCCTGGATCTCCTTTAACTTGTCGCCCAGGTACCGACTGGCAGGTGATCAATCCTTCAGTGTCCGGCTACTTTGATCCCAGGTGGTTTGTCGAGGCCCTTTTGGATCGCCACTGAACAGCAATACAGCTTGGGATCCTCAAAGGTGGGAACCCAGTCGCTCACTGGGTCCCTGTCGCTGTTCAGATGCTCCGGGCCAACATGGTCCCGAAACCAGGAACACTGCGTGGCACGCACGCCCCGGCCAGGAAGACCATAACACCTGGGCACCGTGATGTGGTCACCCTAAAGGTGGGTGCCACACTCGAAGAAGAAAACCCAGAACCAACTGCGTCTGCCTCATAAATACCCCTCCCCAGCATGCACAGCGAGGTCAAACCCTCCTGATTGGCTGCTGGGAAAGAGCACCCAAACCTCCACTCCACTACTGCCACCTGCAGCAGCGGGGTTGGAAGAACACCCCAGTGCAACAGAATAAGCCTACAGCACAGCCAAGCTGAGACAGAGACCCTGTTTTGCACATAACAATTTGAATCAGAGTTTAACTACATTCTGATCTCCCTCTAAATTTAACTAGCACCGGTACTATAAAGTACTCAGGCGCTACATATATATATACACAGTTGTGTGAAAAAGTATTTAACCACTTTCTGATTTTTTTTTTTTTTTTTTTGCATATTTGTCACACTTAAATGACTCAAAATTCTTTATTATTACACAAAGATAACCCGAGTAAATACAAAATGCAGTTTTTAAATTATGGTTTCATTTATTAAAGTGACACTAAAGAAAAAAAAATAACAAACATGTTATACTTACCTCCACTGTGTGGCTCGTTTTGCACACAGTGGCCCCGATCCACGTCTTCTGGGGGTCCCTTGGCGGCTGTAATGGCTCCCCCTCCACAAGAGCTTTGCACCTTCATGCGAGCGAGCTTGAACCTTCCCAGGAGTGGCCGGCCTACAAAAATGACTCCAAGAGCATGACGACGACTCATCCAGGAGGTCATAAAAGAACCTAAAACAACATCTAAAAGAACTGCAGGCCTTATTTGCCTCAGGTAAGATCAGTGTTCATGATTGTTGAACCACTTCAACCACTGTTCCAAGTTATCTCCATTTGTGGATAATGGCTCTTCCGTGGTTCACTGGAAACCCGAAGTCTTAGAAATGGCTTTGAAACTCTTCCTAGACCTATACATGTACATTACTTTGTTTCTAATCTGTTCTTGATTTTGGCATGACTTTATAATCACTTTTTTCCCCCTATATTATAACAAATCTCGTTGTACAATCGAATGTATATAAAAATGAATAAACAGAGACAGACAAATACAACGCTTACAATTTACCCCGATAAATCCTTTTTTAACATGTAACACTTGTTCCCCTTTCCCCTTGGATTTCTCTGATCTATCCTCCTGTTTTACCCTTTTCATTCTATTTCCTCTCTCCAAAGCACCCTTGGGTGACGGGAAATGCTCACATACACACATTATACTCCAATCTCCAAAAAGAAGACAAGAGAAACAACAACTGAACAAAACAAACCCCCCCCCCCCCCCAAAAAAAAGAAAGAAAAAAAAAAACCCTAGCTTGGCTCTCCCCCCACCCCCATCCCCAGGGTCAGTCCGTCACTATTTCGGCGGAATAATATAACCATCCTGCCCATATATCCTTAAACGTGTCCTGTTGATCTCTCACTGTATGTACCGATCTCTCCGCTCCTATAATCCTCTCTACCTCCCCCTTCCAATCCTTTATCGTGGGGCATCTCGATTGTTTCCAGAATCTAGGAATTAGTGCCTTAGCTGCATTTAGCAAGTGTGGAGTGACACTTCTTTTATAAAATGTAATAGATGATGGCATCCCATGAAAAAGGAAATTTAATGGGGAGGGCTCTATAGCTCTAAGGCCCCGTACACACCATAGAATCTATCCGCAGATAAATCCCATCGAATGGGTTTCAGCGGATAGATTCTATGGTGTGTACACTCCGGCGGATATTTATCCACGGATAAATCTCCCCTGGGATGGATTTCCAGCAGATGAATATTTGCTGACATGCTCAACAAATCCATCTGCTGAAGTCCATCCCAACGGATGGATCCGCTCGTCTGTACAGACTCACCGGATCCATCCGTCCAAAGGGATTCCCCGCACGCGTCGTAATGATTTGACGCATGCGTGGAATTCCTTATATGACAGCGTCGCGCCCGTCGCCGCGTCATAATCGCGGCGACGGCGCGACACGTCATCGCCAGAGGATTTCCGCGCGGATTTCAATGCGATGGTGTGTACACGCCATCGCATAGAAATCTGCTGAAATCCTCGAGAGGATTTATCCGCGGATACGGTCCGCTGGACCGTATCCGCGGATAAATCCTCTCGTGTGTATGGGGCCTAAGTGTTAACTTTTTTATCCAGGGTGTTATCTCCTCCCAAAATTTCTTAATCTTGGGACAGTACCACCATAAATGTAAAAATGACCCCTTCTGGTTGCATCCCCTCCAGCAGTTAATAAGATTGTGGCATGATGTGTGGCTTTTTGTTATCTGTTAGGCCCCGTACACACGACCGAGTTTCTCGGCAGAATTCAGCCAGAAACTCGATCGGAGCTGAATTCTGCCGAGAAACCCGCCGTGTGTACACTTTCAGCCGAGGAAGCCGACGTGTTCTTTGTCGAGCCAAATAGAGAACATGTTCTCTATTTCCTCGTTGTTCAATGAGGAAAGTTGGCTCGCCGAGATCCACGGCGGCTTCACACAGAACTCGATGAGCAAAACGATGAGTTTTGCCCGTCGAGTTCCTCGGACGTGTGTACGGGGCCTAAGCGTGCTTCACTTTGTCAGACGGCTTCTTTTTATGTGATTTCTTGATTTAACAGGTCTGGCAGTAATCAGGCCTGGGTGTGGCAAGTGAAATTTACCTCAGCTTTCCAAAGAATTCTGGTTAATCACATTTCATTTATGATTCAGCATGGGAGGGGGCAATTACTTTTTCACATAGGGCCAGGCAGGTTTGAACAGCTTTTTTCCCTTTTTTTCCCTTTAAATTAAATAATAATTTAAAAACTGCATCTTGGATTTACGCTGATTATTTTTGTGTAATATTAAAATGTGTTTGGTGATCTAAATCATTTAAGCGTGAGAAATATGCAAAAAATAAATAAAACAGGAAGGGGGCAAATACTTTTTCATACAACTGTATATCTGTGTATATATATATATGGGCAAAAAATCTGTCATCTGTGTGTGAGCAGCAGTGTATCTCTACTGGTCTGACACGCCCTTTACACAGTCACAAGATTGCTGATTGGAGCAAAGCAGTTGTGACTGTGCAGGGGCAGATCAGACCCCTGGGGATAGGCTGCTGCCCACCCACAAAGAGCAGTGGTCCTTATGTTCAGTGAACTGCAGGGAAACGTTCTTTTTGCCGGTACTGAAGCACAATCAAATAAATAGTTAAAGTGTTATTAACCACTTCCCGCCCGGCCTATAGCCGATTTACGTCCGGGAAGTGGTTCTGAAATCCTGACAGGACGTCCATGGACGTCCTGCAGGATTTCATTCCGCGCGCGCCCGTGGGGGCGCGCATCGCGGCGATCGGTGATGCGGGGTGTCAGTCTGACACCCTGCATCTCCGATCTCGGTAAAGAGCCTCCGGCGGAGACTCTTTACCACGTGATCAGCCGTGTCCAACCACGGCTGATCACGATGTAAACAGGAAGAGCCGTTGATGGCTCTTCCTCACTCGCGTCTGACAGACGCGAATAGAGGAGAGCCGATCGGCGGCTCTCCTGACAGGGGGGGTTCGCGCTGATTGTTTATCAGCGCAGCCCCCCCTCGGATCGCCACACTGGACCACCAGAGATGCCCACCCTGGAGCACCAGGGTGGGCAAAAAAAAAAAAAAACCCTGCAAAAAAAAAAAAAAAGTCTAAAAAATAAATAAAAAAAAAAGCATTAAAAAAAAGAAAAAAGATGCCAGTCAGTGCCCACAAATGGGCACTGACTGGCAACCTGGCAAAAATCAGTGCTGCCACCCCAGTGTCCATCAGCGCCACCCCAGTGTCCATCAGTGCCACCCCAGTGTCCATCAGTGCCACCCCACAGTGCCCATCCATGCCCAGTGCCCACCTATCAGTGCCCATCTGTGCCACCCATAAGTATCCATCAGTGCCGCCCATGAGTGCCCATCTGTGCCGCCTATGAGTGCCCAGTGCTGCCCATGAGTGCCCATCAGTGCCGCCTATGTGTGCCCATCAGTGCCGCCTATGTGTGCCCATCAGTGCCGCCTATGTGTGCTTATCAGTGCCGCCTATGTGTGCCCATCAGTGCCGCCTATGAGTGCCCATCAGTGTCGCATACCAGCGCCGCCAATCAGTGTCACCTCATCTGTGCCCGTCAGTACTACCTCATCAATGTCCATCAGTGCCATCTCATCGGTGCCCATTAGTGCCGCCATATCAGTGCCCGTAATTGAAAGAGAAAACTTATTTACAAAAAAATTAACAGAAAAAAATAAAAACGTAATTTTTTTTCCAAATTTTCAGCCTTTTTTTAGTTGTTGCGCAAAAAAAAAATCGCAGAGGTGATCAAATACCACCAAAAGAAAGCTCTATTTGTGGGGAAAAAAGGACGCCAATTTTGTTTGGGTACAGTGTAGCATGACCGCGCAATTGCCATTCAAAGTGCGACAGTGCTGAAAGCTGAAAATTGGCTTGGGCGGGAAGCTGCGTAAGTGCCTGGTATGGAAGTGGTTAAACCCTGAAATGTAAAAATATACAAATGAATACTTACCGTGTTTGCTGTGTGCTTTTTTTTTATATATATATATATATTTTTTGCTTAGCATTCCATGTGTTAAAATGTTTTTTTTTCCAGGTCCTGTTTTAGGGTGACTGGGTCCAATGGTGCCACCTTTGCACGTGTTTCCTGTGATATACTCAATACACAGAGTGGTCTAGACCAGGGATCCTCAAACTACGGCCCCCCAGCTGTTGTAGAACTACACATCCCATGAGGCATTGTAACACACTGACATTCACAGACATGACTAGGCATGATGGGAATTGTAGTTCCTGAACAACTGGAGGGCCGTAGTTTGAAGACCAATGATCTAGACAGTGGCGGGCCGGTGGTCATTTTCTCTGGGGGGGACGCCCCCGGCTGTCGGGTCAGGTACACTTACCCCATCTATGCAGCGCTTCGCCGGCGGCTTCCCTTGCTCCTCGATGGCAACAGCTCTCTCCCTTCCCCTTCTCTCCATGGGCATCGGCGGCTTGCATTTCCTGCCTCCTCTCTTTTTGGCCAATCGGAAAACGGATGGCAGACCTGCTTTTGATTGGCCGGATTGAGGATCAGTGTTACAACAGCGAATATTCATTTGCTGTTATAACACCTGGGTGAACTCATGGCGCAATTCTCTGCTCGAGCCCACAATATTTTGTAATTCAGGCACCCAGCATCCTGAAAGGGGCCGGACACCTGAATTGTGGGTGGCCATGGCGGCCATGGATGATTAATGCCATACGTGAATCTATCAATTATTCATATAGGAGTAGCGTGGAGAGAGGGGGGAGGCACCCAGGCACCCCTAATGGACGGGCCGCCGCTGGATATAGAGCTGACAACATTGTGTTGGACACCTATGCAGTAAATACTGTGCTGGGAAATGTGTTGCAGTTTAACCACTTAAGACCCGGACCATTAAGCAGGTAAAGGACCTGGCCAGTTTTTGTGATTCGGCACTGCGTCGCTTTAACTGACAATCGCGCGGTCGTGCCATGTGGCTCCCAAATAAAATTGGCGTCCTTTTTTCCCCACAAATAGAGCTTTCTTTTGGTGGTATTTGATCACCTCTGCGGTTTTTATTTTTTGCGCTATAAACAAAAATAGAGCGACAATTTCGAAAAAAAATCTATATTTTTTACTTTTTGCTATAATAAATACCCCCCAAAAAAGATATATTTTTTTTTCTCAGTTTAGGCCGATACATATTCTTGTACATATTTTTGGTAAAAAAAAAAATCGCAATTAGCCTTTTTCGATTGGTTTGCGCAAAATTAATAGCGTTTACAAAATAGGGGATAGTTTTATTGCATTTTTATTAATATTTTTTTTTTACTACTAATAGCGGCTATCAGCGATTTTTTTCATGACTGCGGCATTATGGCGGATACATCGGACAATTTTGACACATTTTTGGACCATTGTCATTTTCACAGCAAAAAATTCTATAAAAATGCATTGTTTACTGTGAAAATCACAGCTGCAGTTTGTGAGTTAACCACTAGGGGGCGCTGAATGGGTTAAGTGTGACCTCATATGTGTTTCTAACTGTAGGGGGGTGGGGCTGGACGGGTGACGCCATTGATCGCCTTTCCCTATATCAGGGAACAGACGATCAATGACAGAGCCACAGTGAAGAACAGGGAAGCTGTGTTTACACACAGCTCTCCCCGTTCTTCAGCTCCGGGGACCGATCGCGGGACTCCGGCGGCGATCGGGTCAGCGGGTGCCGTGGTCACGGAGCTTCAGACTGGGTCGCGGGAGAGCGCCGCGGGCGCACGCCCGCAACCCATAGCTGGGCACTTAAATAGGACGTACAGGTACGTGCTTGAGCCCAGCCGTGCCATTCTGCCGACGTATATGTGCAGGAGGTGGTTCTTAAGTGGTTAAAAGACAATTGCACAGTCATGCAACACTGTACCCAAATACATTTTTATAATTATTTTTTGGAGATGGATAGAGCTTTCCACTAGTGGTATTTAACTGCTTGCCGACCAGCCGCCGCAGTTATACGGCGGCAGGTCGGCTCTGCTGGGCGAGATCACGTAGCTATACGTCATCTCTCCCAGCAGCCAATAGGGGCGTGCATGCCGCTCGTCCCTGATCCTGGCGCGCGTGCCCGGCCGGCGCGATCGCCGCCGGGCACCTGCTCGTTACAGAGCGAGGACCGGGAGCTGTGTGTGTAAACACACAGCTCCCGGTCCTGTCAGGGGAGAAATGCCTGACCGTCTGTTCATACAATGTATGAACAGCGATCAGTCATTTCCCCCAGTCAGTCCACCCCCCCTTTCAGTTAGAACAAACCCAGGGAACATACTTAACCCCTTCTCCGCCCCCTAGTGTTAACCCCTTCCCTGCCAGTGGCATTTTTATAGTAATCAATGCATTTTTATAGCACTGATCGCTATAAAAATGCCAACGGTCCCAAAAATGTGTCAAAAGTGTCCGCCATAATGTCGCAGTACCCAAAAAAAACGCTGATCGCCGCCATTACTAGTAAAAATTACCGTATTTGCCGGTGTATAAGGCGACCGAGCGTATAAGACGACCCCCTAACTTTACAGATTTTTTGACTGTAGTCACCGTATAAGACAACACCCCTTCCAAAGCTTTCGACGCTTTATATTTCTTCCTTCTGGAGCCATATTCTTCTTCCTTCTTGCTGGAGCTGGAGCCATATTCTTCTTCCTTCTTGCTGGAGCTAGAGCCATATTCTTCTTCCTTCTTGCTGGAGCTGGAGCCATATTCTTCTTCCTTCTTGCTGGAGCCATATTCTTCTTCCATCTTGCTGGAGCTGGAGCCATATTCTTCTTCCTCCTTGCTGGAGCTGGAGCCATATTCTTCTTCCTTCTTGCTGGAGCCATATTCTTCTTCCTTCTTGCTGGAGCTGGAGCCATATTCTTCTTCCTTCTTGCTGGAGCTGGAGCCATATTCTTCTTCCTTCTTGCTGGAGCTGGAGCCATATTCTTCTTCCTTCTTGCTGGAGCCATATTCTTCTTCCTTCTTGCTGGAGCTGGAGCCATATTCTTCTTCCTTCTTGCTGGAGCTGGAGCCATATTCTTCTTCCTTCTTGCTGGAGCTGGAGCCAATCACGGCGAGCAATATATTCTATTAATGAATACAAAACCTGCTTGGATTAGCAGAGGCTGTAATATCAGCCCACACCTCTCTGACTCTCAAAGCCAATCCGAGCAGGCTACTGTATGTAGCCTGCTCGGATTGGCAGAGGTTGTTACTCCAATCCAAGCAGGCTCTGTATTCATTTGAATACATCGCTCACTGGGATTGGCTAAGCGGTCTATACTGTATGTAGCCGAAGCTACATACAGTATTACTGCACATCCAGCAGGCATCCAAACAGCTGACCCGGCGTATAAGACGACCCCTGCTTTTTGGCCAGTTTTTTTAAGTGTAAAAGGTAGTCTTATACGCCAGCAAATACAGTACTAGTAAAAAATAAATATATTAATAAAAATGCCATAAAACGATCTCCTATTTTGTAAACGCTATAACTTTTGCACAAACCAATCAATAAACGCTTTTTGCATTTTTTTTTTTTACGAAAAATATGTAGAAGAATACGTATCGGCCTAAAAAAAAATTTTTTTCAAAATTGTCGCTCTATTTTTGTTTATAGCACAAAAAATAAAAACCGCAGAGGTGATCAAACACCACCAAAAGAAAGCTCTATTTGTGGGAAAAAAAGGACGTCAATTTTGTTTGGGAGCCACGTTGCACGACCGCGCAATTTTCAGTTAAAGCGACGCAGTGCCGAATCGCAAAAAGTGGCCTGGTCTTTGACCAGCAATATGGTCCGGGGGTTAAGTGGTTAATTACCACTGTATTGTTTACCTGAGAGCGTGTCCGATGCATGCCCCAGGGGCATGGGGAAGGCGCCCTGTAATTGGCGGCAGCCACCTTCCCATCAACTGTGACCAGCTTCCCTGTTCCTGCTGAAGAAAAGCATCCTCACAACATGATGCTGCCACCACCATGTTTCACTTTGGGATTGGTGTGTTCGGGGTGATGTGCAGTGTTAGTTTTTCCGCCACACAACGTATTGTTTTTAGGCCAAAAAGTTAAATTTTGGTCTCATCTGACCAGAGCACCTTCTTCCACGTTTGCTGTGTCCCCCACATTGCTTCTCAAAAACATCAAATGGGACTTCTTATGACTTTCTTTCAAAAATGTCTTTCTTCTTGCCACTCTTCCATAAAGGCCAGATTTGTGGCGTGCACGACTAATAGTTGTCCTGTGGACAGATTCTCTCACCTGAGATGTGGCTCTCTGCAGCTCCTCCAGAGTTACCATGGGCCCCTTGGCTGCTTCTCTGATTAATGCTCTTCTTGCCCGGCCTGTCAGTTTAGGTGGACAGCCATGTCTTGGTAGGTTCGCAGTTCTTTCCATTTTCAGATGATGGATTGAACAGTGCTACGTGAGATGTTCAAAGCTTGGGATATTTTTTTTATAACCTAACCCTGCTTTAAACTTCTCCACAACTTTATCCCTGACCTGTCTGATGTGTTCCTTGGCCTTCATGGTGCTGTTTGTTCACTAAGGGTTTCCAAATGCACGTCACACTTTTCACATATTTATTTGTAAAAAAAATTGAAAACCATTTATCATTTTCTTTCCACTTCACAATTATGTGCCACTTTGCGTTGGTCTATCACATAAAATCACAATAAAATACATTTATGTGTTTGGTTGTAACATGATAAAATTTGGAAAATTTCAAGGGGTATGAATACTTTCTACTAACTCAGTAGAAAGTGAAAGTAAGCTTATTTTAAATGTGTCCTTTTCCATGTTTCTGTAGTCTAGCACATGGCTACACTTATTTTATAACAATTACTTATATACTCTGTGCAATAGTTTTTTTCACAGAACACTCCCAATCCTCTTCTTGGCGGAGGATTGGAGAAGCTCCTGGTCCCCCCCTCCTCCCACTGAGTGCCCATCATAGCAAGCCATTATATGTGGGCACTTATCCATGCTCGTTTTCGAGTTGGCTTTATATGTTCATAGACAATGCTCTGGTTCCTGTAGACTTTTCCACCAGCCACAGCTCCACACTTCAGTATAGCACTTCAGTTACAAGACTGAGAGAAATATCATTGGACTACGAATGTGGTAACACTTGGTAGAGGAGCAGGGCTTTGCTTCCTTATATGAGAACTGGTGATGTAATAACTGGTGGGGTAATATTAATGAAACAGTAGAAATGGAGGAAGCACAGATCCACAGAATGAATGAAGCAGAAGCAGGAATATCCTTCCACTGCAGCTCTTCGGTTACAGTCTCCCCTCCAGCAAGGAGAACAGTGAGCAGATTGGGGCCATTTTTGTTAACTGCCGAGCAGAAGTATTTTAGCTCTAGAAATATCAGGCTATTAGGCTGTAGGCACAAGAAGTGCAGTGCTATATGCATCTATTGCTTATGCATATGTAATATTTTATTTATGTTTCCCATAACATAGCAAAATGTTCACTTTTTGAGTTGGCTTTCACATTCCATTATCCAAGAGTGAGTAACAGCTTAAAAAGTTGTGAAAGTTGTAGACAGATAGGTACAAGTCAATATATAAAAACAATCTCGGTGCAGACAACTTATTTCATGAATACGGTCTCTTTCTTCTAAAAGTGGCTTGTATTGCTGTGCTTAAATCTGTTTTGTGGTTACAGACCCATCACCTGTCAGGTAAATCACCCACAGCGAGGGAAGTAATGGCAACAGTATCAGTAAACATTCCGCAGCAACACTCACTTATCAACACATTCCGTCAGCTCTATAAACAGTCTTCTTTAATACATGTAATGAATCAGTCATCGGAGTCTAGGGCGATCGGTCCATAAATAATGTTTGAAGACTTCTATATGACGTGTGTGTTTGATTACCAAGCAATGCTCTTTTATTATCTGGGTCTGAAATAACAATAAAGAATCACATTCATGTTTTAGTTATAGATCTTGTGGTTTCACCATCCACTACTCAGCTCTCCTGGTAACACTACAAAAAAAATAGCATGACTTCACTTTCCACCTTGCTAATGCTGAACAAAGCAATTATTCATTGATGCTGTTCAATATAATAAATGTAAGGAAAGAACACATTTAAGGGTTTAGCTTCAAAGTTAAAGTGTTACTAAACCCATAACAGTAAAATCAGACTGTATATGTAGTAAAGCATGCTTGTTATACTCACTGTGGAACCAAAGGGGTTAATCCTCTGCATTGTGTAAGAAGGCTGTTTGATCCTGTATTCTCTGATGCTCCCCATCTTCCACTGTCCCCAATTGTTATATTGCTGTGTTGTTATTGAATATTACTGTATTGAATCCCTGTTGGACGGGTTTATCTGTGCTGCCAAATCGATATATGGGCATTTGTTGTATTGAGCCCACATGCTGTGACATCACTTCCCATGGAGGAAGTTACATGTTGTGTCATCACTTCCTATGGTCACATGCTGTGATCTCTTTCAATCAGATGTGGTCTGGGAAGTCTATTGTGGTAATAAAACAGCCTGTGAGGGCGTTGGCAAAGGAGACATGACTGGGAGCTAGACTGAGAACAATTGGTGAGGTCTCTTGACTTGAATGGATGGGCAGAGAATGGATGGTGAGTGAACTTATTTAGCTTTAAGATGGCTTATTTCATTAAGACGGAGTATGTGCTTTTTTAGCACAGGGCAAAATGGCAGTATGTATTCAAAGGTGCAGCTCTGCATACAGCCCATTTTGCCACCACAATATACACGGCCGGTTTTCCTGACCAAAAGCTCTCATGGCTGTTTTTCCGACGGGAAAACCGGTCGTGTGTACGAGGCTTTAGAGAGGATTTCTCCGAGGACAGAAAGTCAAAAGAGAAATCTCACCAATGGGACACAGATCGAAATAAAAAAATATCCCACATATGTATTACTGATTTCCTACTCTATCCTTTTTTTATGTTTTAGCTTCATGCACTGTAGTGTCTAAACCTAAAAAGAAAAAATAATAATGTTATTGTAAAATTAGACATAAAAAGTTGTATCATAGATATTTTCTTGATTCAGTGACAACATAGATATGTTATAAACTCAGTAGTTAACAGAGTGGACAGATGTCTACAATTTGAATTTGAATAGAGGGCTTGGGCCTGGAGACCAACGGGACTAACACACAGCTACTGGCAACTCCCTAACGGGTTGGTTTTTGTGCAGATAAGGATGAATATCTATAGGGTTGGTTTTTATGCAGATAATGATGAACATCTATAGACCTGTTGACTGCAAAACCTAAAAGGGAGAAAAGGCCGTATGCACTGACAATTCAAACTAACAATGGGGCACATATAACTATAACGAATATAACTGTTTTCTATGTGTCCTTTTGGTGACTGGTGTTTATCTGGTATGGAAAAACATCAGTCACCTCACATAGTGTGGTTGTAAGAGGGGAAGACTGGTTGTCCGTCACATCCTCCATGTTTTCCTCTCTCATTGGGCGCCATGCAAGGGTCACATGAGAGGTTCCCCCTTGGGGTGGGCTCTTTGGACTACGCCAGGCATTGAATGGGGTCACTAACCCTTCCAAGGGGTAATACTTCACCTGAAGGTGTGCTCACCAATGCCTGCAGACCAGACAGGTGCCCCAGTCATGTGAAAAGTCAAAGGGTCCTCCAACTTCATGATGAGCCACGTATGTGCAGTAAACAAGATACAGAGTTCCTCCTTAAGCTTCTCCGTCCCATGTCCAACACACTTGTACTGTTATAAGTTTTTTATTCGGAGGGGCAGGCAAAGCCACTGTCCACTGCTGCAGTTAGCGTACCTCTGTTACCTCCCAGTAACAGAATGGGGTCCCGCCGAGCATCTAGCGTGGACCTCATGCATGTTCTTCCCTAACTGTTCTCCTTCCTTACCAAGTGATCTGGTATAGATCTCCATAAAGCTAGTCCACTCTCAGTAAACAACGAAGATGGACAGCTAGGGAGGGAGTCCAAGCACCGACCCCCTCACTACCGGAGAACCTGTTACC
This sequence comes from Rana temporaria, assembly GCF_905171775.1. Taxonomy (NCBI): domain Eukaryota; kingdom Metazoa; phylum Chordata; class Amphibia; order Anura; family Ranidae; genus Rana; species Rana temporaria. The sequence goes on from NC_053490.1 coordinate 495,095,083, forward strand.
TATCAGGTACCACACCAATGACTGGTTGCTGTTTATCCCTGCAGTAACTCATAAACCTTTAATTTAGCAATGTTTTATATATCCCGTATTATGGTTGAGGACCCAAGTTCTTTAATAGTATGTCTAAACCTCACATGTACCCCTTTGAATAACTTCAGAACAGTCTCTGAGCAGTTGTATCAATGTTTACTGTAAACTTGGCAACATGTATAACATGTAACAACATTCCGTTCCTAACTGTGGCTGTTCTAGGTTACCTGCACAGGTGAAGGCTTTGAGAGGAAAATCCAAGCTTGGCAGTGCTCCCACAGAGAAGTCCATGTTTCTGGGTTCTTCTGGGAAATCGGCATTTCCGAACGGACCATAGGTCCCAGCAAGTCTTTAGCGTGTGCTACTTATGCGTTTCCCTCTTATAATCCAGATCTCTTCTTTTTATAGAACACAGGAGGGAGGCTGGACCCCAGAAAAAGGCAGTGAACATACCGGAAAAAGGTGGCATAAACATTAACTCCTTCCCCCTGACCTGGCAGCCAGGTAGTAACTAGACATACAACAGGCTACCTGCCTACATGGTGACCTTTGTCACTATGCTTTTTACAGCAGCTTTCATGCCAGAATTCCTGCCTCAGCACACTGCCACCAAGGCTGGGTCTTCAGGCACCAAGACTAAGGCAGAGTCTTTGTATGTCAATACTAAAGACCTCTGCAACAAGGCAAAGTTATTGTATGTCAGTACCATGGGCCTCAGCCCCAAGCCTAAGGCAGAGTCCTTGTATCTAAATACTATGGGCCTCAGCACCAAGCCTAAGGCAGAGTCCTTGTATCTAAATACTATGGGCCTCAGCACCAAGCCTAAGGCAGAGTCCTTGTATCTAAATACTATGGGCCTCAGCACCAAGCCTAAGGCAGAGTCCTTGTATCTAAATACTATGGGCCTCAGCACCAAGCCTAAGGCAGAGTCCTTGTATCTAAATACTATGGGCCTCAGCACCAAGCCTAAGGCAGAGTCTGTGTATCTAAATACTATGGGCCTCAGCACCAAGCCTAAGGCAGAGTCCTTGTATCTAAATACTATGGGCCTCAGCACCAAGCCTAAGGCAGAGTCCTTGTATCTAAATACTATGGGCCTCAGCACCAAGCCTAAGGCAGAGTCCGTGTATCTAAATACTATGGGCCTCAGCACCAAGCCTAAGGCAAAGTCCTTGTATGTCAATACTTTGGGCCTCAGCCCCAAGCCTAATGCCATGTACAGACGGTCGTTTTTTGTGATGAAAAAAAACGACGTTTTTGAAAACGTCATTTAAAATGACCGTGTGTGGTGAAAACGTCGTTTTATGTCTTCTGAAAAATGACAAAAAAAAATTCGAACATGCTCGAATTTTTTGTGTCGTTTTTCAAAACGTTGTTTTTTGTGTCAATTAAAATGATAGTGTGTGGGCAAAATGACGTTTAAAACAACGTTTTTTAAACCCGCGCATGCTCTGAAGCAAGTTATGAAGCTAGCTTCAATGGAAAAGAGTGCTGTTGTACGTGCTCAATGTAACCACGCTTTGCTAGAGCATTTAGAAAAAACGATGGTGTGTAGGCAACGTCGTTTTTGAAAATGAAGTTTCAAAAACTTCGTTTTATTTCATGATTCAAAACTTCGTTTTTTTTATCACAAAAAACGTCCGTCTGTACGCGGCATAAGGCAGAATTCTCATATGTCAATACTGTGGGCCTCAGCACCAAGCCTAAGGCTGAGTCCTTGTATATCGATACAATGGGCCTCAGCTCCAAGCCTGGGTTTGCAGGCACCAAGCTTAAAGTGGAGGATCCATCAAAAAACAATGTTGCTTTAAACTGTAGCTTACGACTAAAAAAGAAAAAAAAAAAATTTTTTTTTTTACTCATCTGGAAATGCCTGTTGCTATGCGGTCCCACGAAATCTGCCTTTGAAACCACCTAGGATTCTGACATCATCTCCCTCTAATGCTCCTGGGAAATGTGTGTCATCATTTCCCAGGATGCAGTGCGCTGTCCAATTATCACTCCCCATCCAAGACTTCCAGGAAGTAAGTGCCTGTAGGCTTCACAATGCCCACAAGCAAAATGACAACGGTGTAGATATAGTTTTATAAACTATCTTTTATGAATATCTATGCAGATCGGCGGCGGATTGTAAAATAGTAAGTGACCAGATTTATATTATAAAAATGCAGGATGAAAGGACATACATTTAAAAAATGCTAATTGTGGTTGGAACTCCGCTTTAAGGCAGAGTCTTTGGGCCAGATTCACGTAGATCGGCGGATCTTTAGATCCGCTCGATCTACCTGATTTAAGATCCACTCCCGCAAGTTTGCGAGGCAAGTGGGTAATTCACAAACCACTTACCTCCAAACTTGCGGCGGCGGATCGTAAATCCCCCAGCGGAATTCAAATTCTGCGGCTAGGGGGAGTGTACTATTTAAATCAGGCGCGTCCCCGCGCCAATTTAAATGAGCATGCGCCGTCCGCGGAATTTCCCGGCGTGCATTGCTCCCACTGACGTCACTAGGACGTCAGTGGTTTCGACGTGATCGTAACTAGCGACGCGCGGGTTTCTGAATCGGCGTACGCAAATGACGTAAAAAAATTTAAAAGCGACGCGGGAACGACGGCTATACTTAACATTGGCTGCGCCTCATAGAAGCAGGGGTAAGTATACGCCGGGAAAGCCGCTATGGAAACGTCGTAAGAACACTGCGTCGGGTCCGCGTACGTTCGTGAATTCGCGTATCTCGCTGATTTACATATTATTCAACGTAAATCAGCGGGAACGCCCCCGGCGCCATTTTCAAATTTAAAATAAGATCCAACAGTGTAACACAGTGTAACACTGTCGGATCTTAGCCATATCTATGCGTACCTGATTCTATGAATCAGACGCATAGATAGGACCAGTTTAAGTCAGAGATACGATGGTGTATCAGGAGATACACCATCGTATCTCTTTGTGAATCTGGCCCTGTGTATGTTAATACTATAGACCTCAGCAACAAGGCTAAGGCAAAGTTATTGTAAGCCAGTTTCATGGGCCTCAGCTCCAAGCCTAAGGCAGAGTTCTTGTACGTCAATACTGTGGGCCTCAGCACTAAGCCTAAGGCAGAGTTCTTGTATGTCAATATAGTGGGTCTCAGCACCAAGCCTAAGGCAGAGTCCTTGTATATTGATACTGTAAGCCTCAGCTCCAAGCCTAAGGCAGAATCGTTGTATGTCAATACTATAGGCCTCAGCACCAAGCCTAAGGAAGCGTTCTTCTATGTCAACACCGTGGGCCTCAGCGCCAAGTCTAGGAAAGGGCCAGTGCAGTTACAGAGTCCTTGTATGTCAATACTGTGGGCTGAACACTAAGCCTATGGCAGGGTCTGTGCAGAGTCAGAACAGAAAAATATCCCATCAAAAGCAGTCACTGCCACCTTAACTTCAAGAAAGAGTCATTGTGTATGTCTTTTTTTGGCCGTACTATGTATGTGTATGCAGGAGATGTCTTAACTCCCTGGAAACCAACGTGTTTTTCTTTCAACAAATGTGATACATGGAACAGTTTTTGATTTAGTATTGGAAATGCTTTGTTCATGTGCCTGTTCTCTGGGACACTGTTATGTAACAGATTCCCAGGCCTACTGTGTGACAGCCTGTTCTCCTATGTACTCCTTTGCACCTGCCACTTACAAACATACTTTATCAATATTCTCATTACGTGACCATATAATCTGCCAGTTGCTTTCATACTGAACTTCAAGCGGTCCCGAATTCAGAAAGTGATGATTTTCTTTCTCATAAGGAACATCTAGAAATGGTAATTGTGCGTTGCAGTACCATGAAAAATCTACCATTCACCTTGAAATCCTGAAAAAAATAAAAGCAAAGCATTCTCTGTTTTGCAGCATCAGCTGTATACTGTATCTTTAGTGTGAAATCATCTAAAGTACTGCTGCCGCTGACTTCTGATCTCACCAGATATGGAGTAAAATTTGTTAAACGTCTCCATGGCCCTGATCACTGTTCTCCATGCTCCATGCAAGTTGAAGGATCTTTCTGCTTCTGCTTCATTCTTTCTGTGGATCTGTGCTTCTACCACTTCTGCTGATTGTTTTCCTACCAGTCATCAGATCACCAGTCATCAACTTTGGCATGAGGAAGCAAAGCCCTGCAACGCTACCAAGATGCCCCCTCCACATGATAACAATGTTTAGAAAAAAACATGGTGTAGCGCCACCTCCATAGGGGCTGCTGAAAGATGACTGTCCCCAGAGGTTGCCCTGACCTTGCAAGCCTCCTGACACCTCTGACACCAGTGGCGGCCCGTCCATAGGGGGCACACAGGCTCAGCCCCCCCTCAGCTAGTCACAAAAAAAAGAAAAAAGGTCCTTTACAAAAAAATATTCCTTTAAGTGCACTGTGTATGAGCGCCAGACACAGTGCAATATGGGCAGCGTGACATCTATGCAATCACGTGATTGCAGGAGAGACTCTTAATTTGGCTGCTTTTGGCGCAAAATCTTGTGACGTAAAGCAATGCATTGTAACACACCCATATTGCAGTCATTCTCCTGTTGTGTTATTTTCTATTTGCACCACTGCAGTGTTGCCAACCGTCCATATTTTTACTGACAGTTCGTAAAACGGACACTTTTTCCCCCGTTCGTAAATGTCCGTGGTTGCGGGAATGTGCCAGTAAAAATAGCCGAGATCGGTTCAGCTTGGAACTGCGCATTGGAGATTGGAGGCAGGGGGTGATGGTGGTTGTGGTGGCACTGCAAAGGAGGATGGAGGCATGGGGCAATGGAGGCAGGGGGAGATTGGAGGCAGGGGGTGTTAGTGGCAGGGAGTGATTGGAGGCAGGGGGTGTTGGTGGCACCACAGAGGGGATGGTGGCACCGCAGAGGGTGGGAGATGGAGACAGGGTTGTTGGTGGCACTAAACGAAGAAAAGAAAAAGAAAGGCGCACCAGCCTAGTGTATTACCGTTTGACAATTTAATAAATAGATAAAGCAAAATAGAACTACTCACAAACGAGATAGTATAAAAGGCTTGTCAACAACAGTTGATGATGGATACCCCTCAAGCCACAATCCTGAATAGGGGTGAATAGGGGTGAAAGAGGTGTGTCGCTGCCGGGTGGGGGGTGATTGGAAGCAGGGGGCCTGGGGGAGATTGGAGGCAGGGGGAGATTGGAGGCAGAGGGAGATTGGAGGCAGGGGGAGATTGTGGCACCGCAGAGGGGGCTGAAGGCAGGGGGTGTTGGTGGCAGAGGGGGATGGAGGCAGGGGGTGATGTGACTAAATAATTTGCCCTTATTATATCGAAAATAACAAAAATATGTTTTTTTACCTTAATATCTACCTTAAATCACATAGCTATTTGCCTAGCGTACTTGTTTGTAGCCTAAATACTGAAATTTGCACCTAAAAATGTAATTTAGTACTTTTGTGAAATGCCAGTAAAAACGTGACTGCGGCAGTATATTTCGGGTGTCGTGCCAGTAAATCTGGTAGGTTGGTAACACTGCACCACTGTAATACATGGGCGGTGCTTTCCTTGAAGCCACAGCATCACTTCTGGTTTCTCTGTGCCAGTGGGAAACCAGAAGTGACGCCGCGGCTCCATGGATGAAACACATGGCTCTAGCAGTGCCTTATCTCAGCCAGATTGGTAGGTTCAGACTATCTGAAGTATATTATATATAGCAGCATGTTGCGTTCACCAGACAATTTATTTATCTGTATGTTGCTGCAGCTCTCCTGTGAAGGTCCTGGGAAAATCCACCACAGATTTCACAGAAGTCACTGCATGTCTCCAACCTCTGTGGTAATATCTATCAGCCCTTTAGCATCACAATCTGCTGTTCCTGAGAATTTTTCATCTTACCACAGTACAGGTGGAAGGTACATATGGTCCACTGCCCTGTGGATGAATACATAATTGTATAATGATAGGAAGTACTTACTGGTTTAGCTCCAAGTCCAGGATAAGCTCATTCCTTCCTGGAACACTCCCACTGTAAAATTAATTAGACATGTGCACAGAAATTTTTTTTTTTTGTTCTGTTTCGTATCGTTCCGTAGGTTCGTTTCCGTTCGTTTTTCGTAAGACGCCCGTTTTCCTGTTCGTTCCCGTTCGTTTTTCGTACGACGAGATTTTTTCGTATTCCGATTGTTTCGTATTTTCGTTACCGTTTTATTTTCGTACATGCGGGATGGTTCGTTATTCTGTTTAATTCATGTTCGTTACTTGTTAGACAATAATTTTCGTGAATTTTCGTCAATGATTTGCATTCTGTGTTTTGGATTCCTTTTTCTGTTCGTGTTTTCGGTCGTGTGTTCGTGTGACATCTATGACAATTTGTTGTGGATGTCATGTGGGCATGCGACTGAAGATACGATCAGAAAAAGGATTTTCGTCATTTTGTACTTTCGTAAATATATTGCGGGATTCGCGGCACTTTCAACACGCGGCTCATCCATATTAACGATTGTTAAGCCCCATACACTTGGTCAGACTTTTTTAACAACAAACATAAAAACGATCGTTTTCCGTTCGTTCTCAGAAAATGTGTTAGTTTTTAAACTCCATCAGAAAACCATTTTTGGGTTCAAAAGTCTGGCCAACTGATCTCCCTTCAGATGAAAATCCACAGAAAAGTTTATTTGGCTTTACTGTACTACTCAGCACAAAAGAGAAGCTGCTGTATTTTCACCTTATATGTTTCACCACTGTGTATCAAGGGGTGCAAGACTTGGTCTATAAGTCAATCGCCCTCTGGTCACACGGAAACTCTCCCTTTTTAGGGTTCCTTATTGTTTTTTGGGCGCTACATTTTTTTCACATTTTTAACACCTTACATCCATATGGTATTTTGGCAGCCTGATTCACAATATTATTTGGTTTGCGCACTATTGTATATACACTTGCTTTGCATTTTTTTGGACTATTTATATTGCAGCAACCAAACACAATCACCCCCATGGATATATTTGACTATCGTAATAGTCGGGTGTTGAACACCGAGGGGGTGTTCTCTGTTTCGGACAATGATTCAGAGATAGGAGGGCTTTTTATGAGGTTGAAAAACCTTATGACCTCCGAACTCCACCTACAGTGGGACCAGGCTTTCTTACAACAATACATTAAAGAACGCATGGTCCCTAGAGGATTGAGATGGGATGTTCACCCCCAACAGGGTGAACCTGATTTAACATCTTGGTTCCAATTTTTTAACAATCAAGGGGTTTCATTACTGAATTTTTTAAATGACAAGAAAAAACTTAGAATGGAGGTATTGGATAAAGAGATAAAAGACATTAAAGAAAAATTATCCAATTCAAAGTCCACACCTGAATATAGCACACTTTCCCTATGTTTAAAAACCCATTTAGATAAAGAAGAGCGAGATCAGAAGACAAAGAAACAAAAGAAATATACCAGGGATGTTGCTGATTACAAAACTGGTATAGTCTTTAGATGGCAGAGTCTAATTAATAAAGAGGACGAAGCTGAACATCCAAATCTGGATATGGAGGTGTCTCAACCTTCCTCTAGTGAGGGTAAAGTTTTGGCCTTTTCCCAACCAGGTCCATCCTTGGGCCCTTTAGGTAGAAATGAGGGCTCTACCAATAGAGGAACAGGTCCAAGAACCCCTAATCCCCAACAAAGAGGACAGTCTAACAGAGGTAAGGGCAAAGGACCTAGAGGGAGATCTAAGAACCGAAGGGACACCCCCCAAGACCCCCGGTCTTATGACTCATCCCCTTATGGTAATCGCAACCATTATGAACATTCTAATGGATACCCACAGTCAACTCCTGGTTGTGGGGGATGGAGACCTCCTCCACCGAATCCCTATAAACAGTCTAACCATACATATGGTTATATGGAGAGGGAGGATTACCGTCAGGTGAGATCCCCTTATTCATATAATCAGAATCAACCTAGGTCGGAATACCAAGGGGATTTTCATCGGGACCGAGAAGACTACCCCAGGGGAAGAGAACCAAACGGGGCTCGAGAGGGGGGCGACGAGCCCGGACGCAAAAGGAAAAAAGTTTAAAGGGGACAGGGATTTTCAATCTCAGTAAAGTCCATTTGTCAGATACGGAAAAAGTGGTACTAGATAAGGGACTTAAATATGTCCCACCCAAAACGTTGAACAAATTTGATACGTTTATGGACGTGCAAAAATATATAAGGAAATTAAACATACAGCGGTACTTTATCAGTAATCCTTGTAGATCCAGCCTTCCGGAAATCTCCTCCCAAATTGTTCACACAGGATTTTCCAACCCATCCCTTTTTAACCCTTCTTGCCCTATGGCCCCAAATGTTAGGGTGTTTAGGGATATGGTCCTTAGGGACCTAGAGGAACTGCCTCTAAAGAAAACATTCATTGACCCTAACATAAGGACTGGTTTAAAAAGTCTTTGTGAACACAAGGATTTGGTGATCCGCCCTGCGGACAAAGGGGGAGGTATCGTAGTGTTGGACAAATCTGCATACCATGCAGAAATGCTACGTATTTTGGGTGACACCAACACTTATGTTAAATTGCCCTCAAATCCCACTTCAAAGATCAAAGCCTCATTGTGTAAATTACTTACTGCAGGAACACAGAAAGGGATACTGGACAAAAAGGAGCGTGCATATCTCATGCCTAAAGTCCCTCGTATCCCTACAATGTATTTTTTACCAAAAATACATAAGGATAGTGTAAATCCCCCCGGAAGACCCATCGTAAGTGGGATCAATTCTATTACCTCGCGAATAGGGAGATACATTGATTTCCACTTGCAACCCATGGTTAAAGACATTCCGTCATATTTAAAGGATACCAGACATACTATCGCCCGCCTTAATGACGTTGTGTACAGTGGGGACATCATGCTGGTCACGGCGGATGTGTCCTCTCTTTACACGAGCATTGCCCACCATTTGGGGTTTCAGGCAGTGGAATGCTTCCTCCGCCAGAATGATAGCATTCCTATTGTACAAAAATACTTTATTATGGACTTGCTTAGATTTGCGACTACCAATAACTATTTCTGGTATAATGGGGATTACTTCCTGCAACAAAAAGGAGTGGCGATGGGGGCTAAGTTTGCCCCCAGCCTCGCCAACATCTTTATGGCCAAGTGGGAGGAGGATGTCGTCTATGCTTTAAACCGGCCAGAGATTGTTCTCTGGGCCAGGTATATAGACGACATCCTCCTCCTATGGAGAGGCGACCAAGACTCTTTGGATTCATTCATGGCCATATTAAATACAAATGAGGTAGGGATTGTTCTTACATACGAGGCAAGTTTCTCTAACATCCACTTCCTCGACCTCGTAATCGAAGCCCAAAATGATCGTTTAGTGACTAGAACGTATTTCAAGAATACTGATCGCAATAGCTACATTCCCATAGATAGCTGTCATCATCCTGCCTGGCTGAGGTCCATTCCTAAGAGTCAGCTGTTGCGTATACGACGCAATTGCTCTGACGTTAAGGACTTTTATTTACAAGCGCAGGTCTTGAAACAGAGATTCTTGGATAAAGGGTACTCGAGAGAAAAAATTGAGGAAGAAATAGAACATATTGGAAGGGTCGACCGTGCAACACTTACACTTGAAAAGACTAGAGCAATCCAAGATCCCAAATTTAGGAATGCATTCTTTACCACTTTTTCGGGTTAACATAAACAAATTAAGGATATTATTTGTAAACATTGGGGGATTCTTAAAGAGGACCAAGTTCTAGGACCTTCTTTGCCAAGTAATGCTACAGTTATTTATAGGGGGGCCACCTCCCTGAAAAATCAAGTTGCCCCCAATGTTATTGACCCCCCCAAAAAAACTTCCTTTTTTCCTTTATCTAAAGGCTTTCACCCATGCAGGAAGTGCAAGGTGTGCCTTGAGAATATACATGGGAGAAGGAAAAGCATCTCTTTCCAGTCTAGTATTACTAAGATGGATTATCCCATGAAGCAGTTTTTTACGTGTGCTTCCACACACATAGTTTATCTGATCACCTGCCCTTGTGGAAAACAATACGTGGGTCGTACTATCCATAGTTTTTCCACAAGGGTAGGTGAACATGTTGCAAAAATCAAGAAAGGATGTGACAAACATACGGTGCCCAGACATTATTTACAGGTTCACAATAAATCACTGGAAGGCACCTCCTTCTTGATTATAGATAAATTCGTCCCACACTGGAGGGGTGAGCCGAGCACCAGAGGGGTTTCGAAGTTGGAGGTTTATTGGATCTATTCGCTTAAAAGTTACGCCCCATTTGGACTTAATGTCGAATGGGACGTAAATGCGTTCATTAATCAGTCCTAACCGTATTATTGATTATAACGGAGTCATATGGGTACTTTCCATATACATAGATTAATTTTTTAATTTTTCCTTTTATATATAATGTTTTTATTGATTAATCTTCATGATTCTGATGATAGGGATTTATATGTACGTATTCCTTTAAGACTCCTTGTTATATATTTCTGATGGTTTTTTTTGGATCCACCTCCGTGAGTATTTGCCTTTCCTCTGATCCATATAAATCATATATATTTAGGTTCAGGATTGGCCTTTACAAATGTCATTTAGGTTAGGGTGACTTAGGGTGATCTCTTTGCAACCCCGGTGGAATAGGTGCCGCCTTTGGGCATATGCATGATTTAGCCTATCGAATGTCTAGGAGCGCCTGTATATTTACGCCGGTGACTACCGAGACATGTCTGAGACGCATCGTGAGATGCAGCGTTGCCGCGCTGACGTCATGACGGTGCGGAAAGGTTATCGAATAATGCCCATAGGTTGGCTAACCGCTACATCTCCCACCTATTACAAAGGAGGAGAGGGGGAGTGACTCAGTCACCCAAACACATTGCGCGTATTGACGCCAACCCCGCCCTAACACTTCCGGCCTTTGGATCGCAAATGAGGAATCATGTTCTTCATCATGGAACGCACGCCGTTTGAGGCATGGCGGAACAGATGGCGACAATCACGGATCTGGATCTGAGGTATTTAATGCAGGGGGGTAGCAGAGGAAGGTCAGATACCCCAGTTGAAGTCCGTATAGCGACGAAACTGGTCGGGTGACCATTCCATTGCATCCCCATTGCATTCTAAACTTTTGGAACACTCCTCACACCTTTCCAAGGTGGGAGTTTGCTGCTATTTTTTTCAGTTTGCTGTTATTTTATTCGATTAGATTTTTTCAGTTGGCTGATTTTTCAATTCAAGTGTGGCTTTTCAAGTTTTTATGATTTTATTGCATTTCCAGGTCACGTGTGTGAATTTTGGAATTTGGAATGCTTTTACCATTAAATAGTTTTACACTATGAGGAGCACCTCTATATTTTTTCTTTTTATATATCAATTTGGGTGTTTGGAGCAACTACTGACAGGCTGATCCCGGTCATTACCTCTGGATAAGCAAGTGCATCAGTGACCATTTCTGGTTTGGACACGTCGAGTGAGGACTCCTGGACCCAGACAGTTGGTCTATACAAGCCTTGACGACCCTCCCACCGTACGGTGGTTGAGAGGGTCCACCTGTTCTGGTAAGGGTACCCACTCATCTATCTATATGTCCAGCACTGAAGATAGCTTTATTTGAGGATATCTGCTCCACCCAACACTGGAAGTGCTTACATGTATTTTGACTCCACATTCCTCAGAAAGACTTTGTTTCTTTGCAGTATTGGGCCTATGTCACTTTATTGGGGCACACCTGATTACTAGCGGAATGTTGGTCTTGGAGGACTGTTTTTAGAACTAACTCTTTGATTCTATACTGTAACTTCCATTTGGTCATATATATCACTAATTGTTTGGAGTGTCTTTTACTTTCATATAATATATTTCTATTAACACATGATTGGTGGTTTGTACCACAGACATCCACATATATCTGCACCTGACTGCCGACTCTGTTTAGAGCACAGTTGTATCTGTGAACTATATTGGTTTATTAGTGTCACATGGGAGTATCTATTATAAGTACAGCTCCTATTAATTTTTGTATTTTCACCTTATATGTTTCACCACTGTGTATCAAGGGGTGCAAGACTTGGTCTATAAGTCAATCGCCCTTTGGTCACACAGGAACTCTCCCTTTTTAGGGTTCCTTATTGTTTTTTGGGCGCTACATTTTTTTCACATTTTTAAGCTGCTTTACTAACTACACTCACTGCCCATTCAAAAAAACGAAAATTACATCTGTGGCAAGGGATTTGCATTCTGTGTTTTGGGTCCTTTTTCTTTTGGTGTTTTCGGTTGTGTGTTCGTGTGACATCTGTGGCAAAAGATTTGCATTCTGTTGAATCCAAAATACGAACAGAAAAAAGGAATTCAAAATACAGGGTGCTGGTCTTTTGTTGTGGATGTCGTGTGAGCATGCGACTGGGGATGCGGACAGTGAAAGGATTCAAACAAGATACAGAGTGCAAATCTTTTGTTGTGGATGTCGTGTGAACATACGGCTGAGGATACGAACAGAGAGGGGATTCAAACAAGATACAGAATGCAAATCTTTTGTTATAGATGTCATTTTCAATCTTTTGCCGTTTTCGTTTTGTCGTATTTTCGTCAGATCGTTCGTATTTGCGGTTGTTCGTTATGCGGCTCATTCGTAATCCCGTCGTTTTCGTATTTTGGTGCTTTAATTTTTTCGTATGTACACATTATTCTGCAGGTACGAAAATTAACATTTTCGTATGAAAATAACATTCGTACGAACGGGAATGCACATATCTAAAAATTATTCTCCTTGTTGTGGGGTTTGCGATTGGCACTGCTGTAGGACATGGGCAGTGCTTTCTGCTCAGCCGCAGCATCACTTCCGGTTTCTGTGCCAGTGTTCTAATGTTCGCCGCACAATGATTAACGCGGCGGCAGCGGCGGGGGGGGGTGGGGGGGGGAATGGGCGGCATCGGCATCATGATCAGGTATGTCAGTGTTCTTTAGACCAGAGCAGTTGCAAATATACATTTGTGGTAATCCTAAGCTCACCTTTTACAAGAGTCTTACTTTTCATGGATGGCTGTTTGTTATGTTTCTAAGTTGTATTCTCTTAAGGTCCCCACTAACACAAACCATAGGCAGTGCAAAATCTTCATGATTCCCCTATCATGTGCTGACAGTATGGGGGACATGGCTGCATATGTTTGGGGACAAACTATTATTTTTTTTTTTAATTTTTGGTCTTTTTTTTGTTTGTTTTGGCAAAAAATAAAAATCCAGTCTGAATAAATACCACCAAAAGAAAGCACTATTTGTGTAAATGATTAACATTTCATATGGGTACAGTGTTGCATGACCGTGCAATTGTCATTCAAAGTGTAACATAACAGAAAAGTGAAAATTAGCCTGGGCAGCAATTGGGTAAAAGAGCCCAGTAGGCAAGTGGTTAAGAGGGGCTGTTGGGGTCTCCCCCCCCCCCCGCAACTGCATGTGTAAATGAGCCCTTAAAGCGGGGACATGATCTAAATGTGGGAAAAGGTGATCTTGGAGGCATAAAAGTTGTTTATACTTCCCAGATGACATGTTCTGCATCTAGAAAAGTTGAACGCAGGAGTGGCAGTGAGAATGAGGCCTAAGCTGAAATGAAATGTAGCTTGAAATGTGAAGCAGCTTGTGAAATATGTTGTGACCTCTTCCCCCCGTACAGTAACAATAGATACACTGTGAGACAGAGGGAAAACATACACCCACAAGTGTTTATACAAGCCTGCTTTGAAAGATCAGGTAGCTATAAAAGGTTATTATGGTTTGATACTAACCCATGTGGGACATGCGGGTAGCAAGTGATGAAATAAAATAACAGGGCTGGAAAATGAAAATGTAAAATATCAAAAGCAGTGAATCCTCATTACCTGCCAGACTCCATGGAAGGTATAGGGATCGTCTTTAAAAAAGCGCTGTCGCACTTTGAATGGCAATTGCCCGGTCATGCTACACTGTACCCAAAATAAATTTGTATATTTTTTTTCACACAAATAGAGATTTCTTTTGGTTCTATTTAATCGCCACTGGGTTTAAAAAAAAAATCTAAAATTAAAAAAGGCTGAAAAAACAAGTTTTTCTTCATTTCTGTTATACAATTTTGCAAAATGAATAAGCTTTCTTCATAAATTTAGGTCAAACTGCACTCTGCTACATTTCTGCCGTGAATATAACCCAAGTAAGTGTTTATTATTTAGTCTGTAGAAAAGTTATAGAGTCTACAAGCTATGGTATATACTGTATATCTGAAAATGTATTATTCCTGATATACTGATGGCCTTTCTCCTTTCTTGAGGAAAGTACAAATATCCCCCAAATCACCCCTGACAGTCCAGAGTATTTATTAAGAGGCATGACAATTTTTTTGAAGTCGTAATTTTTGTCACAATTTTTTGGAAACTAAAGAAAGTAAAACATTTTTTTTTTCCATACTGTCACCAGTGCAGTACAGCGTTTCTTTCTCCCAGTCCTTCTCCCTCTCCCTCCCCCTTCAGCCTCCTCCGCCGCTGTCATCAGTGAACTGTGGAGACCGGGAGGAAGCATAGCTCAGGGCTGAGGGTGGGGGGAGAAGCCGGCAAAAGGATCTTTTTAAGTTAAACTGCTGGTGATTGGTTGCTAGGTCACAGGGTGGTCCTAAGCAACCAATCACCCGCTTGCTAATGTATTTAGAGGGTAGTCTGGGAGTTAGTTGACTCAGACCGTGTGATTTTCACAAATTTGGGCCTCTGTTCCAGCCATGGCTGTACTGTGAGTGACCACTATTGTTGCCTGGGGGGCCGTTACCACCCCAGGCCAGGGGTGGCAGCAGTCAAGCCAAGGTATTTTGGGTGTTCCCCTTCGGCAGCTAATCAGTGGAGGTTGGTCATCCCGCTGTGCATGCTGGGGAGGAGTACTTAAGGGACAGACACCATTGGCCAGGGTCGTCGATCCTGGGTCTGTCGTCCCACCACCCCCCTTGAGTGGCCCTTCTGGGCGGGGGTGTGTGTTCAAGTGTTCCTGGCTCCGGGACCACGTTGGTCCGGGGTTGTGATCTACTAAGTAGGCCCGGTAGTCAGACTGGGTCTATGTGTGCAGAGTGGTCCTGTGCTGTCCATCCTGGAGGGAGAAAGCCACTCGATGAAGAACCTATCTTGGAGAGCACCGAGCACGAGGCTGGTATCTCAGAAGAGGCCTTGCACGTCATCGAAGGACGCACCATTACTGAAAGGCTGAATGATGGTCGCCTGTCAGTTCTAAGTTCACAAGAAGTTAATCGGGAGAGATCCGGGAGCTGAATCCTGTGTTGAGAAGATTTTGGACCGAATATACCTCCATCTGTGGAAAGTCAGTGGCAGAGATTTTACCAAATTTTCTGTGCACCATCTCGGTGCTAGGCTAGTGAGAGAGGCCTATCCGGGTGCGCAATACCCACTCTGGCTAGAGTGGCGATGAAAGCTGTGTTGCTGGAAGCAGGAGTGTTTCCAGACAGAAGTTGTGCACCTGAACCTATTACCTGTTACCCTTCCACCTCTTCAACTACTTATTTTATTCTTTTACCAAGTTCAGCAAATAAATCAAATAAAAAGAAGTCTAAAGTGTTGACATTGAACTTTTTCTCAACTCTCATCTGATACCCTAGAACCGGGCTAGAAGGCGAGGATATAGAGGTAACATGCCGCCCAAAACAATCCAGTAGCTCCTCCGGGGGTAGTGCTACACTAATATGAAAATTTACTCTGCCATCTCCCGCCCTCTGTTCAGAACTGTGCTGCTTCTCGGTCTCCGCTGTGGAAAAAGGAAAGACACTGCTATGGGAGGGAATGGGAGCCAGAGGTCACTGCTATGGGCAGGGTCACCCCCATAGCAGTGTCCTCTACCACCCTTCACATCACTACCACCCCCGAACCCTGAGCCTAATACACTCCTTAGCCGTGAATTCTGAGTGCAACACACTCCTGATCCCTGCATTCTGAGTGTAAAAAGCACTCCTGATCCCTGCATTCTGAGTGTAAAATGCACTCCTGAACCCTACATTCTGAGTGTGAAACGCACTCCTGAACCCTGCATTCTGAGCATAAAACGCACTCCTGAAACCTGCATACTGAGAGTAAAACGCACTCCTGAACCCTGCATTCTGAGCGTAAAACGCACTCCTGATCCCTGCATTCTGAGCGTAAAACGCACTCCTGATCCCTGCATTCTGAGCATAAAACGCACTCCTGATCGCTGCATTCTGAGCGTAAAACACATACCTGATCCCTGCATTCTGAGCGTAAAACACACTCTTGAACCCTGCATTCTGAGTGTAAAACGCACTCCTGAACCCTGCATTCTGAGCATAAAATGCACTCCTGATCCCTGTATTCTGAGCATATAACATACTCCTGAACCCTGCATTCTGAGTGTAGAACCTCACTCCTAAACCCTGCATTCTAAACACAACACACTCCTTAATCCTGCATTCTGCTTGCAATGCACTCCTTAGCCCTGCATTCTGAGCGCAACGCACTCCTTAACCCTGCATTCTGATTGTAAATCGCACTTCTGATCCCTGCATTCGGAGCATAAAAGGCACTTCTGAACCCTGCATTCTGAGCGTAATGCACTGGTGAACCCGGCACTCTTGTAATACTTATTTTATTTTAGTTCTGAGTAAAAATATTTTATCAAAAAAAAAAAAAAATTTGGTCAGGCTTACTGTCTTCTTCTTTTTTTTTTTTGGAGGGGGGGGGGGGGGGATGGTTACATAGTTACGTAGTTAGTCTGGATGGTTGAAAAAAGACACAAGTCCATCTAGTTCAACCAAAACTGAAAACTAATATATCATACAATCCTATACCCACAGTTGATCCAGAGGAAGGCAAAAAATCCCAGCAAAGCATCATCCAATTTGCTCCAACAGGGGGGAAATTCCTTCCTGGTCCCCCAAGAGGCAATTGAATATTCTCTGGATCAACTTTACCTACAAATGTTAGTAATATTGGCCCAGATTCACAAAAGAGATACGACGGCGTTTCTCTGAAACGCCGTCGTATCTCTCAGAGTATCTATGCGACTGATTCATAGAATCAGTTACGCATAGATAGCCCTTAGATCCAACAGGTGTAATTGTTTTACACTGTCGGATCTTATGCCGCGTACACACCATCACTTTATGTGATGAAAAAAAACGACGTTTTTAAAACCGTCTCTTTAAATGACCGTGTGTGGGGGAAAACGTTGTTTTATGTCTTGTGAAAAACGACAAAAAAAAAATTGAAGCATGCTTCAATTTTATGTGTCGTGTTTCAAAACGTCGTTTTTTACTTCACCGAAATTGACCGTGTGTAGCAAAAAACAACGTTTTTACACCCGCGCATGCCCAGAAGCTAGTTATAAAGCGAGCTTTAATGGAAAAACGTGGTGAACGTAACCTCGCTTTGCTAGAGCATTGTGAAAAAACGATGGTGTGTAGGCAACTTCGTCTTTGAAAATGATGTTTCTAAAACGTTGTTTTATTTCATGATTTAAAACGTCGTTTTTTTTCATCACAAAAAACGACCGTCTGTATGCGGCATTAGGATGCAATACCGCGGCCGCCGCTGGGTGGAGTTTGCGTCGTATTCCAGCGTCGTATTTAAACATTTTTTCTTCTTGCGCAAGACGTCCGGGAATACGAAAGTATGCTACGCACGTCGCCGTTCGAAAAAATGACGTCACTTCACGCAAAGCACGGCGGGAATTTCAAAACGGAGCATGCGCAGTAGGTCCGGCGCGGGAGCGCGCCTAATTTAAATGACCGTCTGTACGCGGCATTAGGATGCAATACCGCGGCCGCCGCTGGGTGGAGTTTGCGTCGTATTCCAGCGTTGGGTATGCAAATGAGGTTTTACGGCGATCCACAACGGTTTTTCACGTTCGGTACGTCGTCGCTAGTCTAGTTTCCTGTCGCAATTTTAGTCGTTGTTTTCCCTGCCCTAACTTTACACCGCCCACGTATGTGCTGTATAAAGTATGGCCGTTGTTCCTGCGTCGAAATTTAAACATTTTTATTCTTGCGTAAGACGCCCGGGAATACGAAAGTACGCTACGCACGTCGCCGTTTGAAAAAATTACGTCACTTCAAGCAAAGCACGGCGGGAATTTCAAAACGGAGCATGCGCAGTAGGTCCGGCGCGGGAGCGCGGCTAATTTAAATGGCACATGCCCCTTTGAATTACGCGGGCTTACGCCGGAGGCCGCCAGCGTAAGTTTTCATGCAAGTGATTGGTGAATCAGGCACTTGCGATGAAAACTTGCGGCGGTGTAACGTATCTACGATACGTTACGCCGCCGCAGTTCTATGTGAATCTGGGCCTTTATGTACATTTAGTAAAGAATCCAGGCCTTTTTTAAAGCAATCTACTGAGCTGGCCAGGACCACCTCTTGAGGTAGTATATTCCACATTTTGCCGTCTGGCAGTGTATTGACCTAAGTGTAAGAAGAAAAAAAGGCAATATAATGACATTATTGTATTCAGCGTGGCCTTACCCTAGAATAGAGAAAGCTGAATAACTGCTTTTACCAGGTTTTGTTTGGGGTGAAGAAGTTCACAACGTGGATGTATTTAATCTCTCTTTACACGCTTCACTACCTTGATGTCAGCACACATTTTATGTGACACCCTCATCATTACCTGTATGTCTCTGGCACCTTCCAGTTCCTGAGATCCTCTTCCACCCCCAGACTTTCCACCTTTTCCATTTCTGCTCACCTTTCCAAAGAACAGCAATGGTGCAGAATTAATTACACAATACAATTCTGCGCTTGCCATCTTGTTTTATCAGATCTGTACACAACAAAACGATGCCACCAAAAAGCTGAACAACAGGCTTACACCGTCGGATCTTAGGCTGCAATTCCAGGCCGGCCGCTAGGTGGCGCTTCCGTATCTTTTACGCGTCGAATATGCAAATGAGCATTTACGCCGATTCAGAAACGAACGACCCCCGATACGATACAATTTCTGAATAAAGCACTTGCCTCAAAAACTTGCGGCGGCGTAACGTAAATCAGATAGGTTACGCGGATCTAAAGATCCGCTGACCTATCTGAATCTGGCCCAAGGTTTGCAAAGTCTCATGCCGCGTACACACCATCGTTTTCTGCGATGGAAAAATGCGACGCTTTATGTGCTTTAAAAAAACGTCATTTTTCAAACTTCAATTTGAACAACGACGTAGCATACACACCATCGCTTTTTCACAACGCTCTAGCACAGCGCAGTTCCGTCAATCACGCACGACGTCACTATAAAGGGTCGTTTCCATGCGGAAGACGGCCTCTTTTGCTGATATCGTGTTGCTGCGTGTTAGTAAAAGTTTGGTGAGATACGATTCGTGATTTTCAGTGACTGTGCTTTAAATTTCGTTTTCTGTCGTACAGTTTGTCTATTTGTTGTCGGATCTGTGATACAGTGCTTGTACTAAGGACGTATTTGTTTAGGCATTACGTTTGGTGTGCACGGTGCTGTTTAGCAGGTCGTTCTTCAAAGGCCATTCTTTACTTCAGGGCGTAATTTTTAGTCTGATCTGATTTGACGACCGTTTTCTAGCCATGTTGCGGGTACGAACTCGTCGCCGAGATCGTGCTGTGCTTGTTGTTAGGATGTGTGCTGCATCCCAGCGACGGTCCATGAACAGGGTGAGGAGGAGGTTGTGGACCAAGAACTGGTTGCTACGCAGGGACCAGTTCTCTCATATGCCTCTGCTGCGGGAGATCCGAGAAAATAACCCTGATGATTTCAGGAATTTTCTTAGGATGTCTGACCCCGTATTTCAGCAGCTTTTGGCTTTGGTGTCGCCATATATCACCAGGCAGGACACCGTTATGCGGGAAGCCATCACTGCTGAGCAGAGGCTAGTTGCTACGTTGCGCTACCTTGCAACAGGGAGAAGTCTGCAGGACTTGAAGTTCTCGACGGGCATCTCCCCCCAGGCTCTGGGCCTCATAATCCCTGAGACCTGTTCGGCCATCATTCAGGTTCTTCAGGAGGACTATGTTAAGGTAAGTGGTGTTCTTTCAATGGTCAAACTAATTCCCAAAAAAAAAAAAAAAAAAATACTTTTCTAATATGCTCAGAATGCTCACTTTGTCTCTATGTATGCTGTTCTACACAATTAGTAAAGCCCTACATGTTTATTTAATTTAGCCAACCTGTCCATCATTCTATGTTGTGGGCAAACCCACCTAGCATAGTCCCTATATTCCCGTTTATTTGTGGCCTCCATTGTAGTGCTGCATTTTGTGTGTCCCTATATCCCCGTTTATTTGTGGCCTCCATTGTAGTGCTGCATTTTGTGTGTCCCTATATCCCCGTTTATTTGTGGCCTCCATTGTAGTGCTGCATTTTGTGTGTCCCTATATCCCCGTTTATTTGTGGCCTCCATTGTCCAAACCCCCCCCCCCCCCTAGATTTTTGAAATACATACTAATAATTATTTTTCTTATTTAGATATTTTTTGGGGGGTTGTTTCTCATCTCATCTTGAGCCCCACTCCCCCTAAATATATTTTTTCAACATCAGAGGGGGGTGATTAATATGCTTAATTGTTCACATGTTATTTTTTAATACTAACCTTTTTTGTGGAATTGTTGGTGGGATCCCTTGTAATTTTAGCTATATTCTGTTTAAAATCTTTGTTCTAATGTTTTTTATTTTTTCTTTCTATCCAGTTCCCCACCACGCCACAGGAATGGCAGACTGTGGCAGCGGACTTCTCCCAGCGTTGGAACTTTCCGAACTGTGGAGGAGCCATTGATGGCAAGCACATCCGCATTGTGCCCCCACCCCATAGTGGATCCCATTTCTTCAATTACAAGGGGTTCCACAGCGTTGTTTTGATGGCGGTGGTCTCTGCAAATTACGAGTTTTTGTACGTGGATGTTGGGAAAAATGGCCGGATGTCGGACGGCGGTGTCTTTGCGGAGACGGAGTTCGCACAACGGCTTCGGTTGGAGGACCTAGGATTGCCACCTGCGGAGGAGAACGAAGAGGGTCTGCCCTTCGTGTTTGTAGCAGATGAGGCTTTTGGTTTGGGTCCCCACCTCATGAGGCCATTTCCCGTACGCACCCTCACCCATGAGAGGAGGGTTTTTAATTATCGGCTGGCCAGGGCAAGACGTGTGGTAGAGAATGCCTTTGGAATCATGGCCAGCCGATTCAGATTGTTTTTAACAGCAATAAACATGGCGGAATACAAGTGGAATTATATCATACTATCTTGTTGCATTTTGCACAATTTTTTGAAAAGAAATTCTCAAACGTACCTGACGGTATTGCCTGATGAGGCTGATCTTGTGGCTCCGGAGCCGGGACATCAGGCTAGCCATAGAGGCTTGGCCCCCCAAACCGCACGTGCAGTGCGTCAATCCTATGTGGACTATTTTATGGGGAGGGGGGCCATTGCAATGCCTGATCTTGTTTAAAAAAATAAATTTACTTTTTGTTTGATGAAACAGTGTTTATTTGTTTGATTTTAGTTATTTGTAAGTTTTGGGGGGTAATGTTTCTTTTTCGTAGGTTCTCATCCAGCCATGTGTTTGGGATGTAATAAATTCCCATGAGTGTTAAATCTTAATAACTCTACAAATATGCCTGAGTAATTGAATGAGTCTGCATTGATACCAATAACTACACACAAATTGTTTGGAGTCCAAAATGTTATTTATTTGTTACTTTTTTAGTTTTGATTAGTACAACAAATCAATATTTTTATTTTTTTGGTCTTTTTTGATTATTACAAAATATAATATAAATTTTTTGTTTTTTTGGTCTTTTTTGATTATTACAAAATCTAATATATTTTTTTTATTTTTTTGGTCTTTTTTGATTATTACAAAATCTAATATATTTTTTTTATTTTTTTGGTCTTTTTTGATTATTACAAAATCTAATATAATTTTTTTATTTTTTTGGTCTTTTTTGATTATTACAAAATATAATATATTTTTTTTTTTTTTTTGGTCTTTTTTGATTATTACAACATATAATTTTTTTTTTTTTTTTTTTTTTTTAATTCAAGGAAAAAAGAAAATACACGAAAAATTAAACCCTCCCCAAAACATTAATAAAATTTTTAAGCTGCCGTTCCAGCGTCTTTGCTTTGTGACGTATTTCACGGCAGGCCAGACGTATGTCCTCAACTTGGGCCCTGCAGGTGAGAACCTCGCCGATGAGGAGCTGGGCACTATACGTGTCCAGTCCCTGACCAGCCCGATTTCCTCCTGAAATGTGGAACCAAAACATGTGTTAAAAGATTGTATGCCTATATCTATATTCACAGAAAATGTGGTAGATGTTACTTTACCGGATGTTGAGGCAGGTTCCTCTTCCTCTACATCCCTCGGGGGTGTGGCTTGATTGGCTTGTGCCTCCTGCCTTTGTGCTTCATTGTGCCCTAAAAGATTGAAGAAAGGGAAAACATGAGGTTCAACCATTACGAGCGGCATGAAATGACACCCAAAAAATAAGAAATGCTAAACAAAAGGTCACTATTGTTGATTTTTAAACAATTATCAATAAAATAGACCAATATTTAATCCATTCACAAAGTAATGTCAAATCAGTTAACACAATTTTTAAGTTTAGATATGTAAGCTAAACAAGTCTCCCCTGGATCTGCTCACCCCTGTGTGTGACCCAACATAGGTTGTGATTGTGACAAACAATTGTGCTACTGAGTACACATGTTCAATAAAAAAAGGAGTAGCAAACGCTCCTTTTTGTGAATCTCAAGGTATTTACGTTTCTTCTAAAATAAGCTGAAACACATTTCCATCCAGGGCCATCTTTTCCATTGGGCACGCTGGGCAGTTGCCCAGGGGCCCCGCTTGCCTGGGGGGCCCCACCGGCTGCCCAGCAAGTAAAAAATTGTGGAGAGTGACGGGTTAGAACTGCCCATGCCCAGTTTGCGGAAATCACAGAGAAGATCCGATCCTCCACGAGTGCGGGGGGTTGCTGATGTAAGGGGGGAGTGAATGCAAAAATGTAAGGGGGCACTGATATAAAGGTTCCCCCTCCTATATTAGTGACCCCCCTTACCTTAGTGTATTTACTCTATGGAAGGTGGTCTCTGGTCACCAGAGTGCCCCCACATCAGAGTTCCCCTTTACATCAGAGTCTGCAGGATTCCCCCTTACAATGCAAGGGGGAACTCAGTCTGCGGACCCTGATGTAAGTGGGAAAGAGAAAGCAGTGGACTCTGATATAAGGTGGTCTCTGGTCACCAGAGCCCCCCTCCACATTAGAGTTCCCTCCTTAGATCATGATCTGCAGCGTTCCCCTTTACATAAGAGTTCCCTTTCACTGTAAGGGGGAATCCTGCAGACTCTGATGTAAGAGGAAACTCTGTGCTGGCTGGGTTATAGTAACCTGACCTTCATGTCAATGAAGACATTTTTTTTTCTTTTTTTTACTTTTGTTTAACTTAAACACATTGCTAATAGCACTAGCTACTGTATATGTTTATAGTTTAAATACTGACATTTGCATTGTTCGGCACTGAAAACTGTAATTTTAGGTACCTTTTTTGCACTGGCAGTAAAAGACGTGGTTCTGCCAGTAAATTTTATGATTTTTGTCAGTAAATTCTCGTGCGTGATTGTGTAGACAGGGCCCCAGTGCACTCTATTGCCCGGGGGCCTATAATGCTCTTAAGATGACACTGTTTCCATCTATTCCAGAATTGAATACACCTTTTTTTTAAGCCCCAAAAATGTCACAACTTTCATATTTGTGTCGACTAATTGATCATAGGAGTCGTCGTTCATTCGCCCACAATTCCTAAATTTACGATTTTTGTTCAGATACAGTGCTTCAACTCCCCTTTGCACATGCAAACTAGGCATGATGCCATTTCTCATTAATATGGTATTGGATTATTGAAAGTCACCGAATGAACGACGACTACGACGACTGCATCATGCGTCCACATTCATAATATTCATTTTATGGTCAACCTGGCCCAAAAAAAAAAATGGCACAAAGAACACACCAAAATAATTAAATACACATGGAAAAAACGTACTTCTTCTTCGAATCACCCTATTAATTCTGTAAAGTTGGTGGGGTTCCCTTTTTTTTAAATCCGACCACCTTTTGCGCAGGTGCTCTCTGCTCCTGGTTTTCCCAAACTTCCGCTGGAGCCTACGGATGACCTTCTCCATAATTTTGGCTTTAACTTTATTGGGATGCATGTAGGGGCCATGCTTGGCATCATAGTCCTCCCTCCTCAATATGGTGACCATCTCCACCATTTCATTAAAGCTCATGTTGGAGGCTCTGCAGCGGAATCTGCGGCGTGTTTGGGCCTGGCCTGCCTCCTGGCTAGAGCTAGAATACACCTCCATGTTGTCCATCTTTTCTCACTCACCAAACGACAGAGAAGGGGCGTGGAAAGGACGATACCGAACGTCAGGGGCGGGGTGTCGTGCGGAGCGTCACGCGTGCGTAGTGTAAAAGGGATGGGACGTGTTTGGAAACGGCCTGCATAGTCTGTGGAAGAAGTCGTAATTCCCGATCTTTCCTAACGACGAGACGTAAGTTTTTAATTCCGACTTTATTATAGTGAATAGGGAATGAGTTTGTGGGCTAGTTAGGGGAAGTAAGCTAGTGCCTTTAATTACATTATTGTTTTGGCTTCTGTTTCATGTGCAGAAAGAATGGATGCCTTCAAGGATGCGGACTTCCTGACAGAATTCATCCAAAAATGGAAGGAACATCCAGTTCTGTGGCAAACCAAAAGCACACTAAATAAAAACAAAGATGCCAGGGAGAAAGCTAGACAGAGCATGCTTGTTTTTTTGAAAACAAGGGTCCCCAACGCCACAACAGCCACTGTGAAAAATAAAATCAATTCCATCAGGGGCACCTACAGGGCCCAACGGGTCCAAGTCCTGGCCTCAATGAGGTCTGGGGCTGCAGCTGACTCCATATACAAACCAACCCTGTGGTACTATAGTCAGCTGCAGTTCCTGGACGACCACATTGAGACCAGGACATCCATGTCTACCCTTCCCCCAAGAGGTAGCTCCCAGCTTCCCAGCAGCCAATCCTCCAGTGTTCCCTGCAGACAAGAGCAGGCAAGCTCGGAGGAAGAGGAAGAGTTCCTGGAGGACCCCAATTGTGAGCCATGGAGAATGGTATGTGTTTTTTGTATGAATTTAGTTAGTATATGACAAGTATAGTAATAATGGTAAATGTATGTTACTATTGTTATAAATTCTATGTGAATCTCGTAAGTTTAGGGATAGGATCAATAGTCAGTAGTGGGAAAACATGATGGGGTCAAAATGGGCAAATTAATAATGTTGATGAAGGAGTGGGTGGCATTTTCTGATAGGCCAGTAGGGGGGGAGTAACGCAATACACCTGCAAGGGGTCCCAGATGGAAGACACCCTTTTTGAGTACTATCTAGTTGACACTAAATTGATTAAATGCATTTTTGGGGAAAAGGCCACTTATTTACTAAATTAGGCATGCAACAACCCACATAATTCCAGGGGGACCATGTCTGAAGGTGTTTAAGGGGCCACATAATTAAGGATGGCGACCCTGTGTGTAATATATATTGACATTCAATTTGCATCACTCATGATTGTAAAAATGTGTGTGATTAATGACAAACACAAATAACATATGTTCCTTTTTTTCATACACAGGCAGACCCAAGCCAGGAAGAGCCAGGGAGCCAGGAACAGCCAGGGCCCACAGAGAGCCAGGAAGAGACAGGGCCCACAGGGAGCCAGGAGGAGCCAGGGCCAACTGCAAGGCAGGAGGTGGCAGAGCCCACTGGGAGCCAGGAGGTGGCAGGCCCCAGTGGGACCCAGGAGGCACGCCGGCGGGATACCATCTCCCGGATCCCTCCATTCCGCAATCCCAATAAACGGCTCAGGAGTATGCGACAAATGGAGGAGGAGACCCAGGGCCTGCTTCGCCAAGCTACTGCAGCCATCCGAGAGCCACCCAGTGAAGTTGAGGGGTTCGCAGCGCTCATTGCAGCCAAGATGTACAATCTGGAGCAGAGCCAGCATGTGCGCTGCGAACTCCTCATCTTCCAAGCCATAACCATGGCATCCCTGGGGCAGCTCGATGACGACACCCACATTGTGCGGATTGCTCCTCCTGTCCTTGCTGCTCCTCCTGCTCCTGCTCCTGCTCCTGCTCCTGCACCTGCTCCTGCTCCTCCACCTGCTCCTGCTTCTCCACCTCATGAGGCTGCTATGGCTCCTGCCACCTCATCTCCTCCAGGAACCCAGCCCCCAAGGACTCGGGCTACCGGGAAGGCTGCAGGGAAGACTGCAGGGAAGGCTGCTGGGAAGAAAAGGGCGAAGAAATAATACGGTGCCCCTGATGGAATTTTAATGTGGACTCACAGGCTGTATTTGTGGCTTCGGGGACCCTTGTTTTCAGAAAAAAACAAGCATGCTCTAAAGTGCTGCCTACCTTGGCATCTTTGTTTTTATTATGTTGTGTTTTTGGGTTGCCACTTTTTTTTTTTCAAAATTTTTATGAAGACTAAAATAAAAATTAATTTTTCTGCCAAATTTCAACATGTTTCTTTATTGTAGATTTGAGAGATCAGTATTGAGTGGGCAGACCCATTACAAAATAAATAATGCAAACATTAACAAGGTAAAAAAACATGCTTGTGGGTGAGTTAACTAAAAAATTAGGTTGTTGCAGACACTTCACACACTCCTAAATAAAAACAAAATAGAGATTACTAATCAAATTGGTGACAAAAATTAAAACAAAAAAAAAAAGGTGGACCAATATATATATTTAAAATGTTTAAGATGGAAGATACAACTAAATAACAGAACACAAACATAAACATTATCAAACAAGAAAGAAACTAATTAAAAGCTTGTCATAACTATGCAACAAGATCAGCCGCAACAAACGTCCATTTCTGGGTAGCAGTTAAAAGCAGGGGTTAAAGAAGCGCTTTATTTTCTTGTCTATAAGCTGAAAAACACCTTAACGAATGTGCTGATTCCATTCTGAACAGTCGTTTTACATGAATGAGCGCTGCCGTCTCCTAACTTGCTTCTGAGCATGCGCGGGCTTAAATCGACGTTTTTACGTACACACGGTCAATGTTTAGAACACAGAAAACGACGTCGGCCAAAAACGACACATAAAATTGAAGCATGCTTCAATTTTTTTCTGTCGTTTTTTAGAAGACATAAAACGACGTTTTTGCCCACACACGGTCAATTAAATTGACGTTTTTGAAAATGACGTTTTTTTCCATCGCAGAAAACGATGGTGTGTACGCGGCATCAGGCCTCGTACACACGACAGAGTTTCTCGGCAGAATTCACCGAGAAACTCGGTCAAAACCCGGATTCTGCCGAGAAACTCTGTCGTCTGTACAGTTTTGGCTCGATGGAGCCGCCGAGGAGCTCGACGAGAAAATAGAGAACATGTTCTCTATTTTCTCGTTGTTCTATGGGAGAAGGCGGCCCGCCGAGCTCCTCGGCGGCTTCATCCCAGAACTCGACGAGGAACTCGACGTGCTTGGCACGTCGAGTTCCTCGGCCGTGTGTACGGGGCCTTACAGGCTGTTTTCTTTAGAACGCAGCTACATAGAAAAGCCTATCCCCTGCCAGCATGGTGCAGAGAAGGACCCTTGATCTTTGAGTTGTCCAGAGCAACCAGTTAGAACAGTGGGTTGTCGCCTGGGTTCCACCAGGGTGCTGCGAGCATGGTGATGATGGGGGGACCTTTCATGTAAAGTGGGTTGGGGGGGCTCTGATGTGATGGGGGAACCTCTGGAGTAAAGAGGTGTCTCTAATGTCATGGGGGGACCTCTGATGTATTGGGGAAGGTGGTTTAAAGTAAGGGGGTGTCTCTGATGTGGTATGGGGACATCTGATGTATTGGGGGACTCTGATGTGATGGGGGGAACTCTGGTGTGATGGGGCACCCACTCATGTGAAGGGGAGCCTCTAGTGGATTGTGGAACACTGAAGTAAAATGGTGGCCCTGATGTGATAGGGGACCTATGATGTGATGTGGAAACTCTGAAGTAAAGGGGTGGCTCTAATATGATGGGAAACCTCTGATGTATTGGGGGGAGGGGCTCTGAAGTAAGGGAGTGGGTCTGATGATGTCTGGCGACCTCTGATGTAAAGGGGACTCTGATGTGATGGGGGGCTTCTCATGTGAAGGGGAGCCTCCAATGGATTGGGGACCTCTAATGTATAGGGCCCCTATACATCAAAGGTCCCCAGTCCATTGGAGGCTCCCCTTCACATTAGAGGGTCTCCCATCACATCAGAGTCCCCCTATGCATCAGAGGTCCCCAATCCATTAGAGGCTCCCCTTCACATGAGAGGCCCCATCACATTAGAGTCCCCCTATAATAGGGGGACTCTGATGTGATGGGGGGCTCTGATGTGATGGGGGACCCTCTCATGTGAAGGGGAGCCTCCAATGGAATGGGGAACTCTGAAGTAAAAAGGTGTCTCTAATGTGATGGGGGGACCTCTGATGTAAGGGGGGACTCTAGTGTGATGGAGGAACCTCTCATGTGAAGGGGAGCTTCTGATGTGATATAGGAACTCTGAAGGAAAGGGGTGGCTCTGATTTGATGGGGGACCTCCGATGTGAAGTTATTGTCATCAAGGTGGTTTAGTGCATTGTTCCAGGCTCAGGTTTCCCATTGATAAATACAATTTTACACATTTTAAACTGGATTGCTCAAAAGTTTGCATACTCTTATTGGATGCCATACACTGAGAATTCAGCATTTGTCATCTTCCGGCAGGGAGGGGTAGCCATCCTCGCTGAGAGAAGACAGTGATTATTGCTAGTGGCTATAGCAGCTGCTAGCGATAATTGCAGGAGAATCCAGCAGGCTGGTTGCACTTGGTACATTCAGCCTGCCCATTAACAGTTTGAATCTCGGCTGGTTCAGCAGATTTGAACCATGCATTTAGGCATACCTCCCAACTTTCTGAGATGGGAATGAGGGACACCTATTAGCAAAAGTATGTAAGCATAGGACACACCCCCTGTCACACCCCCTAAAGGAAAATTGTACAAAAAAATGTTTGGTTAAACCCACTAAGTGATTTTTTGTATCACTACTATTCCCTAAAGGGTTAATAAAGGGAAAAAAATGTCCTTTAAATTAACAAACATGTTATACTTACCTCCACTGTGCAGCTCGTTTTGCACAGAGTGTCCCCGATCCATGTCTTCTGGGGTCCCTCGGCGGCTGTCTCTGGTCCTCCCCGCAAGAACTCACCACATTCATGCAAGAGAGCTTGCATGGTGGTGAGTCCTTGCGGGCGCGCTCCCTTGATACACCAAGCGGCCATAGCCGCTCACTGTATCACTCGGCCCCGCCCCTCGGCGCGCTGCGTCACTGGATGTGATTGACAGCAGCGCCAGCCAGTGGCTGCACTGCTCTCAATCCATCTGCTCTAGCTTATCAGCGGCCAGGCTGAGCGGCGAAGAGGATCTCGGGACCGAGCGCGGGACTTTCAAGGGGTCAGGTAAGTAAAACGGGGGATCGGGGGGGGGGGGGGGGCAGCACATCAGATGTTTTTTCCCCTTAATGCATAGATTGCATTAAGGTGAAAAAATGTTTTCCTTTACAACTGCTTTAAGATTGGCTTTTGGAATTTCAACCGCAGCAATTTAGAAATTGGGTGAACGGTTTAGCACTGGGAAACACTTTTTTGATAGATAAATAGTGCATTTTATATACAACTTTATAGATCAGACAAACGAGGAGGAAAATGGAACAGAGGGACTTTGTTCCAAATCAGGGACAGTTGACAAAGGTAGAAAATTAATTCTTCTTTCAGATGGGTTAATTAATAAGAATCTGTATGAGTTGATTTATTATTTATGATTATTCCTAATGTTCTAGAATAATAAAGAAAAAAACAATATCGCAGATATAGCTTTTGCCATAAATATAACATGTAATAATTCTTTATAGCCAATAGATGGCAGCAAAACACAACTTTTAAGAGTAGCAACTTAGTTTCAATCTCACGCTGTTACAATTAATATTATCGGATGCAGGTGTAAATCTTATATAAGCTTTAAAATCTAAATGTGATTTCAAAAGTCATTTTCAATATTTTAAAATCTGCAGCCTTCATTAAAAATACCTGGTGATCCCGCTGTGATGTTAAGATGATTGAGCTAATTCCTGTTATAAAATGACAGCAGTGTGTCCCTGTCTCCCAATTGTGCTCCTGTGTTGTAACTCTATCATACAGGTTTCTACTGGAGACCGCATGTAGTCGCTTAAACACTCATTATGCAGAACCATTGCTGGTTCTCAAATTTTCCGACAAGAAAAGTTCTTGTCGGAAATTCCGATCGTCTGTATGCAATTCTAACGCATAAAATTCCCACACATGCTCGAAAT
Organism: Rana temporaria; assembly: GCF_905171775.1. NCBI lineage: Eukaryota > Metazoa > Chordata > Amphibia > Anura > Ranidae > Rana > Rana temporaria. The sequence continues at coordinate 495,125,501 of NC_053490.1, forward strand.
CAATTTGACGCATGCTCAAAATCATTGAACTTCTTTTTTCTCAGCTCGTTGTAGTGTTGTACGTCACTGCATTCTTAACGGTCGGAATTTCCTACAACATTTGTGTGGTCGTGTGTATGCAACACAAGTTTGAGCCAACATTCCGTCGGAAAAAAAATCCCTGGTTTTCTTGTCGGAATTTCCAATCGTGTGTACGCGGCATTAGTGTCGTACTAACGATTGGGACCCGGGACTCCTGGTTCCAGGTCACCTGAACACTGTAATAGCCTCTGATTGGATATCACCGTGACCAGTCACTGTGAGCCCGAACCTGTGTTTACTTACCCTTCTGAATGGAGAGGAAGATACCCTAAGCACTTTCATACAGGGCACTTATACACCTTCCCGCCCAGACCAATTTTTAGCTTTCAGCGCTGTTGCATTTTGAATGACAATTGCGCGGTCATGCTACACTGTACTCAAACTAAATTTTTATCATTTTGTACCCACAAAAAGAGCTTTCTTTTGGTGGTATTTGATCACCTCTGGGATATTTATTTTCTGCAAAAAAATAAACAAAATGACTGAAAATTTAGAAAAAAAAGTTTTTTTTGTTTCTATTATAAAACATTGTAAATAAGTACGTTTTCTCCTTCACTGATGGGCACTGATGGTACTGCACTGACGGGCACTGATAAGGCGGCACTGATGGACGGCACGGATAGGCACTGATAGGCGGCATGGATAGGGGGCATGGATGGGCTTGGATAGGCGGCACGGATGGGCACGGATAGGTGGTACAGATGGGCACAGATAGGCGGCACGGCTGGGCACGGATAGGCGGCACGGATAGGCGGCACGGATGGGCACGGATAGGCGGCAGGGATGGGCACTGATAGGTGGCACGGATGGGCATAGATGGGCACTATTGTATGTGTTTTACTAATGGATGCCAATCAGTGCCAAACAATGCCTGCCAATTAGTGATGCCCATTGTGGGCACTGATTGGCATCCATTGCGACACTGATTGGCATCCATTTTTTGTGTCCTCATCCCTGGTGGTCTAGAGTGGCATACCTTTATTTTTTTAATCCCTGGTGGTCCAGTGGGCATCCCTGGTGGTCCAGTGGGCATCCTCAGGGGGGCTGTGCTGATAATCGATCAGCACAAACCCCCCCCCCCCCTGTCACAGGAGCAGCCGATCGGCTCTCCTCTACTCGCGTCTGACAGACGCGAGTGAGGAAAAGCCGATTACCGGCTTTTCCTGTTTACATCGTGATCAGCCGTGATTGGACACAGCTGATCACGTGGTAAAGAGTCTCCGTGAGAGACTCTTTACCTTGATCGGTGTTGCGGGGTGTCAGACTGACACCCTGCAACAACGATCGCCGCGTGAGGACGTCATATGACGTCCAGTCAGGATTCTACAACCACCTTGCCGACGTCAATCTGTCATTGGCGGGCGGCAAGTGGTTAAACAAAAGATTATTCTTGAGATCCTGAGAAATAATAAAGAAATCTTGTATCTTCCTCTCCTAGCAGGAGATAAAGCTGTGGGAAAAAAAAGTGTCAAAATGAAAAATAAAATAAAAAATAAAGAATAAAAAATTCTGAATGGCACCCCCACGCATGTCAGCCTGCAGTGCATTTGCAAGGAAATCACATGGTCAAAAAAGAGCATGCAGTTTCCCTGCAGCCACGTTTTTAAAAAACTGCAGGAAACAAATTCAAATGAATAAAAAACAGTTAGGTGAAGCAACGCTATATGCATACACTAATGTGACTCAAATAGTAAAGTGAAATCTATGCAATATCACTTTAAATGATGTTCCTAAGGTGCATATAAAATGATTAATAAAGGTGCAATGCAAAAACTAACATCAAACATAAACAAAGTGCACAAAAAGGGGTTAAACGTCATCTTTAAACCACATAAACCTCTGGCACTAAATATCACACAATTCCCAGTAAAGTAACATCAGGCTAGTTGCTTGGTCAGGAGAAGATGTTGTGATGATCACAGTGTACTGTGCAGCAATGACGTAAAAAACATTCCTACAATTCTGATTGAAATGAAAAAGTCACTCAGACTTGTACAGTTCTGTTTTCATATCAAAAGAATCGAAAGCATTTATTTTTCCACTTCCAGAATGCAGATTGTCTATTTTTAAAGAGAAAATGTCACCAACTTAAAATTTGGCAAATAAAAGCACAGAAACTTTATTCTTTTTTCCTTACCATAAATTATTTCATTCACTGTGCCATTGAACACGCTATAAAATGATCTCCGAAAGAGTCAATTCCTAAGCAGTGCCCCCTCCTTCCTTACACTTCAAAGTCCTCTCCTTTTCTGGGAGTGTTTAATTACTTTATGTGCTGGCCCAGCTCCTCTGGCCCTCTCTTCACCCTCCTACATAACCATTATATAGCAGCTAAGGGAGGAGTCAAAGGGAACACTAAACACTGTCACTTGAGTGACGGCTCATGCCTTGTACACACGACCGGTTTTCCTTTCATGAAAAGACCCGCCGTTTTTCCTGACGTGATTCCTCTCCAGCCTTCCTTGCATACAGACGTTCATGCCAAATCACGCCCGACCAAAGCGCGGCGACGTACAACACGTACGACGGGACTATAAAGGGGAAGTTCCAATCCAATGGCGCCACCCTTTGGGATGCTTTTTCTGATCCTTGTGTTAGTAAAAGTTTGGTGAAAGATGATTTGCGCATTTCAGTCTTCATGCTTTTAAGATAGTTTTCTGTTGTTCAGTAGGTGCTTGTGGGTTTGTAGCTGTCTTTCAGTGCGTGTAGTCATTTTGTATCTATCTTTCAGTGCGTGTAGTCATTTTGTATCTATCTTTCAGTGCGTGTAGTCATTTTGTATCTGTCTTTCAGTGCGTGTAGTCATTTCGTATCTGTCTTTCAGTGCGTGTAGTCATTTCGTATCTGTCTTTCAGTGCGTGTAGTCATTTCGTATGTCTTTCAGTGCGTGTAGTCATTTTGTATCTGTCTTTCAGTGCGTGTAGTCATTTCGTATCTGTCTTTCAGTGCGTGTAGTCATTTTGTATCTGTCTTTCAGTGCGTGTAGTCATTTTGTATCTGTCTTTCAGTGCGTGTAGTCATTTCGTATCTGTCTTTCAGTGCGTGTAGTCATTTCGTATCTGTCTTTCAGTGCGTGTAGTCATTTCGTATCTGTCTTTCAGTGCGTGTAGTCATTTCGTATGTCTTTCAGTGCGTGTAGTCATTTTGTATCTATCTTTCAGTGCGTGTAGTCATTTCGTATCTGTCTTTCAGTGCGTGTAGTCATTTTTTATCTGTCTTTCAGTGCGTGTAGTCATTTTGTATCTGTCTTTCAGTGCGTGTAGTCATTTCGTATCTGTCTTTCAGTGCGTGTAGTCATTTCGTATCTGTCTTTCAGTGCGTGTAGTCATTTCGTATCTGTCTTTCAGTGCGTGTAGTCATTTTGTATCTATCTTTCAGTGCGTGTAGTCATTTAGTATCTGTCTTTCAGTGCGTGTAGTCATTTAGTATCTGTCTTTCAGTGCGTGTAGTCATTTTGTATCTGTCTTTCAGTGCGTGTAGTCATTTCGTATCTGTCTTTCAGTGCGTGTAGTCATTTTGTATCTGTCTTTCAGTGCGTGTAGTCATTTCCTATGTCTTTCAGTGCGAGTAGTCATTTTATATCTGTCTTTCAGTGCGTGTAGTCATTTTGTATCTGTCTTTCAGTGCGTGTAGTCATTTCGTATCTGTCTTTCAGTGCGTGTAGTCATTTCGTATGTCTTTCAGTGCGTGTAGTTATTTTGTATCTGTCTTTCAGTGCGTGTAGTCATTTTGTATCTGTCTTTCAGTGCGTGTAGTCATTTCGTATCTGTTTTTTTAGTGTGCGTTCTTGTCCGCTCGTTACTGATTTTCAGGTCGTTCTTTATAGGCCTTGCTGTTCTTCAGTACGTTCTTTTAGTTCATTCTGACCAGCCGACCGTGTTCTAGCCCTGTTGCGCGTACGTACTCGTCGCCGAGTTGGTGCAGTGCTTACTGTTGGGCTTCATGCTTAAACCCAAGTCCGTTCCATGAAAAGGGTGAGGAGGAGTTCATGGACCAAGAATTAGTTGCTCCAGCAGGACCAATTCTGTCACATGCCTTTGTTGCGGGAGATCCAGGAGAATAATCCTGATGACTGCAGGAATTTTCTCCGGATGACGGACCCCGTTTTTCAGCATCTAATGGCTGCCAAATTGGCAACAATGGAGATGGGCCAGTGTCTCCTCAGTAAGACCATCATTTGAAAGGTCATAAACAGGGGGTTGATGGGCCAACTTACACAATATACGGACTTTGCGGAGGTTGGCCATCCTCCTCAACCTCCTCCTACTCATTCTCCTCCTCCTGCCACAAGTCCACCTCCAGAGACCCAACCTCAGAGGAAGCGTGCAAGGAAGGCTGCATGGAAGGCTGCAGGGAAGGTTACAAGGAAGACAAGAATTTCTGACAACAAATGTTTGAGAGCTGGTTCTCAATCTTTCCGACGACAAAAGTTCTTGTTGGAAATCCCAATCGTCTGTAGCCAATTCCGACGCAGAAAAAATCCTACGCATGCTCGGAATCAATTTGAGACATGCTCGGAATCATTGAACTTAATTTTTCTCGGCTTGTCATGGTGTTGTATGTGACCACGTTCTTGGCGTTCGGAATTTCCGACCGTGTGGATGCAAGACAAGTTTGAGCCAACATTCCGTCGGAAAAAAATCCACGGCTTTGTTGTCGGAATGTTCGATCTTGTGTACGCGGCATTAGTGTCAGAATGTCTGTTGCAATATCGCAGTCCCGCTATAAGTCACTGATCGCCACCATTACTAGTATAAAAAATACAGTATGTAAAAATTCCAGTATGTATCCAGTTTGGATATATATACAATTCCAGTATAATTCCAGTATAAATTCCAGTATATATCCAGAGTTTGTAGACTAACTTTATTGGGGATGTTTTACCAAAAATATGTAGCAGAATACATATTGGTCTACATTTTTTATTGGATATGTTTTTTATCAGAAAGTAAAAAAAAAAAAAAAAAAAATTTTTTTTTTTTTTATTTTAACTTTTTTGTTTATAGCGCAATTTTTTTTTAAAACGCAGCAGTGATCAAAGACCACACGCCGGCCGGTAATTGAGGCCGCGGCTTTACGGCCTTCTGCAGGCCTAAGCTTCCTTCTGTGAAGGCCGCAAAGCCGCAGGCTCAATTACTGGCGGGCGCGGTAGCATCATAATACAGTGAAGAAAATCAGTATTTGACCCCCTGCTGATTTTGTATGTTTGCCCAATGACAAAGAAATGATCAGTCTATAATTAACAGTGAGAGACACAATAACAACAAAAATATCCAGAAAAGCGCATTTAATTTGATTTGCATAATAATGAGTGAAATAAGTATTTGATCCGCTATCAATCAGCAAGATTTCTGGCTCCCAGGTGTCTTCTATACAGGTAATGAGCTGAGATTAGGAGTACTCTCTTTAAGGGAGTGCTCTTAATCTCAGCTTGTTACCTGTATAAAGGACACATGTCCACAAAAGCAATCAATCAGATTCCAATCTCTTCTCCATGGCCAAAACCGAAGAACTGTCCGAGGATGTCAGGGACAAGATTGTAGACCTACACAAGGCTGGAATGGGCCACAAGACCATGCCCAATCAGCTTGGTGAGAGAGTGAAAACAGTGCAATTATTCGCAAATGCAAGAAACACAAAATACCTTTCAATCTCCCTTGGTCTGGGGCTTAATGCAAGATCTCACCTCATGGAGTTTCAATGATCATGATAACGGTGAGGAATCAGCCCAGAACTACACGGGAGAATCTTGTCAATGATCTCAAGGCAGCCGGGACCATAGTCACCAAGAAAACATTTGGTAACACTATGCTGTGAAGGACTGAAATCCTGCAGCACCTGCAAGGTCTCTCTGCTCAAGAAAGCACATTGTCAGAGAAATGGTTCTTCTAGCCGCATCAGCCGCGTCCCTGCACGCATGCACGGTGGAATGGCGCTCCGGCGCATGCGTGTTCGCAGCCCTATGGAACGGCGCATGTGCACTAGCACACGCCCAGCTTGACCATCTTGCTGCCTATAAAAGGAGCTCTGGAACTCAGTTTAGTTGCTGGTTCAACTCTTAGCTTCCTGTTCACCTGTGACCTTGTTCCCTGTGTTTGATTACCTGCTGTGACCCGGATTGCCTTTTGACCACCCTGATCTTCTCCTGGACCTGACCTCGGCTTGTACTACGGACTCCACCTTGTCTCCTGTGTTTGACCCCCTGCCTGTGACCCGGACTTGCCTTGTGTCTTCCTGACACTCTACCTCAGCCAGTGACTGTCACTGCCTTATCTGCCTGTGTTTGACCCCCAGCCTGCTTCTGGACTTTCTCTTCAAGCTCTCCTAGCAGGCCAGTCATCTGCCAGTCTGCACAGCTGCCTGACCTTCCTCAAGATCTTCATACAAGTCAGCTTCCACCTGTTGGGTAGCCTGTGCCTCTCTGTGCCATTCACCTCCTGTCTCACCTCCAGGGGGCGAAGTGCGCTTAGTCGCAAAAGTGAACTGCTCTCGGCATCTCCGCGAGTACTTGTCTGGTAGTGATACACATGTACAGGCCCATCTGAAGTTTGTTGAACATCTAAATGATTCAAAGGAGAACTGGGTGAAGAAAGTGTGGTCAGATGAGACGAAATCAAGCTCTTTGGCATCAACTCAACCCGCCGTGTTTGGAGGAGGAAGAATGCTGCCTATGACCCCTAAGAACACCATCCCAAACGTGGAGGTGGAAACATTATGCTTTGGGGGTGTTTTTCTGCTAAGAGGACAGGACAACTTCACTGCATCAAAGGCAGATGGACGGGGCCATGTTTCGTGAAATCTTGCGTGAGAACCTCCTTCCCTCAGCCAGGACATTGAAAATGGGTCGTAGATGGGTATTCCAGCATGACAATGACCCAAAACACACGACCAAGGCAACAAAAGAGTGGCTCAAGAAAAAGCACATTAATGTCCTTCGGTTCTTAATCCCATAGAAAATATGTGGAGGGAGCTGAAGGTTCGAGTTACCAAACGTCAGCCTCAAAACCTTAATGATCTGCAAAGAGGAGTGGGACAAAATCCCTCCTGAGATGTGTGCAAACCTGGTGGCCAACTACAAGAAACGTCTGACCTCTATGATTGCCAACAAAGGTTTTGCTACCAAGTCACGTTTTGCGAAGGGGTCAAATACTTATTTCACTCATTAAATTGCAAATCAATTTATAACTTTTTTGAAAAGCATTTTTCTGGATCTTTTTGTTGTTATTCTGTCTCTCACTTTTAAAATAAACCTACCCTTAAAATTATAGACTGATCATTTCTTTGCCAGAGGGCAAACATACAAAATCAGCAGGGGATCAAATGCTTTTTTCCTTCAGTGTATTCCAGAGAGTGGCATCATTACCCTCAAAATTGTTGGTTAAGTTGTTTAAGTCATGTTATGGAGGGGAAGCGAGAAGTAGCAATAGTAAGTGAAGGCAAGGTGCCCAAACCTTATTACAGAATGGTATTCTACAACTGAGCTGTAAGGCTATCCAAGGTATAAACAAATTTCACTCTATTGAGAACAATCTGAAGGTCAGGAACAGGAGGTATTTTCCAAAAATTTGTTATTTCACATCCAGCTGCACTAAGAATGGGATTTAACCACTTCAATACACCCCCTTCCTGCCCAGGCCAATTTTTAGTTTTCAGCGATGTCCTACTTTGAATGACAAAAAACAAAAGAAGAGCAATAAGTTTGAATAAAAACACAATATTTTTTACTTTTTGCTATAATAAATATCCCAATTTAAAAAAAAAAAATATATATATATATATATATATATTTATCTCAGTTTAGGCCGATATGTATTCTACATATTTTTTGTTAAAAAAATCAAATAAGCGTATGTTGATTGGTTTGTGCAAAAGTTATAGGGCCAGATTCAGAACGGAGATACGACGGCGTATCTCCGGATACGCCGTCGTATCTCTGAGTGTGCGTGGTCGTATCTATGTGCCTGATTCAGAGAATCAGTTACGCATAGCTATCCCTAAGATCCGACTGGTGTAAGTGTCTTACACCGTCGTATCTTAGGCTGCATATTCACGCTGGCCGCTAGGTGGCGCTTCCGTATAGTTACGCGGGGAATATGCAAATTAGGTATTTACGCCGATTCAGAAACGAACGACCGCCCGTCGCTTTTGTTTTTACGTCATTTGCGTTCGGCTTTTTCCGGCGTAAAGTTACCCCTGCTATATGAGGGGTATGTGTGGCGTATCCTATGTTAAGTATGGCCGTCGTTCCCGCGTTGAATTTTGAAAATTTTACGTCGTTCGCGAATAGGGCTTTGCGTAAGTTACGTTCACGTCGAAACCAATGAGACTTTGCGGCGTAATTTCGAGCATGCGCACTGGGATTCTTTCACGAACGGCGCATGCGCCGTTCACAAAAAACGTCAAATGCGCGGGGTCAAGTGTAATTTAAATATAACACGCCCACAACATCTCCATTTGAATTAGGCGGGCTTTTTTCTGAATACGGAACTTGCGCCCAAAGTTACAGCGGCATAACGATACGCCGGAAGAAAGATAGAGCATTCTATCTGAATCCGGCCCATAGTGTCTACAAAATAGGGGATTGATTTATGGCATTTTTTTTATAGTAACAGTGGCGATCTGCGATTTTTATCATGACTGTGACATTGCGGCTGACATGGCCGACACTTTTGACACTATTTTGGGACCATTTACATTTATACAGCGAACAGTCCTATAAAAATTCACTGATTACTGTATAAATGTCACTGGCAGGGAAGAGGTTAACACCAGGGGGCGATCAAGGGGTTAAATGTGTTACCTAGGGAGTAATTCTAACTGTGGGGAGAGAGGATTCACAAGAGGGGAGGAGACTGATCAGTGTACCTCTGTACTGGGAACACACCATCGGTCTCCTCTCACCTGACAGGACATTGATCGACGTCCCTGGCTCTGTTACCCTCTGGGTAATAAAGAGCACAGCAAAGAGCACCTGTTGCGGACATTCCTTTACTTCTACTAAATGCATCATGCACCCCTAGAAATTCGGAAGAGCCACGAGGTAAATGTGCCACCCAAAAAAAACAGCAGCTCCTCCGGGGGTAGTGCTACATGTGGGGGCTCGTCCGGGATAGGCTGTTACCTCGAATACCCGAATTCAGAAGTTTAATCTGCCATTAATTCAAGGAATTGTCATGTGTTAAATTGTGCTTGGTGAGGAAGGAGTCAACGTCGCCATTGAAGTTGGACGTCATTAATTCAAGGAATTGTCATGTGTTAAATTGTGCTTGGTGAGGAAGGAGTTAACGTCGCCATTGAAGTTGGACGCACTTGCGGCGAAGCCACGTGTGCCTGCAACGTGTAAAAGAAAGAACTCAGGTGGGAGGAGTCACCCACCCCTGCGTGAGACGTAGAGTGAGTTTGGCGCCAAAGGACAGAGTGAATGCCCGCCCACGAGAAAGAGACGTGCAAGCATGTCTGTGCCATCAATGCCATTTGAAAGGCTGCGACCCCCGATGTCTGTCCCGGGAGTCAATGTCTGTTGCTGCTGGAGTACCCCTGACAGATACTGGAATTCGAATGTGGACCCAGGGGAAGTTCGTCCTGTTTTCCAGCGGTAGCGTGGAGGCCCTCGGACTGTCCTGCCCCCACTGTTCGGAGCTGGCCATCCGCATTTTGCCCTTTGCCCGGTGCAAGAAATTCCGGGACTATTTGTTTTCAAGTGGAGCCACCGACTGAGTCTCCCCGGGAGTACAAGGTGGACTGGATCACTGGAACCGTGACCGCGGAGAAGGAGGCCCCATGGCTGGAACCCTCTTCAACTACAGTGATTGCTGATCCAGAGATAGTGACTGACTCGTCTACAGTGACTCTGCCATCGGCCATTACCCCAATCGTGTCCCTGGAGGTAAGTGATGCAGATGACAAAGAAGGTGTGCCTATTGTGGAAGCAGATGCCCTAACGGAGACAGCACTTACCAATGTGGTCTCTGTTTGGCACACTATTGGAAAGATGGGCCCTGCTCAGGTCTGCCACGGCTGTGGTAGAGGCCTGCCCTTTTGAAAACATGACAAGGTCAGTACCTTTGCTCCAGAGCGTGTGTTTTTGCCTGCTGAGGAGTATGACACTACTGACCTGAACTCATTATTTGATGCTGGAGATGACAAATGGTTCGAGCCAGAGTTTCCTGAGTCACAGCGGGGAAAAAACTCCCGGGCTTTCAAGCCCCGTAAGCACAAAAGATGCTCCGGAGATAACGCACCACATGCGGGTGTCCCGCAACTGACATGGGGAGTTGCGGTGCCAAGTACCAGTGTCGTTAACCCCATGCCTGCTCTTTTGCCCATGTTAAAAAGAGCGCCCGGCGCTATCATTCTGCAGGGACTTGGACACCCCCGTACCTTGCCAAAACTGGCCCGCCTTCAACGCATCTTCATGAGAAAGGTGACCATGTTTCCCTATGTGCCTCCAGCTCTCATGCCCCAAATTGAGAAGATGAGAGAGGAATGATACAAGGACGGTATCTGGGAGCATTTAAATGTACCAAAGGCTGACTGCAATACAGAGTATGTATTCATCTGTGTGGGCCAACAGTTTGAAGGCTGCTTGAAGGACTGGAGCCCTGGTCGATACATTTTCAGTGATAGAGTGGTTTTCAAATGTCCCGGGAGAGTGGATCAAGTTCTCTCTGTTACCACTACCAATCACAGAGGGGACATCATCACCTTGCCTGATCCAAGGTTCTACAAGTAGGACACTTGTCTACAGGTGCTATTTGTTTTCAGATGTTGCTTTGAAGAAGTCCCGAGGGGGATTCAGCCCCTTTCCAGTTTTGTTTTATCCTTGCCGGATCCACATTGGAACATTTGTGCAGAACTTTGGGAGGATAACAGTTAGAAGGATAGGGCCTCAACGGCTTCATCGTCAGCAACTTGTCATCAGCAAGAAGAAGAAGGTTTTTTTTTGTTCTCTTTTTCTACTGATTGCTCTAATTGAGCCATGGACTGCCTTATTCTGGTAGTACCAGCGCACTGACCGCTAGGGGCAGTGTTCTGCGACTTCCACCAGCGCAGAGAGACTGTTGTGCTTAGTTAATCTTTTTCTAACCTTGCAGGCCAAGAGAAAAAAAATCTATAAATACGATTATTGCTTTATATGCCTCATCACTTGCTTTGAATGTGTCTCTTTGGGAGGAAAGGAAATTTTGCCTTTTGACGAAAGGGTGCAGTTTCAGTTCTAACCTTAGCGACTGTAGATGTATAGTAATTGATGTATATTTGTACATGCTTTTCTCTTCCATTTTGTTTTACAGGAGATTTTCCAGCTATCAAAAACTGTCGGAGAATGGGGCAAAATAGATAGTTAGGAGTGTAAAAAAAAATTCTATGTATCACTGTACATAAATGCATACATGACAATGTTTTATAATGTTTGAAATCTTCTTTTTCTCTTTTCTACTATCCAAACCACCGGGGATCAAGGTAGCTGGACACTGAAGGATTGATCACCTGTCAGTCGGTACCTGGACGACAAGTTGAAGGAGACCCAGGCGTAATTCACCTAATGGGCCGTACACACGACCGAACATGTCTGCTGAAACTGGTCCGCGGACCAGTTTCAGCAGACATGTTCGGTCGTGTGTAGGCCCGAGCGGACAGGATTCCAGCATACATTTGCCCGCCGGGCAAATATTTCTGAACTTGTTTTAAAACAGCCCGCTGGAATTCTGTCCGCTCGGACATGTTCGGTCGTCTGTACAGACCTACCGTACATGTCCGAGCGCCCGCCATCCCTCGCATGTGTCGAAATGACTTTCGACGCATGCGTGGAAGCATTAATCTGGCAGGGCCGCCCACGTCGCCGCGTCATCGTCGAGGCGACGGCGCGGCCACGCCCCGCGTATTGTTTACGCACGGATTTCTGTATGATGGTGAGTACAGCCACCATACAGAAATCCCCGGGCAGACATGTACGGTGAAAACGGTCCGGCGGACCGGTTTCATCGTACATGTTTGCTACTACAACCAAAGAGGGCCTGTGGCAGAGGTGTCTCCCTGACGTTCACCAAGGAGGGTCTGTGGCAGAGACTTTATCCTACAAATGTTCGAGTGATACTCTGGCTGCCAGGTCAGTGAGAGAGGCCTGTCCGGGTACGCTAATCCCACTCTGGCAGGAGTGGCGCAGAGAAGTGTTACGCTTGGGAGCAGGACTGTTTCCCTATTATTACGCCTGAATTTGCTATTCTCCTTTCTTCCTTCAACTTTACTTTCCTCGCCACAAGTTTAATTGTTTTTACCCGGCTGGGTAATAAAGAGCACAGCAAAGAGCACCTGTTGCGGGAATTCCTTTACTTCTACTAAATGCATCATGCACCCCTAGGAATTTGGAAGAGCCACGAGGTAAATGTGCCACCCAAAAAAAACAGCAGCTCCTCCGGGGGTAGTGCTACACTAGATATAATTTTGCCCCAAGATGAGCTTTACATTTCTGGAACAAGTTAAAGGAGTTGTAAATAAAAAAATGTTTTTGCTGAAATTACTGTTTACAGGGTATAGAGACATAATAGTTAACTGATTCCTTTTAAAAATGATTAAACATAGATAAAAATCAATCATATAATCTACCTGTAGTTTCTTTTGCATGTTGTTTCCTGCCTCTGTGCTGTACAGAGCCACAGAGCCAATACAGGGCAGTGATGGTTTGGAAAACGAAACTGATTGGTGCTGAGGGGTTTTAGACACACAGTAATCACACCTCCTTGAAGTTAGTGACCACAGAGAGAAAGCTCCCAGTACTGTGCTTATCAGGAAACAGACAACCAGGAAGTGTGGAGATCAGAGAAGAATTACAGCAACTTGAGAGCAAAAACGAACATTGAGGACATGAAAACAGCACTACATTAAGGTAAAGGAAGCTATTAAAATAAAAAAATGTTTTCCTTTACAAACCCTTTAAGCTCCGTACACACGATCGGAATTTCCGATGGAAAAAGTCAGACAGGCTTTTTCCATCGGAAATTCCGACCGTGTGTATGCCCCATCGGAGTAATTCCGATGAATTCCATCAGAGTTTATAAAGAGAACATTTTCTTTTACTCAGATGTAATTTCGTCGGAATCCAATGTGAGTTTGGCCAGGCAAAAGCCTGATCGTGTGTACAGGGCTTAATAGGGAAGTTTGTCACATATTTGAATTTCTTTTTAACTTTTTTTTTGTCTTGTATGGGTATTTGGGAATAAATGACAATAGTCAAGGACTGTTTAGAATTATGAAGAGCCAACTTTGTAATCTGGCTTCACTTCCCATTCAAAAAGAAAGTACAGTATATCTAATAAGTAGACATTTTCTTGTCTAACCTGTGAATTATTCTTAGCTGTATACCTAATGTGAATGACTGTTGTTTATGACCAAACTCACCTGACTACCTATTCAGCAAACCAGAGAGAACTGCTCCTGACCGATCTTATCTGAGAAGGTTCAGTGTGCCATAAAAGCAGCGTTCTAGTGTGTCTAGCAATTAAATTCAAAAGTCCATTTGTATGTCTAGCAATTAAATCCTGCACATATATATGATTTTTGATTGGTCTTCTGGGTTTCTGAACAGAGTTTTTTAAGTAAAACGTTGAGAAAACAATTGATAACTTTCTCCAAAAAAGTTCCAGTCTTTCATTCCAAATATCTTAGCAAAACTCACAATGACTTCTAAGTGCCGCATCCCTAAAGCAGTATCAAAATAGAAAAAATCATTGTAGGATGGGACTTTTGAGGCACAACATTTTACATAAAATACAAATTTTTATTCAACATATACAAGAATTCCACTTTCTTCCAAAGTCCAATAAAAACAGTAAAACACATCATGCTGTGTTGATTTAGCATGACAGTGCATCATTTCGAAAGCTACTGATTTGCTAAAATCGGTAGCTTTGGAAATGATGCACTATCCTGCTAAATCAACACTAAGCCCTGGTTCACACTGGGCTGCGGGAGTGAAGCCGTGCGAGTTCAGCTGAACTCGCACAATTTCACTCCCGCTGGCAGTCCCGATTTCGGCCGCGATTTAAGAGACATCTGTGCAGGTTTCTGCACAGATGTCAATGTAAATCGCGGCCCAAAAATTGCAAAAAGTAGTACAGGAACTACTTTTTGAAATCGGTGCAGCGCCGCAGATGCGGCGTCGCACCGATTAGGACAGTGTCATTGCCGGCAAATGCCGCCGATTTGAGATGCGATTTCACATGTGAAATCGCATCTCAAGTCGAAGCAAATCTTACCCAGTGTGACCCTGGGCTCAAATTATGTTGTTTTACTGTTTTTCAGGGATTTTGTAAGAAATTAAAATTTCTGTAAATGGTGAAAAAGTAATAAAAATTTGTATTTATTTTAGAAAATATTTTCTATTTTGTTCTAGCAAGACTGTTAGTATAGCTTTTGATTACATCAACAAATTAAACTTAAAGCGGTGTTGCGGCCAGGAAAAAAAAATAAAAGCCAGCATCTACACATACTGCAGCTGCTGGCTTCTAATAATAGGAATAATAGGACACTTACCTGTCCTGGAGTCCCTCGATGTTGGCACCTCAGCTGATATTTCCATCAACTGTCGAGTGCTGCTGCCACCATTGCGGGTAAGGGAACCTGGCAGTGTAGCTGGGTTCCCTACGCCGGCCTCGCTCCTCTCTCATATTGACCAGTGGTCAGGGGAGGAGGAGGGAGCCCCGCAGTGACGTCACAGGCCATGGCCTGGACTCCCAGACGTGGCAAAGGATACCTGTCAAAGACAGGGCAGATGACCCATTATATCACAGAGTATGAGTTTTTTAGTCTATTTTCTAATTTTGCTTTTGTTTCTAGCACTTGTGGTCATTCTTGACCCTTACCTTTTGGAATATTTTTCCCTGGAAACCATTCTTGTTGAGTCCTGTCTTCCATAACCACCTCAGCTCCAACCGGCGACACTCTTAGGCCCCGTACACACGACCGAACATGTCTTCTGAAACTGGTCCGCGGCCGATCAGACAGGTTTCCAGCGTACATTTATCCGCCCGACCGTTTTCGAGCAGGCAAATGTTTCTTAGCATGCTAAGAAACATGCCCGCTGGAACCCTGTCTGTCGGACATGTTCGGACAGACTCACCGTACATGTCCGACCGGCCGCCATCCCTCGCATGCGTCAAATGACTTCGACGCATGCGTGGAAGCATTGACCTTTCAGCGTCGCGCACGTCGCCGCATCATCGTCGCGGCGACGGCGCAGACACGTCACCGCGCTGTCTTCCGCGCAACCATCAGACAGAAATCTCCGACCGGACATGTCCGCTGAAAACATTTCGGCGGACCGTTTTCAGCGGACTGTCCGGTCGTGTGTACGAGGCCTTAGGGGTTTTCTGATTCATGTTGGCACAATGCTACTGCTTAGACACAGACAATGTAAGTACTATTAAAAATGGTTTTGGGGGGTCTATCCTAGGCAATATTATCCCTAATTACCTATTTTAATTTCCTTCCGTGACAGGGTCAGACCTTACAGATATTTTTATTACCATTATACAACAGCATTCAGTTTTCCATGTGCATGCTCCCGAAGAGTGGATATATACACGAAATGCATTATATGCTATGTTTTTATGCCAAATATATGTTTTACCTTATAATATATGTTTTGGCCTATAATCACATGTATTATGTGATTTGTGAATTGTAATATTGTGTGAAAAATTGTTATTGCTGTATGTATATATACTGAATAAATTATTGGTTTTCTTTGTTCTCATGATTACCCTCATGCAACTTATCATCGATTTCCAATACATTTTAATTACTTACACCTGCCTGCTTCATTCAAAGTCCCAACCCTTAGTAATTTTTCCCTAAAACTACTTAGGCTATACTCATACTAGGATGTATGTACCATGCCCAAAAAGGTCTGATGCCCAAAGTTCAGTTTGTTTGTTTGTTTGTTTGTGAGATCACTCTGCGATGTGCTTGGGCACAGTTCAGCATATTACACCCTGGCAAAATTAAGCTGGTCTGGGGAATGGTTGGATTAGTATGCATCTGTGTGATCATCAACCCTGCCCAAGCACAAAACGTGAATCCTGGAGCAGATTAGATCTATTTGAGCCCACTCAGGTATTTAAGGTACAGATGGCAAAAAACAATCTCAGCCCAGTGCAATACGAGCACAGGCCAGAAAGGGAGTCAGGAGGGTGGAACAATAGCGAACAATAATGCCTAGTGCACACAATCAGAAAAATAGCAATAGCAATAGCTGATCGTTAGTACACAGCTTTCGAGGCACGACCACGACAGTTAATTTTATATTATCTGAAGGGACAAATGACAAAACATGCAAATAATGAAAAAAAAGAACAATCATTCGTCTGACATTCTCATTGTGTGTAGCAGGCTTAAAATTACATAGTAAAAGGAGTGTGAGAATTACAACTTTAGGCTGTCCATAGATGATTAGAAATGTGGTTGGTTCAGCTGGATTTGGATGAATTTTGATCCATCTGTGGCTGTTCCAGCACAACAGAATTCAATCTAATATCCAACTGCTGTTGAACGGGACAGTTGGGAAACGTGTGTTGATCAGTAGCTCCAGCCAGTTGTCTGCAGCTGTTGATCAGTGTATGTTGACAGTGGAGGAGTCCCACTGTCAGAATACAATGGCACAGCAGGAAGAATTCCTCTCTTGTGTGGATAGGGGAGTCTATTGTTTTGTTTTTTTTCCTCTGGCTGATCGGAAAAAAAGACACATCTATGGCCAGCCTTAGAACTTACCCCTTACAAATTGTCTTTAGGACAGGTCATCTTTAAAAAAAAAAAAGTACTTTATTTGAGAATTTTGGGGCAAATCCACAAAGCAGATGCGCCGACTTAACTTGAGATTTCTAATTTTACTCCGCGCGTATCTTTGCGCCCGATCCTCAAAACGAAAAATCCGGTTTTTCCGTCCTACCTAAAATAATTACTCCGGCGCATCCTCTGACGCAAATTATGCTAGTCACGCCGCTTTATTTGATAGGCAAAGATGCAAATGAGGGAGATAGGGCGATCCTCAAAATTAAGTGTGTGCGCCGTAGATTACGCCCTGTGCGCCGTAGATAACGCCCTGTACGCACCTGTTAGTTTTCTGGAGCAAAATTAGACTTTATAAAAGCAGCCCTAATTTTACACCAGCACTGTAAAGGTCTGCTGAAGCAACACCATTTAGGAAGAGCTGCCAACACTTCTTTGCTGGACTTCATTGTGACTGCCAAAATGCCCGGGCCATCAATGATTATAACGGCACTCGCAACTTTACAGGCGCAGAGAAGGAGGAGGGCACAGAGGAGGAGGAGGAAGGCACAGGAGAGGGTATACCGCCTACGCCAAGATCTCTTTGGCATGACTGCGTCTGAGGTCATTGGCAACTTCAGATTTAACCAGGAAGCCATCCTGGACTTAACCAGGATCCTACAGGATGATCTGAACACCCCAACCCAACGATCCCATGCCCTGCCAGCTCACATTAAAGTTATGGCCACCCTGCATTTTCTGGCCACTGGGTCTTTTCAAAGAACATGTGGAGGTCTGGCTGGGATGGTACAGTCCTCGATGAGCAGGTGTGTGCACCAGGTTGTCCCTGCAATACTGAGACGCATGGGCAGTCAATTTGATAAGCCCACCCAGGAGGACCAGCGAATGAAGAGCATGGCCGACTTTTATCAGATTGCCCGATTCCCACGGACCATCGGGGCCATTGACTGTTCCTATGTGGCACTACAGCCCCCCCATGATACAGAGCACCTGTTCAGGAATCGCAAAAACTGGCATTCCATAAATGTGCAGGTAATCGTAGATGCCCATGGCCTCATCTGGCATGTCTGTGCCAAATTTCCGGGTTCGTGCCATGACAGCTACATCTTCAGGCAGACCAACATATCACGTGAATTGGAGCAGAACGTGTATGGAGACAGCTGGCTGGTTGGTGAGTGACATGGGTGTCAGGTATGACTGTCCCCCCCCATGATGCAGACATCACAAGGGGCACATGCATGACTAATATCCTCCTGTCTTTTCCCTTCCAGGTGACTCTGGATATGCCCTGGGACCTCACATGATGACCCCCTTCAGGAACCCCCAAACCCCAGGAGAGCAACGCTACAACGAGGCTCATATTCGCACCCGGGCAGTAGTGGAGCGTACATTTGGGCTGCTGAAGTCCCGCTTCAGATGCCTGGACAAGACTGGGGGTACACTGTTGTATTCCCCAGACTTTGTGTGCCAAATAATAGGGGCTTGTTGCATTCTTCACAACTTTGCAATGAGAAGGGGACTGGAGATTAACTTACGTGCTGACCTGACCCCCCACCCAGGCAATCCCCCCCTAGCCCACTCTACCCGATCTACTGAGGGCACAGTAGCCAGGAGACGCCTCGTAGAAGGCATCTTTTCTCAGTAAATGGCCATAAATCATGTCCCAATGATTTTTTTTTTCACTGCAAACGCACATGAATTATGTGACAATGATATTATTTGTTTTCACTGCAAACGCACATGAATTATGTGACAATGAGAATGTTGCTTTGCACAGTAAACGCACATGATTAATGACACATTGAGAATGTTTTTGTCTCTGGAAACGCACATGATTTATGTCACAATGAGAATGCATGAATGCACACCACTGTGGTCCCTAGCACAGACACATCACATGCACATCGAATTGGATTAGATCCAAGTACCCCCCCCCCCTTTGGTACTTGGGAGCAGTAACGCCCCGCCACGGCTCCAATTATGTCACTGTGCATTCATACACCATTCAGGAACCTAGGATGACTTCTCCCTGGTCCTGGGGATCCCTTCTCCACCAAAACTGAGGGTGACACCCTTATTTTGTCAGGAATGCCACCCCCCCCACATTCACACATCATTCACACACATAAACCAAATCATAAGTACAGTATAATAAACAAAATTATAAAACCAAAAAAAAAAAAAAAAAAAGTACCCCTGGTATTTAAGTCCGGCGGCGAGTGCTCCGTCTGGGCTGCCCACGGGCAGGGGCACGGGCACGGCCACGGGCACCTGGAGGATCTTCACGGAGGGGGGGGAGCAGGGAAGGGAGTATCTTCATTGGGGGGGGGAGCAGGGGAGGGAGTATCTTCATGGGGGGGGGAGCAGGGGAGGGAGGTGCCTCCCCTGGTGTCTGACCTCCGGCTGGCCTGCCCTCCAAGGCCACTGCTATCCTGTTCAGGCAGTCAGTGATGACAGCCGTATTGGCCTGGCCAGCCCGTGTGTTGTCCTGCACAGCCCGGGTGTTGTCCTGCACAGCCTGGGTGAGGGCAGTCACCTCCTGGCCCACGCCTGTTGTGGCGGTATGCAGGGACCACAAACAGGTGATGACACCCAATGAATTGGTGGCCACATCACTGAGTGACTCCCTCATTACATCCAGGCTGTGCTCCATCTTGGCCATAGTTTTTTTGATGTCACCCAGACTGCGGGTCTGCTGGGCATTGTCCCTCAGCAGACTGGCCGGCAGATGCTCAGACCCCCCCCTGGTCTCCTGGGTCGCCATCCTGCCTGCCCCTGAGGCTTGTGGCCAGGTAGGAGGGGATAGAGTGACCCTTGTGGGTTGCGGCATGTTGTGGGAGGAGTGGGAGGGGCTACCCCTGATGGTGGCCTGACTGGTGCCAGCCTCTGGGGTAGCCTCTGGGGTAGCCTCTGGGGGAGCCTCTGGGGGAGCCTCTGGGGGAGCCTCTGGGGTAGCCTCAAGGGGAGCCTCAAGGCTAGCCTCAAGGGTATCGTCAAATGTCATGAGATCTGTGGCAATAATGATTTCCCGGCCAATCTGGAGATCTTCTTCCTCCTCCCCCTCATCCTCCTCCCCCTCATCCTCCTCCCCCTCAGCCTCCTCATGAGGGGAGGTTTGGCCACTCCCCTCCCCTGGGGACTCCTCAACAGCCTCCTGTCTTTGGGGTGGTGCAGCAGCCTGGCCTGATGGCCCAGCAATCTCCTGGTCATCTGTGGAAGACACCAAACAATCACAGGTTTGAGGATCCACACACTTGGCACATGTTCCCTTCCCCCACCCACACATGCTAATCACCAAATAGAAAAACAAAAAGCTTACCTGGCCTCACAGGAACATCAGACTGATAACCAGGCAGGCCCACCACCTGCTCTGGCTCGAAACACCGGGCCACTGCCCATTCCTCCTCAGTCAGCCGGATGGGGCATGGTCCCCCTCCTCCAGTGCCCCTCCTATGCGCAGTGAGCTTGGCCACCTTATTGCGGACCACGCTCCTCAGATCATTGATCTTTTTCTTAATGCCAGCGGGGGTCCTCGTCTCCCCTCCCCCCGCCGCATTTATGTGATCTGTTATTTTTGCATATATCCTCTTCCTTTGGGCCGGGGAGGTGTTCCGGCTATCAGGCCCATGTAAATATCTTCCATATTGGATGATATACCTGGCAAGGATTTGCTTTTCAACATGGGAAAAATTCAGCTTCCTGCGTTTGGGAGCCATCACAAACACCACACAGCAACAAGAAAACTCACAGGACAAACACACAAAAATACACACCAAACAAATACACAAAAATACACACACAAGCAGACAGCTACTACAAAGTCAAATACAAACACACAAAAATACACACCAAACAAATACACAAAAATACACACACAAGCAGACAGCTACTACAAAGTCAAATACAAACACACAAAAATACACACCAAACAAATACACAAAAATACACACACAAGCAGACAGCTACTACAAAGTCAAATACAAACACACAAAAACCAAACACAAAATCCAAGCAGAAAAAAACAAAACAAAAAAATTAGCAGAAACAATCAAACAAAAATTACACTTATCACAAACAAACAACAACTACTATCTACTACTCCTCCAACACTTCTCTATCACACACAACTTACCAACAAACACTGACAAACTAAGAGCAGAAGCAAATTGCTCATGGAAGGGAACACAGGGAAATATTTTTGCAAATGAAGTGTGTTTGACTGGAGCTAGTTAAGCACAGGGCGATCCTCAAACTAAGTACACTTGGCCTTTTACCTATCTCACTGATTGCGCCAAGCAAAGTTCTGCACATGCGCAGTGAGCAGCAGATTCCTGCGCGCATGCGCAGTACGGCCGGACCTTCATTTGCATGGGGTCATGGCTCATTACAATGAAGCACGCCCACTTCCTTCCCACTTGCCATAACCCCGCCTTACGCCTCCGAATTTAGGTTACGGCAGGCGCAATTTTGTGCGCAAATGCGCTGTGGATACGGCAATTACGACACCAACTTAGGGCGCCGTAACTTAAATGACATAAGTTTTAAAAAACTTATTTTGCGCCGCTGGCTGTGGATTTGGCCCTTTATCCTGAGTAGGGTTTTCCTTTAGTGAGTTAAAAGATATTTTTAGAGCAGATTCTCAAATGAATGACTAACTCTCACCGTTCACTTCAGAATATAGTTGGTTCACTATTTCCATCTATTATGGATATTGTCTTCACACACTGTATAGTGTTACCCTGGAAAGTAATATTCCTCCTTAATGTATGGAAAGGTAAACCACGGAGAGCTAGGTGACGAAATGCTGTAAGACGTGCATACTCTCGTCTCGTAGTAGAAAGTGTTTTTCTTCCATAATCATCCTAATAAAAGCTATTTGAAAAGAGGCATGTGTAGATTGTAAAAAAAATTATAAAATCTGCCAGCTCTAAAGAGCTAAAAAGGACTGATACGCTGATGTCCAAATTACTTTTAATAATCGAATGGGAATGTAAACTGATAGTTTCCTGGGCTTTGCTTCTTTCTTCAGACAGAAATCTTTAACCAACGTTATAAAATGAGAATGCAGTGACCTTGTACAAAATCTTCTCCGTTGAAGAGGGTGTTTAGATCTTGAAACTCATCAACTCCATGCATCAAATCTGTAGGCAGGTGCAGTTCACTTTCTCCACTGCAGATGGCCCTCAACCGCATTGCGAAAGGAGAGGAAGTCAAGAGAAACATGGTTCCTCTATGGTTTCCTGGGGCACTGAGGCTACGATCCAGTTGGATGCTGGCCGCCCATGTGGCAGCCATCTTAGGTAAGTCTATTTAAGACCATGGCTCCTGTGTTTGGCACTCATCCTAGGGTGTGGGTAGTGTAGGGACAGGTCACCCGTCTTTCAGGGACAATAATAGCGGCAGGGAGAGGTTCCAGATTAATAGGGCCAGCGTAGGGATTCGCCACTCTCCCTGAGAAACCTCCCTGCTTGGACACAAACCGACCAGGCCACATTCCGACCTTTAAAACAGATACATGAGTATAAAAAGCATGTAGAGAGAAGTTTTTTATTGAAGATTTTATGCATGGGTGGGGTTCCCTCTTTTTGTGTAATATGTAAGTAAAGTTGACCTTTCAGCAATATTGTAAACAAAGCCTTAAAAGGCAAAACCTTTCCTTTGCCAATGTTTATATAAACTGCTGTGGGATATGCACTATTCATCTTGTAGTGTAGCACTGGCTGGGCTCCTATAAGATGCCCAGCAGTGCAATCCCAGGCTGTGTTTATTTTTTTTCTCTCCTCTCCCTGCTTTGGTGACAGTTGCAGGAAGAGTAGACTAAGCACTGCAATCGGCTGCTACTGCAACTGAAGAGTACCTACCACTAGCAACAGGTGGAATATGATTGTTGGTTGCATGGCCATCTTTAGCCCCACTCACTGCTTGATGGGACTTAGACATCTGGAACCCATGTGGCAGATGGGTGTACCTGGAGTGTGTTTCAGTTGGCCAAGATCCTCATGGAGAGTGGGTGCCCGGGTAAAGTTTGTATAACTATGTAGCACCCTCCTAGGTAGGTGCTAGAGAGTGCATCGTTTTTGGGTTTCCCTGTTAACAGGGGGACTGTCGGGCAAATTTAGGTGCTCTCTGCCTAACAGGGAGCAGTAATCCATTGATCCAGGGTCTGCTCAGTGTGATCAGATGCTGCTGATGTTGCCTGCCTATTTCACACTGGTCCAATAGGAAGAGGCATATTGGACAGTGGGAGAAAACCTGACAAATGGGAGCATGGGTGTAGATACAGCCCTGGTCATTGGCAGAGGAAGGTGCCTTAAAGCATGCTGGGTGACTGTATTTATACCGAGAGAGCGGGGTCCCGGAAGAAAGGGGGGTTGCTGCCCCTCCTCTGTACAGGCAGCCATTCGGCCTCAGGTAGTGTAACAGGCGCTCATTTGAGATCTCCTGTTTCTTGTAATGCGTTCCACGCTGAAACGCATTACCGCGACCGCGCAATGACGTTATTGGCCGGTGCCGCATGCGTTCCAGCTTGGAAGTGCGCCGCTACTCACGGTGGTTCTCTTGAATTCAGTGCTGATGCACTGCAGCTGTTACCGGCCTATAAAGGCATTCAGGGAACAGTCAAGTGTTGTTCTATTATTGTTGGCCGTAGCCCGGCCTGGCTGCTATTCAAGCCACAGGTACCATTCGTCCTTAAACTGGAGGTCATCCCAGGCCAGGAAGCTACGCTGCAAACCTTGCATGAGTTGCTGCAGGACATCCCAAGCTATTCCCCACCAGGAGACCCTACATAAAAGAATACTATTGCTGCTGCAATTCTCTACAAACACTCATCCCTGCAAAATGGATAAGTAGCAATTGTGTCACTTGTAGTTCTATAGAAACATCTGCTGCATACTTTCCATCTAAAACAATTGCTGTTATTTATTATGCCTTGTGGCTATTAACATACTACTTGGGATAGACTGTTGTGCCTATGACTGTTTGCTAAGGAATATCTTAGGCCTCGTACAGACGACCGGACAGTTCGCTGAAAACGGTCCGCCGGACCGTTTTCAGCGGACATGTTCGGCTGGAGATTTCTGTATGATGGTTGTACACACCATCATACAGAAATCTGCGTGTATACAATACGCGGTGACGAGGCCGCGCCGTCGCCGCGGCGATGTGCGCGGCCCTGGAAGTTCATTGCTTCCACGCATGCGTCAAAGTGATTCGACGCATGCGAGGGATGGCGGCCGGTCGGACATGTACGGTGAGTACAGGATTCCAGCGTGCTAAGAAACATTTGCCCGCTGCAAAACGGTCGGTTGGACAAATGTCCGCTGGAAACCTGTCCGGTCGGCTGTACACACGACCGAACATGTCTGCTGAAACTGGTCCGCGGACCAGTTTCAGCAGACATGTTCGGTCGTGTGTACAAGGCCTAAAAGGGACATTTACTCACAAATTACCTGAGCTATCATTACCTCTCATATGCAACTATTAGTTGTCGCTACAACTCCTATTTACTACGTGTACTGTCAAAGTACCTGAGCTATAGTTGCCTCTAATATGCAACTATTAGTTGTCTCTACAACTCCTATTTACTACATGCTTGACTTAAGTGCTACTTGTTTATGGGCCTATGCCCTAAGTTGCGGAATATGTTCGCCTAAAATTTTTTCATGCTAAGGGTTGATGTATTTCTTATCTTCTCCCTTAGTGGCCTAATGCACGACGCTATGTAATACTGATAATCGCTTGCATACAGTTGTGCATTGGAATCTTTAAGGCCTCGTACAGATGACAGGATATCCGCTGATAAATGGTCCGCCGGACCGTTTCCAGCGGATAAATCCTCTGGCAGATTTTGATGTGATGGCTGTACACACCATCAGATCAAAATCCCAGCGGAATACATCCGCGGTGACGTGGCCGCACCGTCGCCGCGACGATGACGCGGCGACGTGCGCGACCCTGTAAGGAAAATACTTCCACGCATGCGTCCAATCATTACGACGCATGCGAGGGATGGGATCGGACGGACTTATCCAGTGAGTCTGTACAGATGACCGGATAAGTCTGAGGGACTGGATTCCAGCGGATAGATTTCTTAGCATGCTAAGAAATTTTTATCCGCTGGGAATCCGTCGGCTGGATTTTTATCCGCTGGGAAATGTCCGTTTGGATGTACACACGACCGGACCTATCTGCTGGAACTGATCCACGGATCTATCCCAGCGGATAGATCCGATCGTGTGTACGGGGCCTTAGTGCATACTATAATTTTAAACACTAAGCTCTGGTCGCATGTTATAATGCGTCCAAGCTCAGTAGCTCAACGCCTATCTGTTCCTGGCTACTGTGAGTACAGACCTAAGTCTAGGGGCCTGTTCTATGAGGGCCGCCCCTTCAAGCTGGTAAATTCAGTGGACGGGTGTCAGCTAAAGAGCATACTGGTTAGTGTCCCAAACAGTCAGAGTTCATTGATTCTGCTGCCAGAGCAAGCAAAGGACTTATTCTTCCATACAAATGTGGTATGGTGCAGCAGAGGGTCTGCTATTCAGTTCAACTAAGTGAGGCCAAGTGAGAGTTGTCCTCATCTGTGCATAGTTAAAGTTGGAGTATCCCACTAATTCCTTCTCCTATCCAAGTTCTACCAATAAATACAAAAAACAAATGTGGGAATGGGACTTTACCAACAAAAAAGGACTTTGTGATGCATTGTGAAAGGAATTTAAATGTTTGAAATTAAGGTTTAAAATGAATGCCGGCTTGGCTTCAATCCCCAGACGTCCAGACCTCACTGTTTGCATCCATTTAGCTGGATATGCTTGCCTCTATATGCCATTTTGGGTGGTGAATCTCTGAATCGCTGTCTATGCAGGTATCTGTCTATTTGTCTTCATGGCATGTTTACTACACTCACTTTATCACAGCCATTCAGGAGCTATTTAGGGTCTTGTTTTGAGAAGGCACGATACAGAGAAACCCATAAAAAGCATTAGAGAGTAAATTTGCCATCAAAATATTTCCAGCAGCTATTAATTCCTATTTAAAGTTGGATATGAGGTAATGATATAGTAAGGGAGTTCTCAAATAGCACGAAATATAACCCTGTTTCTAAATGTTCCTCTGAAAGCAACAGTGACCCATACGCTGGCTTTGTAATGAATGTATAACGGCAGCTATACCAGGCTCTAAAATATTCTACCAGTATATTGTGCTGTATAACAGAGACGCTGTATAATGTATGCTATTATCAATCCAACTCATTTGTTATTCTCAACATTTTTGGCATTGTTTTTGTTGGAAGTTTTGTATAAGAAAAGTCCAGTGACATTAGTGACAGTATTAGGACCTGTCGAAAGGCTTTGGACTTGTGTTGATGGACAAATGCAGTTGCCTTTTACATCAGTTTGAGCTGCTTCTGAGGCCATTCCGAATTCACTGAAAGGTGCATTTGACCCAATTTTTCCCCTGCTATTAACATGCTTCAAGCACCTTTTGCAGTCCCGTAGACTCATATCAGGAGGGAAGTTGTTCTGGCGCAAACAAAAGTCCATCTACACAGACCCCAATAGCTATTTTGATAATATTCTCACTGCCAACCCCAGTCACTTTAGTGGCTAGGATTAAATTCACATTAATGGTAAGTAACTTAGCTTTATGCCACGTACACACAACCGTTTTTCATGACGAGAAAAATGCAATTTTTTAAATTGGTCATTAAAAACGATCGTGTAGTGGGGGGCTCCAGAGCATTTCTCACGACGTGAAAAATGGGCATTAAAAATTTAGAACATCCTCTATTTTTTTCTCGTCGTTTTTCACGTCGCCGTTTTTCACATCGTCGTCTTTCACGTCGTGAAAAACGGTCGTGTGTAGGCTTTAACGACGGGGGAAAAAACGTGCATGCTCAGAAGCAAGTTATGAGAAGGGAAATTTTTTATAATCAGCCCAAAGGGTGGTGCCCCGTTATAGTGCCGTTGTACGTGTTGTACGTCACCGCGCTTTGCTCAAGCATTTTTTTCACGATCGTGTGTATGTAAGGCAGGTTTGACAAGAATCACGTCGAGAAAAACTTTGTTTTTTTCCATGACCTGAAAAATGTTCGTGTGTACGCGGCTTAACAGTTTTGGGTTCAAATGTCTCAGAAATTGCAACTTGACTTAGGATTTCAGTACAATTTTGCAATTCACTATAAAAAAAAAATCACAAATAATTAAAGGGCATGCTATATTACCACTGATTACTTTTTTGACAAAGCCCTACATCAGGGTGAAACATGTCAGAGAGGAGTCTGTGTCTGTCAGGAGGTTTATGCTAATGGAACAATAAAGCTTTGAAAAGTTAACAGTGGTGTTATGGGCTGTCCATTTTTACTTATGAGGTAGGAACGGAGACATTCCCTATAGAGGTTAAAAATATAAAATGTACACTTCTCTCAAAATTACAATGAAGCTTTGAATTAATGAAGAGGTCACAGCTGACCTTCTTACAACCTTTTTTTTTATCCAGGCATCATTTCATTCTACTGAGGGAGCATGTAGGGCCATTTTGGTGGAGGTCCAAACTTTTTGTTTATACAGAAACTAGCTTGTCATTCGGGGCATCTAGGATATACTGTATATAGACAGGCAGGTGGAGCATAGGTAGTGGATTGTATTCTGCTGAATGACCAAAACAAATGGACTGGTTAATGCTAAATAAGTAGCCCAGTTGGGGATTCCTCCTTAAGGACCAGTTATGCTCCACTGTAGAGAAATACTGGTTTTGGTAAGGTAGTCTGTCCTGGAAGGCTAAATTATTTCACTTCAAAGGAGACTATAGGGGCACCAAAGTTACCTCTAGAAAGAAACTACCTCATAAATGTTTTTTTTTGCTACTGAAATTTAAAAAAACAAAAAACAAAAGTTTTGCCTTGTACACACAGTCAGACTTTTGACCGTGCAAAAGTCTGCCGTGAGTCCATCGGAAATCCGACGGAAAGAAAGAGAACAGGTTCTCTATCTAAGGTCTGTTGGACTTTTGAAAAAAACAGTCAGATGGAGGCTACACCAGGGCGGACTTTCCTAGAAAAAAAGCCCGTCTGACTTTTTTTCTCGTGTGTACGAGGCATAAAGGTTCTTTTTTTGCTACCAAAACCCAGCTGGACAATGAGTTATATGTGCTAATCATAGGATGGCAGTAATGCTAGAGGATCTGGACCCTGTGTAAACAGGTTATTGGGCCTGACTGGTCAGATCTGTGGTGAAGAAGATATGGGTGCGTGATCTCACACTCACATTATTCTCTCTTGGGACCCTGGGTTTTTGCGTTTAGAGAATTGGTGGTGCTAGGATAGTCTTATCTTTATTCAGGAGAGACTTGTCTTGTGTGTAGGAGTTTCCCCGTGGCTGTGTCTAGATGTGGATTTTTTTGGGGGTTTTTAAGTTTGGTTTTTGACCACTTGTAACCTAAACTAATCCAAAGGTCCCCTAATAAGTTACTGTCAGTCCAGACCAATTGTAGGTGGGCAGTGAAAGACTGAACCTGTGTATTTTCTTCTGTATCGTAGCTGCAGTGGAAGAACTCATAATATGGAGTTTGCATGAAAATGTAAGGTCAGCTTCTTACTACATCCCTGAATAGAAAATAGTTAAGTAAAAGCTAAAAACACCCAAATGATTGAAAGAAAAATAAATAATACTTACCTTGGACCCTAGCTTCCAGAGTCATCAGTCATTTTGATAGCCCTGGTGATGCAGAGGTACCGCTTGATGGATGCCTGGAGTCACTAGGAAAAAAAGAGAGGCCTTTCATGCATAAAGGTTCCCTAAGACAGCACTGTCGCTGAACGAAGAGAGCCTAGACTTAAGAGATTTGATTTGTGACTAACTTAACTGCCTTATGAAGAAGATAGACTTGAAGAAGGATCTAGTTCAACAACCTTAATCGATATTTGGCTATTGAGCTGCCTACTTTTCAAGCCTTTTGAGACAGCCTAGGTCTTCTCATGCATGGCACACAAATCATTGTCATCAATTATGACAGAAAAAACATAGTTACATAGGGCCATATTCTCGTAGATTTCCGGCGGGTGGCGCGTAAGCCATTTACACTCCGCCGCCCCAACCTACAGGAGCAAGTGCTGTATTCCCCAAACACTTGCTCCGTAGTTTGGGGCGGCGGAGTGTATTTGGCCCGGCGTATCCCCGCGTATCTCCAAAGAGGCGGCTTCTATTTAAATTAAGCGCGCCCCCGATTCTAACGAACTGCGCATGCGCGGGCTTAAAATAGCCCAGTGCGCATGCTCCAGTTCTCGGCGTAAAACGTCAATGACGCCAACGTGTGCGTCATTGACGTAAAGTCGTATTCAAGAACGACTTAGTAAAATGACGTACCAGACGGGAAAACAAGACGCGGACCCGACGCCATACTTAACATGGCCTACGTGGGACTGGCATAAGGTTACCCCTCATATAGCAGGGGTAATCTTACGCCTACGCAAACGACGTAAGCGACGGTTACGCGACGCAAATTCGTTCGGGAATCGGCGTATCAGGCTCATTTGCATAAACAAATGAGACCTGAACGTAAATGCCACCTAGCGGCCGGCGGAGTAATTACATTTAAGATCCTACAGTGTAAGTGACTTACACATGTCGGATCTTCAGTGTATCTATGCGAAAATGATTCTAAGGCTGCATTCACATCTAGGCGGACGAAATCGCGGCGGCAAATCGCGGTAAAAATAGCGGCGTTTTGTACCGCGATTTGCGGCGACAAAACGCCGGTATTGTCCGCCTAGATGTGCCCCAAGATGACCCCCTCTATGGAGATGATTCCCATCTCCTAGCCGAACGCTCGAAGACGCCTGAAAAAAAGGTCTGGGACCTTTTTTCACGCGGCAGGCGACAGGCGTCCGGCATTCGGCGTGGAGATGTGAACCATCTCCATACAGGGACATCTGTTTTCAGCCCTCTGGCGGCAGCGGCGTAGCGCTACAGGCGTAAAAACGCCTAGGTGTGAATGCGGGCTAAGAATCACTCGCATAGATACACTGGCCAAAAAAAGAGAGATACGATGGAGTATCCTGAGATGCTCCATCGTAACTTTACTCAGAATATGGCCCATAGTTGGTAAGGTTGAATAAATACACTAGTCCATCCAGTTCATCCTATGTGGGGGTGTTTGTGTGTCAGTAATAGTTTCCCACATCCTTGTATATTGTGTTCACTAAGATACAAGAGTCTTTTAAAACTATCAATACTTCCTCCTGACAACAACAATATTAGAATAGAGTTCCACAACCTTATCAACCTCACAGTCAAAAATCTTCTACACAGCTTAAGGTTAAACCGCTTCTCCTCCAATCTCATTGAGTGGCCCCCGAGTCTTCTTACACTCCCTGAGACTGAATAGTTTCCTACCTACGCTGGGATCAGGGGTGAACTGACAACTCATGGGGCCCCTGGGCAATAGAAGACTATGGGGCCCCTGGGTTTACAGATGGCCACCATGCCAGGAGGCAGTGCAGAGGCGGGGCAGCTAAAATCTCGGGATTTTCACATCAGAAGCATGTTGGTTTCAGACATATCATAGATTTTGACATACTGTCCCTGGTTTTACTGAGCCTGGCAACCCTGATGGGGCCCCCTAGTGACATGGGGCCCTCGGGCAGTGCCCGAGTGACTCAATGGTCAGTCCGCCCCTAGCTGGGATCACCATTGAGGTATTTGTATATCGGTATCATACCTCCTCTCAAGCGTCTTTTCTTCAGGGAGAATACGTTTAGTGCTTGTAGCCCTCCCCAATCACCTTATTAATTTTGTTGCCATTCGCTAGACTCTCTCCAGTTCCAGCACATCCCTTCTGAGGATTGGTGACCAAAACTGGATGGAATGCTTCAGATGCGGCCGAACCAGAGTTTTATAAAGTGTCAGAATTATCGTTTTAGCTCAAGTATTTGGTTTACGTTATTGTGACCTGCATTCTGTATGTAGATAGCATTTCAATGGGCTGCCTTACCCGCAGAAACACAGGAAAAAAAACTCCTGGCCCTTTTTTCTGAATTGTGCCACATCGAGCCGCATGATGCTGCGGGACCATGCAGTTTAGCATGTGGGAAATCAAGCTGCGTTTGCTGATGCGTGGGCAGTGCCATTGAGAATCTGTGATTTTGCATGCATTCCTGATTCGCAATACTGTTAACCTAGCTTAAAGTGGAGCTCCACTGAAAAAAGGGGAAGCTCCGCTTGTTTGCTTCCTCCCCCCCTCCGGTGCCACATCTGGCACCTTTCTAGGGGGGGGGGACGGGTACCTTGGAAGTTCGACCCCCCTTCTCCTTCCTCTATCGCTGGTCCAGTTAGAAAGTGCAGCGAGCTTCGTGCATGCATAGTAGGGAACCGACTGTGAAGCCCAAAGGCTTTACTGCCAGTTTCCCTTACCACGAATGGCGGCGGCAGCACCTGAGAGCCAAGCAGAAATCGTCTGGGGTGCCGACATCACAAGATCCCTGGGGAAGTAAGTGTACTAATATTAAAAGTCAGTAGCTACAGTATTTGTAGCTGCTGACTTTAAATTTTTGGAGGGGAGGCAGAACTCCTCTTTAACATTAGCAAAGGTACATTGTTTACATAGACAGGCACTTTTGCACAACTCTATGTATCATCACCAGCAAATAATCAGCTTCCATTATAGAAAGCGATGCCCAGAATCAGTGCTTCATACTTATTTCTTACATTTAGATCTTATAAAAAACTTAACAGGCCGCTAAAGTTAACTACTCCAGCGATCACTTTACCTCATAACCTTGGTGAGGTCAGCATGTCACCATGGCGACAACTCTAAACACACACCAGCCTTCTCTGCTTCCAATGCCCTATCAGGCAGCGTCGTAAATTTCTTGCATATTTTGCGCATATTTAAGAGTGGCACGCATTCCATTACAGCTACAGCATGGAGCAGTTATAGTGGAGAAAACACTCCCTCTAATTTAGTCTAATATTAACCACCAGAGTTGTAAAACATTACTAACAGCTCCAGGACAATATCCATAATATTGTTCTGGGAAACTGTTTGCCATGTTGGTTAATCACATAGTCAGTCAGACATAAGTGAACATCTCACCATAAAGATCATCCTATAACCACTTAAGGACCGGAATGATTTGTCCGCTTAATGGCCAGGCCATTTTTTGCGATACGGCACTGCGTCAGTTTAACTGACAATTGTGCAGTGATGCAATGATGTTCCCAAACAAATCGGGACCCCCCCCCCGGTACATGCGGAGGTCGGGTCCGCTCGGGGAGCGATCCGGGACGATGGCGCGGCTATTTGTTTTTAGCCGCTCCGTCGCGATCGCTCCCCGGAGCTGAAGAATGGGGAGAGCCGTGTGTAAACACGGCTTCCCCGTGCTTCACTGTGGCGGCGCATCGATCGGGTGATCCCCTTTATAGGGGAGTTCCGATCGACGATGTCATTCCTACAGCCACACCCCCCTACACTAGTAAACACACACACAGTGATCCCTAAATGTTACAGCGCCCCCTGTGTTTAACTCCCAAACTGCAACTGTCATTTTCACAATAAAGAATGCAATTTAAATGCATTTTTTGCTGTGAAAATGACAATGGTCCCAAAAATGTGTCAAAATTGTCCGAAGTGTCCGCCATAATGTCGCAGTCACGAAAAAAATCGCTGATCGCCGCCATTAGTAGTAAAAAAAAAAAAAAAAAAAAAAAAAAAAAAAACTATCCCCTATTTTGGAAACACTATAAATTTTGCGCAAACCAACCGATAAACGTTTATTGCATTTTTTTTTACCAAAAATAGGTAGAAGAATACGTATCGGCCTTAACTGAGGAAAAAAAAATTATATATGTTTTTGGGGGATATTTATTACAGCAAAAAGTAAAAAATATTGAATTTTTTTCAAAATTGTCGCTCTATTTTTGTTTATAGCGCAAAAAATTAAAACCGCCGAGGTGATCAAATACCACCAAAAGAAAGCTCTATTTGTGGGGAAAAAAGGACGCCAATTTTGTTTGGGAGCCACGTCGCACGACCGCGCAATTGTCTGTTAAAGCGACGCAGTCCCGAACTGTAAAAACCCCTTGGGTCTTTAGGCAGCAATATGGTCCGGGGCTTAAGTGGTTAATGATTTATTAACCACTTAAGACCCGGACCAAAATGCAGGTAAAGGACCCGGACAGTTTTTTGCGATTCGGCACTGTGTCGCTTTAACTGACAATTGCGCGGTCGTGCGACGTGGCTCCCAAACAAAATTGGAGTCCTTTTTCCCCACAAATAAAGCTTTGTTTGGTGGTATTTGATCACCTCTGCGGTTTTTATTTTTTGCGCTATAAACAAAAATTTTTAAAAAAATGCAATATCTTTTCCTTTTTGCTATAATAAATATCCCCCAAAATGATATAAAAAAAAACATTTGTTTTCCTCAGTATAGGCCGATACGTATTCTTCTACCTATTTTTGGTAAATAAAATCGCAATGAGCGTTTATCGATTGGTTTGCGCAAAATTTATAGTGTTTACAAAATAGGGGATAGTTTTATTGAATTTTTATTAATATTCTTTTTTTTTACTACTAATGGCAGCGATCAGCGATTTTTTTTCGTGATCGCGACATTATGGCGGATACATCGGACAATTTTGACACATTTTTGGGACAATTGTCATTTTCACAGCAAAAAATGCTATAAAAATGCATTGTTCACTGTGAAAATGACAATTGCAGTTTGGGAGTTAACCACTGGGGGGCGCTGAAGGGGTTAAGTGATACCTCATATGTGTTTCTAACTGTAGGGGGCGGGGCTGGACGTGTGACATCATTGATCGTGTTTCCCTATATCAGGGAACACACGATCAATGACAGCGCCACAGTGAATAACGGGGAAGCTGTGTTTACACACAGCTCTCCTCGTTCTTCAGCTCCGGGGACCGATAGCGGGACTCCAGCGGCGATCGGGTCGCGGGTCCCACGGCCGCGGTCACGGAGCTTCGGACCAGGTCGCGTGCGACCCACGGCTGGGCACTTAAAGAGGACGTACAGGTACGTGCTTGTGCCCAGCCGTGCCATTCTGCCGACGTATATGTGCACGAGGCGGTCCTTAAGTGGTTAAAGGTCACCAAAGGTCACTTAGCCCCCCTACAACAGCCAAATGACATGAAACCGGTCTTGTTGGTTAGTGCTTTGTTTGTGCTGGTTTGTGCTGTTTACATTTCTGTTCTATCTTTTATCATTTTTGTATTATTATTATACAGGATTTATATAGCGCCAACAGTTTACAACTTGAGGGTAGTCAGTACAAATACAATACACTTTAATACAGTAAGAATTAGAGGGCCCTGCTCCTTAAAGCTTACAATCTAAGAGGGAAGGTCAAGAGGTACGAAAGGGAATAACTGTGGGGGATGTGCTGATGGAGAAAATAAATGTACAGTTGTTAGGTGGTGGCCAGATAGGCTTCTCTAAGGACATGAGTTTTCAGGGATCTTCAAAAAGTGGACAAAGTCTGACAGATTGTGGTAGAGCATTTCAGAGGATGGGAGAGGCTCTGGAGAAGTCCTGAAGGCGAGCATGGGATGAAGTGACAAGGGAGTTAGAGAGGTCTTGGGAGGAGCGAAGAGAACGATTAGGTTGGGTAATTTGAGACTAGGTTAGTGATGTAGCTGGGGCCAGGTTGTGGCTGGTTTTGTAAGTTATTGTTAGTATCTTGAATTGAATTTGTTGGTTGATTGGCAGCCAATGGAGGGATTGGCAGAGGGGTATAGCAGACGCTGAGCGTTTTGGGAGGTGGATGGGCCTGGCAGCAGCATTCATGATGGACTGAAGTGGGGATAGCCTATTTAGAGGTAAGCCAAATCTCAGGGAGTTGCAGTAGTCAAGGCGAGAGATGACCTGGGAGTGGATTAGAAGCTTTGTTGTGTCAATGGTTAGGAAGGGGCGTATCTTGGAGATTTTGAGAAGGTTGTGGTGGCAAATTTTGGATAGCGACAGGATGTTCGGAGTCCAGGATTACACCTAGGACCTTGGCGTGGGGGGACAAGTTGACAGTTGAGCTATTGATATTGACAGAGAAATCAGGAGAAGTGGCATGTGGGGAGGAAAGATCATGAGCTCGGTTTTGGATAGGTTGAGTTTGAGGAAGTGATGTGACTTCCAGGCTGATATGTCTGTTAGTAAGTTGGTGATGCGTGAAGAGACAGATGGAGAGAGCTGGGAGGGTTTAGAGATAGATTTTGGTATCATCAGCGTAGAGATGATATTGAAAGCCATGGGAGGCAATCAACTGACCCAGGGAAAAGTAGAGGTCCAAGAACAGAACCTTGCGGGACCCCAACAGAGAAATGAAGAGGAGAGGAGGAAGTAGAGTTTTAAGTGACACTGAAGTAGAGGTGGGATAGGTAGGATGAGAACCAGCAAAGAGTACAGTCAAGGAGACCAAAGGAGTGGAGTTTTTTGAGGAGGAGGGGGTGGTCCACTGTGTCAAAAGCAGCAGAGAGGTCCAGGAGAAGTAGTACAGAATAGTGTCTGTTGGTTTTAGCATAAGTAGGTTGTTTGTGAGTTTAAGGAGAGCAGTTTACGTGGAGTGTTGAGGGCAAAATCCAGACCGAAGGGGATCAAGTAGTTTGTTCATGGTCAGATGGTCGCTCAGTCGGTTGTAGACCAGTCTTTCAAGACATTTTGGGGAAAAGGTGAGTGAGGAGATTCGGCGTAGGTTGTTAAGATTGGTGGGGTCCAGTGAGGGCTTTTTAAGTATGGGGTGACTAGCGCATGTTTTAGAGAGTTTGGGAAGATGCCACAAGAAAGGGAGAGATTGAAAATGTCAGAGGGTGAATGTAGCATTTGCGAGGGAACACCTTTAAGATAA
Organism: Rana temporaria; assembly: GCF_905171775.1. Lineage (NCBI taxonomy): Eukaryota > Metazoa > Chordata > Amphibia > Anura > Ranidae > Rana > Rana temporaria. The sequence continues at coordinate 495,161,220 of NC_053490.1, forward strand.
TAGCAATTGTTTTTTCCAGACGATAACATCACCCTGTCACGTACCTGGCTCGGGGGCCACTGATAGTGAGACAGCAGCCATGGGAGCACAGCAAGGTATGAGTGCGTATGATTAGCTCAGTAGACTGCTTGGTGGCAGCAGTCAGCAAATGGATATGGCAGCAGAACTGGCTGGTGGCAGATGAGATGGCACAGAACTTGGCTAGTGGCAGACTGTGGGCAAACAGCTGGAAGCAGGAGACAGATGAGACGTTGCTTCATTGGAGACCTTATATAAGATCAATTATATCCCATTGTTAAATGAGGTCAAAGATGACCTAAATATAATTACACCAGGGCAACTATCATGGACTGGGAGAATAAATATCTTCAAAATGATAATATTACCAAAAATAGTTTATAAAATGCAGATGCTTCCAATACCAATACCACAAGCTTATTTAAAAAAAAAATACAGTCAATGTTTCTCAAATTTATTTGGCGAGGAAAAAAAACACGTATAAAATTAACACTACTGACCAAAGATAAGACACAAGGGGGGTTAGGTGCACCAGATATAAGAAAGTACCACCACGCGATTGTCCTTTCAAGAAAAGTGGACTGGGCTAAAAACAATACAGAAAAAAGGTGGGTAAACATGGAAAATAAACTGAGTAAAATAGCACTGGAAAAATTAATTTGGGTCCCGGCACAATATAGAGGAATAAGTTCCGAAGCTCACTATATCACAAGGCACGCACTAAAACTATAGGATCAGATGCACAAGAAAGAAAAATGGGAATACAATTCACCTTTTATACCGTTAAATGACACAAAATTATTTTCACCAGGGGAGGAAAAAAGGTTTGGTAAATGGATAATTAAAGACAATACCCAATTAAAAGGTGTTATGGAGCAAAACAAACTACTAACATTACAGGAACTGAAAAATAGAAAGGAAATGATTTTGATCGATGAATGGCGGTACGCGCAATTGAAACACTTTTTCTAAAGTCTCCCACAGTCTATTAGATCTCAAGTAAACCTTCGGCCCTTTGAAAAATCATGTGGAGACAAGATCGAAAAAGAGACAATCTCAAAGATCTATAAAATCCTGAATGTCTCTAAATTGCAGAGCGTACCGCCGTTCATCAAGAAATGGGAGGAGGAGATGGGCTCATCTGTAAATGAACATAAGTTTAGCCAGTTAATAAAGAGAGTTCACGCGACGTCGGTAAACAATAATATAATGGCACAGAACTACAAATGTCTGGTACGATGGTATCTTACACCCAATAGGGTACATACGCTCACAGGAACCACAACACAGCTATGCTGGAGAGGTTGTAATGAAATCGGTACGATGACCCACATTTGGTGGACCTGTCCCAAAATTAGAATATACTGGACAGAGATTAGACAAAAAATTTGAGAAATATTAAACTTAGATCTCCCAGATGACCCGTGGGTTTGTATTTTACACGTGGCCCGAATGTCAACTAAAGAATACCTGAAGACAATAATCCCACAGTTCTTAAACGCGGCAAAGAACCAAATATCTTGTAACTGGCAACAACCGAAAAGAACAACATTAAGGCCCCGTACACACCATAGAATCTATCCGCAGATAAATCCCAGCAAATGGGTTTCAGCGGATAGATCCTATGGTGTGTACACGCCAGCGGATCTGTTTCCGCGGATATATCTCCCCTGGGATGGATTCCAGCAGATCGAATATTCGCTGACATGCAGAACATATCCATCTGCTGGAGTCCATCCCAACGGATGGATCCGCTGGTCTGTACAGACTCATCGAATCCATCCGTCCGAAGGGATCCCCCGCATGCGTCGCAATGATTCGACGCATGCATGGAATTCCTTATATGACAGCGTCGCGCACGTCGCCGCGTCATAATCGCGGCGATGGCGCGACACGTCATCGCCAGAGGATTTCGGCGCGGATTTCAATGCGATGGTGAGTACACTCCATCACATTAAAATCTGCTGAAATCCTCGAGAGGATTTATCCGCGGAAACGGTCCGCTGGACCGTATTCGCGGATAAATTCTATCGTGTGTATGGGGCCTTAGAAGGTGGTCCAATAAAATAGACAAAATTTATAATATGGAATATCTAAGATTTAGAGATGGAGAAAATTGGGCGGATTTTGAAATGAAATGGAAAGATTGGAAAGGGTTCAAGTTTATGATGGAATATGCAGAGACGATGGATGCTTAATACAATTTAATATAAGAACATCATTTAAAGACATGAGGTAGCGCCCGCGAGGGATAGAGAAGGTGAAGACTGATAACGGAGATGAGAGAGAGAGGTCTATAGGGGTGGGGGCTAAGGGAGGGGAAGGGACAGGGGAGGGAGGAAGGGAATTAAACCTCCATTAAGACAAGAGATTTTAGAAACTGCAGGAGGATAAGAGCAACGGAAATAGAATATAGAAATGAGTAATGATGGTAATGACTATATATATTGATAAAAGGAAAGAGAAAACTTTTTTTATAAAGATACAAATTAATACTTTGAACTCCACATATGATGCGAAACCGAAGTAGAGACGGAAATATTGAATAAAACCATGAGTAGGTCTCGTGCTGGACTAAAGAGCTGTAGCAGGCTGTATGAGCAGGATGCAGGGTGAGACAAGCCAGGTTGTTAATGGTCGGACAGATCAGGCATAGACGGCAGACAACAGGATAGTCGGGTCACAAGCCAAGTCAGCAACAGGAGGTAGATCAGGCAAGAACAGAAGACAAACTAAGAATCCAGAGACAAGCTAAGGTCATGGCAGGTAGCATTCAAACAGAGGTCAGGAGCAAGCTGGGTCAGGATCAGAGACCAAACACAGGAATCAAAAAAACGAACACACAGAAGCTGCACACCAAATTGTAACCTGTTTAAATAGTCTGTCTGGCGCCAGCATTGGTGACAGGCTCGCTTTTATCTGCTGGGCCAGTTGCCAGTCTACGCATGTGCATATGTATGCACCGTGGGACATAATTTGTGCTATGGGCAAGCCTTCCCTGATACCCCCTACAACAGCCAAAATAAATCAAAATGGACTGGTTGGTTAGTGCCACGTTTGTGTTGGTTTGTGCCATTTTACTCTCCATTCTATCTCCTTATGTTGTCAGTAATTGCTGATTTAATAAAGGTCACCAAAGGTCACCCAGCACCCCTACAAGAGACAAAAGACATGAAACCGGGCTGGTTGATGCCTCTTTTGTGCTGGTTTGTGCTGTTTAAATCTCAGTTCTACCACATTTTATATTTCAGTTATTTACTATTTTCCAAAGGTCACTCAGCCCCCCCTACACAAGAAACTGGGTTGGTTGGTTAGTGCTGCGTTTGTGCCAGTTTGTGCTGTTAAAATTAATATGTTTGCTGCTTTGATTTTTTCATTGTAAAAGTTTGTTTTTATTTGATCAAACCCCACCCACTTGGCATCCCATGTTATTAGATACGAAAACAAACACACCATTCATTTGTGCTGAATTTGTGCTAACTTGTGCAAAAAATAACATCTGTGCCAGTTTGGCTTTGAAGATATTAGACATTATATTTAATCAAACCCCGTCCCCGCCCACTTTGCACCCCATGTGATTAAATCTAAAACCAAATATACCATTTGTTCTTGTTGATTTGTGCTGCAAAAAAAACATTTGTGCTGGTTTGGTTTTGGGGATATCATGCATTATATTTGATCAAACCCACTCCACATGTGAGACAGAACTTCTTCAACAGTCTAAAATCATTCTTTCATATACAAAATGAGAGTGCATGAGAAAAAAAAGTTTGGTGCCATTTGGCTGTTGTAGGGGGGCTGGGTAATGTCATAGTCTGGAAAAAACAATTGCTAATATCGTAAAAAATAAAAGCAGCACAAATGTAATTTTTTATGGCACAAATCAGCAAGAACAAATGGTATAATTGCTTTTAGATTTAACCACATGGGGTGCAAAGTGAGCAGGGGTGGGGTTTGATTAAATATAATGTCTAATATCTTCAAAGCCAAAGTGGCACAGATGTTATTTTTTTGCACGTTAGTACAAATGCAGCACAAATAAATGGTGTGTTTCTTATAGTATCTAGAAGCATGGGTGCAAAGTGGGCGGGGGTGGGGTTTGATTAAATATAATGTCTAATATGTTCAAAGCCAAACTGGCAGAGATGTTATTTTTTGCACAAGTTAGCACAAATGCAGAACAAATGAATGGTGTGTTTGTTATAGTGTCTAATGACATGGGATGCCAAGTGGGTGGGGTTTGATCAAATAAAAACAAACTTTTACAATTAAAAAATAAAAGCAGCTCACATAATAATTTTAACATCACAAACTGGCACAAACGCAGCACTAAACAACTAACCCAGTTTCTTGCATAGGGGGCTGAGTGACCTTTGGTAGATAATAAAAAGCACAAACCAGCACAAAGGAGGCACCAACAAGCCCGGTTTCATGTCTTTTGTCTCTTGTAGGGGGGCTGGGTGAACTTTGGTGACCTTTATTAAATCAACAATAACTGAAAACAAAAGGAGATAGAATGGAGAGTAAAACGGCACAAACCAACACAAACGTGGCACTAACCATCCAGCCTGTTTTATTTTCTTTTGGCTGTTGTAGGGGGTGTCAGGGAAGGCTTGCCCATAGCACAAATTATGTATCCTGGTGCATACATATGCGCATGCGCAGACTGGCAACTGGCCAGACAGATGAGCGCGAGCCTATCACCAATTTAAACAGGCTGCAATTTGGTGTGCAGCTTCTGTATGTTCATTCCTGATTCCTGTGTTTGACCTCTGATCCTGACCCAGCTTGCTCCTAACCTTTGACTGCTACCTGCCCTGACCTAAGCTTGTCTCTGGATTCTGCTTTTGCCTTCTGTTCTTGCCTGATCTACCTCTCGTTGCTGACTTGGCTTGTGACCTGACTATCCTGTTGCCTGGCATCTATGTCTGATCTGCCCGACCATTACCAACCCGGCTTGTCTGAACCTGCACCCTACTCATCCAGCCTGCTAGGATGTTGATCGGGAAAAGGGCCTCTTCCCGACAACCCTGGCCAGTGGTTGTTGGGGTGTGCGGGCGGGGAGCTTATCAGAATCTGGAAACCCCCTTTAACAAGGAGGCCCCCAGATCCCGCCCCTACCCCTATTTGAATGGATATCGGGTACACCCATTCACCCAAAAAAAGTGTCAAAAAGTAAAAAACACAAAAGACAGTTCTTGACAATTCCTTTATTAAAAAAAAGTGTCCATCTTCAATCACGCTGCCCGCCGAACCCAAAAAATTGAAAAAAATAAAAAAGCTCCGCCTCCATGGGAGGCCTCAAAGCAACTGCTGTCTCTTCACTTTGACAGCTCTTATGACGTCATGTAACGTCAGAGGGGGTGGGGTCATCCAGTTACATCAGCAAGTGGTTCCGCCCTTGCCTATAAAAGAGCTGTCAAAGTGTCCCATTGCAGGACACTTTTTTTTCTTTTTTAATAAAAAAAATTCAAAAATTGTCTCCTGTGGTTCTTACTTTTTTGGTGAATGTACCCGATACCCATTCACATGGGGGGGGCGGGATCTGGGGACCCCCTTAAAGGGAGCTACCAGATTCCAATAAGCCCCCCGGCCATAGAGCCCAAAAACCACTGGCCAGGGTTGTCGGGAAAAGGCCCATGTCCCCATCAACATGGGGACAAGGTGCTTTGGGGTGGGCGGCGTAGAGCCACATTCTTGGTTGCGCATGGAAGGGACTATTTGTCTACCTTATGGACACATGCACAGACTCTAATGAGCTTATATGGCTCTGTAATTAAAATATGTTTATAGTAAATTCATGAATCATGGAAAAGCATTATTGGGGGAAGTACAGCAAGAATAACAAATTACGAAGGATCTGGTTAAAGGGATTACTGTTTTTTTTTTTTTTTTTAGCCAAGCTATTAAACTCTGAGTAGAGAAAAAATACAGGAAGACTTTATTAGAACTGACTGATCGTTGGATCTCCAACATTGTTTTAAAGAAATAATGATGTGACTTGCAGCCAAATATGATTCCAAGATGCCAGAGTGGTAAGAGAACAGGTGAAAAAGAACATTGGGTATTTATTCTGCTTTATTTGCAAGCCTAACATTAAACCATCTGTGGAGCAAGAGCCCATGTTTACTGGTTACTAGGTCAAAGAGCCTTGTGACTCTTCTGCAGAAATCAGTGAACTGAAATGAAAGAAACTGTCTTGCAACTATATATCCTTTGGAAACCTTACTGAATCATTGTGAGAGCCCGCACTCTTTTCCAAAATGCAGGCTTCCTGGCCCAGTGCATAGAAACCTATTATAGTTCATAGGATGAGCCCATGCTCTGTCCTAAAATGTAGTCTACATGTCCCAGTGCACAGAATTTAGTAGGGTTCCCAGATTGCAGGCTCCCTGCTCTGGTGCACAGAATCTGGTAGGGTTAATAGGGAAGCCCACACTCTCAGAGTACAGGCTTCCTATCCCAGTGTGTAGAACCCATAAGGTTCATCAGTGGAGCCCACGCTCTGTTCCAGAGTGTAGACTCATTGCATCAGTGCACAGAACCAGGTAAGGTTATTGGGAAAAACCCACGCTCATGGGCGTTTGCATGGGGGGGAAGTGCCCTGGAGCAAGGTGTCTGCACATGGACACTCAGGGCTGATCCTGGGTGGGGGCCCAGGGTGCACTGTGCTCAGGCAGTGGTGTCGCAAGGGGGGTTCGGCCCGCACCCAGGTGACACCAACCAGAAGGGTGATACCAGTGAAGCTGTGACAACTGGCACTTCTCCGCACTCAGTACGGCAGTGAACACAAACGGCCGGGCTGTGACAGGGAGAGGCGGGCTGCCAGCATATCTCCCCTCCTCACCCTCTTTCTCCTGTCAGCAGTGAAGAAGAGAGAGCAGCTCTCATCTGGTTCGCCACTCAGCTTTTCTTCCCATTGGCCACAGCGGAGGGACTGACCTACCAGGCTGCATGCTTGGATAAGTGTCTGGTATGGATTTTAGGGGAAACCGAGACAATCATTTATTTATTTTGTATATTGGCGTGGTGATCCCCCTAAAATCCATACCAGACCCCAAGGGCCTGGTATGGACTGGGGGGGGGGGGGACGCCGTTTTTTTCATAGATTTTTTTCATCCAATAGATTTTTATTGAAAAGAGATTAAGTGCATAGAATATACATTGAACATAAGGCAACAATTAGAACAATCGAGTTCAACAATATAATTGCAAAATAGAAAATAAAACTTTAAAGCGGGAGTTCACCCATTTCTAAAAAAAAAAATTTCTTCCCCTAGATTCCTGCTCGTTCGGTCTAGGGGAATCGGCTATTTGTATTAAAATATGAGCCGTACTTACCCGTTTTCGAGCTGCATCTTCTTCCGTCGCTTCCGGGTATGGGTCTTCGGGAGCGGCGTTCCTCTTGATTGACATTCTTCCGAGAGGCTTCCGACGGTCGCATCCATCGCGTCACTCGTAGCCGAAAGAAGCCGACGTCGGTGCGGCTCTATACTGCGCCTGCGCACCGACGTTCGGCTTCTTTCGGAAAATCGTGACGCGATGGATGCGACCGTCGGAAGCCTCTCGGAAGACTGTCACTCAAGAAGGAACGCCCATTCCCGAAGCCCATACCCGGAAGCGACGGAAGAAGATGCAGCTCGAAAACGGGTAAGTACTGCACATATTTTAATACAAATAGCCGATTCCCTAGAGAAAACGAGCAGGAAGCTAAGGGGAAAAAGTGCCCTCTAAGGGTGAACCCCCGCTTTAAGGTGACATGGCGATATACAGTAAGAAGTTCCATCAAAAGTATCGCAGAAAAACCACCATTAGTGGGTCTCCGCCCCCCGGGCGCCCCAAAGGGAACACGCTGCACCTGGAGGTCCGGACCCCACTTTACATTGCAATCATGTCATATCACATACCCATAGTCATCTTAAGGAACCGTTTGTAGTGCGTAAGTCATAAAACAAGTGATCGTATATGTAATGGGCACAGTGGCATCAATGGGCACAGTGGTGACAATTAAAGGGCACAGTGGCATCAATGGGCACAGTGACGACAATGGGCACAGTGGCGACGATTTAAAGGGCACAGTGGTGACAATTAAAGGGCACAGTGGTGACAATCAAAGGGCACAGTGGCATCAATTGGCACAGTGGCGACAATTAAAGGGCACAGTGGTGACAACTAAAGGGCACAGTGGCGACAATTGGCACAGTGGCGACAATTGATGGGCACAGTGGCTGCGTTTGATGGCATGGCACAGTGGTGACAATTGATGGCACAGTGGCTGTGTTTGATGGCATGGCACAGTGACTGCGTTTGATGGCATGGCACAGAGGTTGTGTTTGATGGCATGGAACAGTGACTGCATTTGATGGCATGGCACAGTGGTGACAATTGATGGCATAGTGGCTGTGTTTGATGGCATGGAACAGTGACTGCGTTTGATGGCATGGCACAGTGGTGACAATTGATGGCACAGTGGCTGCGTTTGATGGCATGGCACAGTGGTGACAATTGATGGCACAGTGGCTGCATTTGATGGCATGGCACAGTGACTGCATTTGATGGCATGGCCCAGTGGTGACAATTGATGGCACAGTGGCTGCGTTGATGGCATGGCACAGTGGCTGCATTTGATGGCATGGCACAGTGGTGACAATTGATGGCACAGTGGCTGCGTTTGATGGCATGGCACAGTGGTGACAATTGATGGCACAGTGGCTGCGTTTGATGGCATGGCACAGTGACTGTATTTGATGGCATGGCACAGTGGTGACAATTGATGGCACAGTGGCTGCATTTGATGGCATGGCACAGTGGCTGCGTTTGATGGCATGGCACAGTGGTGACAATTGATGGCACAG